>NC_044558.1:50839957-51451495 GCF_007565055.1 Rhinopithecus roxellana | reverse complement strand
TGGACCTCAAGCAATCTCCAACAGACCAACAGAGAGTCCTTCTGACTGTCAGAAGGAAAACTATCAAACAGGAAGGACACCTATACCAAAACCCCATCAGTTCGTCACCACCATCAAAGACCAGAGACAGATAAAACCACAAAGATGGGGAAGAAGCAGGGCAGAAAAGCTGGAAATTCAAAAAATAAGAGCGCATCTCCCCCTGCAAAGGAGCGCAGCCCATCACCAGCAACGGATCAAAGCTGGTCAGAGAATGACTTGGACGAGAGGAGAGAAGAAGGCTTCAGTCCATCAAACTTATCAGAGCTAAAGGAGGAATTACGTACCCAGCGCAAAGAAACTAAAAATCTTGAAAAAAGAGTGGAAGAATTGACAGCTAGACTCATTAATGCAGAGAAGATCATAAACGAAATGACAGAGATGAAAACCATGACACGAGAAATACGTGACAAATGCACAAGCTTCAGTAACCGACTCGATCAACTGGAAGAAAGAGTATCAGCGATTGAAGATCAAATGAATGAAATGAAGCGAGAAGAGAAACCAAAAGAAAAAAGAAGAAAAAGAAATGAGCAAAGCCTGCAAGAAGTATGGGATTACGTAAAAAGACCAAATCTACGTCTGATTGGGGTGCCTGAAAGTGAGGGGGAAAATGGAACCAAGTTGGAAAACACTCTTCAGGATATCATCCAGGAGAACTTCCCCAACCTAGTAGGGCAGGCCAACATTCAAATTCAGGAAATACAGAGAACGCCACAAAGATACTCCTCCAGAAGAGCAACTCCAAGACACATAATTGCCAGATTCACCAAAGTTGAAATGAAGGAAAAAATCTTAAGGGCAGCCAGAGAGAAAGGTCGGGTCACCCACAAAGGGAAACCCATCAGACTAACAGCAGATCTCTCGGCAGAAACTCTACAAGCCAGAAGAGAGTGGGGGCCAATATTCAACGTTCTTAAACAAAAGAATTTTAAACCCAGAATTTCATATCCAGCCAAACTAAGTTTCATAAGTGAAGGAGAAATAAAATCCTTTACAGATAAGCAAATGCTTAGAGATTTTGTCACCACCAGGCCTGCCTTACAAGAGACCCTGAAGGAAGCCCTAAACATGGAAAGGAACAACCGGTACCAGCCATCGCAAAAACTTGGCAAAATGTAAAGACCATCGAGGCTAGGAAGAAACTGCATCAACTAACGAGCAAAATAACCAGTTAATATCATAATGGCAGGATCAAGTTCACACATAACAATATTAACCTTAAATGTTAATGGACTAAATGCTCCAATTAAAAGACACAGACTGGCAAACTGGATAAAGAGTCAAGACCCATCAGTCTGCTGTATTCAGGAGACCCATCTCACATGCAGAGACATACATAGGCTCAAAATAAAGGGATGGAGGAAGATCTACCAAGCAAATGGAGAACAAAAAAAAGCAGGGGTTGCAATCCTAGTCTCTGATAAAACAGACTTTAAACCATCAAAGATCAAAAGAGACAAAGAAGGCCATTACATAATGGTAAAGGGATCAATTCAACAGGAAGAGCTAACTCTCCTAAATATATATGCACCCAATACAGGAGCACCCAGATTCATAAAGCAAGTCCTTAGAGACTTACAAAGAGACTTAGACTCCCATACAATAATAATGGGGGACTTCAACACTCCGCTGTCAACATTAGACAGATCAACGAGACAGAAAGTTAACAAGGATATCCAGGAATTGAACTCATCTCTGCACCAAGCGGACCTAATAGACATCTATAGAACTCTCCACCCCAAATCAACAGAATATACATTCTTCTCAGCACCACATCGCACTTATTCCAAAATTGACCACATAATTGGAAGTAAAGTACTCCTCAGCAAATGTAAAAGAACAGAAATTATAACAAACTGTCTCTCAGACCACAGTGCAATCAAACTAGAACTCAGGACTAAGAAACTCAATCAAAACCGCTCAACTACATGGAAACTGAACAACCTGCTCCTGAATGACTACTGGGTACATAACGAAATGAAAGCGGAAATAAAGATGTTCTTTGAAACCAATGAGAACAAAGATACAACATACCAGAATCTCTGGGACACATTTAAAGCAGTGTGTAGAGGGAAATTTATAGCACTAAATGCCCATAAGAGAAAGCAGGAAAGATCTAAAATTGACACTCTAACATCACAATTAAAAGAACTAGAGAGGCAAGAGCAATCACATTCAAAAGCTAGCAGAAGGCAAGAAATAACTAAGATCAGAGCAGAACTGAAGGAGATAGAGACACAAAAAACCCTCCAAAAAATCAATGAATCCAGGAGTTGGTTTTTTGAAAAGATCAACAAAATTGACAGACCGCTAGCAAGGCTAATAAAGAAAAAAAGAGAGAGGAATCAAATAGATGCAATAAAAAATGATAAAGGGGATATCACCACCGACCCCACAGAAATACAAACTACCATCAGAGAATACTATAAACGCCTCTACGCAAATCAACTAGAAAATCTAGAAGAAATGGATAATTTCCTGGACACTTACACTCTCCCAAGGCTAAACCAGGAAGAAGTTGAATCCCTGAATAGACCAATAGCAGGCTCTGAAATTGAGGCAACAATTAATAGCCTACCCACCAAAAAAAGTCCAGGACCAGATGGATTCACAGCTGAATTCTACCAGAGGTACAAGGAGGAGCTGGTACCATTCCTTCTGAAACTATTCCAATCAATAGAAAAAGAGGGAATCCTCCCTAACTCATTTTATGAGGCCAACATCATCCTGATACCAAAGCCTGGCAGAGACACAACAAAAAAAGAGAATTTTAGACCAATATCCCTGATGAACATTGATGCAAAAATCCTCAATAAAATACTGGCAAACCGGATTCAGCAGCACATCAAAAAGCTTATCCACCATGATCAAGTGGGCTTCATCCCTGGGATGCAAGGCTGGTTCAACATTCGCAAATCAATAAACGTAATCCAGCATATAAACAGAACCAAAGACAAGAACCACATGATTGTCTCAATAGATGCAGAAAAGGCTTTTGACAAAATTCAACAGCCCTTCATGCTAAAAACGCTCAAGAAATTCGGTATTGATGGAACGTACCTCAAAATAATAAGAGCTATTTATGACAAACCCACAGCTAATATCATACTGAATGGGCAAAAACTGGAAAAATTCCCTTTGAAAACTGGCACAAGACAGGGATGCCCTCTCTCACCACTCCTATTCAACATAGTGTTGGAAGTTCTGGCTAGGGCAATCAGGCAAGAGAAAGAAATCAAGGGTATCCAGTTAGGAAAAGAAGAAGTCAAATTGTCCCTGTTTGCAGATGACATGATTGTATATTTAGAAAACCCCATCGTCTCAGCCCAAAATCTCCTTAAGCTGATAAGCAACTTCAGCAAAGTCTCAGGATACAAAATTAATGTGCAAAAATCACAAGCATTCTTATACACCAGCAACAGACAAGCAGAGAGCCAAATCAGGAATGAACTTCCATTCACAATTGCTTCAAAGAGAATAAAATACCTAGGAATCCAGCTTACAAGGGATGTAAAGGACCTCTTCAAGGAGAACTACAAACCACTGCTCAGTGAAATCAAAGAGGACACAAACAAATGGAAGAACATACCATGCTCATGGATAGGAAGAATCAATATCGTGAAAATGGCCATACTCCCCAAGGTTATTTATAGATTCAATGCCATCCCCATCAAGCTACCAATGACTTTCTTCACAGAATTGGAAAACACTGCTTTAAAGTTCATATGGAACCAAAAAAGAGCCCGCATTGCCAAGACAATCCTAAGTCAAAAGGACAAAGCTGGAGGCGTCACGCTACCTGACTTCAAACTATACTACAAGGCTACAGTAACCAAAACAGCATGGTACTGGTACCAAAACAGAGATATAGACCAATGGAACAGAACAGAGTCCTCAGAAATAATACCGCACATCTACAGCCATCTGATCTTTGACAAACCTGAGAGAAACAAGAAATGGGGAAAGGATTCCCTATTTAATAAATGGTGCTGGGAAAATTGGCTAGCCATAAGTAGAAAGCTGAAACTGGATCCTTTCCTTACCCCTTATACGAAGATTAATTCAAGATGGATTAGAGACTTAAATGTTAGACCTAATACCATAAAAACCCTAGAAGAAAATCTAGGTAGTACCATTCAGGACATAGGCATGGGCAAGGACTTCATGTCTAAAACACCAAAAGCAACGGCAGCAAAAGCCAAAATTGACAAATGGGATCTCATTAAACTAAAGAGCTTTTGCACAGCAAAAGAAACTACCATCAGAGTGAACAGGCAACCTACAGAATGGGAGAAAATTTTTGCAACCTACTCATCTGACAAAGGGCTAATATCCAGAATCTACAAAGAACTCAAACAAATATACGAGAAAAAAACAAACAACCCCATCAAAAAGTGGGGAAAGGATATGAACAGACATTTCTCAAAAGAAGATATTCATACAGCCAACAGACACATGAAAAAATGCTCATCGTCACTGGCCATCAGAGAAATGCAAATCAAAACCACAATGAGATACCATCTCACACCAGTTAGAATGGCAATCATTAAGAAGTCAGGAAACAACAGGTGTTGGAGAGGATGTGGAGAAATAGGAACACTTTTACACTGTTGGTGGGATTGTAAACTAGTTCAACCATTATGGAAAACAGTATGGCAATTCCTCAAGGATCTAGAACTAGATGTACCATATGACCCAGCCATCCCACTACTGGGTATATACCCAAAGGATTATAAATTAGTCTACTACAAAGACACATGTACACGTATGTTTATTGCGGCACTATTCACAATAGCAAAGACTTGGAATCAACCCAAATGTCCATCTGTGACAGACTGGATTAAGAAAATGTGGCACATATACACCATGGAATACTATGCAGCCATAAAAAAGGATGAGTTTGCGTCCTTTGTAGGGACATGGATGCAGCTGGAAACCATCATTCTTAGCAAACTATCACAAGAAGAGAAAACCAAACACCGCATGTTCTCACTCATAGGTGGGAACTGAACAATGAGATCACTTGGACTCGGGAAGGGGAACATCACACACTGGGGTCTATCATGGGGAGGGGGGAGGGGGAGGAGGGAGGGATTGCATTGGGGAGTTATACATGATATAAATGATGAATTGATGGGTGCTGACGAGTTGATGGGTGCAGCACACCAACATGGCATAAGTATACATATGTAACAAACCTGCACGTTATGCACATGTACCCTAGAACTTAAAGTATAATAAAAAAAAAAAAAAAAAAAAAAAAATAATAATAATAATAATAATAATAACAAAAAGCCGAAAGTGTTGGCATGCACCTGTGGTCCCAGCTTCTCTGAAGGTAGAGGAGGGAAGGGCACTTTAGCTGGGAGGTCTAGGCTGCAGTGAGTCAAGATCCTACCACCGCACTGAAGGCTGGGCAAAAGAGGGAGACCCTATCTCAAAAAAAAAAAAAAAAAAAAAAAAAAAAAAAAAGAAAAGAAAAAAAAAAAGAAACAAAGAAAAAGAAAAAAGAGTGAGAAATGAAAGGATTAAACTCTTCCAGATAACTCATTCCCAAAAATAAGCTCAAATACTATTTATAGGGAGTACCTTTACACAATAAGGAGAAATTTACAACATCTGGCTTCCAATTTAAAAAGTAGCAGATATGCAAAGAAGCAAAAAAAGTGACTTATTGTGAAGAGAAAGATGAATTCATGAAATCAGACCTATAAATGACTCAGGTAATAAAATTAATGGAAAAGGACAATAAACCATCTATTATAACTGGAAACCATAGGTGAATTCTTTTTAAGTAATAGTTTTAACCTTTGTCTTTCATATTGGCAGGTAAAAAATTAACCACCAAATTTGAAGCATAGAAGAAAATAGTTGCTGAGGTTGTTTATAATCATTCCTACTCTCTGTGCTCCCTTAGATACTCCTATACTGCTTAATGTGAATAGTTTGTTAATATTGCTGTAAAGTATTATGTTGTATAATTTGAAGGCAATGTTATTATATTCCATCAATTCATAATATATTATTAGTTTGATGCCTTATCAAAAATGCCTGGAGTTTTTATAATATATTTTGACAAATTGTACTACCATATGCTCTGTAATAAGTACGTATTTTTGTACTTGCAGAAACTGCTGCTAACTTTTAAAGTTGTTTGGTTTTCAAGGCACTGATAATGGATATGTATGAAGTCCATGCTGTCTGCAGAATTAAGCATCACACCAGAACAATATTGCTTTTTGTAGAATTGTAGAATTGTCCTAGTTTTTTTTTTTTTTTTTTTTTTTTTTTTTTTTTTTTTTTTTTTTGAGGCAGAGTCTCGCTCTGTCGCCCAGACTGGAGTGCAGTGGCCTGATCTCAGCTCACTGCAAGCTCCGCCTTCCGGGTTTACGCCATTCTCCTGCCTCAGCCTCCCGAGTAGCTGGGACTACAGGCGCCCGCCACCTCGCCCGGCTAGTTTTTGTATTTTTTTTTAGTAGAGACAGGGTTTCACCGTGTTAGCCAGGATGGTCTCGATCTCCTGACCTCGTGATCCGCCCGTCTCGGCCTCCCAAAGTGCTGGGATTACAGGCTTGAGCCACCGCGCCCGGCCAGAATTGTCCTAGTTAATGGGCCCAAACTCTGCCTGACATTGGAAATTTCATAGAGGGTAATGAATGTTGAATTGAATTTTGAGTTTTTAGTCAGAACCTATGGTCAAGTGTTTTTAGGAAAAGTTTTTTATTTTTTTATTTTTTTATAGTATTTTACTTTAAGTTCCAGGATACGTGTGCAGAACGTGCAGGTTTGTTACATAAGTATACATTTGCCATGGTGTTTTGCTGCACCTATCAACCCATCATCTAGGTTTTAAGCCCCACATGCATTAGGTATTTGTCCTAATGTTCTCCCTCCCCTTACTCCCCACCCCCAGGTGAACATTTTAAAATAGAGATGAAAATCAAACTTTATCTATAGTACAAAAAATGTTAAAGGAAACCCTTTAGGCAGAAATAAAATGATGCAATTGAAAAGCTGGATGTTCACAAAAGAACATGAGAAATGATAACTACATGGGTAAATATAAAAGATTTTTTGTTATTACTCACATCTCTTAAAAATATATAAAGCAAAGATGATACAACTTATATGGAAATAAAATGTATGGCAACTATAACACAAATGTCATGAGGGAAGAATGAAAATATAATTTTGAAGGTCATTGTATTTATGGTGAACCATATATCTTAAATGTAGGGTGTGATAAGGTCAAGATATATACAATAAAACTGAAGCAACCACTGAAAGCACTAGTAATCCAATGAAGGATACAAAAAGAATTTATAAATAATACTCAATCCAAAACACAACAGAAAAAGAAGAAAAATAGATTTAACAAAATATAATATAAATAGAAAATAACAATGTATCAGATTTTAACTCTATATTATCAATAATCACATTAAATTTAAATGGTCTAAACACACTAATTAACAGATATTTTCAGAATGGATTTTAAAAGTCAACAGCCATCTAAGTAGTTTCTTTAAGATGTCCCCTTTAAATATAAAGACACAACTAGATTAAAGGTTAAAAAAATAGAAAATATACACCATACTAACATTAATCAAAAGAAATCGGGAGCATCTATAGTAATATCAGTCAGGCAATATTTTAAAATGATATGTGGGTCAATTCATCCGGAGAATATAACCATTCTAAACGTGTATACATCTAATAAAATTCATGAAACAAAAATTGAGAGACCTCTAAAGAAAAATAGGTATATCCACAATTATAGTAGAAGACATCAACACTCCTCTCTCAATAACTTATATAAGTAGTTACAGAAATCAGTAAGAATATAGGAGACTTTAAAAGCATTCTCGACCAACTTTATCTTCTTGATAATTACTGAATGCTACACCCAAGACAAAGTAAAATACATATTTCCTGGAAGCACATTAGGAACAATTACAAAGTAAGACCATATTCTATGCCATAAAACAAAATTCAATAAATATAAAAGCTTTCATAAAAAGTTCAAACATGTACAGACCATATGTCATAGCTACACTCCTAGATATTTACCCAAGAGAAATAGCAGCATTTCCATGCAAAGAACTATCCACAAATGCCGATACCATTTATTTTTTAATAGTACCAAACTGGAAGGAACCCAAATGTCATCAACAGGTGAATAAATAAATAAATTGCAGTGTATCCATAAAATGGAATACTTTCCGCAATAAAAAGTAATGAGTCATTGTCACACACAAAGAAATGCATAGATCTGAAAATAATTACAACAAAGGAATGAAGCTAGATTCGAGGTCTACAAAATTCTAGAAAATTCAAACTAACTTATAGTGACAGATATCAGATCAGTGTTCACTCAGGGAAGAAGAAAAGGAGCAGTAAGGAGAGATTATAAAGAGGTCCGAGAAAACTAAACTTTTGAGTGTAGTTAATATTCTCATTTTTCTGATTTTGCTAATAATTATATGAATGTATACATACATCAAAATATTGAACTATACACTTTAAGTATGTGCAGGTTTTTGCATGTCAATTACAGCCTCAATAAAGCTATTTTAATACAATAGTCATTGTATTAGTCAGGATTCTCTAGAGGGACAGAACTAATGGAATATATATATTTATTTATATTTATTAAGTATTAACTCACATGATCACAATAGGCCATCTGCAAGCTGAGGAGCAAGGAGAGCCAGCCCGAGTTCCAAAACTGAAGAACTTGGAGTCCAACATTTGAGGGCAGAAAGCATGCAGCACGGGAGAAAGACGTAAGCTGGCAAGCTAGGCCAGGCTCTCTTTCCACATTTTTCCACCTGCTTATATTCTAGCCTCACTGGCAGCTAATTAGACAAATGTGTAATTCACTTTGTGCCCACCCAGACTAAGCGTGAGTCTGCCTTTCCCAGATCGCTGACTCAAATGTTAATCTCCTTTGTCAACACCCTCACAGACACACCCAGGATCAATACTTTGTATCCTTCAATCCAATCAAGTTGACAGTCATCACAAGCCCACCCCTTGTCAACTTGAGCCCATAAACATCTCTTGAGATCATACATAATCTTCAAATAAAAACAATAAAAAGGTCATAATTATGCCTAACATAATGTAACTATCTTTGCACCACCAGAAGCACACCAATCCCAACCCAAATACTATTACATAAAGTTAACAATACTTAAATGCTGATGTGAAGTCAATAAATTTTACATCACATGATAAAGGAGAAAGGAAATAAAGTAAGATTTTTTTTAGTACAAGTGCACATATGCACAACATGTTTTTAACAAAAGAAGGAGGAAATACTCATGACAATTGCAGTCCTCATTTCTACATCTCATTACGTGGTCATCACTGGTATTGATGACTACCTTCTTCTACTACCCATTCTGTATGCCCTTTGTCTTCAGAAAGAACCTCAGCAGGTAACGTTTTTCTTTTCTTTCCTGGTGGAGTGATCCAAAGCTTCACTCATGAAGGGTCTGGGTCATTTGTAGTCCTTCCTGGATTGGGTTGTTATGCATTTCCATTGACCTTAATTGCAAGGCATGGTAATAGTAAGAGACACCCTAATGGATATCCTGTATTCCATGCATATTCTTCCTTACCTCCATTGAAGTAGTAGTACAGAGGAGTAGAATGATTACATCTTGATAGCCCAGGTCAATAACCCTACCAGTCAGGAAGTCATTGTGGGTGTTCTGCCAACTGCTAAGTATGTCTGTGCTAATTACATATTCTGGCATTGGGGAAATGACCCCAGGATAAATCTGGGGACCCACTGGACCCACTGTAAGTCAGACCTGAGCTAAAACTCCATTAATCACTTGACCTCCAAATGACCCTACTTTAACTGGAGGACCACAGTGATGTTTTGGATCCCTTGGAGTCAACATCAGCTCAGAGCCAGTGTCCAGTAGTCCCTGAAATATCTGATAATTTCCCTTTCCTCAACACACAGTTACCCTGGAAAAAACCCAGTGGTCTCCTTGAGGAAGGATGGGAGAAAAATTTACTGCATAAATTGTCAATAATATAGTGGGGTCCTTCCTAAGGAGACCCAACCTCCCCTTTATTCAAGGGGTTATCAGTCCCTAAACTGGAAATTGAGGGGCAGTGATTCTCTGTTTTTATCATTCAAATTAGTCTTTTGTTCATTTAACATAGAAGCTTTCTGCTTATATTAACTAAGTAGGAATGCAGTAGGCTTCCTATCAATTTCACTTCTAGGAACACTGTGATTAATTAGCCAGCTGCCACAGCTCTACATGAGTCAGGCCATTCTGATGCAACTTTGCCTCTGCTGTTCATTATGGCAGCTATGCCTACCTTGCGTTTGATGGTTGAGTGTTGCCACTTGGCCCCTGCCACCTCAGGATCCAATTATTCCCATTGTATTTAAACTTTGTAGTTGAGTGACTGCAGTTCCCACTCTTAGATCTGACATACAGAGAAGAGCAATTACAGATCTCTTCAAAGATGCAGGTGCCAACTTCAGAAATCTATTTCACAAGGGATTAGTTAAGGGTATATTTTTTGAATCCTCCCAGCTAGGATAAGTAGGTCTAAAGTGACTAATCCATTCCACCATTCCAATCTCCCTAAGCCTTTGAACCCCTTCCTCTACATTAAACCAAGGGAGATCAGGCATTTCCAGCTTGCTCACAGTGGGCCATCTTTTAACCCATATTTCAGCTATCCAAGCAAATAAACTAATAACCTTTTTTTTTTAACTCCCCGAATTGCAACGTTAAATGCAGGATTCCTACTTAGTGGGCCCAAATCAATAAATTCAGCCTGATCCAACTCTATGTTCCTTCCACCATTATCCCACACCCATAATATCCATTCCCATGCCTGTTCTTCAATTTTTGGTGTATAGAAATTAGAAAACTCAAGCAGTTCTTTTCTAGTGTAGTGTACCTCCTCATGGGTCACACTCTCAACCTCACCTCTAGGGGACCTCTGAGACTTTAGTCTAGTTATAGGTCTAGAAGTAAACAGGGTGTTGGGGGTGGCTCCTGAGGAGAATCAACAGTACCTTGCCTGGCGAATGTCTCAGGGGAGGCCATCACAGTTGCCTCAGGCAGCACAGGGCTGTCTCCTCAGACAAAAGTGGAAAGGCTGATGGCAGCATGGGTTGGAGAGGGGATGCTGCCATTTCTGGGGATGGGGAAACCATTTCTTCTGGCAAAAAAAGGTTCATTAGACTTTCCAAACTCAATATTTCCAGCTTCATCAGGGCCCTCCCACATATCACCATTCCAAATTGCAGGGTCGTATCCTTTTCTAATCAATGCCCTCACTTTAACAGTAGACATCTGGTGAGGCTGTGCATGCACCTTTCATTGCAGGTCAACCACTTGCATGATAAGAGCTGGTTTCTGTTTTTCCATAATTTCAGCTCTTTCTCTACAGGAGATAAGACTGTCACTCAGGGCAATCTTAGCAGATCTGAGGCTCAGTGTCTGCTTCTGAAGCCAGGAGACAGAATCCCTGAGTTCATCATTTTCTTTCATCACTTTGTCCACTACACTTAGGAGCAAACAACCAGCTTCATTATGTTTCTTGGTACTCCATATATAGTCAAAGGTATTTTATAGAATCACTAAACTCCCTGCCTCTCAGTGAACGATGAATCAGGGGTGTCAAATGCATTTATTCTGCATACTCTCTAAACAGCTCAAACCAAGGACTATCAGTGTTCTCTATAGTATTAGAAGTAGAGTTCTAGAATTATTCGGTCTAATCATATTAAGCAGCCAAATCCAGAAACCCCAAAACCAATGAAAGAATTCCATCCTTAATATTCTATTCCTCTAGAACCACTCCTGGTACCAAAATCTGTATGAGTCAGGGTTCTCTAGAGGGATAAAACTAATGAAATATATACAAATGCATATATGCAAATATATATATGCATGTGTATATAGATGTGTGTGTGTATATATGTATATAAAATATATATGTATATGAAATGGGGAGTTTATTAAGTATTAACTCACATGATCACAAAGTCCCACAATAGGCAGTCTGCAGGCTGAGGAGCAAGGGGAGCCAGTCCAAGTTCCAAAACTGAAGAACTTGGAGCCCAATGTTCCAGGGCAGGGAGCATGCAGCACGGGATGCTAGGCCAGTCTCTCTTTTCACATTTTTCTGCCTGCTTATATTCTAGCAGTGCTGGCAGCTTATTAGATTGTGCCTACCAAGATTAATGGTGGATCAGCCCTTCCCAGGCCACTGTCTCAAATGTCAATCTCCTTTGGCAACACCCTCACAGACACACTTGGGATCAATACTTTGTATCCTTCAATCCAATCAAATTGATACTCAGTATTAACCATCACAGTCATACATACTACTTTCAGGAAATCATCATTGAGCTATTTGAAATACACACGGGGGGGGCGGAGCAAGATGGCCGAATAGGAACAGCTCCAGTCTCCAACTCCCAGCGTGAGTGACACAGAAGACCGGTGATTTCTGTATTTTCAACTGAGGTACTGGGGTCATCTCACTGGGGAGTGCCGGACAATCGGTGCTGGTCAGCTGCTGCAGCCCGACCAGTGAGAGCTGAAGCGGGGCAAGGCATCGCCTCACCTGGGAAGCGCAAGGGGTAAGGGAATCCCTTTTCCTAGCCAGGGGAACTGAGACACACAACACCTGGAAAATCAGGTGACTCCCACCCCAATACTGCGCTTTAAGCAAATGGGCACACCAGGAGAATATATCGCACACCTGGCCAGGAGGGTCCCACGCCCACGGAGCCTCCCTCATTGCTAACACAGCAGTCTGCGATCTAACCGCAAGGCAGCAGCGAGGCTGGGGGAGGGGCGCCCGCATTGCTGACGCTTAAGTAGGTAAACAAAGCCACTGGGAAGCTCGAACTGGGTGGAGCTCACAGCAGCTCAAGGAAACCTGCCTGTCTCTGTAGACTCCACCTCTGGGGACAGGGCATAGTTAACAACAACAACAACAAAAGCAGCAGGAACCTCTGCAGACCCAAATGACTCTGTCTGACAGCTTTGAAGAGAGCAGTGGATCTCCCAACATGGAGGTTGAGATCTGAGAAGGGACAGACTGCCTGATCAAGTGGGTCCCCGACCCCTGAGTAGCCTAAATGGGAGACATCCCCCACTAGGGGCAGTCTGACACCCCACACCTCACAGGGTGGACTACACCTCTGAGAGGAAGCTTCCAAAGTAAGAATCAGACAAGTACATTGGCTGTTCAGCAATATTCTATCTTCTGCAACCTCTGCTGCTGATACCCAGGCAAACAGGGTCTGGAGTGGACCTCAAGCAATCTCCAACAGACCTATAGCTGAGGGTCCTGACTGTGAGAAGGAAAACTATCAAACAGGAAGGACACCTATACCAAAACCCCATCAGTACATCACCATCATCAAAGACCAGAGGCAGATAAAACCACAAAGATGGGGAAAAAGCAGGGCAGAAAAGCTGGAAATTCAAAAAATAAGAGTGCGTCTCTCCCTGCAAAGGAGCGTAGCCCATCACCAGCAACGGATCAAAGCTGGTCAGAGAATGACTTTGACGAGATGAGAGAAGAAGGCTTCAGTCCATCAAACTTCTCAGAGCTAAAGGAGGAATTACGTACCCAGTGCAAAGAAACTAAAAATCTTGAAAAAAGAGTGGAAGAATTGACAGCTAGACTCATTAATGCAGGGAAGGTCATAAACGAAATGACAGAGATGAAAACCATGACACGAGAAATACATGACAAATGCACAAGCTTCAGTAACCGACTCGATCAACTGGAAGAAAGAGTATCAGCAATTGAGGATCAAATGAATGAAATGAAGCGAGAAGAGAAACCAAAAGAAAAAAGAAGAAAAAGAAATGAACAAAGCCTGCAAGAAGTATGGGATTATGTAAAAAGACCAAATCTACGTCTGATTGGGGTGCCTGAAAGTGAGGGGGAAAATGGAACCAAGTTGGAAAACACTCTTCAGGATATCATCCAGGAGAACTTCCCCAACCTAGTAGGGCAGGCCAACATTCAAATTCAGGAAATACAGAGAACGCCACAAAGATAATCCTCCAGAACAGCAACTCCAAGACACATAATTGCCAGATTCACCAAAGTTGAAATGAAGGAAAGAATCTTAAGGGCAGCCAGAGAGAAAGGTCGGGTTACCCACAAAGGGAAGCCCATCAAACTAACAGCAGATCTCTCGGCAGAAACTCTCCAAGCCAGAAGAGAGTGGGGCCAATATTCAATGCTATTAAAGAAAAGAATTTTCAACCCAGAATTTCATATCCAGCCAAACTAAGTTTCATCAGTGAAGGAGAAATAAAATCCTTTACAGACAAGCAAATGCTTAGAGATTTTGTCACCACCAGGCCTGCCTTACAAGAGACCCTGAAGGAAGCCCTAAACATGGAAAGGAACAACCGGTACCAGCCATTGCAAAAACATGCTAAAATGTAAAGATCATCGAGGCTAGGAAGAAACTGCATCAACTAACGAGCAAAATAACCAGTTAATATCATAATGGCAGGATCAAGTTCACACATAACAATATTAACCTTAAATGTTAATGGACTAAATGCTCCAATTAAAAGACACAGACTGGCAAACTGGAGAAAGAGTCAAGACCCACCAGTCTGCTGTATTCAGGAGACCCATCTCACATGCAGAGACATACATAGGCTCAAAATAAAGGGATGGAGGAAGATCTACCAAGTAAATGGAGAACAAAAAAAAGCAGGGGTTGCAATCCTAGTCTCTGATAAAACAGACTTTAAACCATCAAAGATCAAAAGAGACAAAGAAGGCCATTACATAATGGTAAAGGGATCAATTCAACAGGAAGAGCTAACTATCCTAAATATATATGCACCCAATACAGGAGCACCCAGATTCATAAAGCAAGTCCTTAGAGACTTACAAAGAGACTTAGACTCCCATACAATAATAATGGGAGACTTCAACACTCCACTGTCAACATTAGACAGATCAACGAGACAGAAAGTTAACAAGGATATCCAGGAATTGAACTCATCTCTGCACCAAGCAGACCTAATAGACATCTATAGAACTCTCCACCCCAAATCAACAGAATATACATTCTTCTCAGCACCACATCGCACTTATTCCAAAATTGACCACATAATTGGAAGTAAAGCACTCCTCAGCAAATGTACAAGAACAGAAATTATAACAAACTGTCTCTCAGACCACAGTGCAATCAAACTAGAACTCAGGACTAAGAAACTCAATCAAAACCGCTCAACTACATGGAAACTGAACAACCTGCTCCTGAATGACTACTGGGTACATAACGAAATGAAGGCAGAAATAAAGATGTTCTTTGAAACCAATGAGAACAAAGATACAACATACCAGAATCTCTGGGACACATTGAAAGCAGTGTGTAGAGGGAAATTTATAGCACTAAATGCCCACAAGAGAAAGCAGGAAAGATCTAAAACTGACACTCTAACATCACAATTAAAAGAACTAGAGAGGCAAGAGCAAACACATTCAAAAGCTAGCAGAAGGCAAGAAATAACTAAGATCAGAGCCGAACTGAAGGAGATAGAGACACAAAAAACCCTCCAAAAAATCAATGAATCCAGGAGTTGGTTTTTTGAAAAGATCAATAAAATTGACAATCTCTAGCAAGTACTAATAAAGAAGAAAAGAGAGAGGAATCAAATAGACGCAATACAAAATGATAAAGGGGATATCACCACAGACCCCACAGAAATACAAGCTACCATCAGAGAATACTATAAACACCTCTATGCAAATAAACTAGAAAATCTAGAAGAAATGGATCATTTCCTGGACACTTACACTCTTCCAAGACTAAACCAGGAAGAAGCTGAATCCCTGAATAGACCAATAGCAGGCTCTGAAATTGAGGCAATAATTAATAGCCAACCCACCAAAAAAAGTCCAGGACCAGATGGATTCACAGCTAAATTCTACCAGAGGTACAAGGAGGAGCTGGTACCATTCCTTCTGAAACTATTCCAATCAACAGAAAAAGAGGGAATCCTCCCTAACTCATTTTATGAGGCCAACATCATTCTGATACCAAAGTTTGGCAGAGACACAACAAAAAAAGAGAATTTTAGACCAATATCCCTGATGAACATCGATGCAAAAATCCTCAATAAAATACTGGCAAACCGGATTCAGCAGCACATCAAAAAGCTTATCCACCATGATCAAGTGGGCTTCATCCCTGGGATGCAAGGCTGGTTCAACATTCGCAAATCAATAAACGTAATCCAGCATATAAACAGAACCAAAGACAAAAACCACTTGATTATCTCAATAGATGCAGAAAAGGCTTTTGACAAAATTCAACAGCCCTTCATGCTAAAAATGCTCAATAAATTCGGTATTGATGGAACGTACCTCAAAATAATAAGAGCTATTTATGACACACCCACAGCTAATATCATACTGAATGGGCAATAACTGGAAAAATTCCCTTTGAAAACTGGCACAAGACAGGGATGCCCTCTCTCACCACTCCTATTCAACATAGTGTTGGAAGTTCTGGCTAGGGTAATCAGGCAAGAGGAAGAAATCAAGGGTATTCAGTTAGGAAAAGAAGAAGTCAAATTGTCCCTGTTTGCAGATGACATGATTGTATATTTAGAAAACCCCATTGTCTCAGCTCAAAATCTCCTTAAGCTGATAAGCAACTTCAGCAACGTCTCAGGATACAAAATTAATGTGCAAAAATCACAAGCATTCTTATACACCAGTAACAGACAAACAGAGAGCCAAATCATGAATGAACTTCCATTCACAATTGCTTCAAAGAGAATAAAATACTTAGGAATCCAACTTACAAGGGATGTAAAGGACCTCTTCAAGGAGAACTACAAACCACTGCTCAGTGAAATAAAAGAGGACACAAACAAATGGAAGAACATACTATGCTCATGGATAGGAAGAATCAATATCGTGAAAATGGCCATACTGCCCAAGGTTATTTATAGATTCAATGCCATCCCCATCAAACTACCAATGAGTTTCTTCACAGAATTGGAAAAAACTGCTTTAAAGTTCATATGGAACCAAAAAAGAGCCCGCATTGCCAAGACAATCCTAAGTCAAAAGGACAAAGCTGGAGGCGTCACACTACCTGACTTCAAACTATACTACAAGTCTACAGTAACCAAAACAGCATGGTACTGGTACCAAAACAGAGCTATAGACCAATGGAACAGAACAGAGTCCTCAGAAATAATACCACACATCTACAGCCATTTGATCTTTGACAAACCTGAGAGAAACAAGAAATGGGGAAAGGATTCCCTATTTAATAAATGGTGCTGGGAAAATTGGCTAGCCATAAGTAGAAAGCTGAAACTGGATCCTTTCCTTACTCCTTATACAAAGATTAATTCAAGATGGATTAGAGATTTAAATGCTAGACCTAATACCATAAAAACCCTAGAAGAAAATCTAGGTAGTACCATTCAGGACATAGGCATGGGCAAGGACTTCATGTCTAAAACACCAAAAGCAACGGCAACAAAAGCCAAAATTGACAAATGGGATCTAATTAAACTAAAGCGCTTCTGCATAGCAAAAGAAACTACCATCAGAGTGAACAGGCAACCTACAGAATGGGAAAAAATTTTTGCAATCTACTCATCTGACAAAGGGCTAATATCCAGAATCTACAAAGAACTCAAACAAATATACAAGAAAAAAACAAACAACCCCATCAAAAAGTGGACAAAGGATATGAACAGACATTTCTCAAAAGAAGACATTCATACAGCCAACAGACACATGAAAAAATGCTCATCATCACTTGCCATCAGAGAAATGCAAATCAAAACCACAATAAGATACCATCTCACACCAGTTAGAATGGCAATCATTAAAAAGTCAGGAAACAACAGGTGTTGGAGAGGATGTGGAGAAATAGGAACACTTTTACACTGTTGGTGGAATTGTAAACTAGTTCAACCATTGTGGAAAACAGTATGGCAATTCCTCAAGGATCTAGAACTAGATGTACCATATGACCCAGCCATCCCAATACTGGGTATATACCCAAAGGATTATAAATCATGCTGCTATAAAGACACATGCACACGTATGTTTATTGCGGCACTATTCACAATAGCAAAGACTTGGAATCAACCCAAATGTCCATCTGTGACAGACTGGATTAAGAAAATGTGGCACATATACACTATGGAATACTATGCAGCCATAAAAAAGGATGAGTTTGCATCCTTTGTAGGGACATGGATGCAGCTGGAAACCATCATTCTCAGCAAACTATCACAAGAAGAGAAAACCAAACACCGCATGTTCTCACTCATAGGTGGGAACTGAACAATGAGATCACTTGGACTCGGGAACGGGAACATCACACACCGGGGCCTATCTTGGGGAGGGGAGAGGGGGGAGGGATTGCACTGGGAGTTACACCTGATATAAATGATGAATTGATGGGTGCTGGCGAGTTGATGGGTGCAGCACACCAACATGGCACAAGTATACATATGTAACAAACCTACATGTTATGCACATGTACCCTAGAACTTAAAGTATAATAATAAAAAAAAAATTAAAAAAAAAAGAAACACACACATAGAAACCTAAAGAGCACAGTTGTTATAAGAAATGGGCAGCAAGAACCAGACTCCCTTATGTTTCTAAAATTCTTTCATTAATCCAGAAGAAACAAACCTACCAGCAGGATTTTATCACAATATCTAAAAAATATTCCCTGGGAGTATTTCAGTCTTATAGGAACATGCTTTCATGGTTTAAACTTCTAGTTACATTTAGTGCAGAGCAGAAGTAATGCATTAAAAGTTTCCTCAGTTACCAAAAGGAATGAATACATCAGCCAATGTTTCTAAGCAAGTCCTATGCCAGGAGAAGAAAACTGATTGGCAAAAAAATATTTTATTTTTTAAAAACTTCAACTGTCCCCAAATTACAAAAGCATATCAATCCAGTATAGCTTCAGATTTGCATTGCTTACATACAGATTAATAGTGCTTATGTTTATTTTCATAACTTTCTCCACCAAGTTATTTGTTTGGGAGATCAATACATATTTTGCATTGCTTATAAGTAGTTAAACATGGCTTTTTTCCCCTAGATTGCTATTGTACTTTGGATCTTTTATTCTAATAAACTTTTCAGCTTTTTCTTCTTTCACTTTCATGGTGCCTAAATACTAAATTCTCTAATAGAAAAATAATGATAGAAAATAAACTTACCTTTTAAAAATAAATTTAACAGTTCATCTTTCACATTTCATGTTCCGATTTGAGCTATCAACAGATAATCTTACCCACGATATTTCTAAATCTAAATGTCCTGGAAAAAATATTTTGTTTGATTTTCACTGTTTCATCATATCATAGAAGTTTAAAGAGTTTATGTTGGCCGTATCTACAAGAAGAAACTGTGTTACATAGCTACGGGAATAGACAGGATGGAAGATAGGTGGTAGAATGGGAAGGAGACCTTTTCAAGTCACTTGGGTTATTTTCATATGCAACACACTCTTTAACAGAAAATAATGACAAAGTGTGGTAATATGCAATTTATTCGGGGCTTAACATTTTAAAAACACTTCCTTGTACTTTGTTTTATGTGCACAACATTTGATTCATACTAAGTCATCAGGTATCAAATATCGATATGGCAAGTGACAGACAAGGCAATAGACTGAGATACAAAACTAGTAGTTGGAGAGGTGGGTAGGTGCATTAGAGAGATTAGATAGATAGATAGATAGATAGATAGATAGATAGATAGATAGATAGATAGTTTTTAGAAATAAATACTTATTTTAGAAATAAGATAGATTGATAATGGTACTAGGGTATACAAAATTGTTTTCTCTATATCATGAGTTACTACAATTCCTTTTATAAAGTGTACCAGGTCATAAGCAACTGATTTTCTATATTATCTTTTAATACTTTACACTCACAAAAAAAAAAAACAATTATTTTCTAAAAAGATAAATTAGACTACACTTGGCATTAATCATGTGTTATTAAACAAAGCGATGTGACACAAATACATAGCATAACCTAGTCTTCAAAACTAAACACCAAATTCAAAAAGGCTATTTGTGATTGATTCTAGAATATGTTATGGCATTTTTCCATCCATGCAATTGATCATACATATCTAAGAATTTTTAAAAATTCCTTGAGAGATTGACTTTGAGAGAAGAAAAAGCAAAATATTTTTTTCACTCAGGAACATAGCATATTTTCCAAGTTTTTAAAATAAGAGCATTATATTAATAATTTCTGCATTTCATAGATTTAACATTTGTATTGTTACTTTTCTGGAGGCTTTAGTCATTTTGTTCGGCCCATTACAAATCTTATTTGAGAGCTTGAAAACATACATTAATTTGATTAACCAAAGGTCTTGATACATCATTTTTCTATGACGTCCCACTGACCTTTAGAAAAGTTGTGTTATTTTCTTTATGATGTCTTATCTGATCTCAAAAAGAACGTGAACAAAAGACAATAAGCCTTTGCACTCTGAATCTCAAGGTGACATTTAAGACTGACATCCAGCTAGCAAAGGTACATCTCAAAATTTATTCTTGTCCCATGAGGATAAGCAAATCATTAATATAAGAAGGTATCAGGCCATTAAGTGCTTTAAACGTCAACAATAAAACTTTAAAATCAATGCAAACCTTGACAGGAAGCCAATATGAAAACTGGAGGACAAAAGTGATGTACTTTGAAGAGGTAAGTAGCCTCACACTGTGAATGAGCTGAACCTTGGAGATTGATTTATCAAAAAATCGAAACATCTGGATGTTGAACCAGTCCAGTCTCCATGATTATCACATTGCAGTAGTTTCAGTACTACTTGCATGTCTTGACTCAAAAGATGTGCTGTAGAAGATGATGGTTAACAAGAGCAGCATTTTACATTGAACCAATAACTAGGTGTAAATTAATAAGAACACCAACTTTTGTACAATACTGTAGAGTTCACAACATGCTTTTTCAAATAGCATTCCACAAGATCTAGGAACAAGGACGTTCACAGTTGAAAGAATATATTTATGTGCTTACTTTTGTGCTACTAATATTCCAATAATAAACTTAACATTGTTGAATAAAATAATAAAAAGTGAGAGTTATTTGGTTCTAAATCTTACTTCTAATTGGCAAGGTTTGCAATACATGGGAAACAGTTCTAATTCTTTTTCAATATACTGTCCTTTTGATGACTTTCATAAAGATAATGATAATAATAATAGCTAATAGTAACTGAGCACTTATGAACCATGCATGGTCTGATATAATCTATTACTGTTATTCACATTTTATTGATGATGAAACTGAAGCACAGACAGACAACACAAAGTGACTAAGATTCTGCAACTTTTAAATGTCAGAATTAGGAAGGACGTTGACTCCAGAAACTGCTAAGTAACATAAGTCTTATATATTTGGTCATATATGTATATAGTGTATATACTATTTTAATACATGTGCTATTTTAATCATCCATATCTTTGTGTGTGTATGCATATTTGTAATTTGAAATATTGTGGTACTGCTGTCACATTACAATAGCAAAAATGTAAAGTGAGAGGTAAATGTAGTCTTCAAATAATTATCACCCTTTCTTTAGTGAATAAAATCTTTGTATGCCAGTGTTTATTGGCAAGTGACTATTTCAAAGCTCAGTCGTTGGAAAAATTGTTTTGTATGCTCTTTTTTTTTCCTTCCTCCCTTGAAGGAACCTTACAGAGGGTGACTTTGCTTTGATTACACAGGATTGGATAATTATATGACCAACAAGACTCCCCAAGGTGTACTCACACAAGTCTTTATTAAAAGAAAATGGTATGGTACAACAGTAGAAGGATAGTACAGGTAATCAGTGACAGTTTCCAGCCCCTAGAATCCCATCTCAGTCACATAGAATGTGCTTTGTTTTCAGACTATGAACCACAAAGATACACATAAACTGTCTTGATTTGAACGGAGCCTGGGCAAAACTTTACAGCAGGGTCTTTTGTATACCACTACTCACCTAAGTAAAGCCGGTTGTGTAACCAGTTAAGTAAGGAGTAAAACATTAATCTGAACATTTCTAAACAATGTAAAAAAGCATGCTCCAAGCTGCACCAAGCCAAGGGTCAGTTTCAGTTGTTCAGGCACGGTGTTCATTATTGAGTGAAGCAATTTATTGAGCAGGTACTCAGTAAGTATTAGTGGACTCTTTGGACATCCACCTAAAGCTTGATACTTCTCTCTTTGTTGAACAGAGAAAAAATATACCAGCCTCCTCTGGAAGCAGTGAGGGAAAATTTAAGAAGTTGATATTTACTGTGTATCTTTAAAAAATTCAAAACATCCACCCACAATTTTTAAAAAATATGAATGTCAAAGTTATAGCCATCAAATAAAGAGGAAAAAACGGTGAGAACATGGGAGTGAACATCCTTCTCTGGGGCTGGGAGATGCAACGGTAGTGTTCCAGTTCTTCACGTCTTTAGCAGATAAAAACAAAAATACTGGAAGATGAGAATACTAGTGGTAAGCAATAAGGAATGAGACAACTCATTTGAGCAGCTAGAAACGGAATACCCACCTGTGGCTCAGAAACAGTAATGTATAATTAATGTGCTTCCAATTTGATTGGTGCCAACCTGAATCATGAACAGCAGCTCAGGATACTTGTTCCTGGGTCAGAAGAGAGGTTTCAAGTCAGAATGTTGCTATGTTCACTATTGTTCCTGCATTGTGAGTAATAAATCACCTTGTTATCACCACAACCCCTACATCATAATGGTGACTATATGTTGAATATTGACTTCTAACTTATATATTTATTGTTGCTCTGGTAACATTATTATGCATCTAATAAATACTGTAATGTTATATATATATATATATATATATTTTACTTTTAAATAAATAAGAAACAGAATCCAAAGACATCAAGTTTTTCTCTTATCTTCAGGGTTGGGGGGCTACATAAGTGTTCAAGTCTATTGGTCAAGCAGGTGAGGGTAATGCAGTCGGTGGAAATAGGTAGGTAGTATGTGCGGAGAAACTAAGATGAAGCCATATAATTTTTATTTATTTACTTATTTATTTTGAGACAGGGTCTTGCTCATCACCCTGGCTGAAGTTCAGTGGCACAATTACAACTCACTGAAGCCTTGTTCTCCTGGGCTCAAGTGATCCTCCCACCTTAGCCTCCCTAGTAGCCAGCACTACAGGTGTGCACCACCACTCCTGGCTATTTTCTTTTTTTCATTAGAGATGAGGTCTCGCTACGTTGCCCAGGCTTGAACTCCTGAACTCAAGTGATCCTCCCACCTCAGCCTTCTAAAATACTGGGATTACAGGTATGTATGAACCACCATGCCCAGCCATTTGATTCTTCAAAAAGAGTGAACTGTGGAGTCAGATTCTCATCACTTATCATATAAGACTTTTTACCTTTTTTGTCATATCTTCCAATGACCTTCTTATATCT
Source organism: Rhinopithecus roxellana (assembly GCF_007565055.1). Lineage (NCBI taxonomy): Eukaryota > Metazoa > Chordata > Mammalia > Primates > Cercopithecidae > Rhinopithecus > Rhinopithecus roxellana. Next base: position 51,427,927 of record NC_044558.1, on the reverse strand, counting down.
TAAAGTAAGCTGAAAATGTTAATACCAAAACTCATACTGACCAAGACAGGTATGACAGAATCAGTAAATTGTCTTTACTGCTATAAATTTTTCATATGCCCATTTATATCAAAAGTGAATGTGAAACAGCAGAACATCAAATTACTTTGACATTTCTGTAGCCACACATGTGTAGTTTATGAAAAAACATGAATTCCGATAATGCTACAGGGAATGTGGAGAAGTGAGACTTCTAAAATAGTGCTTAGAATCAGTGAGCTAAATCGTTAGCTATCATCTACTCATGCTGATATCTTATTGGCAAGCAATTTTCTATTTTTTCCCCTAGAGGAAACTGACTTTTGTTCATTGTTCCAGCTATTAGAGTGCACATCTTTCAATTCAAATGCAAATTGTATGAAAAGTCTTATACATGCTTCTTAATCTAAATTTGACAAAGTTTGGTAATAGAGAAATAGACTACCAAATACTTATCTTTCAGCAAGGATTATCAATATTACTAAATTGTGTAACAAATGCATTTAATATTTTATTGGCTCACTCATAAATTTTTGACCTTTGATAGGATAATAACAGTCCTATAGAAAGACATTGTTGTTTCTCAGCAGGAGAAGCTAATCATTTCCTGAAAACGGAAAATATGAACATAGTAGGCATTCGTGTTCATTACAGGAAGCCCTGGTTCTATGTGACCTCCAAGCTAATTTCAGCAGAAATTCATCAAAAGCGTTAAAGACCATTCCCTTATTTAGGAAATGCTCTCTTTGCTGAATTGAAATTTAATAGTACGACATAAATAATAACCTAGACAAAGAGGAAAGTTGTGTAAAGTATATCCTAGTATATCCTAAGAGAATGAGATTTCTGGTATAGCAGGACTGTAGGTGTTTCAAGCTATTGATTATTTATATTTGCTTCTCACTTAGGGTGTAAGACTCATAACTTACTTGTACTCAATTCCGTTAGAACCAGGTTGAGCACCACATTCCTTTCTGGTAGAAAAGCTAGTGTCAAATGCTGGGTCCCCTTGATCACACAAGTAATTAAGAAGTTGATATCATGGGAACTGGATGTCCAGCAGGCCACCTTTTTTTTTTTTTTTTTTTTTTTTCCTGAGACGGAGTCTCCCTCTGTTGCCCATGCTGTAGCGCAGTGGCACGATCTTGGCTCACTGCAAGCTCCGCCTCGCATTCTCCTGCCTGCACCTCCTGAGTTGCTGGGACTACGGGCGCCAGCCACCAAGCCTGGCTAATTTGTGTTTTGTTTTCTTGTGTAGTTTTAGTAGAGATGGGGTTTCACGGTGTTAGCCAGGATGGTCTCAATCTCCTGACCTCGTGATCCACCTGCCTCGGCCTCCCAAAATGCTGGGATTAAAAGTCTGAGCCACAGCGCCCAGCCACAGGCCACCATTTCTAAGCAGGGAGAAGTGCTCAAGTTTGGCAGCCGTGCCTGCTGCTATGGTTGTCTTTGCTTCTTGCTATCATATAGCCCTGCTATAAAAAAAACTGGTTCTCGCCTATCTCTCCAATGATGCTGTTTGCACTGCACTCAAGTCTTACTTTACTTAGCTTATGCTAAGGGATTCTTCTCTTAGAAGAAGGTTGCTTCAAAAAGGGAAGCCCTCCCCTTTTGCGCTTCATTCACCCCTGGCTGACATCTACCGTAACCTGAAATGCTCCATCCTTTACAGGCTTCACAACCGGCGTCACTTTCCTCTAAAGTCTTACTGCCTGGGAGATTCTCTGACCATATAAATTTAGGCCTAATAACATCTTCAACCACCATTCCTCCTTCCCAGAGATATCACCAAGGAATCTACTTTCTTTTCCACCTCTGAAACACAGAGTTCTTTCTGCCTGCTTTCCTTTGGCAATACACTATCCATAGAGAAAGCTAACCTTTCTTGATAGTAGGGAAGATCCACAACTTAAAAGCAGGGAAAGTTCTATCTACCTTGGAAGTGAGCAAGAAGTGGTCCTTTTCTTTCTTCATATGCTGCCACTGTCCTCAAATACCAGAAAATAATTAATACATAATACTTAATACTATCATACTCTGATGAAAGTATTATAGGTAGTGGTAACGCAAGTTAAGGGCCTTGAAACTTGAACAAAGTTATCAAATTTTGTGACAATAAGAAGATTAGTGTAGCTGGGGCAAAGTAAACAAGAGGGAAGTTAGAAGACAGTTTTGGAGAAAAACGCATGAACTAGATTTGTATAACCCAGGAGCTACAGGGAAGGGGACTGAAATTCATTTGAGTGTTTTGAGCTGAGGCATAATGTGATCTCATGTGTTGTTTTTAAGATAAGTACTTGACATTTTTTTTCTTTTCTTTTCTTTTTTTTAATTTTTAGGGCAACTATTTCTTTTATTTTCAAAAATTTGTCACCTTTTACCAAAAGATTTTTATTTTGAAATATTTCAGACATAAAAATTATGTACAAAGAATTATACAATATTTGTCTTATATTGTTCAAGGAATAAAAGAACAATATAGCAATATAGTTTATGTATCCTGTACTTTTCTTGTTCATCATGATCATCATCTTTCTATTCCATTATCCTCAAACACTGGTAACTATTATTCTAAATTTGGTGGAGGTAATTTCCACTACTTTATACTTTCAGAGCATATTAAATGTTTATGTATATGGCATTATACTATACATATTACTTTGCATTTCATCATATAACAATCATCCACGTTGATATGAGTAGCTTTGGGTCATTGGTTTTTGCTGCTGTGTATTATTCCAAAAGGTACAGTTGGGTGTACACCATGTGCGTAGAACCCCTGTGATATTATTTATAAAACCCTGGTGAGATGTTACATTTAATGTCACAGTGAGTGTACACCCTGTGATATTATTTGTAATTTCCTAGAGGGATGGTACTCCTAATGTCACAGGGGTTGTTACACTATGTGTATACGTTCTGTGATATTATTCGTAATACCCTAGGGCAATGTTACTCCTAATGTCACAGTTGGTGTACACCATTTGTGTTCACCCTGTGGTATTATATGTAAAATCCTAAGGGGATATTACTCCTAAATTCACAGTAAGTGTACACCTTGAGTGTACACCCTGTGACGTTATTTATATAATTATAGGGGGATGTTACTTCTAACGTCACAGTGGGTGTACACCATATATGTACACCCTGTGGTAATATTCATATTATTTTAGGGGGATTTTGCTCATAATATCACAGTGGTTGTACAGCCTGTGTGTACAACCTGGGATATTATTCATAATATACTAGAAAGATATTACTTCTAATATCACAGTGGGTGTACAGCCTGTGATATTATTCATAAAATCCTAGGGAGATATTACTCCTAATATCACAGCAGGGTGTACAATCTATGATATTAGCAGTAATATCTTAAGGAAATAGTATGCCTAATATCCTGTACATCCTGTGATGTTACTCATAATATCCTAAAGGAATGTTACTCCTAATGTCATGGTGGGGGAGTATACACTGTGATATTAATCATAATTTCCTAGGGGGATGTTACTTTTGATTTCACAGAGGGTGCATACCTGCTGGTATTATTTGTATTTTAGGGGAATGTTACTCCTAATGTTACAGGGAGTGTACACCCTGTGATATTACTCGTAATGTCCTAGAAGGATGTTACTCCTAGTGTCATAGGTGGCGTAGAGTCTGTGATATTATTTTTAACATCCTGGGTGGATGTTACTTCTGATGTCAAAGAGGATGTACACCCTGCGATATTACTGGCAATACCCTCGGGGGATGTTACTCCTAACATCACAATGGATGAGTACACCATGTACACACCATGCGTGTACACCCACTTTGATATTATTCCTAATATCCTAGGTAGGTATTACTTCTACTGTTACTTTCATAATATTTTAAGGATATATGGTGCACAATACCCAAGGGAGATATTACTCCTAATATCACAGTAAGTGTATACTCTGTGATATTATTGTTTGTAATATTCTAGGAAAGATATTATTCTTAATATCACAGTGGGTGCACACCCTGTGATATTATTCATAATATACTAGAGGGATGTTAATATGATAGTTGGTGTACACACTGTGATATTATTATGATATTCATAATATCCTAGGGGGATGGTACTCTTAATGCCACAATGGATGTACATCCTGTAATATTTTTGATAATATCTTAAGGAGGATGTGACTTCTAATGTCACAGGGGTTGTACACCCTGTGATATTATTCATAATATTCTAGAAGGATGTTACCTCTAATGTCACAGGGTGTGTATGCCCTATGCTATTTTTCATAACATCCTAGGAGGATGTTGCTCTTAATGTGTACACACTGTGGTATTATTTGCAATATCCTAGGGAGATATTACTCTTAATGTCACTGTATGTGTGCACCCTGTGAAATTATTCATAATATCCTAGAAGGATGTTACTACTAATGTCACAGTGGGTGTACACCCTATGATATTATTCGTTGTATCATAGGAAGATATGACTCCCAATAGCACAGTGGGTGTGCTCTGTGTAATATTATTCATAATATTCTAGAAAAGTATAACTTCTAATATCACAATGGGTGTACACCTTTTGGTTTTATTCCTAATATCCTAGGGAGAAATTACTCCTAAAACCATAGTGAGTGTACACCCCGCATGTGATATTGTTCCTAAAGTCCATGGGGGAAAAATGAGATTACTCCCAATATCGCGGGGGGTGTACAACCCTTCTGCTTTATTTTTCCTTGTATTGGGAAAGAGGATGATATTACTCCCAATATTACAGAGGGTGTACACTGACCTTGTGATATTGTTACTAATACCCAGGGGGGAAGAGGATGATATTATTCGCTACATCACAGGGAGCATACACCAATCCTGTGACATTGTTCCTAATATCCTTGAAGGAAGAGAATGATATTACTCCCAATATCGCAGAAGGTGTGCACCATTCTGGTATATTGTTCCTAATATCCAGGAAAGGAGAGGATGATATCCCTCCCCAAATCACAGTGTGTGTACACCTCCCTGTGATATTGCTCATAATGTCTGGTGAGGAAGATAACATTAATCCCAATATTTTACATATGCTGTGTGTATACCCCCTGTGATATGGTTCATAATATCCAGGGAAGAAGAGGGTGAAATTACTCCCCATATCGGCAAAGGTGTACATTTTCGTGTGATCGGTGTAATAACTGGGGGTGGGGGGGAGAGAGTGATATTACTCTTCATTTCTTGGGGGGTGTACACACCCAAGTGAAATAGTTCGTCATATCCAGGGAGGCAGAGGGTGATATTACACCCAATATAGTGGAGGGCGTTCACTCCCCTGTGATCTGGTTTGTAATATCCATAAAAGGAGAAGGTTGACATTACTTCCCATATCCCGGGGTGTGTACACTTTCCTGTGATCTGGTTCCTAATATCCAGGGGGGCAGAGGGTGACTTTACTCCCCATATCTCGGGGAGTGTACACCCATATGTGATCTGGTTCGTAATATCCATGCGGGAAGAGAGTGACATTAATCCTCATATTGCGGGAAGTGTACACATTCCTGGGATCTGGTTAGTAATATCCAGGGTTTGAGAGGGTGATATTACTATCCATATTGCGCGCTGGGGGAGGGGAGGGAGGTACATCCTCCTGTGATCTGGTTAGTAATACCCAGGATGGGAGAGGGTGACATTGCTACCCATATCCCGGAGGGTGTACACCTTCCTGTGATCTGGTTCATAATATCCAGGGGGGAAGAGGGTGACATTACTACCCATATGCTGGTGGGTGTACACCTTCCTGTGATTTGGTTCCTAATATCCAGAGGGCAGAGAATGACTTTACTCCCCATATCTCGGGATTGTACAGTCTCCTGTGATCTGGTTCGTAATATCCAGAGAGGGAGAGGGTGACACTACTCCCCATATCACGGGGTGTGTACACCCCTCTGTGAATTGATTCGTAATATCTAGTGGGCAGAGGGTGACATAACTGCCATACCTCTGTGATCTGACTCATAATATCCAACGGAGGGGAGGGTGAAATTATTCCCTATACCTCGGGGTTTGTACACCCCTTTGTGATCTGGTTCCTAATATCCAGGAGAGGAGAGGATGACATTACTCCTCATATCTCCGGAGGTGTTCACCCCGCTGTGATCTGGTTCATAATATCCAGAAAGGGAGATGGGACATTACTCTCCATACTGCGAGGAGTGTCCACCCCCCTGTGATCTGGTTTGTAACATCCACAAAGGAAGAGGGTGAAGTTATTGCCTGTATCCCGTGGAGTGTACACCCCCGTGTTCTGGTTCCTAATATCCAGAAGGTGAGAGGGTGAAACTACTCCCCTTATCGCGGGGGCGTGTACACTCCCCTGTGATCTGGTTCGTAATATTCAGCGGGGGGGAAGGTGACATTACTCCCCATATCGCGGAAGGTTTACACACCCCTGTGATACACTTCATAATATCCAGTGGGGGAGAGGGTGATATTACTCCCCATATCTCGGGGGATACATTTCCCCCTGTGATATGATTCGTAATACCCATGGGGTGGGGGGAGAGTGTGATTTTACTCCGCATATCGCGGTGGGCATACGCCCTGCTTTGATATAGTTCATAATATCCGAGAGGGAGGGGTGGGAGAGTGTGATATTACTCCCCATATCGCGGGATGTATACACCACCCTGTGATATGCTTCGCAATATCCAGGGGAAGAGAAGGTGATATTACTCCTCATATAGCTGGGGGTTTAATCCCTCTGTGAAATGGTTCGTAATATCCAGATGGGGAGAGGTTGATATTACTCCTCTTATCGCAGGGGACGTACAGCCTCCGTGATATGGTTTGCAATATCCAGAGTGGGAGAAAGCAATATTGCTCCCCATATCCCAAGGAATGTACACTGCACGGTGATCTAGTTCCTATTATCTCAAAGTGGAGAAAATGAAATTACACCCAATATTGCAGGGGTTGTATACCCTCTGTGATATCAGTCGTAATATCCAGGTGGGGAGAGGATGATATTATTCTTCATATTGCAGCAGGTGTACCCCCCGCTCGTGTGATATTGTTCACAATATCCAGCGAGTAAGATGATAATACTATTCTTAATATTGCAAGGAGTGTACATCCGCTGTGATATTTTTCTTTATATCTAAGGGAAGAGAGGATATTATTCCCAATATTGCAGTGTTTGTACAGCCCCTTGTGATAGTGTTTGTAATGTCCATGGTGGGAGAGGATGATATTACCCCCAGTATCACAGGAGGTATACATCCTTCTGTGATAATGTTCACAATATCCAGAGATAGAAAGGATGATATTACTCCAAACATTGCAGGGGTGTACACGCCCCTTTGATATTGTTCGTAATACCCAAGGGAAGAGATGAAGATGTTATTTCTAATATCGCTGGAGGTGTACACCACCCTGTGATGCTGTTGGTAATATCCAGGGACCAAAAGGATGATATTACTCCAAACATTGTAGAGGGTGTACGTACACCCCACCCAGTGATGTTGTTTGTTAATATCTAGGCGGGGAGAGGATGAAATTACTCCCAACATTGGAGGAGGTGTACACCCTTCTATGTTATTGTTTATAATATTCAGAAGGAGAGAGAGTAATATTATTTCTAATATTGCTGGGGGTGTATACCCTCCAGTGATATTATTCTTAATATCCAGGGGAGCAGAGGTTGATATTACTCCCAATATCACAGGGGGTGTTCACCTCGCTGTGTTATTGTTCCTAATATCCAGGAAGGTAGAGAATGATACTACTCTCAATATCACAGCAAGTGTACACCTCTTCTGCGATATTTTTCCTCATATCCAGAAATAGAGAGCATAATATTACTCTTAGTATAGCAGAGGGTGTACACAACCTCTGGGGTATTGTTAGTAATATACAGGAGGATAGAGGACTATATTACTCCCAATATCACAGGAAATGTACACTCAACTGTGATTTTCTTTGTAATATAGGGGGGGTAGAGGATGATATTACTCCCAATATCACAGTTGGTGCACATCCCCTCTGTGATATTGTCCCTAATATCCACTAGAGGAGAGGAAAAATGTTACTTTCAGTATTGCAGTGGGTGTACATCTTCTTTGTGATATTGTTCCTTATATCCAGGGGAAGACACGATGATATTGTTGTCAATATCACAAAAGATGAACACTCCCACTGTGATATTGCTTCTAATATTTAGGGGGAGAGAGAATGTTACTCCCAATATTGCAGGGGATGTACAACCCCTACGATATTTTATCTACTATCCAGTTGGGTAGAGAATAATGTTACTTGAAATGTCACAGGGCATGTATGCCCCTACTGTAAAATTGTTCCTAATATCCAGGTGGAAAGATTGTATTACTCTCAATATCACAGGGGGTAGACACCCCTGAAATATTTTCTTAATATCCGGGGGTGTACACCACCCATGTGATATTGTTTCTAATATCCAGGTGGGGAAAAAATGATATCACACCTAATTTTGCAGGGGATGTACAGCCCCACAGTGATAGTGTTCCTAATCTCCAGGAAGGGAGAGGATGATTTTACACTTAGTATCAAAGGGACTGTACACCACTCCTGTGATGTTGTTCCTAATATTCTGGGTGGAAGAGGATGTTATTACTCCCAATATCGCAGAGGGTATACACCCACCCTGTAGTATTGTTTCTAATATCCATTGAGAGAGAGAATATTACTCACAATATCACAGGAGGTGTACACACCCCTTGTGGTATTGTTCTTAAAATCCAGTGAAGGAGAGAATGATATGACTCTCAATGTCACAGGGAGTTTACACTCCCCTCCCCATGATATTGTTCATAATATCCACTGAGGGAGAAAATGATACTAATCCCAATATCGCAGGGAGCGTAAACTCTTCCTTTGATATTGTTCCTAATATCCAGGGAGGGAGAAAGTGATATTACTCCCAATGTCCCATGGGGCATACAGCGCCCCTGTGATATTGTTCCTAATATCCAGGGAGAGAAATGATAATATTACTTTCAGGGGGTGTACACTCCCCTATGATGTTTTTCAAACTATCCAGGGAAGGAGAGTATAATTTTACTTCCAACATGGCAGGGTGTGTACACCCCGCTGTGATATTGCTCCTAACATTAGGGGACAATAGAATGATATTACTCTCATTATCACAATGGCTGTACACCCCCTGGTGATACGGTTCCTAATATCCAGGGGGAGAGAGGATGATATTGCTCCCAGTATAGCAGGGGGTATATACACTCCCATGATGTTTTCTCTAGTATCAAGGGCAAAAGAGGATGATATTGCTTTCAATATTGCAGGGGGTGTACACTCTCTGTTATATTGTCCCTAATATCCAAAGGGAAAAAGGATGACATTACTCCCTATATTGCAGGGAGTGTACACCCCCCAACCCCGTGATATTGTTCCTAATATCTAAAGAGAGAGGGAATGATGTTACTCTCAATATCGAAGGGAATGTACACCCACCCTGTGATATTGTTCCTAATATCTGAGGGGAGAATATAATATTGCTTCCAATATCACAGTGTGTGTACACGCCCCCTCTGATATTCTTCCTTATATACAGAGGGTGAGAGGATATTATTCCCAAAATTGCAGTGAATATACGCCTTTTCTGTGATATTGTTCCTAATATCTGGGGGGCAAATGATGATATTTCTTTCAATACTGCAGGGGTTGCACACTTTCCCTGTGATATTGTTTCTAATATCTCGTGGGTGAGATGATGATATTACATTCAATATCACAGGTGGTGTACACCCCCATGATATAATTTCTAATATATATATAGGAGGAGAGAATAATATCACTTCCAATATCGTCTGTGCTCTACACTCTCCCTGTGATATTATTTCTAATATCCAGAGAACAGATGATGATATTACTCCCAATATCACCAGGAGGTGTACACCTTCTGGTGATATTGTTCCTAATGTCCACAGAGGGAAAGGATAATATTACTGAAAATATCGCAGGTGGTGTACACCCGCCCTTTGATATTGTTTCGAATATCCAGAGCTGAAGAAAATGATATTACTCCCATTATCGCAGGGGTTGTACACCCATCTTGGGATATTGTTTTTAGTATCCAATGGGGAAGAGAATATTACTCCCAATATCGCATATCCTAATATCCAGGAGGGAAGACAATAATATTACACTCAATATCTTCAGGGATGTACACCCACCCCCATGCTATTGTTTCTAATATCCATAGAATGAGGATGATATTACTCTCAATATCGCAGGAGGTGTACACCTTCGCTGTGATATTGTTCCTAATACCCAAGTGAGAGAGAATATTATTATTCCTGATATCACAGGGGGGTGTGCACTCCCCAAGTATATAGTTCCTAATATCCAGGGGGTAAGAGGATGATATTACTCCCATTATCACAGCAGTTGTACAAACCCCTGTGATTTTTTAAAAATATCAATGTAGGCAGATGATAATGTTACTCCCAATATAGCTGGTGGTGTACACCACCTCTTTTATATTGTTCTTAATATCCAGTTCACAAGTGGATGATATTACTCCCAATATTGCAGGGATGTACACCCTCCTGCGATATTGTTCCTAATATGCAGGTGGGGAGATTTTGTTACATTCAATATCTCAGTGGGTGGACACCTTCCCTGTGATATTGTTCCCGTTATCCAGGGGGACACCTGATGACATTACTCCCAATATCGCAGGGACTGTACACCCCACCTGTGATATTGTTCCTAATATCGAGGAAAGGAGAGAATAATATTACTTCCAATATCTCAGGGGGTGTACACCCCTCCTGTGATATTGTTCCTAATATCCATGAGGGAGAAGATGATATTACGTCCAAAACCACAGGGAATGTGCAACCTCCCCCCACCAACAATTTGATTTTGTTCCTAATATCCAAACGGAGACAAGCTGATGTTACTCCCAATATGACAGGGGGTGTAAACCCACCCTGTGATATTTCTTCTAATATTCAGGGGAAGAGAGGATGATATAACTGCCAATATCGCAGATGGTGTACATACCCCTTGAGATATTGTTCCTAATGTCCAAACGGGGAGAGGCTGATGTTGCTCCCAATATTGTAGGGGTGTACACCACCTCTGTGATATTGTTTCTAATATTTAGAGGGAAAAAGGATGATGTCATTCCCCATATTGCAGGGGGTATACAACCGCCCTGTGATATTGTTTGTAATATCCAGATGTGGAGAGGTTATCACTTATATTATCTCAGGGGGTGTACACCATCCCTGTGATATTGTTCGTAATATCAAGGAGTGAAAGGATGATGTTACTCTCAATACTGCAGATGTACACCTTCCGTGATATTGTTCCTAATATCCAGGTGGAAGAGGATGATATTACTCCCAACATCGAAGGGCATGTACATCACCACTGTGATATTGTTCCTAATATCAAGGGGGTGAGAGGACGATATTACTCCCCATATCGCAAGGGGTGTACCCCCCCCTGTGATATGGTTTCTAATGTCCAGGCAGAAGATGATATTACTCCCAACATCACAGAGAGTGTACACCCCAGTGTAATATCGCTTTTAATATTTAGGGGGGAGAAAGGAAGTATATGACTCCCAAATATTTCAGATAGTGAACATCCCTTCCATGACACTTTTCTTAATTTCCAGTGGGGGAGAGGGTGATATTACCCTCAGTATTGCAGGGGGTGTAAACCCTTCTGTAATATTTTTCGTAATACTCAAAGTTAGAGAGAGTGATATTACTTCAATTTTTCTAATATTATAGGGCCGAGAGGATGATATTACTCCCAATATCACAGGGGGTGTACAACCCCTGAGATATTCTTTCTAATATCCAGGTGGGGAGAGATAATATTACTCAAAATATTACAGGGGCTGTACATTCATCGTGTAATATTGTTCCTTATATCCAGTTTGAAAGAAGATGATATTACACACAATATCGCAGTGGGTAGATATCCCCCCACCTGGTTATGTTGTTCCTAATATCCAGGTTGAGAGAAGATAATATTACTCCCAGTAGAACAGGGAATGTACACCTCCCCTTTGATATTTTTCCTGACATTGTGGAAGAAAGAAAATGACATTAGTCCCAATATCACAGGGCGTGTGTACACTCCACCTGTGATATTGTTCCTAATATCCAGGGGTGGAGAAGATGATATTACACCCAATTTCGCAGGAAGTGTACACCCCCACAGTGATATTGTTCCTAATCTCCAGGGGGGAGAGGATGATATTACTCCCAATATCACAGGGGGTGTACACTCACCCCGTAATACTTTTCCCAATATTCACCGGGGGAGAGAATATTACTCCCAATATGGCATGGAGTGTACATCCACCCTGTGACATTGTTCCTAATTTCCAGAGGTGAAGATGATAATATTACACCCAATACAGCAGGGGGTGTACAACTTTTCCGTGGCATTCTTTCTAATTACTCCCCCCACCACGGTGATATTGTTCACAATAGCCAGGTGGGTAGAGAATGATATTACTCCTAATATTGAAGGGGGTATACGCCCCAACAGTGATATTGTTTCTAATATCCAGAAGACGAACAAACGATATTACTTCTAATATCGCAGGGAGTGTACACCACCCCTGTGATATTGTTCGTAAAATCCAGGGAGGTGAGAGGAAGTCATTACTCTCAATATCGCCAGGGTTCTACAACCGTCTCTGATATTGTATCTAATTATGAGTAATATAATATTTAAATGTAATATGCTCCTAATATACAAGTGGAAAGAAAGTATTATTCCAAGCATTTCAGGAAGTGTAAAAATCCCTTGTGATATTGTCTCTAATATCCTGGTGTGGGGATTATATTACCCTCAAAATTGTAAGGGTATACACACCTCTCCTGTGATTTTTTTTTCTAATATTTAGGGGGGGAGATGATAATATTCCATGATTGCAGGGGGAAGACTTTGATATTAATAGAAATATCGCTGGAGGTGTACACCCACACTGTGATATTGTTTCTAGTATCCGGGATGGGGGGAAGAATAATATTACTCCCAATATAGAAGGGCGTGTGTATTGTTCCCAATATAGAAGGGCGTGTGTATCGTTCCTAATACTTAATGGGAGAAAGAATAATATTTCTCCCAATATCGCAGGGGTGTACAACCCCTGTGATATTGTATTTAACATGCAAGCTAGTAGAGGATGATATTACTCAAATTATCACAAGGCATGCATACTCCTACTGTGATACTGTTTCTAATATCTAGATGGAGAGACGATATTACTCCCAGTATCCAAAGGGCTAGACACCCACACCATGATACTGTTTTTAATATCCAGGGGGAGAAATATGATATTATCCAAATATATCATGGGTATACACCCCCTTTGATATTGTTCCTTATACCTTAGGGGAAAGAAAATGATATTACTCGCCATATCACATGAGGTGTACACCACCCCAATGATATTGTTTCTAATGTCTAGGTGGAGAGAGAATATTACACCCAGGTTCGCATGGGGTGTACACACCCACTGTGGTATGGTTCCTTATCTCTGGGGGGAAGAGAATGATATTACCCTTAGTATAAAAGGAGCTGTACAGCACTCCTGTGATACTTTTCCTAACATCCTGGGAGGAAGAGAATGTTATTACTCCCAAAGTCGCAGGGGGCTTACATTCACTCTATGGTATTGTTCTTAATATCCATTAAGGGAGAGGATGATATTACTCCCAAAATCGCAGAAAACGTACACCCCCCACCCCGTGATATTCTTCTTAAATACAGTGGAAGAAAGGATGATATTACACTCCCCCTGTGATATTGTCCCGAATATCCAGGGGAAAACAGGATGACATTATTCCCAATATCGCAGGGGTACTCCGTCTGTGATATTGTTCCTAACATCAAGGGAGGAAAAGGATGACATTACTCCCAATATCGCAGGGAATGTACACGTCCTCTGTGACATTGTTTCTAATATCCGGTGGGGGAGAGGATGGTATTACTCCACATATCCCAGGAACTGTACAACCCCCAAGTGATATTGTTTCTAATATCCAGGAGGAAAGAGCATATTATTCCCAATATAGCAGGGTGTGTACATCCCACGTGTGATATTGCTTCTAATTTTGGGGGCGGGTGGGTGGGAGAGGATATTATTATTCCCAATATCGCAGAAGGTGTAAAAGCCCCCTGTGATATTGTTTCTATTCTACAGGGAGGGAGAGGATGATATTACTCCCAATATCACAAGGGACGTATACACCCTTGTGATATTGTCTGAAATATCCAGGAAGGGAGATAATATTACTCCCAATATAGTAAATACCCTGTGTTTACACTCCCCTGTGTTCGTAATATCCAAGGGGGAAGGAGGTGATATTATTCCCCATATCACGGGGGATGTACACGCCTCCGTGATATGGTTCATAATATCCCGTGGGAGAGGGGGTGATATTACTCCCCATGTCACGAGAGATGGTTAGTAATATCTAGGGCGGGGGAGAGGATGATATTACATCCCATATCACTGGAGGTGTACATCCCCTTGTGATAGTTATTGTAATATCCAGGGTGAAAGAGGATGATATCAGTTCCATTTTCGTCTGAAGTATCAAGTCCCCTGTCATATTGTTCTAAGACATCGAGGGGAAATGGATGATATTACTCCCAATATCACAGGACGTGTACTTCCTTCTGTGATACCGTTTGTAATATCCAGAGTTGGAAAGGATGATGTTACTCCAAACATTGTCGGGGGGGGGGGGTACACGCCCCTTTGATATTGTTCTTGATATTCAAAGGCAGAGAGAATTATCTTATTCCTAATATCCCCGGAGGTGTACACCACCCTGTGATGCTGTTGGTAATATCCAGGGACCAAAAGGATGATATTACTCCTAACACTACAGAGGGTGTACACTCTCCTGTGATATTTTTTTCTAGTATCCAGGGGAAAAGAGAATGATACTACTCCCATTATCACAGGGGTTGTACAGCCCCCTGCGATATTGTTCGTAATATCCATGAGGATGGAAGATGAAATTACCCCCAATATCGCAGCAAGCACCCCTCCCGTGATATTGTTTGTAATACTGAAGGGGAAAGACGATAATACTGCTCCCAATATTGCAGGAGGTGTACATGACTCTGTGATATTTTTTATAATATTTAGTGATGGAGAGGATTATATTACTCCCAATATCTCAGGGAATGTACACATCCCTGTGATTTTGTGTGTAATATCTAGGGGGGCAGAGGATGATATTACTCCCAATATCACAGTTGCTGTACACACTCACTGTGATATTATTCCCAATATCCACGAGAGGAAAGGATAATATTACTTTCAGCATCGCAGTGGGTGTACACCTTCCTTGTGATATTGTTCCTAATATCCATGGGAAGAGAAGATATTAATGTCAAAATCTCAAAAGGTGTACACTCCCCCCTGTGAAATTGTTCCTAATATTTAGTGGGAGAAAGAATAATATTAATCCCAATATTGCAGGGATGTACAACTCCTGTGATACTGTATTTAATATCCAGGACAGTGGAGAATGATATTACTCAAAATATCACAAGCCATGTACACTCCCACTGTAATATTGTTTCTAATATCCAGATGGAGAGATTATATTACTCCCAATATCGAAGGGACTAGACACCCACACCATGATAGTGTTTTTAATATCCAGGGGGAGAAATATAATATTATCCAAATATATCAGGGATATACACCACCTTTGATATTGTTCCTTATACCTTGGGGGAAAGAAAATAATATTACTCACAATATCACATGAAGTGTACACCACCCCAGTGATATTGTATCTAATATCTAGATGGGGAGAGAATATTACACCCAATTTCATATGGAGTGTACACACCCACTGTGATATTGTTCCTTATCTCTGGGGGGAAGAGAATGATATTACCCTTAGTATAAAAGGAGCTGTACAGCACTCCTGTGATATTGTTCCTAACATACTGGGTAGAAGAAGATGTTATTACTCCCAATGTCGCAGAGGGCTTACATTCACTCTATGGTATTGTTCTTAATATCCATAATGGAGAGGATGATATTAATCCCAATGTTGCAGAAGATGTACACCCAACCCCCCGTGATATTCTTCTTAAAACCCAGTGGAAGAGAGGATGATGTTACTCTCGATATTGCAGGGGGTTTACACCCCCCTGTGATGTTGTGCCTAATATCCAATGGCGGAGAAGATAATATTAATCCCAATATTGCAGGAGGTGTACAATTTTCTGGTGATATTGTTCCTAACATCCAGGAAGAGAGGATAATATTACTGCCAATATCTCCCGGGGTGTACACCGCTGCTATTATATTGTTCAAAATATCTAGGGAAGGAGAGTATGATATTATTTCCAATATAGCAGAGTGTGTACACCTCCATCCCGCCCCCTTGATATTGCTCCTAATATTTAGGGGGAAAGAGAATAATATTACTTTTAATATGGCAGTGAGGGTATACCTCCTTGCGATGTTTTTCCTAATATCAAGGTGAAAAGAGTACGATATTACTCTCAATATCACAGGGGGTATATACACCATTGTGATTGTTTTTTAATATCAAGGGGAAACGAGGATGATATTACTCTCAATATTGCAGGGGGTGTACAACCTCTGTGATATTGTTTCTAATAGCCAAGAGGAGAGAGGATAACATTACTCCCTATATCACAGGGAGTGTACACCCACCTGTAATATTGTTCCTAATATCTAAAGAGGATAAGGGTAATATTACTCCCATTATCGCAATGAGTGTAAATCCACTGTATTATACTGTTCCTAATAACCAGGGGGGAGAAAATGATATTACTTCCAATATCACAGAATATGTACACCCCACTGTGACATTGTTCCTAATATCCAGGGGTGAGAGGATGACACTACTCCCAATATCACAGTGAATGTACACCTTTTCTGTGATATTGTTCTTAATATCCAGAAGAGCAGAGGATGATATTACTTTCCATACTGCTGGGGTTGTACACCTCCCCTGTAATATTGTTCCCAATATCCAGGCTGGAGAGGATGATGTTAAATTCAATATCACAGGTGGTGTGCACACTTCCTGTGATAATATTTCTAGTGTGTATGAAAAAGAATGTTATATCACTCCGAATATCAACGGTGATGTGCACCCTCCTTGTGATATTGCACCTAATATCCAGGAGGCGACGATGATATTACTCACAATATCACAGGAGCTGTACACCTTCTGGTGATATTGTTTCTAATATCCACAATGGTAGAATACAATATTACTCAAAATATCGCAGGGGTTGTACACTCTTCCTGTGATATCGTTTCTAAAATCCAGGGAGGGAGAGAATGATAATACTCCCAATATTCCATGGGTTGTACACTGCCCCTGTGATATTCTCCCTAATATCAAAGGAGAGAGAGGAAGATATTACTTTCTATATAAGAGGGGGTGTTCATCCCCCATGATATTGTTCAAAATATCCAGGGAAGGAGAGTATGATACTACTCCCAATATCGTGGGGTGTGTGCACACACCCCCCGTGGTATTGCGCCTAATATTTAGGGGGAAAGAGAATTATGTTACTCCCAATATCGCAGTGGGTGTCCACTCCTCACCCCACCTCCTGCCCAGTGACACTATTTCTAATACCTGGGGGAAAAGAAAATGATATTACTCCCAATATCGAAGGAGATGTACACTCTGTGATTTTTTTTAATATCAAGGGGAGAAAAGGATGGCATTACTCTCAATATTGCATGCAGTGTACACCCTCCGTGATATTGTTTCTAATATCCAAGGAGGAAGACAATGATACTACTACCGATATCGCAGGAGGTGTACACCTTCCGGTGATATTGTTAATATCCAAGGGAGGAGAGGATGATGTTACTTCCACTACGGCAGAGGGTATTCAGCCCCCCTTTGATATTTTTCCTAATATCCAGGGGTGGATATTCCTAATATCCAGGATGATATTCCATGCAATATCACAGGGGTTGTACTCCCTCCCCCCATGATATTATTTCTAATATCCAGGGGGTGAGAGGATGACATTACCCCCAAAATCTTAATATCAAGATGGAGAGAAGATTATATTACTTCCAATATCTCAGGGAGTGTACACTTTCTATCTAATATTGTTTCCTGGTATTCGGGGAGTGGAGAATGATATTACTCCCAATATTTCAGGGGGTGCACATTCCCTCTGTGATATTGTTACTGATATCCACGGTGGAAATGGATGATATTACTCTCAATATTGCAGGGCATGCACACCCATCCTGTGATATTGTTTTTAATATCCAGGTGAAGAGAGGACAACATTATTGTCAATACAGCAGGAGGTGTAAACCCCACCTGTGATGTTCCTAATATCCAGAGAAAAAGAGGATAACATTTCAATAATGCAGAAGGTGTACGCCCTAACTCTGATATTGTTTTTAGTATTAGGAAAGGGAGAGGGTGATATTACTCCCAATATTGCAGAGTGTGTAAAACCTCTCTGTGATTTTGCTCCTAATATAAAGGGAGAGAGAGGATGATAATATTCTCAATATCCGAGGTGGTCTACACCACCTCTGTGATATTGTTTTAAATATCCAGAAGAGGAAAGTCTGATATTATTCTCAATATCACGGTGAGTGTACACCCACCTTGTGATATTATTCCTAATATCCAGGATGGGAGAGGATGTTACTTAAAATATCACAGACAGTGTACACTCTTCCTGTGATATTGTTCCTAATATCCAGGAGGGAGAAGATAATATTACTCCCAATATTGCAGTGGGTATACACCCCACCGTGATATTTTTCCTTATGTCCAGGAAGGGAGAGAATAGTGTCACTTCTTATATCACAGAAAGTGTACACCCTCCCTGTGATATTGTTTCTAAGTTCCGGGGGTGATGATGATATTACTCCCAATATCACAGAGGTGTTCACCCCCAATATACCTTTTCTAATATTCAGGGAGTTAGAGAATAATAATACTTACAGTATCGCAGGAGGTGTACATACTTCTGGTGATATTGTTCCTATTATCCAGGTGTATAGAGGATGATATTACACCCAATAACACAGGGGGTGTACAGCCCCACAGTTATATTGTTTCTAATACCCAGAAGAGGATAAAATGATATTACTCCTAATATCGAAATGAGTGTACACCACCCCTGTGTTATTGTTCGTAAAATAAAGGGAGAAGAGTAGTTGATATTACTCTCAATATTGGAGGGATTCTACAACCCTCTGTGATATGGTGTCGAATATCCAGCAGAGAGATTGTTATATTACATTTAATATTCCAGGAAGTGTAAACCTCCCATGTGATATGTTCCTAATACGCAGGAGAAAAGAGGATATTATTCCAAGTATCAGAGAAAGTGTACACATCCCTCTTGATATTGTTCCTAATATCCAGGTGAGGATATTACTAACAACATTTCAAGGTGAGTACACACCCCTCTGTGATATTGTTCCTAATATTTAGAGGGTGAGAGAATAATATTATTTCCATTATCACAGAGGGTGTACACCAACCTTGTGTTATTGTTGCTAATATCCAGGAGAGGATGATATTACTAACAATATTGCAAGGTGAGTACACACCCCTCTGTGATATTGTTCCTAATATTTAGACAGGGAGACAATAATATTACTTCCATTATCACAGAGAGTGCATACCAACCTTGTGATATTGTTCCTAATATCAAGAAGAAAAAGTTTGATGTTAATCGCAATACCGGGGAATGTACACCGACGCTGTGATTAGTTTCTATTGTGCAGGGAGGGCGAGGAGGATGTTACTCCAAATATCACAGGGAGTGTATACCCTCTTGAGATATTGTGTATAATATCCAGGAATAAAGATAACATTACTCCCTATAGAGAAAATAAACTGTGTGTACATCCCCTGTGATAGGGTTTGTAATGTCCAGGGAAAGAGAGTGATATTTCTCCCCCTATCACAGGGGACGGGGGGCAGGTGCACACCCCTCTGTGATACGGTTTGTAATATCCAGGAAGGGGGAGGGCTACATTACTCCCTCTATCACAGGGGTTGCACACCCCCCGTGATAGGGTTCATAACATCCAGGAGGGGAGAGGGTGATATTACTCCCCCTATCGCGGGGGGTGTACAATTCTTTGTAATATCTACCTTACAATTAGAAATAACATTTTTCGGCAGGGCGCGGTGGCTCATGCCTGTAATCCCAGCACTTTGGGAGGCCGAGGCGGGCAGATCACGAGGTCATGAGATCGAGACCATCCTGGTTAACACAGTGAAACCCCATCTCTACTAAAAATACAAAAAATTAGCAGGGCATGGTGGCAGACGCCTGTAGTCCCAGCTACTCGGGAGGCTGAGGCAGGAGAATGGTGTGAACCCGGGAGGCGGAGCTTGCAGTGAGCCGAGATCATGCCACTGCACTCCAGCCTGGGCGACAGAGCGAAACTCCGTCTCAAAAAAAAAAAAAAAAAAAGTAACGCTTTCCTAAAATATTTTAAATAATTTCACAGGGTGTACACCTACTCTGCCACTAGAAGTAACATCTTCCTACGCAATTAGGAATAATATCACAAGGTGTACACCCACTATGACATTAGGAGTAACATCTCAGTACATGTCAGTAGGATATTATGAATATTATCAATGGTTGTACCCTCACTGTGACATTAGGTGTAATATTTCAGTAGGGTATTATGAATAATATAACTGGAAGTATACCCTGTGTGAAATTAGGAGTAACATCTTCTTTGGATATTATGAATAATATTAATTAACAATTATAATAATTATTAATAATATATTATTCATAATTTCCTAGGAGAATGCTATTCCTAATGTCACAGTGTGTGTACACCATGTGTGTATACCTAGTGGTATTATTTGTAGCATCCTAGGAAAATGTTACTCCTAATGTCACAGTGGATGTACACCATGTGTGCAAACTGTGATATTATGCTTAACATCCTAGGAGAATGTTACATGGGTGTACACTCTATGATATTATCTTTAATATCCTTGGGGATGTTGCTTTTAATGTTACCATGTGTGTACAAGATGTTTGTACATCCTGTGTTATTATTCATAATATCATGGGGGAATGTTACTTGTAACGTCACAGTGAGTGTTAATACAAAATATGTGTATTCCCAGTGATGCTAGTCGTAATATCCTAGGGGGATGTTACTCCTAAGGTCACAGTGGGTGTACACATATTGTGTACACCCCTTGTGATATAATTTGTAATATTTTGGTGAAATGTTATATTTAATGTCACAGTGGGTGTACAGTCTGTGGTATTATTTATAATATCTTAGGGAGATGTTATACCTAATGTCGCAGTGGGTGTACATCATGTGTGTACACCCTGTGATATTATTCATAATATTCTAAAAAAAGTTACTCCTAATGTCATAGTGGGTGTACACCATGTGTGTACACCCTGTGATATTATATATAATATCCTGGGGGATGTTACCCCTAATGTCACAGTGGGTGTACACTATGTGCATACAGTCTGTTATATTATTTGTAATATCCCATGGGGATGCTACTCTTTTTTTTTTTTTTTTTTTTTTTTTGAGGCGGAGTCTCGCTCTGTCGCCCGGACTGGAGTGCAGTGGCTGGATCTCAGCTCACTGCAAGCTCTGCCTCCTGGGTTTACGCCATTCTCTTGCCTCAGCCTCCCGAGTAGCTGGGACTACAGGCGCCCGCCACCTCGCCCGGCTAGTTTTTATATTTTTAGTAGAGATGGGGTTTCACCGTGTTATCCAGGATGGTCTCGATCTCCTGACCTTGTGATCTGCCCGTCTCGGCCTCCCAAAGTGCTGGGATTACAGGCTTGAGCCACCACGCCCGGCCGGGGATGTTACTCTTAATATGACTGTTGGTGTACACAGTGTGTGTTCACACTGTGGTATTATTCATAAAATCCTAGGGGAATGTTACTCCTAATTTCGCAGTAAGTGTACACCATGTGTGTACACCCTGTGATATTATTAGTGAAATTATAAGGGGATGCTATTTCTAATGTCTCAGTGGGTGTACATCATATGTGTACACCTTGTGATAATATTCGTTATATTATAGGTGGGTTTTACTCCTAATATCACAGTGGTT
Source organism: Rhinopithecus roxellana (assembly GCF_007565055.1). Lineage (NCBI taxonomy): Eukaryota > Metazoa > Chordata > Mammalia > Primates > Cercopithecidae > Rhinopithecus > Rhinopithecus roxellana. Next base: position 51,405,773 of record NC_044558.1, on the reverse strand, counting down.
GCACAACCTGTGTGTACAACCTGTGATATTATTCATAATATCCTAGGGAGATATTCCTTCTAATATCACAGTGGGTGTAGACCCTGTGATATTATTTGTAATACCCTAGGGGAATGTTACTCTTAATGTCACAGGTGATGTATAACCAGTGATATTATGTGTTATATTCCATGATGATGTTACTCCTAATTTCACAAGGGATGTGCACTCTGATTTTAGTCATAGTTTGCCAGGGGATGTTAGTTTTAATTTCAATGGGAGTGGACCCTGTGATATTATTAGTAATATCCTAGGGGGATGTTACTCCTAATGTCACAGAGGTTGTGCACCCTGTATTATTATTTGCAATATCCTAGGGGGATGTTAATCCTAATATCACCGGGGGTGTCCATTCTGTTATATTATTCTTACTATTCTAGGTCGATGTTACTTCTAAAGTCAAAGAATATGTACACTCCGTGATATTTCTGGTAATATTTTAGGGGGAAGTTCCTCCTAACATCACAATGAGTGTACACCCTGTGATATTATTCATAATATCCTAGGGAGATATTACTCTTAATATCACAGTGGGTGTACTCCCTGTGGTATTATTCATAATATGTTACCGGGATGTTCCTCCTAATGTCACAGGGAGTGTAAACCTTGTGAAATTATTCATAATATCCTAGAAAGATGTACTCCTCGTGTCACAGGGGGTGTACACACTGTGATATTATTCATAGTACCTTAGGAGGATGTTACTGAGAATGCCATAGAGGGTATACACCCTGAGATATTACTCATAATATTTTGGGGGGATGTTATGTCTAACTGTCAGAAAGGGTGTACACACTGTGATATTATTTATAATGTCCTAGAGGAATGTTACTCGTAATATCACAGGGGTTGTACACCTTGTGATATTATTTGTAATATTATAGAAGGATGTTACTACTAATGTCAGAAGGAGTTTACACCCTATGATGTTATTCCTAATATCCTAGGAAGATGTTACTTCTAATGTCACAGAGGGTGTACACCCTGTGATATTATTCTTAATACTTTAAAGGAATTTTACTCCTAATCTCACAGACAGTGTACCCCCCGTGATATTCTTCCTAATATTCTATGGGGATGTTACACCTGATGTCACTGGGGGTGCACACCCTGTGATATTATTCGTAATATCCTAGGGAAATGTTAGTCCTAATGTCCCAGGGATAGTACACCATGCATGTACACCCTCTGTGATATTATTAGTAATGTCATAGTGGGATATTACTTTTAATGTCACAGGGAGTGTACTCCATATGTGTACACCTTCTATGATGTTATTCGTAATATCCTAAGGGGATGTCACTCCTATTGTCACAGGGGGTGCACACTATGCATGTACACACGCTGTGATATTATTTGTAATATGCTAAGGAGATGTTACTTATAATATAACTAGGGGTGTCACCATGTTTGTACACCCCCTGTGATATTATGCGTAATAACTTGGGGAGATTATACTTTTAATGTCACAGTGGTTGTATACCATAACTGTGCAATCCCTGTGATATTTTTCCTATTAGGCTAGGGGGATATTATCCCTGACATTTTGGTGGATGTTACTCCTATAAAACAGGGGTTGTACACCATGTGTGTACATCACGTGTACACCCCCTATCATATTATTTGTAACATCCTAGGGGGATGTTATTCCTAATATCAAAGGGAATGTCCACGATGTGTGCACACCTCTTGAGATATTATTCATAATATTCCTAAAGTGATGTTACTCCTAATATCACAGGGAGTGTATGTACCACATGTGTGTAAACCACCAGTGATAGTATTTGTAATATCTTAGGGAAATGTTACTGTTAATTTCACAGTGGGTTACACAATGTGTGTACACCCTGTGATATAATTCGTAGTATCCTAGGGGGATATTACTTCTAAGGTCACAGTGAGTGTATAACATATGTACACACCTGTAATATTAATTGTAATATTCTATTGGCATGCTAGTTCTAATGTGAAAATGGGTTAGCCTTTTCTTTCGTATTATTATTATGATATTATTCGTATTATAATAGGGGGGTGTTACTTCTAATATCACAGTGGGTTTATATCCTGTGATATTTTTTGTAATATTCTAGGGAGATATTACTCCTAACATCACAGTGGGTGTACACACTGTGTATACACTCTGAAATATTATTCACAATGTCTTGGACAGATATTACTCCTAATATAACAGTGGGTGTCAACTGTGGGATATTGTTTGTAATATTCTGGGGAGACATTACTCACTATTACAGAGAATGTACACCTTGGGATATTATTTGTAATATCTTGCAGAGATATTACTACTGATATCACAATGAATGCATACCCTGAACTATTATTTGTAATATCTTGGGGAAATATTACTCCTAATATCACAGTGGGTGTACACTCTGGGATATTATTTGTAATATCCCTAGGGAGCTATTATTCCTAATTTCACAGTGAGTCTATACCCAAATATATTATTGATAATATTCTGGGGAGATATTACTCCTAAAACCACAGCAGGTGTACACTCTGGGATATTGTTCGTAATATCCTGGGGAGATATTACAACTTTTATCACAGTGGGTGTGCACTATGTGTGTACACCCTGAGATATTATTTGTAATATCCTGGGGAGATATCAATCCTAATATCAGAGTGGGTGTACATCCTGTGGGTACACCCTGGAATATTATTCATAATGTTTTGAGGAGATATTAGTCTCCTAACATCACAATAAGTGTACATCATGTGTGTATGCCCTGGGAAATCATTCATAATATCTGGGGGAGATATTATTCTCATAATATTACATTGGGTGTAGAGCATGTGCGCACACCCTGGATATTACTTGTAATATCCTGGGGAGATATTACTTTCCTAATAACACAGTGGGTGTACAACATTTGTGTACAATCTTGGATATTATTGGTAATATCTTGCAGAAATATTACTCTCCTGATACCACAGAGGGTGTACACTATGTGTGCACCCTCTGGGATATTATTCATAATATTTTGGGGAGATATTGCTCTCCTAATATCACAGTGCATGTACACCGTGTTTGTACATCCTGGGATATTATTTATAATATCCTGTGGATATATTGCTCTCCTAATATCAGAGTAGGTATTCACCATGTTTGTACACCCTGGAATATTGTCATAATATCCTGGGGAGATATTACTCTCCTAATATCACAGCAGGCTTACATGTGTGTACACTCAGGGATACTATTCATAAGATTATGGGGAGATATTACTCTCCTAATATAAAAGAAAGTGAACATCATTTGTGTGCAAGCTGGGATATTATTCCAAATATCTTGGGGAGATATTAGTCTCCTAATATCACGGTGTGTGTATACCATGTGTGTACACCCTGGGATATTATTCATAATATTCTGAAGAATATTACCCTCCTAATATCACAGTGTGTGATATTACACCCAATATCGCAGAGGGTGTACACTCTTTCTTTGATATTGTTCCTAATATCCAGGGGGGAAGAAAATGATATTAATCCTAATACTGCAGAGGTTTTACACCCCCCTTGTAATATTGTTTCTAATATCTAGGATAAGAAAGAATGATATTACACAAGATATCCCAGGGGGTGTACATTCCCCAGTGATATTGTTCCTAATATCCAGGGTCAGAGGATGACATTATTCCCAATATCACAGGTGGTGTACACCCTTTCTGTGATATTGTTCCTAACGTCTGAGGTAGGGGAAGGGGATGATATTTTTCTTATATCACAGGGGATATACACTCCTCTTGTGATATGGTTTCAAATATCCAGGGGGTGAGAGGATGATATTACTCCCAATATCACAGGGGGTGTACACCCCCCTTGTCATATTGTTTCTTATATCCACGAAGGGAGAGGATGATATTACTCCCAATATCGCAGTTGGTGTACACCCCTTCTGTGATATTGTTCCTAATATCTATGAGAGGTTAGGATAATATTACTTTCAGAATTGCAGTGGGTTTACACCTTTCTTGTGATATTGTGCCTAATATCCAGGGGATGAGACAATGATATTACTGTCAATATCACAGAAAATTTACACTCCTCCTGTGATATTGTTTCTAATATTTAGAGGGAGAGATAATAACATTACTCTGAAGATCATAGAAGGCATACAACCCTTGTGATATTTTATCTAATACCCAGGTGGGGAGAAAATAATATTACTCAAAGCATCACAGGGTGAGAACACCCATCCTGTGATATTGTTCCTAATATCCAGGTGGAGAGATGATATTACTACCAATATTGCAGGAGGTAGACGCCCCCGTGATATTGTTTCTAAGATACAGGGTGTGAAAGTATAATATTACTCCCAATATATCAGGGAGTGTACACACTCCCTTTAATATTGTTGCTAATATCCTGTAGGAAAGAAAATGATATTACTCCCAAAGTTGTATGGGATATACACAACCCTCTTGATATTGTTCCTAATATGCAGAAGGGGATAAAATATTACACCCAATTTCATAGGGGCTGTACACACCTACAGTGATATTGTTTATAATCTCCAGGGTTAGAGGATGATGTTACTCTTAGTATCACAGGGGCTGTACACCACTTCTGTGATATTGTTCCTAACATCCTGGGTGGGAGAGGATGTTATTACTCCCAATATCACAGAAGGTGTACAGCCTCCCTGTGATATTGTTCCTAATATCCAGTGGAGGAGGAGAGGATAATGTTACTCCCAACATCACAGAAGGTGCGCGCAAACACACACACACACACACACACCTGTGATATTGTTCTTAATATCCAGTGGGGCAGAGGATGATGTTACCCCCAATGTCGCAGGGGATTTACATCCCCACTGTGATATTGTCCCTGATATCCATTGGGGAAGAAAATAATATTAGTACCAATATCGCAGGGGGTGTACACCCTTCCCGTGATATTGTTCCTAATATCCAGTGAAGAAGAGAATGATATTACTCCCAATGTCCCATGGGGTGTACACACCCCCTGTGCTATTGTTCCTAATAGCCATGGAGAGAGTGGATGGTATTAATTCCTATATCGCAGGAGGTGTACAGCCACCCCTATGATATTGTTCAAAATACCCAGAGAATGGGAATATGGTGTTACCCAGAATATCGCAGGGTGTGTACATGTCCCGTATGATATAGTTTCTAATATTTAGGGGGAAAGAGAATGATATTACTCCCAATATCGCAGTGGGTGTACACTCCCCCGAGATAATGTTCCTAATTTCCACGGGGAAAGAGGATGATATTACTCCTAATATTGCAGAGTGTGTATACCCCCTGTGATTTTTTTCTAATATCCAAAGAAAAGAGAATGATATTACTCTCAATATTGCAGTATTGGAGTGTACACGCCCTGTGATATTGTTCCTAGTATCTGAAGTGGAGAGGATGATATTACTGCCACTATCACAGGGTGTGTACACCCACCCTGTGATATTGTTCCTAATATCCAGAGGCAGAGGGAGAAAATGATGTTACTTTCAATATCACAGGGTGTGTACAACGACCCCCCCCCCCCCACGTGACATTGTTCCTAATATCCAAAGGGTGAGAGAGGATGATGTTACTTCCAATATAGTAGTAAATGTATACCTTTTCTGGAATATTGTTCCTAATATCCAGTGGGGCAGAGGATGATATTACTCTCAATAATGCAGGGGTTGTACACCTCCCCTGTAATATTGTTCCTAATATCCAGTGGAGGAGAAGATGTTATTACATTCAATATCGCAGGCTGTGTATACCCACCCCTCGTGATATTGTTCCTAATATCTATGGTAAGAGAGGATGATGTTGCTTTCAATATCACCCATGCTGTACACTCTTTCTGTGATATTATTCCTAATATCCAAGGGGGAGGCCATGACATTACTCCCAATATCACAGGAGGTCTACACCTTCGGGTGATATTGTTCCTAATATCCACGGGGGAGAAAATGATATTACTCAAAATATGATAGGGGTTGTACAGCCCCCATTTCATATTTTTCCTAATATCCAGGGGCGGAGAGGATGATATTATTGCCAATATCGCAGGGGTTGTACATCCACCCTGTGATATTGTTACTAATATCCACCGGGAAAGAAAATATTACTTCCAATATCACATGAAGTGTACGACTACCCTGTGATGTGGTTCCTAATATCCAGATGGGGAGAAGATAATATTACATCCAATATCGCTGAGATAATATTACATCCAATACCTCTTTTGTGATATTGTTTCTAATATCCGGGGTGGGGGTGAGGATGATATTACCCCCCCAATATTAAAGGGGGTGTTCAACCCTGCTGTGATGCTTTTTCCTAATATCCAAGGGGCAGATTATAATATTACCTACAATATCGAAGGGGATGTACACTCCCCAGTGATATGGTTCCTAATATCCAGGGGGTAAGAGAATGATATTATTCCCAGTATCACATCAAGTGTAAACCTCCCTGTTTTTATTTTAAATTAAGCTAAGGAGAGGATGATGTTATTCCCAATATAGCTAATGACGTACACCCTCTCTTTTATATTGTTCCTAATATCCTGAACTCAAGAGAAAGACTTTACTCCCAATATCGCAGAAGGTGTACACCTCCCCCTGTCATATTGTTTCTAATATCTGGGGGTAGATAGAATGATACTCCCAATATCTCAGGGGGTATAAGCCTCCCTGAGATATTGTTTCTAATATGGGGGGAGCGGAAAGGATTTTGTTACATCCATTATCGCAGGGGGTGGACAGACCTCCCCCCCGCCATGATATTGTTTCTAATATCCAGGGGGTGACAGGATGACATTACTCCCAATATCGCAGAGACTGTACACCTCACCTGTGATATTGTTCCTAATATCCAGGAAAGGAGAGAATAGTATTACTTCCAGTATGTCATAGGGTGTACACCCCTCCTGTGATATCATTCTGAATATCCATTAGGAAGAGGATGATGTTACTCCCAATATTGCAGAAGGTGTCCACATTTTCTGTGATATTGTAGTGGGAGAGAAGATAATATTACTTCAAAAATCATAGGGGGTGTACAGAACCCCTGTAATATTGTTCCTATTATCCAAATGTGTCGGTCTGCTATTACTCCCAGTATTGCAGAAGGTGTGCACCCACCAGATGATATAGTTTCTAAAATCCAGGGAGGGAGAGGATGTTATTACTGCCAATATCGTGGACGGTGTACAACATACCCCCTCCCCCACTGTGATATTGTTCTTAACATTCAAGCACAGAGAGGCTGATAGTACTCCCAGTATCTCAGGGGGTGTATACCACCCCTGTGACGTTGTTCCTAATATTCAGGGGGAAAGAGGATAATATTACTCCCAATATCACAGGGGGTGTACACTAGACCTGTGATATTGTTTCTAATATCCAGGGGTTGTGTGTGAAAGGATGATATTACTCCCAATATTGCAAAGGGTTTACATCCCCATGTGATTTTTTTAATATTCAGGGGCAAAAAGGATGCTATTTCTTTCAATATTGAAGGGGGTGTGATTACTGAAGGGGGTGATATTACTCCTAATATTGCAGGAGGTGTTCACTTTCCCTATGATATTGTTCCTAATATCCAAAGGAGAAGGGATGATATTACTCTCATTATCGCTGTGGGTGTGCACCACCCCTGTGATATTGTTTCTATTATTTTGAGGTGAAAAAGATATTACTCCCAATATCCTAGGGGCTGTATACCCCTCCTGTGATATTATTTCTAATATCCAGTAGGGATGAGGATGATATTTCTCCCAATATTGCAAGGGGTGTACAGCCTCTCTGTGATATTTTTTGTGTTATCCTGGGTGATAGAGGATAATATTACTACCAATATCGCAGGAGATGTACACACCCACTGTGATATTGTTCCTAATATCCAGGCAGGGAGAGATAGATATTACTCTCAATATTGCAGGAGATGTACACCCCTTCTGTGATATTGTTTCTAATATCCAGGAGGAAGGGGTGATATTACTTCCAATATCACAGGGTTTTTACACCTCCACTGTGATATTTTTCCTAATATCAAAGTGGGACAGGATGATATTACTCCCAATATCATCCTGGTGTACATCCTCCTTGTAATATTGTTTCTAAACCCAGGGTGTGAGAAGATGAAATTACTCCCAATATCTCATAGGGTGTACACCGCCCATGTTATAACATTCCTAATACACATGAAGCATACACATCCACTGTGGTATTGTTCCTAATATCCAGTGGGGGGAGAAGATGATATTACTTCCAATATCATGGGGAGGTGAACACCCCCCGTGATATTGATTCTAATATCCAGAAGGGGAAAGAATATTACTTTCAATATCGCATGGGATGTATATCCCCCCACCCCGTCATATTGATTGTAATATCCAAAAGGGGGAAGGATGATATTACTTTCTGTATTGCATGGGATGTATACCCGCCCTGTGATATTGTTCCTAATATCCAGGGGGAAAGAGCATGATATTACTCCCAGTATCACAGTGGCTGCACACTTCCCCTGTGATATTTTTCCTTATATCCCAAAAGGGAACGGCTGATATTCCTCCCAATGTGGCAAGGGGTGTACACTCACCATGTGATATTGTTCCTAATATCCAGGGGGGAGAAGAAAATATTACTCCCAGTATCACAAGGGTTGTACACCTCCCCCCCCACACACAGTGATGTTGTTTCTAATATCTGAAAAGGGAGAAGCTGATATTACTCCCAATATCGAAGGATGTGTACACATCCTATGTGATATTGTTCATAATACACAGGGAAAAAGAGGATAATATTGCAGGTGGTGTACATACTCCCTGTGATATTGTTCTTAATATCCAGATGGGGAGAAGAATATATTACTTCCAATATCTCATGGAGTGTACACTTTAACAGTGTTACTAGTATTCAGAAGGAAATAAAATGATATTACTCCCAATGTTACAGAGGGTGCACACTCTCCTTGTGATATTGTTACTAACATCCAGGAGGGAAATGGATGATATCCTCTCAATATCGCAGGACGTGTACACCCATCCTGTGATATTGTGTTTAATATCCAGATGAAGAGAGGATGGTATTATCCGTAATATCACAATAGATGCACACCCCACCTGTGATGTTGTTCCTAATATCCAGGGAAAGAGAGGATGACATTAGTTTCAATACTGCAGTAGGTGTACACCCTAACTCTGATACTGTTTTTACTATTCAGGGAGGGAAAGATGATATTACTCCCAATATTGCAGAGTGTGTACAACCCCGGCCCTGTGATATTGTTCCTAACGTTAAGGTAGAGAGAAGATCGTAATACTCCCAATATCCCAGGGCGTGTACACCCCCGTGATATAGTTTTTAATATCCAGAAGAGGAGAGGTTGATATCCCTCCCAATATCACAGTGGTTGTATACTCACTATGTGATAATGTTCCTAATACACATGGGGGAGAGGATGACGTTACTTTCAATATCAGGGGAATGTACACTTCCCTTGTGATATTGTTTCTAATATCTGGGGGAAGAAGATGATATTACTCCCAATATCGCAGGGGGTATATAACCCCCATGATATTTTTTCTGTTGTCCAGGAAGGGAGAGAATGATATCACTTCTAATATCACATGGGGTGTACACCCTCTCTGTGACATTGTTTGTAATGTTTCAGAAGTGAGGATGATATTACTCTTAATACTGCAGAAGGTATTCACTCTCAGTGTGATATTGTTCCTAATATTCAGGGGGTTAGAAAATGATAATACTCGCAGTATCACAGGGGATATACACACTTCCGGTGATATTGTTCCTAATATACAGGCGTGTAGAGGATAATATTATTCCCAATATCGCAGGGGGTGTACAGCCCAACAGTGATTTTTTTTTTTTCTAAGATGCAGAAGAGGATAAAATTATATTACTCCTAATATCACGGGGGAGTGTACACCCCCGGTGACATTGTTCCTGAAATAGAGGGAGGGGAGAGGATGACATTAGTCTCAATACTGCAGGGATTTTATCTGCAATCTATCACCCTCTGTGATATTGTTTCAAATATTCAGCAAAGAGATTTTTATATTACTTTTAATATTCCAGAAGGTGCACACCTCCTCTGGGATACTGTTTTTAATATCCAAGAAGGAAGAGGATACTATTCCAAGTATCACAGGAAGTGTACACATCTCTCATGATATTGTTCCTTATATCCAGGTGTGAGGATGGTATTACTAACAATATCAAAAGGGGTGTAAACCAACCCTGTGATATTGTTCCTAATGTTTAAGCGGTGAGAGGACAATATTCCTTCCATTGTTACAGAGGATGTACACCAACATTGTGATATTGTTCCTAATATCCGGGGGCAGAGATTATTGTTAACCTCAGTACCGCTGTGAATAATCACCCACGATGTAATATTGTTCCTATTTTGCAGGGAGGGAGAGGAGGATATTATTCCCAATATCTCAGGGGGTGTATACACTCTTGAGATATTGTATATAATATCCAGAAAGAAAGATAATAATACTCCAAATAGAGGAAATACCATGTGTGTACACACCCCTGTGATATAGGTAGTAATATCCGGGGGGGAGGGGGGAGACGGTGATATTACTCCCCCTATGGTGGGGGTTGAGTGTACACTCCCCTGTGATAGGGTTCGTAATATTCTTGGAGTGAGAGAGTGATATTACTCCCCATATTGTAGAAAGTGTACATTTTCCTATGATATGGTTCGTAATATCCAGGGATGGAGAGCACAATATTACTCCCCATATCGCAGGGGATGTACACCCCCTGTGATATATTTCATAATATCCAGGGAGAGAGACAGTGATATTACTCCCTATACCATGGTGGGGGTACACCCCACTGTGATATGGCTCATAATATCCAGGGAGGGAGAGGGTGATATCACTCCCTATACCATGGGAGGGGGACACCCCCCTGTGATACGGTTCATAATATCCGGGAAGGGGAGGTTGATGTTACTCCCCATATCACAGAAGATGTACACTCCCCTTTGATACGGTTTGTAATATCGAGGGGGAGGGTGACATTAATCACCATTTCGTGAGAGTGTACATCCCCCCCATGATATAATTCATAATATCTGGGGGGAGAGGGTAATATTACTTCTCACATCGCGGGGGTGTACACTGTAATGTGGACTCTGTAATGTCACAGAGTGTGTACATACTGTGGTATTGTTCATAATATCCTAGGGGTATGTTACTTGTAATGTCACAGGTGCTGTACCTCTGTGATACTATTCCTAATATCATAGGAGAATGTAACTACTAATGTCACAGGAAGTGTACACTGTGTGATATTACTTCTAATATCTTAGAGGGGTGTTACTCCTAATGTCACAGAATGTGCACATATTATAATATTATTCATAATATTTTAAAGAAATTTTACTACCAAAGTCACAGAGGGTTTACACCCTGTGATATCATTCCTATTATCTAGAGGGATGTTACTCCTGAAGTCACAGGTGGGGCACACACCGTGATATTATTTGTGTGCCCCGTGATATTATTTGTAATATTCTAGGAAAATATTACTTCTAATGTCACAGGGGGTGTACACAGATATTATTAGTAAAATCTTAGGGGGATGCTATTCCTAATTTCACAGGGGATGTCCACCATCTGTGCACACCCAAGTAATATTATTCATAATATCCAAAAGTGATGTTACTTCTAATGTCACAGGGGTTGTACCTCGTGTGTGTAAACCACCAGTGACATTATTCATAGCATCCTAGGTTAATGCCATAGTGAGTCAAATGATATGTGTACAATCTGTAATATTATTTGTAAAATTTAGGCGGACGTTACACCTAATGTCATAGTGAGTGTACACCTTGTGTGTCCACCCTCTGATATTATTCGCATTATTATAGGGGGATGTTACTTCTAATGTCACAGTGTGTGTACACATTGTGTGTACATCCTGTGATATTATTCGTACATCCTAGGAGAATTCTACTCCTAATGTCATAGTGGATATACATCACGTGTGTACATTCTGTATTATTAGTCATAATATCCTAGGGGGATATTACTCCTAATATCACAGGTGCTGTACACCATGTGTGTACACTGTGGTATTATTCATAATATCCCAGTGAGAGATAACACCTAATATCAAAGTGAATGTAGATCCTGTGATATTATTCCTAATATCCTATGAAGATATCACTTTCAATAGCACAGTGAGTGCACACCCTGAGATATTATCCATAATACCTTTGGAGAAATTACTCCTAATATCACAGTGGTTGTACATTTGGTGATATTATTCATAATACCATATGAAAATATTACTCTTAATATCACAGGGTGTGTATATTCCCTGTGACATTAGTAGTTACTTCCCCTATGTAACTATATTACTCTCTGTGATATTATTCGTAATACATTAGGGAGATATTTATCCTAATATCACAATGGGTTTACACTTTATGATATTATTTGTAATATCCTGGGGAGATGTTACTCCTAATATCACATTGGGTGTACACGTTGTGCATATACCCTGAAATATTATTCAGTAATCTCTTGAACAGAATTTACTAATAATATCACAGTGAGTGTCAATGCTGGAATATTATTCATAATATCCTGGGGAGAAATTACTCTTAATATTACAGTGAGTGTACACTTTTGTATATTATTTGTAATATCGTGCAGAGATACTACTACTGATATCATGGTGAATGTAGACCCTGTGAAATTATTCATAATATCTTGGGAGATATTGGGAATAATATCACAGTGGGTGTACACTCTGGGATATTATTTGTAATATCCTGGAGAGACATTATTCCCAATGTCAAAGTGTGTGTACCCTCAAATACATTATTCATAATATCCTGTGGAGATATTACTCATAATATCAAAGTGGATGTACACCCTAGGATATTGTTCATAGCATTATGAAGAGACATTACTTTTTATATCATAGAGGGTGTACCACATGTATACATCCTGTGATATTATTTGTGATATGCTGCAGTGATATTATTCTCCTAATATCACTGTGGGTGTATCCCCAAATGAATTATTTGTAATATTCTGTGGAGATATTACTCTTATTACCACAGTGGGTGTACATCCTGGTATATTATTTGTAATATTCTGGGAAGATATTACTCCTAAAATCACAGTGGAGGTACGTCATGTGGTTACACCCTGGGATATTATTCATAATATCCTGGAGAGATATTAGTCTCTTAGTATCACAGCAAGTTTGCACCATGTGTGTACACCCTGGGATATTTTTCGTAATATTCGGGGGAGATATTTTTCCCCTAATATTACATTGTCTGTAAGCCATGTGCATACACCCTGGGTATTATTCATAATACCCTGGGTAGATATTACTTTCCTAATACCGCAGTGGGTGTACAACATTTCTGTACAACCTGGGATGTTGTTCATAATATGCTGTAGAGATATTACTCTCCTAATATCACAGAGGGTGTACACCATGCATTTACACCCAGAGATATCATTAGTCATATCCGGGGGAGATATTATTCTCCTTATATGACACTGGGCATACACCATGTGCATACACTCTGGATATTATTTGTAATATCCTGTGGAGATATTACTCTTTACATCACAGTGAGTATACACCATGTGAGTACACCCTGGATATTATTCATAATATCCTGGAGTGATATTACTTCTGATATTACATTGGGTGTACACCATATGGGTACATACTGGGATATTATTCATGATAACCTAGGGAGATATTAGTCTCCTAATATCACAGTAAATGTGCACGGTGTGTACACCCTGGGATATTCTTCAAAATATCTGAGGGAGATATTCTCCTAATATTACATTGAGTGTACACTATATGCATACACCCTCGATATTATTCATAATATCCTGGGGAGATATTACTTTCCTACTACCACAGTGGGTGTACAACATTTGTATACAACCTGAGATATTATTCGTAATGTGCTTCAGAGATATTACTCTCCTAATATCACATAGGGTATACACCATATGTGTACCACTTGGGATATTCTTAGTAATATTTTGGGGAGATATTATTCTACTAATATCACAGTGCATATACACCCTGTTTGTACATCCTGGGATTTTGTTCATAATATCTTGGGGAGATATTACTTTCCTAATATCACAGTAGGTGCTCACCATGTATATACACCCTGGAATATTATTCTTAATATCCTGGGGAGATAGTGATCTCCTAATATCACAGTGGGTTTACACCATGTGTGTACACTTTGGGATGTTATTCATAATATCATTGGGAAATATTACTCTCCCAATGTAACAGTGAGTATACACTATGTGTGTACAACCTAGGATATTGTTCGAAATATCCTTAAGAGTTATGAGTCTCCTAATATCACAGTGTGTGTACACCATGTGTGTACATCCTGGAATATCATTCATAATATCCTCGAGAGATATTACTCTCCAAATATCACAGTGGATGTACATAATATCTGTACACCCTGGAATATTATTTGTACTATCCGGGGGAGATATTGCCCTGTTAGTACCACAGTGGATGTACACTGTGTGTGTACACCCTGGAATACTATTAGTAATATTCTGGGTAGATATTATACTTGATATTGCAGAATATACACACATGGTATAAACCCGGGGATATCATTCATAATATCATAGGGAGATATTACTCCTAATATCACAGTGGGTGTATACCATGCGTGTACACACTGGAATATTATTTATAATACCTTAGGGAGATATTACACCTAATATTACAGTGGGTGCACGCCCTGGGATATTATTTATAGAATCCTTTGGAGATAATACTCTTAATATCACAGTGAGAGCACACCCTGTGATATTACTCGTAATATCCTAGGGAAGTATTACTCCTTATATCACAGGGTGTGCACACCCTGAAATATTATTTGTAATATTTTAGGGAGATATTACTCCTAAAATCAAGGTGAATGCACACCCTGTGTTTACACTGACTGTGAGGTTATTCGTATTGTCTTAGTGAAATATCACTTTTAATAACACAGAGGGTGCACACCATATGTGGACACCTACTATGATATAACTTGTCATATTCTAGGCAGGTATTACTCCTAATATCACAGTTGGTGCACACCATGTGTTGACACCCACTGTGATATTATTTGTAAAATCCTAGGGAAATATTACTTCTAATATCACAGTGCATGCACACCATCTGTGGACACTCACCGTGATATAATTCTTAATATTATAGGAATATATTACTTTTAATATCACAGTGTGTGCACACCATGTGTGGACATTCGCTGTGATATTTTCTGTAAAATTTTAGAATGATATTACTTCTAATATCACAGAGGATGTGATATTATTCAGAATATCTTAGGGAGATATTACGTTTAAAATCACTGTGGGTGTACACCATGTCTGTACACTCTGTGATATTATTCATAGTATTTAAGGAGTTATTACTCCTATTACTACAGTGAGTGTATAACCGTGATATTATTCATAATATCCTAGGAAGATATTTCTCCTAATATCACAGTGGGTGCACACCTTATGTGTACAACCTGTAATATTATTCATAATATCTTTAAGTAGATATTACTCCTAATACCCCAGTGGGTGTACACCCTGTGATATAAGGAGTAATATCATAGGGAGATAACACTCCTAATGTCACAGTGGGTGTACACCCTGTGTGTAAAGCACCTGTGATAGTATTTTTAATATTTTAGGGGGATGGTCACAAAGGTTGTATACCATGTGTGTACGTCCCTGTGATATTATTTGTAATATCTTGATGAGTTGTTACATTTAATGTCACAGTGGGTGTACACCCAGTGATATTATTTGTAATATCCTGGGGGATGTTATACCCAGTGTCACAGTGGGTATACACCATGAGTGTACACTATGTGATATTACTCATAGTATTCTAGGGGAATGTTTCTCCTAATGTCACAGTGAATGTACACACAAGGTGTGCACCATGTGATATTATCTGTAATTTCCTGCGGGGATGTTACTCCTAATGTCACAATGGGTGTAGACTATATGTATACATTCTATGATATTATTCATAATATCCTAGGAGGACTTTATTCCTAATCTCACATTTGGTGTACACCATGTGTGTTCACTCTGTGGTATTATTCTTGAAATATAGTGGATTGTTACTCCTAATTTCACAGTGAGTGTACACCCTGTGATAATATTCATAATATAGGAGGATTTTACTAGTAGTATCACAGTGGATGTACAGCCTGTGTGTAGAACCTGTGATATTACTCATAATATCCTAGGGAGATATTACTTCTAATATCACAGTGGGTGTACATCCTGTGATATTATTTGTAATTTTCTTGGGAGATACTACTAGTATCACAGTGGGTGTAAGACCTGTGATATTAGCAGTAATATTCTAAGGGAATATTACGAATAATATCACAGGGTATACACACACTGTGACATTAGGGGAATGTTACTCCTAATGTCACTGGTGGTGCATAACCCGTGATATTATTTGTTATAGTCCATGGTGCTGTTACTCCTAATGTCATAGATGTACAACCTGTGATACTAATCATAATTTCCTAGGGGGATGTTACTTTTAATTTCACAGGGGGTGTACGTCTTGTGATATTATTTGTAATATCCTAGGGGAATGTTACTCCTAATGCACATGGGATGTACACCTGGTGATATTATTAGTAATATTTTAGAGGAATGTTACTCCTAATGTCACAGGAGATGTACACCCTGTAACATTATTTGTAATACAGGAGGATATTACTCTGGTAGCATACATTCTGTGATATTATTCTTAACATCCTGAGTGGATGTTACTCCTAATGTCAAAGATGGTGTACGCCCTATGATATTACTGGCAATATCATAGGGGGATGTTACTCCTAACATCACAAAAGGTGTAAACCCAGTGATACCTATTCATAATATCATAGGGTGATATTACTCCTAATGTCACAGGTGTTGTACTTTATGTGATATTATTTACAATATCCTATGGTCATGTTATTTATAATGTCATAGTGGGTGTACATCTTGTGATATTATTCGTAATTTTCTAGAAATCTTATTACATTTAATGTCACAGGGAGTGTATACTCTGTGATATTATTCATAATATCCAAAGGAGACATTACTTCAATTATCACAGAGGGTGTACACACGTGGTGTATACCCTGTGATATTATTTATAATATTTTAGGAAAATATAACTCTTAATATCACAGTGGGTGTACACTATGTATGTACACCCACTGATGATATTATTCATAATATCCTAGGTAGATATTACTTCCAATATCACAGAGGGTGTACACCTGTGATATTTTTCATAATATTTTAGGAAGATATTGCTCCTAATATTTCAGTGGTTGTACACCCTGTGATACTATTTGTAATATCCTAGGGGGAGGTTACTCCTAAGGTCACAATGGATGTACATCCTGTGATATTTTTGGTAATATCCTAAGGAGATGTTACTCCTAAAGTCACAGGGGGTGTACACCCTGTGATATTATTCATAAAATTCTAGGGTGATGTTACTCCTAATGTCAGAGGGGTTGTACACTCTGTGATATTATTCATAATATTCTAGGGTGACAGTTACTCCTAATTCCACAGGGGCTGTACACCCTGTGATATTATTCATAATATTCTAGGAAAATGTTACTCATAATGTCATAGGGGCTGGACACCCTGTGATATTATTCATAATATCATAGGTAGATGTTACTATGAATGTCACAGGGAGTGTACACTCTGAGATATTATTCCTAATATGCTAGGAAGATGTTACTTCTAATGTCACAGGGGGTGTACACCCTGTGATATTATTTGTAATATTTTATTTTATTTTATTTTTATTTTTATTTTTTTTGAGACGGAGTCTTGCTCTGCCGCCCAGGCTGGAGTGCAGTGGCCGGCTCTCAGCTCACTGCAAGCTCCGCCTCCCGGGTTCACGCCATTCTCCTGCCTCAGCCTCCCAAGTAGCTGGGACTACAGGTGCCCGCCTCGTCGCCCGGCTAGTTTTTTTTTTTTTTTTTTTTTTGTATTTTTTAGTAGAGACGGGGTTTCACCGTATTAGCCAGGATAGTCTCGATCTCCTGACCTCGTGATCCGCCCGTCTCGGCCTCCCAAAGTGCTGGGATTACAGGCTTGAGCCACGGCGCCCGGCCATTTGTAATATTTTAAAGGGATTTTATTCATAATGTCACAGGAGGTGTACACCCTGTGATATTACTTTCTTTTTTTTATGTACTCTAAGTTCTGGGGTACATGTGCAGAACGTGAGTTTTCGTTACATGGGTATACACGTGCCATCGTAATTTTCTGCAGCCATCAAATTGTCACCTACATTAGGTATTTCTTCTTAGACTATTCCTCCCCTAGCCTCCCACCCCTCAACACACCCCAGTGTGATGTTCCCCTCCCTGTGTCCATGTGTTCTCATTGTTCAACTCCCACTTATGAGTGAGAACATGTGGTCTCTGGTTTACTGTTCTTGTATCAGTTTGCTAAGAATGATGATTTCCAGCTTCATTTACATCCCTGCAAAAGACACGAACCCATCCTTTTTATGGCTGCATAGTATTCCATGGTGTATACTGCATAACATTTTCTTTATCTAGTCTATTATTGATGGACATTTGGGTTGGTTCCAAGTCTTTGGTATTGTGAATGGGACAGCAATGAACATACGTGTGCATGTGTCTTTATAGTAGAATAATTTATAATATCTTGGGTATATACCCAGTAATGGGATTGCTGGGTCAAATGGTATTTCTAGCTCTAGATCCTTGAGTAATTGCCACACTGTCTTCCACAATAGTTGAACTAATTTACACTCCGACTAACAGTGTAAAAGCATTTCTACTTCTCCACATCCTCTCTGGCATCTGTTGTTTCCTGAATTTTTAATGCTTGCCATTCTAACTGGTGTGAGATGGTATCTTGTGGTTTTGATTTGCATTTCCCTAATGAGCAGTGATGATGAGCTTTTTTTCATATGTTTGTTGGCTGCATAACTGTCTTCTTTTGAGAAGTGTCTGTTCATATCCTTTGCCCACTTTTTAATGGAGTTGTTTTTTTCTTGTACATTTGTTTAAGTTATTTGTACTTTCTGGATATTAGCTCTTCGTCAGATGGATTAGATTGCAAAAATTTCCTCCTATTCTGTAGGATGCCTGTTTACTCTGATGATAGTTTCTTTTGCTGTGCAGAAGCTCTTTAGTTTAATTAGATTCTATTTGTCAATTTTGGCTTTTGTTCCATTGCTTTTGGTGTTTTAGACATAAAGTCTTTGCCCATGCCTATGTCCTGAATGGTATTGCCTAGGTTTTCTTCTAGGCAAGATTTTTATGATTTTAGGTCTTACATTGAAGTATTTAATCCATCATGAGTTAATTTTTGTATAAGGTGTAAGGAAGGGGTCCAGTTTCAGTTTCCTACATATGACTAGCCAGTTTCCCCAACACCATTTATTAAATAGGGAATCCTTTCCCCATTACTTGTTTTTGTTAGGTTTGTCAAAGGTCAGATGGTTGTAGATATGTGGTGTTATTTCTGTGGCCTTTGTTCTGTTCCATTGGTCTATATATCGGTTTTGGCACCAATACCCTGCTGTTTTTATTACTGTAGCCTTGTAGTACAGTTTGAAGTCAGGTAGCATGATGCCTCCAGCTTTGTTCTATTTGCTTAGAATTGTCTTGGCTATGAGGGCCCTTTTTTCATTCCATATGAAGTTTAAAGTAGATTTTTTCCAATTATGTGAAGAAAGTCAATGGTAGCGTGATGGGGATAGCACTGCATCTATAAATTACTTTGGGCAGTATGGCCATTTTCACGATATTGACTCTTCCTATTTATGAACATGGAATGTTTCTGCATTTGTTTGTGTCTTTTCTTATTTCCTTGAGCAGTGGTTTGTAGTTCTCCTTGAAGAGGTCCTTCATATTCCTTGTAAGTTGTATTTCTAAGTATTTTATTCTCTTAACAGCGATTGTGAATGTAAGTTCACTCATGATTTGGATCTGTTTGTCTGTTATTGGGGTATAGGAATGCTTGTGATTTTTGCACATTGATTTTGTATCCTGAGACCTTGCTAAAGTTGCTTATCAGCTTATGGAGATTTTGTGCTGAGACAATGGGGTTTTCTAAACATACAATCATGTCATCTGCAAACGGAGACAATTTGACTTCCTCTCTTCCTGTTCGAATACCCCTTATTTCTTTCTCTTGCCTGATCTCCCTGTCCAGAACATCCAATACTGTGTAGGATAGGAGTGGTGAGAGAGGGCATCCTTGTCTTGTGCCGGTTTTCAAAGGGAATGTTTCCAGCTTTTGCCCATTCAGTATGATATTGGTTGTGGGTTTGTCATAAATAGCTCTTACTATATTGAGATACATTCCATCTATACCTAGTTTATTGAGAGTTTTTAGCATGAAAGGTTTTGAATTTTGTCGAAGGCCTTTTCTGTATCTATTGAGATAATCATGTGGTTTTTGTCAGTGTAAAGTTTATGTGATGGATTACCTTTATTGATTTGCGTATGTTGAACCAGCCTTGCCTCCCAGGTGTGAAGCTGACTTGATCATGGTGGATAAGCTTTTTGATGTGCTGCTGGATTCAGTTTGCCAGTATTTTATTGAGGATTTTCACATCAATGTTCATCAGGGATATTGGCCTCAAATTTTTTGTTGTTGTTGTTCTCCACCAGGTTTTGTTACCAGAATGATCCTTGCCTCATAACATGAGTTAGGACGGATTCTCTCTTTTTCTATTGTTTGGCATAGTTTCAGAAGGAATCATACCAACTCTTCTTTGTACCTCTGATAGAATTTGGCTGTGAATCTGTCTGGTCCTGGAATTTTTTTTTTTTATTTTTTATTTTTTGGTTGCTAGGCTATTAATTACTGCCTTAATTTCAGAACTTGTGATTGCTCTCTTCAGGGATTTAACTTCTTCCTGGTTTAAACTTTGGAGGGTGTATGTGTCCAGGAATTTACCCATTTCTTCTAGATGTTCTAGTTTATTTGCATAGAGGTATTTATAGTATTCTTTGATGATAGTTTGTATTTCTGTGGGGTCAGCAGTGATATCCTCTATATTATTTTTTATTGAAACTATTTGATTCTTCTCTCTTTTCTTCTTTATTAGCCTGGCTAGAGGTCTATTTTGTTGATCTTTTCAAAAAACCAGCTCCTAGATTCAATGATTTTTTTGAAGGGTTTTTTGTGTCTCTATCTCCTTCAGTTCTGCTCTGAAATTAGTTATTTCTTGTCTTCTGCTAGCTTGTGAATTTGTTTCTATTGCTTCCCTAGTTATTTTTCTTTTGATGTTAGGATATCAATTTTAAATCTTTCTTGCTTTCTCTTGTGGACATTTAGTGCTATAAATTTCCTTCTACACACTGCTTTAAATTTGTCCCAGCGATTCTGGTACATTGTGTCTTTGTTCTCTTTGGTTTCAGAGAACATCTTTATTTCAGAAATAAAGATGCTCTTCATAATTTACACAGTGGTAATTTACTGTTCGTTTCACAATGTATCCAGTAGTCATTCAGGAGCAGGTTGTTCAGTTTCCACGTAGTTGTGTGTGGTTTTGAGTGAGTTTCTAATTTGATTGCACTGTGATCTGAGATTCTGTTTGTTATGATTTCCTTTTTTTTTTTTTTTTCCCTGAGTAGTGTTTTACTTCCAATTATGTGGTCAATTTTAGAATAAGTGCAATATGAGGTGGTGAGAAGAATGTATATTCTGTTGGTTTGCAGTGGAGAGTTCTGTAGATGTCTATAAGGTCCACTTGATCCAGAGCTGAATTCAAGTACTGAATATCCTTGTTAATTTTCTCTCTCATTGATCTAATATTGACAGTGGGGTGTTAAAATCTCCCACTATTATTGTGTGGGAGTTTAAGTCTCTTTGTATGCCTCTAAGAACTTACTTTATGAATCTGAGTGCTCTTGTATTGGGTCCACGTATATTTAGGATAGTTAACTCTTCCTGTTGCATTGATCCCTTTACCATTAGGTAATGCCCTCCTTTGTCTCTTTTGATCTTTGTTGGTTTAAAGTCTGTTTTATCAGAAATTAGAATTGCAACTCCTGATTTTTTTTTCTTTCCATTTGCTTGGTAAATATTCCTCCATCCCTTTATTTTGAGCCTATGTGTGTCTCTGCACATGAGATAGGTCTCCTGAATACAGCACACTGATGGGTCTTCACTCTTTCTAATTTGTCAGTCTGTGTCTTTTAATTGGGGCATTTAGTCCATTTACATTTAAGGTTAATATTGTTATCTGTGAATTTGATCATATTGTTATGATGCTAGCTGGTTATTTTGCCCATTAGTTGATGCAGTTTCTTCATAGTATTGATGGCCTTTATAATTTGGCATGTTTTTGCAGTGACTGATATGGGTTGGTCCTTTCCATGTTTAGTGCTTCCTTCAGGATCTCTTGTAAGGCAGGCCTGGTGGTGACAAAATCTCTCAGCATTTGCTTGTCTGTAAAGGATTTTATTTCTCCTTTGCTTATGAAGCTTAGTTTGACTGGATATGAAATTCTGCGTTGAAAATTCTTTTCTTCAAGAATGTTGAATATTGGCCCCCATTCTCTTCTGGCTTGTTGGATTTCTGCAGAGAGATCTGTTGTTAGTCTGATGTGCTTTTCTTTGTGGGTAACTGGACCTTTCTCTCTGGTTGCCCTTAACATTTTTTTTCTTCATTTCAACTTTGGCAAATCTGATGGTTATGTGTCTTGGGGTTGCTCTTCTCTAGGAACATCTTTGTGGTGTTCTCTGTATTTTCTGAATTTGAATGTCAGCCTGTCTTTCTAGGTTCAGGAAGTTTTCCTGGATAATATCCTGAAGAGGGTTTTCCAACTTGGTTCCATTCTCCCTGTCACTTTCAGGTACATCAATAAAAAGTAGACTTCTCACATAGTCCCATATTTCTTGGAGGCTTTGTTCATTCCTTTTCATTCTTTTTTATCTAATGTTGTCTTCTCATTTTATTTCATGAAGTTGATCTTCAATCTCTGCTATCCTTTCTTCTGCTTGATTGCTTTGGCTATTGATACTTGTGTATGCCTCACGAAGCTCTCATGCTGTGTTTTTCAGCTCCATCAGATCTTTTATATTCTTCTCTAAACTGGTTATTCTAATTAGCAATCCATCTAACCTTTTTTCAAGGTTCTTAGCTTTCTTGCGTTGTGTTAGAACATGCTCCTTGAGGTTGGAGGAGTTTGTTATTACCTGCCTTCTGATGCCTACTTCTGTCAATTTGTCAAACTCATTCTCTGTCCAGTTTTGTTCCCTTGCCGGCATGGAGTTGTGATCCTTTGGAGGAGAAGAGGAGTTCTGGTTTTTGGAATTTTTAGCCTTTTTGTCCTGGTTTATTCCCATTTTTGTGACTTTATCTACCTTTGGTCTTTGATGTTGGTGACCTTCGGATGGGGTCTCTGAGTGGATGTGCTATTCCTTTCTGTTTGTTAGTTTTTCTTCTAACAGTCAGGCCCATCTGCTGCAAGTCTGCTGGAGTTTGCTGTAAGTCCACTCTAGACCCTGTTTGACTGGGTATTACCAATGTAGGCTGCCAAACATCAAAGATTGCTGCCTGGTCTTTTCTCTGGAAGCTTCATCCCAGAGGGGAACCTGCCAGGTGCCAGCTAGAACTCTCTTGCATGAGGTGTCTGTCAACCTCTTCTGGGAGATGTCTCCCAGTCAGAGACCCACTTGAGGAGGCAGTCTGACCCTTAGCAGAGCTCGAACGCTATGCTGGGAGTTCAGCTGCCCTCTTCAGAGCCATCAGGCAGGGACCTTTAAATCTGCTGAAACTGTGCCCACAGCCACCCCTTCCCCAGGTACTGTGTCCCCGGGAGATGAGGGTTTTTTTAATCTTTAAGTTCCTGACTGTGGCTGCTGCCTTTTTTTCAGAGATGCCCTGCCCTGCAATGGGCTCCACCCAGTTCAAGTTTCCTGGGTCAGCTTTGTTTACACTGTGAGGGCAAAACTGCTTACTCAAGCCTCAGCAATAGCAGACGCCCCTCCCCTAACCAAGCTCAAGCATCCCAGGTAGATCTCAGACTGCTGCTGTGCTGGCAGAAAGAATTTCAAGCCAGTGGATCTTAGTTTGTTGGGCTCCATGGGATTGGGACCCGCCTAGCCAGACAACTTGGCTCCCTGACTTCAGCCCCCTTTCCAGGGGAGTGAACGGTTCTGTCTCACTGGCGTTTCTGGCGCCACTGTGGTATGGAAAAAACAACAACAAAAACAACTCCTGCAGCTAGCTCAATGTCTGCCTGAACGGCCACCTAGTTTTGTGCTTGGAACCTAGAGTCCTGGTGGCGTGGACACTGGAGGAAATCTCCTGGTCTGTGGGTTGCGAAGACCATGGGAAAAGTGCCGTATCTGGGCTGGAGTGCATGACTCCTCAGGCTCAGTCCTTCATGGCTTCCCTTGGGTAGGGGAGAAAATTCCCCAGCATCTTGTGACGCCCCACACTACTTCAGTGGCCCTCCATGGGCTTGCACCCACTGTCCAACTAGTCTCAGTGAGATGAACCAGGTACTTCAGTTGGAAATGCAGAAATCACCTGCCTTCTGCATCGATCTCACTGGGAGCTGCAGACCTAAGATGTTCCTATTCGGCTGTCTTGCTAGCCACTGTGATATTATTTCTAATATCCTAGGAGGATGTTATTCCTGAGGTCACGGGGAGTGTACACCTTGTGATATTATTTGTAATATTTTAGAATGATGTTACTCCTAATGTCCGAGAAGGTGTACATTCTGTAATATTATTCGTAATATCCTATGGGGATGTTACTTCTAATGTCACAGTGAAGGTATCACAGTGAATGTATGTACACCCTGTGATATTATTTGTAATGTCCTAGGGAGATATTACTGCTAATGTCACTATGTTGTACACTCTGTGATATTATTAGTAATATCCTAGGGAGATGTACTTTTAATGTCACTGTGTGTGTGCACCCTGTGAAATTATTTGTAATATCCTAGAAGGATGTTACTGCTAATGTTACAGTGGGTATACACTCTGCACTATTATTCATAATATTTTAGGGAGATGTTACTCCTAATGTCACAGTGAGTGTACACCCTGATATCCTAGGTAGATGTTACTCCTAATGTCATAGTGGTGGTACATCCTGTGGTATTATTCATATTATCATAGGAAGATAGGACTCCTAATAACACAGTGGGTGAACTCTATGATATCATTTGTAATATCCTAGAAAGATATAACTCCCAATATCACAGTGGGTGTACAACCTGTGATTTTATTTGTAATATCCTAGGGAGAAAGTACTCCTAATACCACAGTGAGTGTACACCCCGCATGTGATATTTTTCCTCATGTCCATGGGGCAAGAAAATGATTTCACTCCCAATATCACAGGGGATGTACACCCCCTCTGTTATATTGTTCCTTATATCCAGGGATAAAGAGGACCATATTACTTCTAACATCGCAGGGGTGGACACCACCCCGTGATACATTTTCTAATATCCAATGGGGAACAGAATGATATTACTCCAAATACCTCATGGAGTGTACACACTTTCTGTGTTATTGTTCATAATATCCCCGGAGGGACAGGATGATATTACTGCCAATATCACAGGGGTGGAAATCCGCCCTGTGATATCGTTTGTAATATGAAGAGGAGGAGAGGAAGATATTACATTCAATATCACGGAAGTTGTACAGCCCCTGTGTGATATGCTTTCTAATATCCGGGGCGGGGAGGATGGTCTTACAATCAATATCACAGGGAGTGTACACCCTCTTGTAATATTGTTCCTAATATCATGGCAAGGAGAAGATAATATTAATACCAATTTTGCAGGGGTTGTACACCCGCCCTAATATATCACTCCCCATATCACGGGGGCTCCAGAGTGGGAGACAGTGGTATTACTTCCCATACCACAAGGGATGTACACCCCACTGTGATCTAGTTAATAATATCCCAAAGTGGAGGAAATGATATTACTCCCAATCTCACAGGGGCTGTATCAATATCACCCCCCTGAGATATTGTTCATAATATCCTAGTGGGGAGATGATGAAACTCTTAATATTTCAGCGGGTGTACATTCCTGTGTGATATTGTTCCTAAAATTCAGGGGAAGAGAGGATAATATTACTCCCAATATGGCAGGGGTTGTATATCCCCCACCCCCCGTGATAGTGTTCTTAATATCCAGGTTGGGAGAGGATGATATTACTTTCATTTTCACAGGAAGTGTAAACCTCCATGTGATATTGTTCATTATATTTGGCGGGGGGGGGTGGCGAGTATGATATTAATCCCAATATCACAGAAGGTATACATCCAATATTATGATATTGTTCATAATATCCAGAGACGGAAAGGATGATATTACTCCAAACATCACAGGGGGTGTACACGCCCCTTTGATATTGTTAGTAATATCCAAAGGAAGAGAGGATTGTATTATTCCCAATATCACCCTATGGTATTTTTGGTAATATCCAGAGACCAAAAGGACGATATTACTCCCAACATTGAAGAGGATGTATACTTTTGGTAATTTTTAACTTTCATGCAGAAATTTATTGATTCTACTTTCAGTAGTCTTGACTTAATTTCAGGGAACCAAATATATTAAAATTTTTGTGCTGTTACAATATTAACAGATTCTCAAAGATAGCAAACAAATCATTCCTTTAATACCTGAAAACATCATTTCTAACAGGAATAGTTTTCCTTGTTTTCAAATTTGACATTTCATTGCATTGATTAACTAATTTAGAAAGTTAATGTTTGCAAACCCAAGTCTTTGTATCTAACACTAATAGGTAATGTTATATAATAAACCATAAGAAGAGAGTAAAGAACATTGCAGGTTTAACATTTCAGTGAAAAGAAAAGGCTCTGTATTACTGAGCATTCCCCAGAGAGACGGAACCAATAGGACATAAGAGATGCATTATGGGAATTGGTTCACTTGATTTTGGAGTCCAAGAAGTCCCATAGTATGCCTTCTGCAAGCTAGAGAACCCAGAATTGGCTGGTGTTATTTAGTCTGAGTCTAAAGGCCTGAGAACCAAGGAGGTGAGTGAGGAATGGGAGGGTGCCACTGATGCAAGCCATGAGGTCAGAGAACCAGAAGCACCCATGTCTGAAGGCAAGAGAAGATGCATATCCCAGCTCAAGAAGAGGGACAGAGATAATTCACTGTTCCTCTGCCTTTTTGTTCTATTCAGGTCCTCAGTGGATTAGATAACATCCACCCACCCACACAGGTGAATGGATCTATTATACTTAGCCTACTGATTCACATGCTAATCTCTTCCAGTAACACCCTCACAGAAAACCAAGAAACAATGTTTTACCAGCCATCTGGGCACCCCATAGTCCAGTCAAGTAGACATGTAAAATTAACCTTCACAAGCTTTATACCGGTTACAACATAAATTTCAAACTTTCAAAGTGGAGTAGTGAGCATTGTTAGTTTTTGTGCTGGCACATCTTCTGAACCTCATTTCCATGTTAGGAAAATTCCCCATTTTATGAGTTTTCTTTAGAGGTAGGAACTATCTTTTAATACAGGAGTAAGATACTCTCTTTTTAAACATTATCTACAATTGCAACAAGGCTTCACTCAAATCTAGGGACACAAATATGGGAAATTACATTCCTGCCCACATGGCCTCCAAGCTTGGTTCTTTGGCCCCATGAGACCCTTTGAACCTCCCAATAGCTTTTTAGTACATTTCTTTTTTGGCTTAATAAAAAGAAATGAGTTGGTTTTGGTTTTTACATCTAAGTATCCTTACATGGGGATTTTAGGTTTAAAAAATCAACTGATATATCAAATGGGGAAATAAGGCTTTATAGCAGTTAATGCAAAGGAAAATCAAATAGGCAAAGTTGATTCCGGCTTAATGTAAGTCAACGATACTATGTGCTTGCCCAAATCACTCATATGCACTTGGAGAGATGAGTAGCATTGATAGGATAGAGTTCAGTACATGAAAAAAAAATGGTACCACTGATTCTAGAACTCTGCATTGGTCCATTGACACCTGGTGTAAAGTCTTCAGCTCTAGAGCCCACATTTTAAAGAAACCTTTATAAATGAGTATTTCCAGAAGAAACCTTGAAAGTTAGATCAGAAGAAATGTAAAATCAAACAGATATTTGCCAGCTTAAAGAGGTGATTTGGTGAAGGATATATGGATACCATCTATTAATAATCCAAATGTTTTCCTATAGAAAAATATATGTGTAACACTGGACAGAATTTTCATGGGATATTTAATTTATTGTGAGATTTACTTAACAATTAAAGTTACATAAAGAAAGAAATAGGCTGGGTGTGGTGATAGGATCACACCTGTAATCCCAGCACTTTGGAAGGCCGAGGATTACCTGTGGTCAGGAGTTTGAGACCAGCCTGGCCAATATGGGGAAACCCCATCTCTACTAAAAATATTTTAAAAGATTATCTGGGTGTGGTGGCACATGCCTGTAGTCCCAGCTACTCAGGAGACTGAGGCACGAGAATCACTTGAACCCAGGAGGTGGAGGTTGTGGTAAGCCAAAATTGTGTCACTGCACTTCAGCTTGGGCAACAGAGCAAGATTCTATCTCAAAATAAATAGACAAATAAATAAATGAATAAATAAATAATTAAATAGTCACATTCAATCGAGGCTAACAACAATTTCTCAGTATGTTCAAAGGACATTTCTAGAGTGCCAGATGGGAGATCCTTGGTATAACTTTATATATATATAATATATAATATACATTATATATCATAAATTATATAATTATAATATATACATATATATTATAATATATACAATATATAATGTATAATATATTATACATTATATAATATACATTATATGTATGCTAGGATGATCTCACATCAATTTTAGTATACAATACATAATTTCCTACTCAGCTTTCTAGAAAACCTTAAAGACCAAGGAAAGAAACTGAATGACATATTCATCTAGGCATTAGAATTTCCCCTCTGAACTCCCAGTATCATGTTAAATTCTCTCCATCAGATAAAAGCCGGAGCTGATAAAATGAGTTCGAGAATATTTCACAGTGGAATTGGAATTTCTTAAACACAAGACAATGAAAGAACACCTATGTGATTTATTGAAAACAGACAAATACTGTAGTGCAGTGTGAACCTTTTGAGATGGATTGCCTAAAGCTTTCCCTAGTTGGGTATGTGTTCTATTTAGTGATGAGAAATCAGAAGCAAAGAATGGAATAAACATGCTTTATTTCATTTAGAGGCTAAATATATGAAAAGTAAGTGTTATTTTATTTACAACGCTAAAATTTAAAAATCAAAAGCACTATTTACTTTTTATTTTGAAAATTCAGTCTATGACATTGAGAAAGATACCTAACAAGGAACATGATAGAAATCCGGTTATAACTTCTATGGCAGTCAAGCCGAGATCAGATTTTTTTAAACAACTAAATGAGAGGAGAAATACTTGATTAGATTTTTTAGATAAGTCAGAATTTATCAATAATGTAAAGTAAGGCACACCTACATATAATTATTAATAGTTTCAGAATAGTGACAAACAGAAGGAATTAGATTGAATGGTCAAATTGAGAGGACTTGATTTTTCTTTTGCCTGGGATTTTCCTTGCTTTTTGTTTTGTTTTGTTTGTTTGTTCATTTGTTTTGAGATTTCATTTAGGACTAGTCTGGCTGTGAAACTCGTACTGTATTATTTTTTTTCAAACAACCTAAAATATGATATAACCTTAATCTCCACACCATGCAGTTTGCAAAAGATCATTCATTCCTTTATAAGGCAAAGCCTGAGTCACTTTATTAGCGACATAGCAAGTCCAATGTTTATTGATTATCTTTTCCAACTGTGTCTGAGAAATGTCAGGTAAGTTGCATATTTCTTTCTTTTTTCTTTCTCTTGTTTTTTTTTTTTTTTTTTTTTTTTTTTTTTTGAGACCGAGTCTCGCTCTGTTGCCCAGGCTGGAGTGCAGTGGTGTAATCTCAGTTCACTGCAAGTTCCGCCTCCCGGATTCATGCCATTCTCCTGCCTCAGCCTCCCGAGTAGCTAGGACGACAGGTGCCCACCACCACGCCCAGCTAATTTTTTGTATTTTTAGTAGAGACGGGTTTTCTCCGTGTTAGCCAGGGTGGTCTCGATCTCCTGACCTCGTGATCCGCCCTTCTGGGCCTCCCAAAGTGCTGGGATTACAGATGTGAGCCACCGTGCCTGGACAGTGAGTTGTATATTTCTAACAGATATGTTTTGGTCACTCTCAGTGACATGATATATCCAGATTTCTTTCTGGTCATCTCTTCCTACCCCACTATTATGTTTCTTCTACTACTACTGTCTCCACATTTTTATATTTTGAAAGACCTTTTGGTCATTTCTTATTGTCCCAGAGTACAGTTCCACCACGCTGTAAGTAATGTTTCACAACTTTTACCGAAAGTCTGAAGATTTAAACAGAGGGTAGTGTGGGTAGGAATTACAAAACAGCAAAGGAGAACACTTCAAGGACAGGAATGAAGCCAATTCACCCTTCTAACCCTCATGTATCTCACAGACACTTAATTCAGATATTAAATACGTTTTTATTTGAATAAATATATTAGTGGATTGAGTGTTGTGCCTTGCCCAACAGAGCAATGCTCAAATGGTGCTATTAATATGGATTTTCTATCAGATCCAGAATATTGAACCTCTAATGATATTTAAATATAATATTTAATAGAGAAAGTAAAACTCAAATTTTTGTTTTCATAGGATTTCTTGATCTACCGTATAAACCCCAAATCTAATATTGTCTATGCATTTTGTCTACTTTGTCTATTTCATCAGAAAATATTATATCATACGTTTTATAGTTAGAGTCTCTTGCCACAACACTGGAAATGAAAAATAAGTTTATAAATTATTCCCACCACAGCAGTGCTGAAACTAGGAGAAATGTCTCATGATCAGGCATTGTCCCTGCAAAATGACAAGTTCAGTCCACATAGACCATCCTGAGCTTTCAGGAAAAGACAAAGAGTGTCTGAAATACTTATATACATCGTACATTTCTGGAAGCTAGAAGTGGTTGATGCGTGAGATTTCATGGGAGGAGGCAGTGTCATTGTACGTAAAGTGATGGGCAGAATTCGAGAGTAATAGGGCTCCAGTCAATGGAGAGAGCTCCTGCAAGGGTATGGCTCAGAGGCTTGCAACACTGAAATCTAAGAGTAGAAAGTGAGGACAATAATGAGGGCAGTATTTCAAGGGCTTACGTTGGACATCAGCAGCGCTTGCGATACCAAATGTTCAGATCTGCTTGTCAGTTAAAGGGTAACATGGGACTTCAAATGTCATCATCAGAATTCTATCATCTGGGCATGTGAAAAATCCAAACTCATGATGCTATGGTTTGAATGCTTGTTCCCTCCCCAACTCATGTTGAAATTTGATTGCCGTTTTAACAGTATTAAACAGAGGCGATGGACTTTGCCCTCATGAAGGGCTTGCCATTAACTTGGTAATTTTTTCTTTTTATTGTGGGGGTGTGTTCCTTACACAAGGATTCATTCAGGTTCACTCTTGTTCCCCCTCCCCATCTTGCCTTCTGCCATGAGACAACAAGCAAGAAGGCTCTCTCCAAATGCTGGCACCTCGATCTCGCTTTAGCCTCCCAAAGTACTGGTACTACAGGCATGAAGTACTGTGCCTAGCCTCTGCCTTCTTTTTTAATGTCTTCTCAAACCATTTCCAATCCCCACCTGCTTTGCCAACTACATTCCAGTCACAGTATATATCTTTCTCACACTGGATCTGGGCTTTTTTCAGCCTTTTTATTACTGCAAGCACATCCTTAACTTGTAACATTTCCACAGTCTGTTCTAACTGCTGGAATTACTTTTCCTTCCACTCTTTGAATAGTTTTCTTTGCCTTGTTATTTAATTCTACATCAAATGTCACTTCTTTCTCAGAAAATGCTCTCTAATAATCTAATCTGAGCTATCTCCTCTCTTACATTTAATACCCCCTCAATTTCTGTTATATTGCCTTTTGCTCATCTTAACAATTGTTTATTTCTGTGTTAACTAGTGAGCTTTTGAATTCCGCTTCTAGAATGCAAGCCCTAGGGGCAAGGAGATCTTCTAAATCTTGTTCTACACTAGACCCCCAAAATCTAGACAATCAGTAGTAGGTGGTCAGTAAACATGTGCAGAAAGGCTAGAAAAGGCAAAAGTAGGTTTAAAAAATACAAACAAATTGACTAAATCTAATTTTGAACATTAAGAAAGACTTACTGCAATGTTAACATTTATTTTAAAAGGAGAAGTAAGGCATATTACTAAGTGAAAGAAGCCCATCGGAAAAGGCTACATACTATAGGATTCCACCTATATGACATTCTGGAAAAGTCAAAACTCCAGATATAGTAAAAACATCAGCAGTTTCCAGGGGAAGGAAAGTGTTGGGAGGTGGAATGAATAGGTGGAACACTAAGGATTCTTAGGGCAGTTAAAATATTCTATATGATACTATAATGCTGGATACATGTCATTATACTTTTGTCTAAACCCATAGAATGTACAACACTAAGATTGAGCCCTAGTGTGACTTATAGACACTGTGTGATTGTGATGTGTCAGTGTAGGCTCTATAGTTGTAACCAATCTATCACTATGGTGGAAGCTGTTAATAATGGGGGAGGCTAACCATGTGCAGGGGCAGAGGTATCTTGGAAATCTCTACACCTTCTTCTTCTTTTGCTATGAACCTAAACCCTCTAAAAAACTAAGCCTTTAAAAAGAGAGTAAAGTAATAATTGTAATACTGTAGTAGCAGATACAATCATTGTTAAAGGCAATGGGTAACGCCTAATAGTAAGTTACTGTGTGATATGATATCCATTACTTGAGCAACTTTTGAGTACAACATTTCACCCTATATAAAAGTAAGCTATTTTATGCAAATTATTTCAGCCAAATGTTTGTAAATTAGCTTAGTTTCTCATTTATATATGCTATAAGTTAAGATTTTAACATTTATAGATGTTATAAATTTGACAGGATTTCTGATAACTAACAGATATGGATTTTCTCCACAATATGTTAAGAAGTTAATTACATAAAAACATTTAAATGCATAATTCTATTTTAACTTTAATAATTTTGTTAAGTGGAAGAAGCAATAATTTCTCTTCAGAAACTATGGCAGTATGTTTCACAAATATTTACATAAGATTGCTTTTATATATTATATTAAGTTTTCTCAAAAGAAGGGCAATCAATACCATATATTGCATTTTAATAAGTGGCTATACCCATATAATCACAGAAAACATGAATTGTTATATGTATTACTAACTTAAAATTGTCCCAGACTTACAGAAATGGAAATATTGCTTCACAAGGAATTCATTTTAATAGGTTTTCAATGTACAGGTATATTATTGTCTTCAAATTAACTTTTATTGAGGAATACTCTCTGGGAAATAAGTAGACATTAACAGAGCCTAGGCTATAAAAGATCAATTTAGACCACTCTTAATAGTATGCTAGATATTATTAGGCATTTATAAAGTGATTCATGTCGACACTCAGGAGTTCAGAGTTATTTATTTTATGTAATAAAAATATAACTTTCCATGAAAACTTGGAATGGAAGAAATTGCCTTGAAAATTCAATTTCGCTGATTCAAAAAGTTCAAATTGAATTACACTTTTCAGTAGAAATATTCATAAAGTTGTCAGTTTGTGTCAGTTTCATGAGAAGATGATGTAAACTTTCGGAGAAGGCTATTTATAGAACCTTTTTCATACTATATTTTTAATGTCATTTAATGTTATTTCTCATATTCATGTTTCTTAAAATCCAATTCTGATGAGATATGGTTTAATAAAAATTATAGCTATACATATTAAATAACGATTAACTTAATTAAATTTTGATAAAAGCAACTAAAGTTGTTTTATAACATTTAAATTTGTAAGGAGTATTCCTTTTGACTCCTTTTCAAACAATAAAATACTGATGACTACAGACAGATAGACAATGCATTTGGGGATGCCCTGATTTGTTCATGTACTAGAAAATAGTGGTTCTTATCTTCTTAATTGTCATTAGGGGAAAATCTCAAAATTACATACTGAGTAAACAACTAACAAAATGTTTGCTTTCTATAGTTGATTCTCTTCAAAGTGTAATAAAATTTACCTACTGGAAGTTTAGAAGGTTTGAACTCTAGATCCAGAATTATCTTTTAAGAGAATACTCTGAAAAAGTAACTGTAGCTGGGCATGGTGACTCATGCCTTTAATCCTAGCTCTTTGGGAGGCTGAGGCAGCCAGATCGCTTGAGCTCAGGAATTCAAGACCAGCCTGGGCAACATGGCGAAACCCTGTCTCAACCAGAAATACAAAAACTAGTCAGGCCTGGTGGCATGCACCTGTAGTCCCAGCTACTATGGAAGCTGAAGGAGGAAAATCACTAGAACCCAGGAGGCAGAGGTTGCAGTGAGCTGAAATGGCACCACTGCACTCCAGCCTGGGTAACAGAGTCAGACCCTGTCTCAAAAAAAAAAAAGGAAACTTTAGTTGTTTTCCTCTTCTTACCTATAAAATAGTGATAGCCGTATCAGTCCTTCCTAACTCATAGACACTAATGATAAAATTACTGTATGTACTATCTATCGACTCAAAGAAGCACAGGCGTATTTCATGAAGAATTTCTTGCTTGTTTCAATGATTTAATTAAAAAACACTCATTCTTGGAGATATAGTTTTCAAATTTTACCTCTTTATATTCAAGGAGATAAAAATGATGGCTGTGTGTATTTTTGCAAGTGTGTGTGTTTTGTTGGAAAAGAATAGATAGATTCCCGTTCCATTTGATGGCATACTGTATATTTTGGACCACAACCTCCACATGAAACAATTTTTAAAACTGGACAAAATACACCAAGTATGTTTTTTAAGAGCAAGAAAGAGCCAAGAATTTTATAACACAAATCAACAGACTGACAGCTGTCTCAATAGCAAAAAGGAAGTCAAACAACTGTGGAATGATTTATCAATGTGCTAGAACCAACCATTTGCTATCTAAAAGAATCTCCTTCAAAAATGTAACTGCAACAAAGGCATTTTCAAGCAAACCAAATATGAAAGAATTCACCACAAGCAGACTGGTGGTAAAGGAATTTCTACTAGATGATAAGTTAATAATATGGGGGGGGGGGAACACAACAAAAAAGAATAGAAATTAGCAAATCTGTAAAAAATCCAGATGAACATCTATAAACTAAAAATAAATATAATAATACTGTTTTATGTCATTTAAGAGTATATATTATGGTATTGGCCTAGGAATACAGAAATAAATACAGATAGAAAACCCAGTAACACACTCAGTGATGTAGAGACACTTGGCGTAAGGCAGAGATGGCTTTGCATAGCAGTGCAACAATAAATGGTCCTGGGGCAACTGAGTACCCATTCATGTGGAAAACTAAAATTGGATGCTACTTCACACTACTAATATTTATAGAACTAAATGTGAAAGGGAAAATAGTAGACAGTAGAGCTTTTAGAAGATAATAAAAAATACTTTCATGATCTTAGGGCAAGGAAATATTTAGTAAACAAGACATAAAAATAAATATTTATAAAAGAAACATGTATTAATTGAGTTACATTAAAATTAAGATCATCCTTTTATCAAAAGCACCATTTGGGGTATAAAAATGCAAATAACATAATAGGAGACTATTATTACAGTGTATGAAATTGACAAAGGGCTTATATCCAGGACATATAAAGATATCCAGGACATATAAAGAGTGCCAGAAATCAATAGGAAAAATCAACACAATGGAAAAATAGAAAAAATGAGGAGCTATAACTTCACAAAAGGGAATACGTAATTGGCCAATGTCCACATGAAAAGGAACAACCTTATTTGTATCAGAAAAATTTAAATTAAATCTATAATGAAATAGCACTATGAAGGTAACAAAATAGATTTTTTAAATGTCTGATAGTATCAGATATTAGAAAAAATATGGAGCAACAGGAATTACTCCAATGCTCCTCGGAATGCAAGCTTGTACAACTACATTGGAAAAAACCCCAGAAATTATCTAATAAAGCCATCAACGTGCAAAACTTCATACAGAAATGTATTCCTACGTATTTAGCCATGGAAATTGTGGGCATATAGTGTATATGTGCACTAGGAAATAAGCCCACAAAAGCTAATAGCAACATTGTGGGAGTAAATTGAAAGTCCATCAAGAATAAGATAAATTAACACATTCTGATTCATTCTAGAATGGTATAAAATAATGTGAGAAAACTAAATGGACTTGCACCACTATTGGAGAAATGGTTAAAGCAATATTGAGCAAGAGAAATAGAACAGAGAAGAAATACACACTGCATGATTTAATTGTTATACAATTTTTAAAATAGCAATAGTTAAATTTTATTGCTTAGGTATACATTTTTGGGGTGTAGAAATATAAAGCGAAACAAGGGGGAAATTACATAAAAGTTGAAAAAGGTGGGTGAAGAATGGAAAGTAGCAAATAGGAAACTCTTGTGGAGTCACAATGTTCTCTTGACCTGGGTAGTTTAATTGCTGTTCACTTTTTAATAATGTGATGTTGTATACATTTATATTATATGTACTTTTCTGTATATGCAACCATATCACATTTAAAGAAGTAAATTTTAATGTAAATGGCTAAACTCTGGAAGTCATATGGTTAAACAAGCAGTTGAAGGTTGGCATAACAATTAAGAAAACAAGAAATCAAGATATATGCAAAATATTTCAAACATGAGATTGATAGATTTGGAAAGATAAATTAATATTTTATCTAAACATAACATTTATTATTATTATTATTATTATTTTGAGTCTCTCTCTGTCGCCCAGGGTGGAGTGCAGTGGCCGGATCTCAGCTCACTGCAAGCTCCGCCTCCCGGGTTCACGCCATTCTCCTGCCTCAGCCTCCCGAGTGGCTGGGACTACAGGCGCCCGCCACCTTGCCCGGCTAGTTTTTTGTATTTTTTAGTAGAGACGGGGTTTCACCGTGTTAGCCAGGATGGTCTCGATCTGCTGACCTCGTGATCCGCCTGTCTTGGCCTCCCAAAGTGCTGGGATTACAGGCTTGAGCCACCGCGCCCGGCCTAAACATAACATTTAAAATATTCTTAATGTAACATAAGAAAATTTTAAAAGTCTCAACAAGGCTGGAAAATGGATTCGTTGTTTTGTTTTTCAAATCTCAATCTGATTTATGCCAATATTAATCTCCCTGTAATAAGAAGCATGTGAGAAGACCCTACAATGCCTATTTCTGAATGTACCCAAGAAAATTAGTCTTCCATCATGAAAAATAATTACTGAGAAGCAGAAAGAGAGGAAAAAATATAAACAATAACTAGAAAAAATGTTTATGGCACTAATATTATTTTTAAAGATGAATGCAATTGAGGAGTAAGAAAGAATCACAATTTTGTGATTAAATAGCATCTGGAAGGGAAATCTTTCTAGCACAGCTATGGAAAAGCTAGCCATCCAAACTGACCAGAGAAGGTAAAACACATTGGCAAAAAAAAAAATGATGCAATAAAAGAACAATGAATATCTGTATGTCATATCTTCAAGAGGTAGAAATATGGAATTAATATAGTGTGTGGAATCTTTGTCAGTTTCTTCAAAAATGAGAAATTAACTGTAAATGTACACAATATTAAATCTTATTTTACAATGAAAAATGTGAACACTGTGTGAGAATGAAAGAGATGACATAGTGGAATGAACAGTAAAAGACTAAGTTAACATTTTTCTTATCTTCCAAGATATCAATCTCTATTT
This sequence comes from Rhinopithecus roxellana, assembly GCF_007565055.1. Lineage (NCBI taxonomy): Eukaryota > Metazoa > Chordata > Mammalia > Primates > Cercopithecidae > Rhinopithecus > Rhinopithecus roxellana. The sequence goes on along the minus strand of NC_044558.1, from coordinate 51,367,784 downwards.
CCTCCTACTTTCTTGAGAGTTACTTATTTAAGGGGTCTCTGCTCCTCTGCTACCCTTAAATGTTAATCTATTCCATGGTTCCATCCTCGACTCTTCTATTTTCTCTGTTTCCCTTGGTAACTTCATCCTTTCTAGTGATTAAAACCACCTACATATCATAGGTTCCCATAAGCAGTTTTTACTTTTTTTCTGTTGTTTCAATTGCCTGCTGGACATTTCCATCCAATGTCTCAACTTTACACTTACAAAAAACAAAAGAAATGAAAAGTGCAACATTTTTGTTAAACCAAAATTTCTTACAAGCCTGGTTTTGACAAACAGCATCATTATCCATGAAGTAATCCAAGTAGAAATCTTGAAAATATCCTTACTTCCTTATTTTTTTAGCCACATCTTCAACCTCCCCCTCCTATATATGCATACATTATCATCATCATCATTGCCATTATGATTATCATGATAGGTTTTCAAATAATTTTGTTCTTTATACAATGCTGCCAAAAGTCCTGTTTTAAAAGCAATCCTTGATGTATAATACAGATGGTTATTTAACATTCTCTACTACTCCATAATTTTTCCACTTCTCATCTACAGAATTGTTTTATAATTATAGCATATAAGAACCTAGTTTGAATATCTAGTTTATACTTTGTTTACAAGTTGTATTAGTCAGGGTTCTCTAGAGAGGCAGAACTAATGAAATACATTTATATATATATATATATGAGAGCTTATTAAGTATTAACTCACATGATCACAAGGTCCCACAACAGGCTGTCTGAAGGCTGAGGAGCAAGGAGGGACAGTCCAAGTTCCAAAAAGGAAAAACTTGAAGTTCCATGTTCGAGGGCAGGAAGTATCCAGCATGGGAAAAAGATGTAGGCTGGGGGGCTAGGTCAGTCTCTCTTTTCACATTCTTCCACCTGCTTATATTCTAGCCGAGCTGGAAGCTGATTAGATTATGCCCAACCAAACTAAGAGTGGATCTGCCTTTCCCAGCCCACTGACTCAAATGTTAATCTCCTATGGCAACACCCTCACAGACACACCCAGGATCAATACTTTGTATCCTTCAATCCAATCAAGTTGACACTCAGTATTAAAAATCACAAGTCCATGCCTTGTCAGCTTGAACCCATACACATCTCGGGAGATCATATACAATCTTCAAATAAAGAAAATAATAAGGTAATAATTATGCCTAACAAAATACAGTTATCCTTCATACAACTGGAAATGCACCAATCCCCAACCCAAATTCTATTACATAAAGCTAACAATACTTAAATACTGATGTGAAGTCAATAAATCTTATGTCACATGATAAAGGAGAAAGGAAATAAAATGAAGGTATTTTCTTAGTACAAGTGTATATCTACACAAATATGTTTTTAACAAAAGAAGGAGGAAATACTCATAGCAATTATAGTCCTCGTTTCTGCAGCTGGTCACATGGTCATAGCTGGTATTGATGACTACCTTCTTCTACTACTCATACTGTATTACCTCTGCCTTCAGCAAGCACCTCAGCAAGTTGTGTTTTTTTCCTGGTGAAGTGACCCAAACCATCATTCCTGAAGGGTCTGAGTCATTTGTAGTACTGCCTGGATTGGGCTGTTGTACTTTCCTTACCTCCATTGTGGAACAGTAGACTGATTTCATCTTGATAGTCCAGGTCAATCACACCAGCCAACACTGTAATTCCCTTCTTAGCCTGTTGACTTAAAGGTAGGAGAAGTCCAAAGTATCCAGGTGGCAGTCTTAACTCCAAGTTTAATAGAACTATTGTTGTCTCCTGGTGGCAGCGTTCCTCCCTCTGGAACTAAGACCTCTAGGCCAGCAGAACATAATGTCACGGGAACAGGAAGTAAACATTTTGCTAGTGGATCATTAGGGGTGATGGTGAGTGGTGCCACTTCCACTTCCACCCCTTGATTCCTGGACCCGTGAATCCTGACTATGGAAGAAATAGTACTATATATTGGATGCTGATTCAGAGCATACACAGCCATCTGGAGAACTTTGCCCCAGCTCTGCAAAGCATTGCCACCTAGTTGGCATTGTGATTGTGACTTCAAAAGGCCATGCCATCATTCTATCAATTCAGCTGCTTCAGGATGATGGGAACATGGTAAGACCAGTGAATCTCATGAGCATGAGCCCACTGCTGCACTTCTTTAGCCATAAAGTGAGTGTCTTGGTCAGAGGCAAGGCTGTGTGGAACACCATGATGGTGGATAAGACATTCCATGAGCCCACAGATGGTAGTGTTGGCAGAAGCATTGCATGCAGGATAGGCAAACCTATATCCGGAATAAGTGTTTATTCCAGCGAAGACAAACCTCTGCCCTCACCATGATGGAAGAGGTCCAATATAATCAACCTGCCACCAAGTAGCTGGCTGATCACCCCGAGCAGTGGTGCCATATCAAGGGTTCAGTATTGGTCTCTGCTATTGGGAAAGTAGGCACTCAGCAGCAGCTGTAGCCAGGTCGGTCTTGGTGAGTGGAAGTCCATGTTGCTGAGCCCATGCATAACTTCCACCCCTGCTACCATGGCCACTTTGTTCATGGGCCCACTGGGCAATGTCAGGGGTGACTGGGGAAAGAGGCTGAGTGGTGTCCACAGAACGGGTCATCCTGTCCACTTGATTATTAAAATCCTCCTCTGCTGAGGTCACCCATTGGTGAGCACCCACATGGGATACAAATTTCTTCACAGTGTTTGACCACTTAGAGAAGTTCTTCCACATACCTCTTCCCCAAGTTTCTTTGTCACCAATTTTCCAATCATACTTCTTCCAAGTCCCTGACCACTCAGCCAAACCATTGGCTACAGCCCATTAATCAGCATATAATCACATATCTGGCCATTTCTCCTTCCATGCAAAGTGCACAACCAGATGCACTGCTCGAAATTCTGCCCACTGGGAAGGATTCCCTTCACCACTGTCCTCCAGGGATATCCTAGTAAGGGGCTGTAGTGCTGCAGCTGTCCACTTTCAGTTGGTGCCTACATGTCGTGCAGAGCCATCTATAAACCAGACCCTTGTCTTCTGTTTCTCTGTCAACTGGTCATAGGGGACTCCCCATGCGGCCATCAGTGCAGGCTGGGGAAATGTAGGAAGGGTAGCAGGAGTAGGGAGCATGGGCATTTGAGTCACTTCCTCATGTAACTTATATGTGCCTTCAGGACCTGCTTGAGCCAGATCATGTATACACCACTTCCATTTGATGATGGAATGCTTCTGTGCATGACCCACTTTATGGCTAGATGAGTCAGAAAGCACCCAGTTCATGATAGACAGTTCAGGTTACATGGTGACTTGATAACCCATAGTCAAACATTCAGTTTCCAACCAAAGCCCAGTAACAGGCCAGAGCTGTCTCTCAAAAGGAGGGTAGTTATCTGCAGAAGATGGCAGAGCCTTGCTCAAAATCCTAGAGGCCTCCTCTGTGATTCACCCATAGGAGCCTGCCAAAGGCTCCAAACAGCATCCCTATCTGTCACTGACTCCTCAAACACCATTGGATCTACTGGGTCATATGGCCCAAGTGGCAGAGTAGCTTGAACAGCAGTCTGGAACTGTTGCAGAGCCTTCTCCTTTTCTGGATCCTACTCAAAACTGGCAGACTTTCAGGTCACTTGATAAATGGGCCTGGACTCATCCTGTGGTCATTTCCCCAGTGCCAGAATGCATAATCGGCATAGACATACCTAGCAGCTGGCATAACCCCCACATTGCCTCCCTGACTGGTAGGGGGAGGGCTGCCATATAGGGGAGTCTACATATATATATATGAGTACTGGAGTTTATTAAGTATTAACTTTACATGATCACAAGTTCCCACAATAGGCTGTCCGTAGACTGGGGAGAAAGGACAGCCAGTTAAAATTCCAAATCTGAAGAACTTGGAGTCCGAAGCTGAAGTTTGAGGGCAGGAAGCATCCAGCACGAGAGAAAGACGTAGGCTGGGAGGCTAGGCCAGTCTCTCTTTTCATGTTTTTCTGCTTGCTTATATTCTAGCTACACTGTTAACTCTTTAGATTGTGCCCACCCAAATTAGGTAGGATCTGCCTTTTCCAGTCCACTGATTCAAATGTTAATCTCCTTTGGCAACACCCTCACAGACACACCCAGGATCAACACTTTGTATCCTTCAATCCAATTAAGTTGACACTCAGTATTAACCTTCACACATGTCTATCTCCACTAGAATACAAATTCCTTAAGGACAAATTGTAGGCTTCAATCCTTAGAACAATATAAGTACACTAAATTTGTATGGGATGAATGCATTCTTTGCATGGCTGTTTTCCATAGATTGATCACGTTTAAAAGTAGGAACTATTAACCTGGGATCCATGGATAGAATTCATAGGTCAGTAACAAAAAGACATTATCTTACCTTTTACTAATCTCTGACTAAGTGTAGCATTGTTTTTAAGCCAACAAACCACAATAGTACCTATAACTTTGTCACTAATAAAATCACAAATTTACTCATATCAGGTTTTAGTTATTGTAGATATATGAAATATTTTAAGCCCATAACTGCTTTGGAATACGGTAATTATTAGATACAATGATAGACCATTCTATGTAACATGTAATTAAAGATATGTTCATGGCTGGGCACAGTGGTTTACACCTGTAATCCCAGCACTTTCGGAGGCCGAGGTGGGTGGATCACTTGAGGTCAGGAGTTCAAGACAAGCTTGGCCAACATAGTGAAGCCTCATCTCTACTAAAAATACAAAAGTTAGTCAGGTGTGGTGGCACATGCCTGTAATCCCAGCTACTCGGGAGGCTGAGGCAGGAGAATCGCTTGAATCAGGAAGGCAGAGGTTGCAATGAGCCAAGATCATGCCACTGCACTCCAGCCTGGGAGACAGAGCAAGAATCTGTTAAAAAAAATTATATACATATAAATAAAATATTATATTATATACATAATATTATGTTATATATATTATTTGTTTCCTTGATAATCCTATGCATTTCACAGTATTCATTTAAATCTGAGAAGGAAGCTTCAACAGGTGGCTAAATGATCCATGCAAAAAACTTTTAGAAACTCCTTTCTTAGTGAAATGAACACAACACACCATTAAGAGAATTACTGTGATCTTTGTGTTAGATAGGCAGATCTTCTCGCTTTGCAAGAAATCAGTGAAGATGAACCAGCTAAGAGAATGTGAAAGCTGTCAGTACAAGTAGAAAGGTATTTAATATTAGTGATTGAACAAGGAGATAAACAGAGGCATGAGTAGAAATAAAGGTGAAATATAGAATTCAAGTTAAAATATAAGAATGTATAGCAATGGCTGAAAACCCTTATGCAGTAGAAATAAGATAACATTGAGCCATTTGATAAGAATCTCTTAGTCCCTTGAAAATACACACCAAAAGACAAAAGTATCACCAAGGATAATGACTTGCTCAGATAGATAGAAAATTTGAGGCACTTAAGAGTACAAGCAAAGACCAGAAAACAAACAAAATTAAAAAAAAAATAAACACATATATAACTTATACTTTAGTAAACTATTATAAATTCTTCATGGAAGATAAATTAGTTCCCAGAAACAAGTCGTAATTATATACAGCTTCCTGAAATAAAATTGTTTTAAAAAGCCCACATTTTGAAGATCTACTTGTCTTTTATTAGCAATTCATGAAATCTGAAATCATTCTGTCTAAAAATAGAAGGAGCTCCATTGGGCGTCGCAAAACAGTTGGTTTTTGAGCAGGAACAAGGAAATAGAATAACACAAAAAGCAGATTGGTTAACATTAGGCTACTTCAGTTTATTTTTCTTGTAAAGGTTGAAATGGAGGGGACTTCCTTATTTGGCCAGCTCAGGTTGACTGAGCCCTTTCTGATCCGTTGCTGTGAATCTCCTCTTTTTAGGAAAAACCTAGCTATTTGTTCTGCTTCCTTACAGCTTCAGTGTGATTATATGCTATTTGGCATGAGTGACTCCATTTTGGTTTGGTGTGTTGAAGCCTAGTGCAGGAGCCCAGTTTAAAACAACGGACCACAAAACTGTTACTAGTTTTATACATTTAACCAGTCTGCTTAGTAAATTTAACATCAATGTTATTGTATACATGCTATAGAGTTATTTACAAATTTTCTGTTTTAATCTTTATCAGGTTCTATTTATATTTCAAAGTTAGATCAATTTCACTAAGTATTTATTATCTACCTTGTTAATCAGTGTCCAATGCTGAGGTGTTTCTTGAATCTTTTTACCTGCACCTGTTACTACAAAGTAGAACAGAGAATGGAGAATGGAGAAGAAAGGGAAATATGAGACTGGGTGCAGTGGCTCATGTCTGTAATCCCAGCACTTTGGGAGGCCGAGGTGGGCAGATCACAAGGTCAGGAGTTCGAGACAATCCTGACCAACATGGTGAAACGTCGTCTCTATTAAAAATACAAAAAGTAGACTGGTGTGGTGGCCCGCGCCTGTAATTCCAGCCACTCAGGAGGCTGAGGCAGGAGAATCGCTTGAACCCAGGATGCAGAGGTTGCATAGAGCAGAGATTGCACCTCTGCATTGTACTCCAGCCTGGGCAACAGACAGAGACTCAATCTCAAAAAAAAAAAAAAAAAGGGAAAAAGAAAGGGAAACATAAACTTACATAATGAAACACAGGCTATTTTCAAAAACATTGGAAAAAATTTAAGAAACTGTGCAAAGTTATTATGCAAATAGAATGATGCCACATCCAATTCTTTAAATATCATTTATTCATGCATGCAAGATGTAAGTATTACTGCATCAGGCCCTGTGTTAGTTACTGACTAATTTTTTAAAAGGCAGACACCATCACCGCCTTCATGAAGGTACCATCTAGGTAGAAGGCAGATTTTAATCAAATCAACACAAAATTACAATTAAATAGAGCAAGAGTCAAACACTAAAAAGCAAAGATGCTTAGCATGTAACAGAGATAACTAAGTTAGTCTGGATTCCTAAGGAAATGATATTTAAGCTGAGATCTGAATGATGACTTGTGTAGGGGATGAGGGAAGAAAACTAGAGGAAGGGGAAGCACGGGCTCCAGAAGGGAGAGAACTTGATATGGTCTAGGAAATGAAAGGTAATCAATTATGTGTACTGAGCATGAGGAAGGAGGCAAGAGGTAAAGCAGGTAGATTATATAGGGCTTTGTAGGGAAGGTGACCAACATATCCCAATTCCTTAGTGCAGTCCAGGTTTAAGATAAGTAATAATCAATAATAATTAATACTGCCATTTCCACTCTCAGAAGCTTCCCAGCTTGGTGATATATTATTATTCTAACTCTATAAATAGATAAGGGAAGATCATAATATCAATTAGGAATTGCACTTGTCTATTAATATCATATGTCAGAAGTAAGAAGAGCTTTAAAAAGACAGAGGTTTAATTTTCTCACGGGGGAAAAAAATGTCACAGAGGTAGGAAGTCCTGGCCTGATCATAGTCTATCTTTGTTTCTCAACATTCCCAGTGTGGGGGTGAAAAGGTAGTACACTGTATTACACTTTCCTCACCCATCACAAGGATAATGGCTGATGTGCCTATAAAAAAAGACAGCGAGAAAGCATTAAAAATGTATTTAACCAAACTTTTACTTGGCATGGAAGCCTTCAGAAGAAATGACCTAAAGACCCAGGGAAAACTGTGTGTTTTCACATTAAGTCTGATAAGACACATGGATAGTTGTGGAGATACAAGATTAGACAAAAAGGGTGTCATCTAATGGTAATAAACTGAGGTGGGAACTCAGCAAAGTCTGTTTGTTCAGACTACTCTAGGCCTCTATGTGTAGCATTCCTTCCCCCATACATAGTAGGACACTCTGGAAGGGGGTCTTAATATTTACTTCCAAAGAATGTAGGTCACAGAATAAACTTTCTAGGCTTTATAGCTTGTTTTGGGGGACAGGAATTCTGGTTTCTAGGACTCACCTTGGAGGAGAAAGAGGTATGAGAAAAAGGAGGGTGGGAGAATATCAGAGAGACCTTGTTTCTGAGGTCCTCCCAGTTGACTTCAGTTCAAAGTACTCAGCCTGCCAAGGGCATACTTTGGTGTATAATTTTTCTGAGGCCCAGCGCTAGGTATAGCTTATCCTCATGGTTATCTCATGGCTCCGGAAGATTTCTGAAGCCCCAGTCATCATGTCCACATTCCAGGCAAGATAAAGGAAGAGTGAGGAAAGAACAAAAAAGGCCTATACCTATTAAGTACCCTTCACCTAAGACTCAGTCTAAAAACCTTCCATTTACATTTCACTGGCAGAAATTTAGTCACATGGCATCACTTAGTTGCAAAAAAAAGTTAGATATTATAGTTGTTAGACAAGTGTATTGATATTGCACCACATAAGATAGGGATTCTATTAACAAGAAAAACAGAGAATAGGTATTAGGTAGGGAATTAGCAAACTGTGCAAAAGGCATTAATAGGTTCTTTATTCTAAGTGAAATGGAAGCCATGAAGAGATTTATGCAAGGTAGTGCCTAATCTGATTACAGTTTGGGTAAGTGTGTTTTTAAATTTTTTGACTGCCATATAAACAATAGATTACAGAGGGCAAGTGTAAAAGTAGAGATATCAGTCAGGATGCTCAAGTTGCAATAGTGCAGAAGAAACATAAAGCAGGGCCAGTTCTACTGGAGATAAAGAAATTGTGTAGATAACAGCAATAAGAACAAACATCCACTGGATATGATGATTTAATAAATATGGAGGTTGAAGGAGAGGCAAATGGCAGGGAAGTCTTAAATATTGTGGCTTTTAGGACTAGATGAATAAATAGCATTGTTATTTGAAGAACTATGGAATATTGGAAGAAATCTAGATTAGAGGCTCAGAAGCTTAGGATCGGTTCAAGACATATTGAGTTGCAAATGCATTTAAGATATTTAATGGACATATCAAGTAGGTTGTTAAATAGGTGGTCATAAAATACATTGGGCAATCATAATCTTAAGCATATAGAAGATAACTAAAGTTGCAGACATAAGTAAGATTACTGAAGAAAAGCACATAAAATCAGATGAAAAGATAGTCTAGAAACAAGCCATAAAATCTTCAACATTTAGTTTCCTGTAGAAGAGGATGTGGTTGCAAGAAGATTGAAAATGCCTGAGTAAGAAATTAGGAGGGAAAACAGAAGAATGCAGCACCATGGGAACCAAGCAAAGAGAGAGTTTCAGGAAGCCAGAGTTTTTAACTGTCACATACTTGTGAGATATCAAGTAAAACATAACTGAGCAGTATCCATTGGATTTAGAAAATGAAGAGTTGCTTCAGTAAAGGGAACACTGGATAAGTCAGAATGCACTAAACTGAGAAATAATAGGCAGTAAGGTGATGGAGATAGTGGAGATGGATTGTATAAATACTACCACTTCAAAAACTTACACTATAAGCTGGCATGGTGGCTCACACCTGTAATTCTAACACTTCAGGAGCCCAAGGCAGGAGGATTGCTTGAGCTCAGGAGTTTGAGACTAGCCTGGGCTATATAGGCAGACCCTACTTGTACAAAAAATTAACAAAATATTCAGGCATGGTGGCTTGTGCCTGTGGTCCCAGGTACTCAGGGGGAAGCTGGAGGATGCTTGAGTCTGGGAGGTTGAGGCTGCAGTAAGCAATGATTGTGCTACTGCACTCTAGTCTGGGTGACAGAGGAAGACCTTGTCTCAACAATAAAAACAAAGGTGTATTGCAAAGAGATAATGAAGATAGTGAAGTATGTAGAGAAAAGTGCAGGCTCTAAGGAAAGTTTTCTTTTTAATTGGTCCTCTTACTTATGCTCTTTTTAAATCATGGAGATTTAATGAAGTTTAGACTCTGCCAAGAAGGATTCTATATACAAATCGTTTCTTAAATGAGAAACTTTGATGAGACAAATAAGAAATTGTTAAATATGTTTTTTTTTTATTTCTGCCTTCAAATAAATCATTTCAGATCTACTTTTTTTTTTTTTTTTTTTTTTTTTTTTGAGACGGAGTCTCGCTCTGTCACCCAAGCTGGAGTGCACTGGCCAGATCTCAGCTCACTTCAAGCTCCGCCTCCCGGGTTCACGCCATTCTCCTGCCTCAGCCTCCCGAGTAGCTGGGACTACAGGCGCCTGCCACCTCGCCCGGCTAGTTTTTTGTATTTTTTAGTAGAGACGGGGTTTCACCGTGTTATAGCCAGGATGGTCTCGATCTCCTGACCTTTGTGATCCGCCCGCCTCGGCCTCCCAAAGTGCTGGGATTACAGGCTTGAGCCACCGCGTCCGGCCCAGATCTGCTTTTAAAATTAAGCACATCTCAGGAAGATCCCACAACCTCAATATCAATCTTATGAACTAAGAAGTCTGGCTCTGTCTTCCATTAAACATCCATCTCATACAAGTTAAAGTTTCTTCTCCTTTTCCAATTTAGGCCTCCTTTTGTTCCTAGAGATCTGCTCTGTCAAATAAGTAAATGGTTTGGTCTTCCTTTACTTACTCCTCTCTCTGCCGTTTGCACTGCCAGAAACAGAGTATGGACTGGAGAAAAGTAGCAAGGGTCTTATTTTTAGTGCTATTTAATCCAGTCCTGAGTTAACTTTCTTGGATTCCTGATGTGAGCAAATGTACAGACTGACTTCTTGCTACCTTTCTTCAGCTCTTGCCTCCTGGAGGGACATCATAGATTATCCTGAGTGGGTCTCTGCGAGACAACTCAAGCCTAGGTGCATTCCCTGGCATCTGATTGCCTTTTGTGGAAATTATGCAACTCTGCTTTGCCAAACGGTAGATGTGTGGTTTCTGAAATTAACACTTTCTCTCTTCCCTTCCAAGTATCTTAGCCAGCTCCCTCCATCAGACTCCTGAAGACAAGAAGGATGCATGTATTTCTATGTTTCCATGGTAATATGTATTCCCAAATATTTGAGAACTCATGTCAAGTCCTCCCAAAGGTACTTTCAAAACTTCTTATAGTGTTTGATTGAAAAGTTAGAAAGGGGCAAAAAAGGTGTCCTTTATTTTTACAAATTCCCGTTAAGAACCTTCCTACATTAACTTTCTAGTCTTCTTTTATCTAGGTTGTGGTCACTCTGTTCCTTTGGCAATTTTGTAGTAGGTGCTAATGCATGTATCCAGTCTTTTTGCCAGAATTCTGAGACTATTGGAAAGATCCATTACATCATGTTATAAAAATAGTCAAGAGAAGAGGTTGACCAGACAACAAAGAGAAAGCACAACAAATAAATTCAGGAAGCCAAGAATGTGCAAAGTGGAATCAACTGCTTCAGAGAGCCAGTGTCATTCCGTGAGAAATTAGAAACAGGTGTGTGTTGTTTTTTTGCTTCGTTTTGTTTTTTATGTAAAAGATATTCTGGTATTGTGAGGCTTTCAAATATATTATCTGTCAAGTGACAGACTCATATCTGTCCTTTAAAGTAAAAACAGGAGGGGAAGGCAGGGAGAAAGTATGTTAGAAGGTTATGGGAATAATTTAAAGGAAGTAAAGAGTAGTAATCCTTAAAAAGGAAGAAGCAACTGGAGCTGGGAGGAGAAGATAGATGCAAGAAAGATTATGGATGTACAAATGGCAGACTATAACGACTGGTCAGACATGAAGAAATAAATAGGCTCAATCAAAGATACTGCTAGATATGGGAAACTTCAGAGTTAGTTATGTTAATCCTATATGTTGTATTTTACAACTAATTTTGTTACATATGTGCTATATATTTTCATGCAGTTATTACTTCTCAGAGTCCTAGAATCTTTACAATTTCTATCATAGTAACAATTCCATACTGACTTGGAGGATCTAATATATCCACAAGAAATGCTAACCCCTCCCTCTTCTGATTTCTTTTTTCTCCATGTAAAAAGTGATTTTTAGTCTTGTAACAGCCTAGTTTTTTTTTTTTTTTTGGATAGTCTGTAGTATGTGCCAAGCATGAGTCTACCTACTTTTAAAATATTAGATCTTTGAATTCTCACAATGGCCCCATTAAGCAATTACTATTATTATTATCATCATCATCCACATTTCACAGATAAAGAAGTTGAGGCTCTAAAAGAGGCCCAAGGTTATGTACCTATTAAATAACAGAACCGGGGTTTAAATTCAAGTAGCCCAAGCTTTTAATCATTGTACTCTGCTAGCTTTCTGTCCTTTAAGAAGCCATTCATGATCCCTTCAACTACCAGAAATTGCTCCATTCACCCTACCTTGATCTGAATTCATATGTTGGCTTTCTTTCCATCTTGAGTTATCATTATTTTTATATATGTTTTAACTAAATTATCTACTAGCTGGTAAAGTTCTTTCAGGCATGGACCATTTCTCATTCATCTTTGTGCCTACAACTAAAAAGGCATAGTCTTAAAGTGTAGTTGATAATAACAAAAACCCTGGAACCAGACAGGCTTGAGTAGACTGGATGTTTCTAACTGATCTTAAGATTTATGTGCCTCAGACTCCTCACCTGCACAATGTACTAATCTTTCTTGTGCTTGTGGTGGAGATTAAAAGACATAATGCACATCAAAATTTGGACATAGATCCTAATACATCACGAATACTTATGAAATACCTATTGTTTCCATTTTTGCTGCACATAATAACAAGTCCTCAATAAATATTCGTTAAATCATTGATTCCATTTTTGAGACTACATATAGATGTGGCTGGCATCAAGCATGAAAGAGACCATATATAAAGTTACAGGAGAAATGTCTTCTAATGTAATTGCAATCAGGTATTTCTATTTTCATGTATATTGGCTAACGAATCATCCATTTCATGTTTTAACTTGTAAGAAACAGCTGTCAATTATTAACTAGTATTTTATTATTGTGCATATAAAAATAATATTCATTAGATAATGTTCAAATAATATCAGATATGGAAAACATGAGGACAACTTAAGTGGAAAATTCATCCAGAATATTGCAATGTTTTCATCTGTAAAATGAATAATAAATCAGAAGCCCTGATTAAGGCTAATTATATTTATGAGGAAATTGAAATAAGAAATATTAAGAATAATCATTTTAATTACAACAATTTCGAATGAAAACTAATGAGTTTGTGAGCCGTTTGTTGTTCTAAATAGTAATAAAAATGCCCAGATTTTTTTTCTAAGAAACAGGTAGCAGATTCATTCATCCAATCCTGAGTTACAGATTTTATATAGATTTATCCTTCTTAGATTCTCATAAGGAAATGTTTAGTAAAGGATGTTATGACTCAATAAGGCAAATAGTATTGCAAACTTGAATCTCTTCTCAGACTACAAAAAAGTACAAGAACATACTCATCTAATTTCCAAATTGCTTTCTCCTATTACAACATGAAATTCAGGCTTGGTCAAAACATGTTACATGAATGACAAAATGTTGCTATAGTGGAAAAGCAAATATTATATGTCTATATTTCTTTCTTGAAAGTGCTTCCCAGAAGAACAGCCATTGTATTACACTGGATAGGGAACAGGGGCATTGTTTTAAATAAATATGCACATCACCTTGAATGTTACATCAGCTTCTCATGTGATTTCTTTTTAGTCTTCACTTTTTAATCTCTCACTTTCAATAGAAGAGTTAGTAGGGAGAAGGATAATACAGATGTCCTTACAAAGGATAAAATGCTGAAGGTGGAATAAAATTAGAAGTAGGGAAATCATTTAGAAGAACATTTTGATAATCTATTTGAACCTTAATGAGGGCTTAAATTAAGATTCATTTCCATTATCTCAAATAAACTTTTTTATTCTTCATAATATTTTTCCTTCAAGTTCTAGTAGTAAAGTTGTTTCCCATTAAATGGGCTTGCAATTTAATGAAGCAGTAAGTCTTTTAAATCTAAGACTTATAGGGACAAAGTAGGTGATAGAACTACTGGAGTTGAAACATAAATTCGTTTCATTTCATGAGTCTTTGAGGCTGTGTGTGATGACGCAGTTCAAGCAGAGAATCTTTGAGAACCTTAAAGCAATGAACTCTGAGAAGCAAGGAGCTAGCTTGACTGATTAGAAAAGGCAGAAGGTAAAGTCCCAGAGCTAGGTAGTGTGGAAAGTGGATTAACACATCATGTCATGCAGCAGTGGTAACTCTCCCTGGGTGGGTATAAGATGGTCCAGAACATAAAGGAAAAAAAAAAGGAAATTCCTGAGGACTGTCCTGATATCACTAAATTGGAGTCATCCTAAAATACCAGGCATGATTGTGAAGGGCGATAAAGTGTCAAAAAGAAACAATGTTGCAGAATATTTTTTTAAAAGAAAGAAAAGCATTTGCAAAGTATTTACAAACCAAAACCAAAAACCTCAATCAGTGGTTTCCAACGGCTGGTGGTAGAGTTAGTAAACTGACCACTTATTTATAGTAGTGGTTACACAGATGTATACTTTTGTCAAAATTCATAAGACTATATACCTACAAACGTGAATTTTCCTGGAAATAAATTATACTTCATAAAGCCTAGGTAAAAAAGTATTAAAAGCAAACATGATTCACTTAGAAAAGTGAGCTTGCTAATAAAAGCTAAAAGATACATGTATGTGTATGATTTAATCTACATACTCAAAATTAAATTACTGCATGTGAATCAAGAGATAACCAGAGTTTAGAAAGAAGGGGCTTAAAATTGCATATTTAACTCTTTTTTAAACTACTGGCTTAATGATGATATGTATTCCTTATGTGTAGGAATTTCACAAGTTCTGTGTCTTGAATGTGAATTTCAAAGGCAAAGATGAGAGAAATTGTGCCTGATCGGCAGTTCCTCACTCACTTCTAAACCGAGGAAATATTTATAATGTCACAGATTGGTTTCTCAAGAAACATACAATGACACTGAATTTAGGGGCTAAAGTGTTTATTAGAGAAGAGAAGGGGGACTAAGCAAGATTGTGCCATCAATTTAATGCATACACACTCTGGAGAATGGTACCCTATTTTTGCAGACGGGTGGCTCTGGGTTGACACTCCAGCTGTGCCCTCAGAGTCCATTGTAATGCTCTATCAGGTCAGATACCTCTGAATCCAGTCGGTGCAATGACTAGTAGATAACATGAATTAGGTTATCTCCAGCATCTCGTTTGCTGAAAAGTACATCCCCTGATCTGATACGATGTTATGTGAGATAACAAGACAGTGGATCAAATAAGCTCAGATAATAGTGCCGGCTGAGGTTCTGTATGCAGAAAATGCAAACTTGTACGTGAAATGTGTCTATTTCTATGAGCATGAAATGCTGGCTCTTTCATGATTGAAGGGCCCCAGTGTAGACAACTTACTACAAAGTGGTCTATTGGCCTCCTGGAGGAATGGTCCCATATCTGGCCTTGGCATTGGTGTCTACTGCAGCAGATTGAATACTTAGCAGAAGGAGTGCCTAGATAAGCCTTGGTAAAAGTCAGGCTCCATGCTTTTGGGTCTATGCATAGCCTCCTTTTTTTTTTTTTTTTTTCCCTCATGGCTGCCTTATATGTGTCCATCATAACTGCACTGGCATGGTCAATGACAGAAGCTGGCTGACATCAACCTAGTGGTCACTTGGAGTGCTTGCTTGTTTAGCGACTACTGTGTGATGAGTGCTCTCTGGTGGGAACCAACATTTGATATAAACATCTTCACACTTTATGACCACTCCCTTGTGTTCATCCATATACCTGTATTCCAGACATCTTTGTCCCCTTTCTCCCTATTCTTTACGTTCCAGGCCTCTGACCAGCAGCCAGATCATTTGTTACTGCCTGTGAGTTTGTATATATCCTAATCTTAGACCACATCTTTTTTCAAACAATGTGCATGACAAGGTACACCATCTGAAGTTCTTCCCATTAGCAAGATCTTTCTTCACCTCTGTTTTTTTTTAGTCTACCCGTGAATAAGGCTGCAGCACAGCTGTCTATGCTGAACTGACGCATACATAAAATAAATTTTGTCTTTTTATTTCCTCCTTGCTGGCTGTATGGGATCCCTCATATAGCTGTATGTGTGGCTAGGGGAGGTGTGCTGGTGCAGTAGTTGTGGGTGCCATGGGAGTCTGAGCTAACTGCTCATGTTACTTTCTTGTACCCGCTGGTGCTGCTCATGCTTGATCCCACATGCACCATTGCCATTTTATAATGCATCGTTGCTGGATCTGCCTGTGATTTGGTGGGGTTGACAGGATTCAGCTGATAACTGGCAATTGCCTGGTCATGCTCATTTGATATCAGACACTCATTCTTTCCCAGGGTCTAGTAGCCAGTAGTTTTTCAAAAGGTATGAGATACTATGTTGCACAAGGCATGGTCTTGAGGCCCAGGGAGGTTTTAATGTGATTGTCTTACTAGTAATCACATTAATGCTCCCCCAGGTTCAAGACCATGCCATTTAAATACTTTCCATTATCTAAAAATAAACTTTTTTATTCTTCATAGTATTTTTAGTGCAAGTTCTAGTAGTAAAGGTGTTTACTGTTAAATGGGCCTCTGACCAGCAGTCAGGTCATTTGCTACTGCCTATAAGTTTGTATATATCACTGAGGATTTCCACAAAGCCCACATGATATAATACACACACACACACACACACACACACACACACACACACACACACAATCCAACAGGCTGATTACCACCAACAACATAGGGCCTATTGGATTGTGTTTCTCAGCAGGGAAGGGTGCTTACATTATAAGGACTTTTCTTCCTCTGAACACCACTGAAAGATGGCAGCTTTTCACATACCTTTGGGTATGAGCTACAGCAGTATTTGTAGGTTTGAAATATGCTGCCAAAACTGCAAAGAGGTTAATGGACATTATACTTCCTTTTTCAAGGTAGGAGGTGCAAAGTGTAATAATGTATCTTTACTTTGGAGGGGCTATTCTGACACACCCTGCACTATTGAATCCCTAATAATTGTGCAGAAGTGGAAGATTTCTAAGCTTCACTATGTTTACCTCCCACTCACGGGAGTGATGTGTCTTTCTAAGAACTCCAGTGTGCTAGGCACCTCTCTCTCAATGGGTCTGATAAATATCATGCTACCAGTGTAATGGGTCAGCGTGATGTTCTGTGAGAGGTCCAGATAGTCAGATCTCTTCATCCTATATCATGTGAGAAAAAAGGAAAATTAGGAAATCCTTGAAGAAAAACTCTAAATGTATTGCTATTATTTTTGGTCTATTCCATATGAATGCGAACTGGCTCTCATCTTTCCTTTCTCATTGGCATAGAAAAGTGTGCATTCACCCAATTAATGACTCCATGATATGTACTTGAGGCTGTATTTATATTTATCTGCTTAAATAAAGATACCATTTCTGGCATGGCAGTGGCAATCAGAGCTACTACTTGGTTGAGTTCATGGTAGTTTACAATTATCTTTCAGAAATTATTCATTTTCTATAGCAGCCAGTTTGTGAATTAGAATATCATCGGACTGCCACTCCTTCTTCTTTTAAGGGTGGCACTAATCTCCTGAGAGTCCCCTTTTTCCCCACTATGTGATTTTTTTTTTGTTTATTTTGTCTTGTTTTTGTTCAGTCTCCATAGAGACTGTCAATAATTGTCAATACTGACTATATGACTATATTTCAAGTCATCATGGCAAGATATTGTGAAAAGATTTCAATTAGCAATAATTGTGCCTCAGATAAACCTCATTGGCTGTGATACTACTACTGTGCAGGGTGACTTAGGTTCAGAGGCTTGGCTTTTCTACTATAATATCTTTTACCACAAAGACCAAGAGTTCAATATGGGGGTTGCTCCAACTTTACAGTTGCCAATAACTGCATGTTTGTGTCCCCTCAAAATTCACATGTTGAAACTCTAACTTACAATGTGATGGTATTTGGAGATGGGGCCTTTGGATGGTAATGAGGTTTAGATGAGGTCATGAGGGTGGAATCCTCCTGATGGAATTCCTTTCATAAAAGTAAATAAGAGAGTTGCCCCCCTGACATGTGAGGACACAGCAAGATGGCCACCTGTAAACCAGGCAGAGGCTGTCGCCAAGAACCTGCTCATGCTGGCACTTTGATCTTTGACTTCCAGTTTCCAGAACTGTGAAAAATAAATGTTGTTTAAGCCACCCAGCGTATCACACTCTGTTATGGCAGAAGAAGAGATGCAGCTGAAGAAAAAGTCACAGAAGTTTGAAACATGAGAAGACTCCAGGCTCTGTTGCTTTTTGAAGATGAAGGGGCAATGTGACAAGCAACTCAGGTGGCCTTAAGGAGCTGAAAGTTTCCCAGCTGACATCTATCAAGGACATGGGGACCTCAGCCCTACAATTGCAAGGGCCTGAGTGCTGCTGGCAACCTGAAAGAACTTGGAAGATTTTTCCCCAGACTGTGAGACCCAGAGCAAAGGAACCACAAGTCATTCAGAATTTTGACTTACAAAACAGTGAATTCACACATTTGTGTTATTTTAAGCCTCAAGGAACTTCTGAGTCTAGGTTAACTTCTACCTTGTTCTTGCAAGGCTATCTTTCAGTATGCTACATTTTGGAACACAGCTATCACGCTCTAAGAAACCCAAGCCACATAGAGAAGCCATGTTTAGGTGGCCCAATCAGAAGGCCCAAGTGAGCCTGGCCTTTCAGTCATTCCTGCCCAAGTATCAGACATGTGATTGAAAAAGCCTCTAGGTGATATTAGAGGCTTGTGTTTTTGTGTTCCAGTATTGCCAGCTGGGGCTTCAGACATTGTGGAGCAGAGACAAGCAACACCTGTTCAGGAAACAAAATCTATAAGCATAACATTATTGTCGATTTATACTCCTTTTTAAAACACACAAATAGTAAGCAGAGCAGAAAGGAAGGAAAAAAATCTCTCTCAAATAAAAATAGGAATAATCTATTTTTTTTTTTAGAGATGATAGTGTTTCACTCTGTCATCCATGCTGGGGTGCAGTGGCATGACCATAGCTCACTGCAGCTTCTAACTCCTGGGTTCCAGTGATCATCCTCCCTCAGTCTTCCAAGTAGCTGGGACTACAGGTGCACACCACCACATGAAACTAATGTTTTTTATTTTTTGTAGAGATGGGGTCTTGCTAGGTTGCCCAGGCTTATTCCAAACTGCTGGGTACAAGGGATCCACCTGCTTTAACCACCCAAAGTATGGGATTATAGGTGTGAGCCACCACACCCAGCCAAAAGAGTGAAAATTTTCAAAGATCCCATATCTAGAGTGAAAAAAGATAAAATTCTCTCTAGAATAGTTATGAGGAGGAATTTCAGTCTCAGAGTAAAATTGAATTGCAGAGGAAAATAATATATTTTTTAGTGCACTACTTAATAGCTGGGTCTGTAGCTGCTACGTGATAAATGCTGCTTCTTATAGTTAACCAAAGATAAACATCTAATATTAATGGAAAGGAATTCATTTAGAGCAATATACCAGTGAAGTGATTAATTTTTCTGTAAAAAACTATTTCTAGATTTTGAAATTGTCCAATTTTTCTTTTAAAAATCCATTGAGATGAACTTTTATTATCTTATTTCTGAAGGACTATTTATTTTAGAAATGTGTGTATATGTTATATGTAATAATATCATCTTTTATTTCTATTAAGCTTTACAATTTACAACTCCATTTACATGGAAAATTTAAATGGAAATGTGTCCACTGTTGGGACCTACTTCTCAGAAAAAAAGATGCCTTTCAAAATATTACTGCTTATTTACAATGCATCTGGTCACCTGAGAGCTCTGATAGAGATGTAAAGATGAATGTTGTTTTCATAATTGCTAACACATTGTCCATTCTGCAGACCATGGATCAAGGAGTCATTTCAACTTTCAAGTCCTATCAATTAAGAAATATATTTTATAAGGCTATAGCTGTCACAGATGGTGGCTTCTCTGATGAATATGGGCTAAGTTGAAAACCTGGAAATCATTCACCATTCTAGATGCCATTAAGAACATTTATGATTCATAGGAAGAGGTCAAAATAGCAACATTAACAGTAGTTTTGAAGAAGTTGATAACAACCCTCATGGATGACTTTTGAGGGGTTCAAGACTTCAGTGGAGGAAGTAACTGCACATGTAGTGGAAACAGCAAGATAACTGGAATTAGAAGTGTAGACTGAAGTTGACTAAATTTGCTCATTTTATCATAAGAATCTCATGATAAAACTTGTCAACAGATGAAGAGTTGCTTCTTATGGATGAGCAAAGAAAGTCGTTTCTTGAAGTAGAATCTACTCCTGGTGCAGATGCTGTCATTATTGGTGAAATGACAATAAAAGATTTAGAATATTACATAATCTTGGTTGACAAAGCTGCATCAGGGTTCGCGAGGGTTGACTCCAATTTTGAAAGAAGGTCTAGAGATCAAATGCTATCTAATGGCATCATATGCTATAGAGAAATCTTTCTTGAAAGGAAGACTCAATTGATGAGGCAAACTTCATTTTCAGAAATTGCCACAGCCACAGTAAACTTCAGCAACCACCACCCTGATCAGTCAGCAGCTATCAACCTCAAGGCAAGACCTTCCACCAGCAAAAAGATGATGACTCTCTGAAGACTTAAATGATAGTTAGCATATTTTAGAAATAAGATAGTTTTAATTAAGGTACATATACTGTTTTCCCAGACATAGGCTATTCCACACTTAACAGACTATGATATAGTGTAAACATAAGTTTTATATACACTGGAAAACCAAAAAATTCACATAATTCACTTTATGTCTATATTTGCTTTATTCAGGTAGTTTGGAAATGAAAATGCATTATCTCTGAGGTATGCCTGTATAGCAAAATGGCACAAAAATTCCTGCCAGATGGAAAGCAGAAGAAAAGTTCCTGAACAGAAAACAGAATGGCAACATGGCTTTAAATTTGAGCAATGAAATGAAGCAATAGCAGCTGAAAACCCAGTTTACTAAGAAACCTTCCTGCAGTTGAGAGTGTTTTGCATGAAACTTTCTTGTGACCTATGAGGTATTATGTTGATGCAAACAATGACTAACCCTTCAAGGACATTCCAGGTACATGGCAAGTAATACAAACATTAAAAATTAAGCGGGTAAATTTATGATCACATTTTACAAAGCATCCTAATTAACACTGTTCTCCAAAATCTGAGAAGTAAACATTTATTTTTAGTTTAATAGAAAAAAAACTACACAAATGGGGGGCGGAGCAAGATGGCCGAATAGGAACAGCTCCAGTCTCCAACTCCCAGTGCGAGTGACACAGAAGACCGGTGATTTTTGCATTTTCACCTGAGGTACTGGGGTCATCTCACTAGGGAGTGCCGGACAATCGGTGCTGGTCAGCTGCTGCAGCCTGACCAGCGAGAGCTGAAGCAGGGCGAGGCATTGCCTCACCTGGGAAGCGCAAGGGGGAAGGGAATCCCTTTTCCTAGCCAGGGGAACTGAGACACACAACACCTGGAAAATCGGGTAACTCCCACCCCAATACTGCGCTTTAAGCAAACGGGCACACCAGAGGAATATATCCCACACCTGGTCGGGAGGGTCCCACGCCCACAGAGCCTCCCTCACTGCTAACACAGCAGTCTGCGGCGATCTAACCGCAAGGCAGCAGCGAGGCTGGGGGAGGGGTGCCTGCCATTGCTGAGGCTTAAGTAGGTAAACAAAGCCACTGGGAAGCTTGAACTGGGTGGAGCTCACAGCAGCTCAAGGAAACCTGCCTGTCTCTGTAGTACTCCACCTCTGGGGACAGGGCACAGCTAAAAAACAACAGGGGAAGCAGCACAGGCCTGAGCAGATGCGAACGACTCTGTCTGACAGCTTTGAAGAGAGCAGTGGATCTCCCAACACGGTGGTTGAGATCTGAGAACGGACAGACTGCCTGCTCAAGTGGGTCCCTGACCCCTGAGTAGCCTCACTGGGAGACATCCCCCACTAGGGGCAGTCTGACACCCCACACCTCACAGGGTGGACTACACCCCTGAGAGGAAGCTTCCAAAGTAAGAATCAGACAGGTACACTTGCTGTTCAGCAATATTCTATCTTCGGCAACCTCTGCTGCTGATACCCAGGCAAACAGGGTCTGGAGTGGACCTCAAGCAATCTCCAACAGACCTATAGCTGAGGGTCCTGACGGTCAGAAGGAAAACTATCAAACAGGAAGGACACCTATACCAAAACCCCATCAGTACGTCACCATCATCAAAGACCAGAGACAGATAAAACCACAAAGATGGGGAAAAAGCAGGGCAGAAAAGCTGGAAATTCAGAAAATAAGAGCGCATCTCCCCCTGCAAAGGAGCGCAGCCCATCGCCAGCAATGGATCAAATGGTCAGAGAATGACTTTGTTGAGATGAGAGAAGAAGGCTTCAGTCCATCAAACTTCTCAGAGCTAAAGGAGGAATTATGTACCCAGCGCAAAGAAAGTAAAAATCTTGAAAAAAGAGTGGAAAAATTGACAGCTAGATTAATTAATGCAGAGAAGGTCATAAACGAAATGACAGAGATGAAAACCATGACACGAGAAATACGTGACAAATGCACAAGCTTCAGTAACCGACTCGATCAACTGGAAGAAAGAGTATCAGCGATTGAGGATCAAATGAATGAAATGAAGCTGAGAAGAGAAACCAAAAGAAAAAGGAAGAAAAAGAAACGAACAAAGCCTGCAAGAAGTATGGGATTACGTAAAAAGACCAAATCTATGTCTGATTGGGGTGCCTGAAAGTGAGGGGGAAAATGGAACCAAGTTGGAAAACACTCTTCAGGATATCATCCAGGAGAACTTCCCCAACCTAGTAGGGCAGGCCAACATTCAAATTCAGGAAATACAGGAAACGCCACAAAGATACTCCTCCAGAAGAGCAACTCCAAGACACATAATTGCCAGATTCACCAAAGTTGAAATGAAGGAAAAAATCGTAAGGGCAGCCAGAGAGAAAGGTCGGGTTACCCACAAAGGGAAGCCCATCAGACTAACAGCAGATCTCTCGGCAGAAACTCTACAAGCCAGAAGAGAGTGGGGCCAATATTCAACGTTCTTAAAGAAAAGAATTTTAAACCCAGAATTTCATATCCAGCCAAACTAAGTTTCATCAGTGAAGGAGAAATAAAATCCTTTACAGATAAGCAAATGCTTAGAGATTTTGTCACCACCAGGCCTGCCTTACAAGAGACCCTGAAGGCAGCCCTAAACATGGAAAGGAACAACCAGTACCAGCCATTGCAAAAACATGCCAAAATGTAAAGACCATGGAGGCTAGGAAGAAACTGCATCAACTAACGAGCAAAATAACCAGTTAATATCATAATGGCAGGATCAAGTTCACACATAACAATATTAACCTTAAGTGTTAATGGACTAAATGCTCCAATTAAAAGACACAGACTGGCAAACTGGATAAAGAGTCAAGACCCATCAGTCTGCTGTATTCAGGAGACCCATCTCACATGCAGAGACATACATAGGCTCAAAATAAAGGGATGGAGGAAGATCTACCAAGCAAATGGAGAACAAAAAAAAGCAGGGGTTGCAATCCTAGTCTCTGATAAAACAGACTTTAAACCATCAAAGATCAAAAGAGACAAAGAAGGACATTACATAATGGTAAAGGGATCAATTCAACAGGAAGAGCTAACTCTCCTAAATATATATGCACCCAATACAGGAGCACCCAGATTCATAAAGCAAGTCCTTAGAGACTTACAAAGAGACTTAGACTCCCATACAATAATAATGGGAGACTTCAACACTCCACTGTCAACATTAGACAGATCAACGAGACAGAAAGTTAATAAGGATATCCAGGAATTGAACTCATCTCTGCACCAAGCGGACCTAATAGACATCTATAGAACTCTCCACCCCAAATCAACAGAATATACATTCTTCTCAGCACCACATCACACTTATTCCAAAATTGACCACATAATTCGAAGTAAAGCACTCCTCAGCAAATGCAAAAGAACAGACAATATAACAAACTCTCTCTCAGACCACAGTGCAATCAAACTAGAACTCAGGACTAAGAAACTCAATCAAAACTGCTCAACTACATGGAAACTGAACAACCTGCTCCTGAATGACTACTGGGTAGATAACGAAATGAAGGCAGAAATAAAGATGTTCTTTGAAACCAATGAGAACAAAGATACAACATACCAGAATCTCTGGGACACATTTAAAGCAGCGTGTAGAGGGAAATTTATAGCACTAAATGCCCACAAGAGAAAGCAGGAAAGATCTAAAACTGACACTCTAACATCACAATTAAAAGAACTAGAGAGGCAAGAGCAAACACATTCAAAAGCTAGCAGAAGGCAAGAAATAACTAAGATCAGAGCAGAACTGAAGGAGATAGAGACACAAGAAACCCTCCAAAAAATCAATGAATCCAGGAGTTGGTTTTTTGAAAAGATCAACAAAATTGACAGACCACTAGCAAGGCTAATAAAAAAGAAGAGAGAGAGGAATCAAATAGATGCAATAAAAAATGATAAAGGGGATATCACCACCGACCCCACAGAAATACAAACTACCATCAGAGAATACTATAAACGCCTCTACGCAAATCAACTAGAAAATCTAGAAGAAATGGATAATTTCCTGGACACTTACACTCTCCCAAGACTAAACCAGGAAGAAGTTGAATCCCTGAAGAGACCAATAGCAGGCTCTGAAATTGAGGCAACAATTAATAGCCTACCCACCAAAAAAAGTCCAGGACCAGATGGATTCACAGCTGAATTCTACCAGCGGTACAAGGAGGAGCTGGTACCATTCCTTCTGAAACTATTCCAATCAATAGAAAAAGAGGGAATCCTCCCTAACTCATTTTATGAGGCCAACATCATCCTGATACCAAAGCCTGACAGAGACACAACAAAAAAAGAGAATTTTAGACCAATATCCCTGATGAACATCGATGCAAAAATCCTCAATAAAATACTGGCAAACCGGATTCAGCAGCACATCAAAAAGCTTATCCACGATGATCAAGTGGGCTTCATCCGTGGGATGCAAGGCTGGTTCAACATTCACAAATCAATAAACGTAATCCAGCATAGAAACAGAACCAAAGACAAGAACCACATGATTATCTCAATAGATGCAGAAAAGGCTTTTGACAAAATTCAACAGCCCTTCATGCTAAAAACACTCAATAAATTCGGTATTGATGGAACGTACCTCAAAATCATAAGAGCTATTTATGACAAACCCACAGCTAATATCATACTGAATGGGCAAAAACTGGAAAAATTCCCTTTGAAAACTGGCACAAGACAGAGATGCCCTCTCTCACCACTCCTATTCAACATAGTCTTGGAAGTTCTGGCTAGGGCAATCAGGCAAGAGAAAGAAATCAAGGGTATTCAGTTAGGAAAAGAAGAAGTCAAATTGTCCCTGTTTGCAGATGACATGATTGTATATTTAGAAAACCCCATCATCTCAGCCCAAAATCTCCTTAAGCTGATAAGCAACTTCAGCAAAGTCTCAGGATACAAAATTAATGTGCAAAAATCACAAGCATTCTTATACACCAGTAACAGACAAGCAGAGAGCCAAATCAGGAATGAACTTCCATTCACAATTACTTCAAGGAGAATAAAATACCTAGGAATCCAACTTACAAGGGATGTAAAGGACCTCTTCAAGGAGAACTACAAACCACTGCTCAGAGAAATAAAAGAGGACACAAACAAATGGAAGAACATACCATGCTCATGGATAGGAAGAATCAATATCGTGAAAATGGCCATACTGCCCAAGGTTATTTATAGATTCAATGCCATCCCCATCAAGCTACCAATGAGTTTCTTCACAGAATTGGAAAAAACTGCTTTAAAGTTCATATGGAACCAAAAAAGAGCCCGCATTGCCAAGACAATCCTAAGTCAAAAGGACAAAGCTGGAGGCGTCACACTACCTGACTTCAAACTATACTACAAGTCTACAGTAACCAAAACAGCATGGTACTGGTACCAAAACAGAGCTATAGACCAATGGAACAGAACAGAGTCCTCAGAAATAATACCACACATCTACAGCCATTTGATCTTTGACAAACCTGAGAGAAACAAGAAATGGGGAAAGGATTCCCTATTTAATAAATGGTGCTGGGAAAATTGGCTAGCCATAAGTAGAAAGCTGAAACTGGATCCTTTCCTTACTCCTTATACGAAGATTAATTCAAGATGGATTAGAGACTTAAATGTTAGACCTAATACCATAAAAACCCTAGAAGAAAATCTAGGTAGTACCATTCAGGACATAGGCATGGGCAAGGACTTCATGTCTAAAACACCAAAAGCAACGGCAGCAAAAGCCAGAATTGACAAATGGGATCTAATTAAACTAAAGAGCTTCTGCACAGCAAAAGAAACTACCATCAGAGTGAACAGGCAACCTACAGAATGGGAGAAAATTTTTGCAATCTACTCATCTGACAAAGGGTTAATATCCAGAATCTACAGATAACTCAAACAAATATACAAGAAGAAAACAAACAACCCCATCAAAAAGTGGGGAAAGGATATGAACAGACATTTCTCAAAAGAAGACATTCATACAGCCAACAGACACATGAAAAAATGCTCATCATCACTTGCCATCAGAGAAATGCAAATCAAAACCACAATGAGATACCATCTCATACCAGTTAGAACGGCAATCATTAAAAAATCAGGAAACAACAGGTGTTGGAGAGGATGTGGAGAAATAGGAACACTTTTATACTGTTGGTGGAATTGTAAACTAGTTCAACCATTATGGAAAACAGTATGGCAATTCCTCAAGGATCTAGAACTAGATGTACCATATGACCCAGCCATCCCACTACTGTGTATATACCCAAAGGATTATAAATTATTCTACTACAAAGACACATGCACACGTATGTTTATTGTGGCACTATTCACAATAGCAAAGACTTGGAATCAACCCAAATGTCCATCTGTGACAGACTGGATTAAGAAAATGTGGGCCAGGCGCGGTGGCTCAAGCCTGTAATCCCAGCACTTTGGGAGGCCGAGGCGGGCGGATCACAAGGTCAGGAGATCGAGACCATCCTGGCTAACACCGTGAAACCCCGTCTCTACTAAAAAGTACAAAAAACTAGCCAGGCGAGTTGGCGGGCGCCTGTAGTCCCAGCTACTCGGCAGGCTGAGGCAGGAGAATGGCGTAAACCCGGGAGGCGGAGCTTGCAGTGAGCTGAGATCCAGCCACTGCACTCCAGCTTGGGCGACAGAGCGAGACTCCGTCTCAAAAAAAAAAAAAGAAAATGTGGCACATATACACCATGGAATACTATGCAGCCATAAAAAAGGATGAGTTTGCGTCCTTTGTAGGGACATGGATGCAGCTGGAAACCATCATTCTTAGCAAACTATCACAAGAACAGCAAACCAAACACCGCATGTTCTCACTCATAGGTGGGAACTGAACAATGAGATCACTTGGACTCCGGAAGGGGAACACACTGGGGCCTATCATGGGGAGGGGGGAGGGGGGAGGGATTGCATTGGGGAGTTATACATGAGATAAATGATGAATTGATGGGTGCTGACGAGTTGATGGGTGCAGCACACCAACATGGCACAAGTATACATATGTAACAAACCTGCACGTTATGCACATGTACCCTAGAACTTAAAGTATAATAAAAATAAATTAAAAAAATAATAATTTCAAAAAAAAACTACACAAATGTTTTCTTCATTAGTTATGATTATGCATAAATTCTGTGGATCTTTGCACCCTTGAAGTGCTCACAAGTATCACTGAATTTTAGAAAGTGAAGCTATTAATAATTATAAAGTTCTTAAAGTAAAAACCTATGACTCAGACATCTTAAGGAACCCAGCAAAGATCAACTGCACAGAAAAAGGCACTAAAGCTTTAGCTTCTTGATAACATATTCAGTCATCATTAATTCATTTCCTAAAATGTATTAAGTATTAATACTCATTAGCCACCATTTACAAGATTTCTGCCTGAAAAGTTTACAGTCTATGATGATAACTTTTAATTTAAGTTTCTAATCTTATATGCATTCAAAAGAATCAGAATATTTATGTGGCAAAGCATCTGTAAAACACTCAGAATCCATTGTTTAGTTTATAGATAATAATGGATAAAATGTAAATTTAGAAAAATACCCCAACAAACAAGTGTTTTAATACAAAATCCATTGAGAGATTTTTGGAGCCAAAAAAGCCATTTTGTTTTAAACCAAAGACCCTTGTGTGCTATTATTTAAAGGCATACCATACAGCAATGTCAATGCAATTGATTCCCCTTCTATATGCTTTGTAGAATTGGACTAGATTGTCTTTCCCCAAAATTCTATGGGAGTTTCTCATAGAAGATATTTCCAAAGTAGCCTATATAGATATACTCAAGATTTAAATCTAGAAGCAGTGGAGATACATTTTTATAGTTTGTAGTCTGTGAAAACAGGTTACAGCAATCATATTCACAGCTGCTAGCCAGCTGCAATCTCAGCCACAGTATGTTGCCACTGGAAGGCAGGTGTACATTTGTTTTCACCCAAGTTGGGGGAGCATTGGGACAGTTGGTCTTTTGTACTTAGCTATAATGACTCTATTGTGTGTAGTTTATAAACACACACACCCTTACTTTAATCTCATAGTCTTACTCTGAAAAGGCTATTATATGAATTTTGGGGTCATGAGACTATATTTTTAGTTTTGACTTAAGAACACATTAGTGCATTTTCAAAAGTTCAATGTTTCATTGGGGATTGTATGCCATTATGATTTACAATTTTTTTTTTTTTTTTTTTTTTGAGATGGAATTTTGCTCTTGTCGCCCAGGCTGGAGTGAGTGGTGCGATCTCGGCTCACTGCAACCTGCGCCTCTCGGATTCAAGTGATTCTTCTGCCTCAGCCTCCCGAAGTAGCTGGGATTACAGGCGCCCACCACCACGCTCGGCTAATTTTTTTGTATTTTTAATTGAGATGGAGTTTCACCATGTTGGCTAGGCTAGTCTTGAACTTCTTATACATGTCATTTCCACTCATATGCTTTAGAACTACATAGTTGCATGGTCCCAATATAACTGTAAGGAAAGCCAGGAAGTGTGGAGCCATGCAGATCATAAATATTGTGAGCACCAATAGTTCAGGTGATCCACCCGCCTTGGCCTCCCAAAGTGCTGGGGTTACAACCATGAGCCACTGCGTCTGCCCGATTTATAGTCTTTTTAAGTAATATCTTATATTGGTCGGAATAAGCTAGGTTTTGTTCCCATGACAAATAGAGCCTGAAATTTCCGAGGCTTAAAACAATGGTTTCTTGCTCACACAAAGTACAGTGCAATTCAAGCAGTCTTTCTTTTTCAGCGATTCCATTTTGTAGCTAGTTCATCAGAAACATGGTACTGTGGTAGGGAAAGAGAGTGATGAAGGAGGCACACTGGGTCTTAACTCCCTTTAACAGAAATTACACGTCACTTCTGCTCATACTCTTCTAGAACTACATAGTGGCATTGTCCCATTATAACTGTAAGGAAAGCCAGGAAGTGTGTAGCCACGCAGATCATAGATATTGAGAGCACCAATAGCTTCTACCACACATGTGTTGTCTACAACACTGTCATCTCTTTTCTTCATTCAGCAAACATTACTAATTACTTTTCTCTCTGCAAGGATTTGTGCTACATGATAGATGATTCTGTTACCAGAAAGGGGCCCTGATCCAGACCCCAAGAGAGGGTTCTTGGATTTCATGCAAGAAATAATTTGGGGTGAGTCTACAAAGTGAAAGCGTACTAGGAAAGTAAAGGAACAAAAAATGGCTACACCCAAGGCAGAGTAGCAGCATGGGCTGCTCAGCTGCTAACACTTATTATTACCTCTTGATTATATGTTAACAAGAGATGGATTATTCACGAGTTTTCTGGGAAAGGGGTGGGAATGGAGGGTTCCCAGAACAGAGGGTTTCTCCCCATTTTAGACCTTACAGGGTAACTTCCTGACCTTACCATGGCATTTGTAAACTGTCATGGCACTGGAGGGAGTATCTTTTAGCATCCTAATGCGTTATAATTAGCACATAATGAGGAGTGAGGAGGACCGGAGGTCACTTTTGTCTCCATTTTGGTTTTGGTGGGTTTTAGCTGGCTTCTTTACTGCTGCCTGTTTTATCAGCAAGGTCTTTATGACCTGTATCTTGTGCTAACCTCCTATCTTATTCTGTGACTAAGAATGCCTTAATCTCCTGGGAATGTAGCTCAATAAGTCTCAGCCTCATTTTACTCAGGTCTTATTCAAGATGGAGTCGCTCTGGTTCAAAGGCCTGTGACAATGCCAGAGATGAATAAAATGTCATCTCTACTTTCAAATAACCTAATATATTGGGGCTACAGAAACAAAAATCATATTATAATATAGTCATATGTGAAGCAGAAAGAAAATGCCCCAGATAGAGGCCTAAATCATTTTCTATGGGCAGGATCACAGAGAAAGAAGAACTTAACCCTTATTTGTTAACAAGGAATCTTTAAAATGCTGTAGAAGTGATGATATATTTGCTGGGCATTAAAGGAAGAAAAAAGGGTTAGGCAAGTTTGATATGGGAAAGATGGCGGTGAATGAGAAAAGACGGAAAAATGTGAGAAGATTGTGCATGACTGAGGAATGAAGAAGGGACAAAGAACCTAAACCACAAGGATGTGGGTATGTAGTAAAAGACATGCGGACTTCATGAGTATATATGTTATGTCCATATTCACAGTTTGCTCATCTGTGGAATATGAGTTGCTAGAATGTTAAGTGTATTGCCATTTGTTTCTCTCACTGTTATTTCAGCTTATGAAAAGAAATCAAGGCAAACATTTTACCAGAGCATTCCAAGTTCTAATCATATGGCTTGTTTTTTCCCTAAATTGTATTTTTTTCCCCATTTCTTAGCAATATTAAACTATAAGTAATAGGATAAATTGGCTGAATTTATTCTTAGCTAATTCTCCCTCCTTTCAGATTCCTTTCTAGTCAAATCAAATTTTACGTAACATACCTAGTTATCACAACAAAGCAATTTAGAAATGAGTTCCCAAATACTAACTCTGTGACAGTAGGTAAATTAGATCCAGAATTTTAATTGTTGAAAAAACAAGACTTAGAAAGAAGGTTATGATATCATGCTATAAGTAGTGATGTTTGGCATTCAGCAATAGGTTACACAAGTCAAGAATATGGGACTACAAGAAAAAAAACAACAAAAAAGAAAAATCAAAGAGAAGGAAAAGAGAGAATAGGATCAAAATTCAGAAAGCATATGGTCTTCTTCCTCTTCTTTGACAGGAAATAAAAGTGATGAATGAGCAGGAAAAATGTCAATAGCAAACACTCAAGAATATGACCTTGAAATATGCCTTTATGTTGTTTCTTTGAAATGTTTAACTTTTTGTAATTAAATGAAGTATTTAGAGTCACTGCTAGATATTCCATCATTATCAAAATGCCTATTATGTCTCACACAAACGTCTATTTAAGCATTTTTAGTTTAAAAATATAAAATCCTTTCTGTAATTTTCTGCCTTTTTTTTTCATTTTCAAATATCATTCTTTCAATAAAATTATCTTCCAATAATTTTGAAGTTATTAATCGCCATTATTTATTCAGCTTGTCTTATGCCTACCAGCCACTTCATGTATATTATTTCACTTAAATCTTATGAAATCAACCCAAGACTGATATTACTTTTATTTCATAGCTACAGAAATTGAAATTCAAATTTTGTCCATTACAACAGACTAGCTGCGGCAAAAGACTGTGTGAATTTACCCAAATGACTTAACTATCTTTTTATAAATTTGTAAATGTGAACAATCATAGAACATATCTTAAAAGGATTATTGTGAAATCAAGGAGGAGAAAGCTAGTTAAACTGGTAGACAAACTGCAATAGGACTTGTCAAGTCAAAACCTACAATTATTCTTTTGGATAGTTTCTTTTTCTCTAAAGTGGCAATTTAACTTAAAGTTATTAAAGAAACCCAATCTTTAGGGTAGGTTAAACGTTCTCTTCCAGCCCTTCCTCTTTCCAACTTTCCCAAGAAGCATATCTTAGACAGGGGAAGAGACCAAACCAATGACTGCAGAATTACCATTATTTCTAGAACTATTCGTTGCCAAATAACTAAATGCTGGTTTGAAGAACTAAGTAATTGGAGAAACCAAAAATGAAAGGAATTACTTATAAATTATTTGAAAAAAAATCCTTATTTGTAATGTCTTTTGGTGCTGTTTTCTATGCCCTTCCTCCTATGGTGTCAATTTTATTTTTTTCTGTAAAGTGATTTGGTTAGTGAGTCTAATCTCCAACAGTGCACTACCTCCTTCTCCCAAAAAGGCCTCAGTTGAAAAATGGCTCAACACTTTCACTGCAAGCTCACAGTGAGGATCTCCTATTCTCCCTGCATTCGGCCAGGCTCTTCTCTTTTTGCATGCTTTCCTCTCCCATGCATGGGTTACACAACTCTCTGGGATATCTAGACAGAGCTACCGCATACCTGACTCCTAGGTCAGGCTACGGAGTACTTGGGATACAGCAAGTCACGACCCATCAGGAACGACAGATCTACCTGCCTTTTGGCTTTCTTCCTTGGTCAAAACTAAAATCCGAAGTGGAGTGCCCCGAGCGATAGAGAAATTGCCTATAGCTTTGACAGCCGCTTGGAGCATGCTCAGTCAGTCTCTAGGCACCGGGAGGCGGCTCCCCTCCACCACCCCCCGGGCCAGCCTCCACCGCAGTCTGTCCGGCCCCCACCCCCGGCGCGCGCTCCTCTGCACCGACAAGGGCGTTCAGCAGCCGCGCCTCCGCTTCCCGCCGCCGCCTCCTTTTCCGCTGGCTGTGGCGGGCGAGGACACGTCAGGGGCCATAAATAAATAAATAATTCCATTCACCAGTTGACAGCAAGGCGAACCGGCTGCGGCTTGCGGGGAACGGAGGGCTGCAGCGCCCACCCTGCGCCAGAGACCAGATAAAGTAAGTACAGCTGGGGAGGGAGGGGGGCGGAGGAGGAGGACGAGGAGGAGGCGCAGGCGAAGAGGAGCGAAAGCCTGCGTCTGTGACCCGAGCTGCCCGCGGAGCCGCACGCGTGTGTGCAAATAATGGCCAGCCTGTGACAAACGTGCCAACGCAGAGTTGGCCAGCGAGCCCTTATATAGACAAAAAACCCCGAAACGGCCGCGGGAGGAGAGCTCGCGTCAGCCAGTGAGCGCCGACAGCGGCCCGGGAGCTGCTGTGGGTGCGCGGGGTCCCGGGCAAGGAACGCCCCGCGTGCTTTCGGCCAGGAGGTACCCACGCTCTCGGCTTTTACACCTAGACTCAGCGTGGCGCGGTGCACCCCAGTCTCCCTGGCTCACCGGACTCCGAGGGCTGCTTCCAGTGCAGCGTGTCTGTAGTGCGCACCCTGCCAGCATCCGGCCCCCGGACCCCCTAGGGTAGCGTGGCTTCATTGCCACTGGAGGTGGAGGTGGGGGTGGTGAGAGTGTGTGTAGGGAACGTCTTCTCTTTGAGCAGATGATCAGGACAGGAAGAGGCTGCAGGGGAAGACGAAATACCGGGGGATTGGGGCGTGGGGGTTGTCTTTCTTCATTTTTGGTCCCCAGGAAGGATGGCAGGGGTGGAAGCAGATGGAGAAGTGTATGCGGGCGAGGCCTGAGCCCAGGCAGAAAGGGAGCGCTGACTTGGCAGGGGTTCAGGAGGGCCTGTGCCTGCTGGGCTTCCTGGGCCACTGCATCACACTGGGGGCACTAGGCCCGGTCAGGTGGCGCCACAGGCTGCGAGCCCGCTCACGTGCGAGCCCGCTCACGTGCGAACTGTTTTCCCAACGGATGCTACATCGCAGCTCCCTTCTCTACCAGCTTTTCTCTACTTCCGCGAAAACGATTGCAGACTGCCTTGGAAAGGGCGGTCGTGCCCAATACCACTTTCCCGGTAGGGCTGAGGAGGGACTTTTGTAGTTCCAATTCCAGGGAAATTAAAATTTTACACACACACACACACACACACACACACACACACACACACACACGAGACATAGAAGAGGAAATGAGGAGTGGTTTCTCTATAATTGTTTTTTGATTGCCTTTCCTGGAGAAATAAGTAGGACTAGGCTGCGTTGCGTGAGGGCTGGTTAGTGGCATTAGGACAGCTGTATTTCATGTCCTTCTTCCCTCTTGGGTCCCAAAGGAGACGCAGCAGAGGAATAAAATAGCGGGCAGTGATGAAGGTGATGTGAAAAAGACTGGACCAGAGGAAGGAGTGATTACTGGATGCCATTTCCTGTCACCCCATGCTTCATGGCTAACCCCAGTCTGAACTCAGAGGGTTGCCAACTTTCCACAGACAGGTTAGCTTGAATGTGTTGTGTCACAGGAACCACAAGCACTAAGTATGCATTTGGTGGAGTGTGGCTGAAAAATGAGAGTTGGGTGGGGGCTGCAGAGGGCAAATGAGGGTTGAGCAAAGTGACTAATATTTAGCCCTGGTGAAGCAATCCTAACTCCAGCTTCTGCTTCTAACTGAGCACATTACATTTAAAGCAATCCAAGTGAGGGACTCAATGATCTCAGTGGAAAGGAAAGATTATAACCATAAGAAACTCAGTGTATTGTGTAACAACCTACAAAGTCAGAAACTATTTTTTGTAAATACATCAACAGTTTGCAGTTACATATTACCTTTTTTCCCCCAAGGCATGTTTTAATATTAAGTGATCTGAAATTTTAACACCTGTTTCCCAAAGTTCAAATTAGTGTATCCTTCTATAAATGCTCAGTTTATTTCTAGACATTCATGTGCTCTTTGATAATGTCTGGCTTATATTTTTGGCTTTGAGCTCTTTTAAAGGGAAGGAGAGAAACATTACCTAAAGAAACCTCCCTTGTCTAGAGTCATATTCCTGGATCATGGATCTGAAATAAAAGGCATCTTCAGAATTTGATTTTAATTCTGTATTCATTCACCAAACATTTTTGAGACATTCACATGGAAAAAGGGAATTAACTTTAGAGCAGATTGGTTCTGCACTTTTGTAAGGTTGAGTAATTGTTTAACAATCAGGGCTTTACCTTTTTCTTACCTATAAAATGAGATTGGTGGTACACACTCTGAAATGCTGTTGGGAAGAATAAAGTGTGTGGTAAACACCTAGAATATAGACAGGCTATATTTGAGCCCCTATAATCAGTCTAGACACCCTACCAGGGTTACCAAGATGAATGAGGCTGGAATTCTGTTCTCAAGAAATTCTCATATAGGCAGTCATCCAGATTAATCTTTCTTGTATCCCATTTGACTTTTAGTCCCTTTTTTTCGCCTCTTGATGGAAGAAACATATATTCCAAATAACTTGAAAGGAACTCCGCAGTTGTAAGAAATGTTGGTAAGATCTGCTAAAAGGCAAATTTGAGAAGAGTGTCTTTTCTCAGGAACCTGTATTCAGCCCGTTTTTTGTTCATTAATAGTGATCCTTAATGAATAAAAACAGGTAATGAAGGATTTTTCTTCATGTTAGGAGGGGAGGATGATCCTTCTCTGAAGACTATCTTTGTCAATGAATTGGTTTCCATCGTTTGAGAGAAGAGTTTGAGCTGCAGTTTCTACTACACCTTGGACAAACCAATCCACTCACTCCTAAGAGTATAAAGTAACTGTAGTACATAATGACTATAATGACAACTCTGTAATGCTCACCATATTCCAGGCACTGTGCTACTACTGTCTGATAGCACGTAACAACCCTGTGAGGTAGATCTGTCCATATCCATATTTACAGAACAAAGAATTTAGGCCCAGAAAGTTTCATAGCTTATTCATCTGGCACACCCAGTAAGTGGCTGGGCTGGGACAAGCAATCCATGCGATCTGTTTGGCTTTAACCACTATGTAATATAGCTTCTGCCTTGTGTGAAGCTAACTAATAGTGATCCTTACCTGTTGTTTTCTCCATAGCCCAGTACAGTGTCTGGCATATCATGGTTCAGAACAACTGATTATAGAAAGAAGGAAAGAGGGAGGGAGGCCGAACTGGAGGGAAGTGGGGAGAGGAGGAAATAAAAATTAGCAAGCCAAGTGTCTCCTGCCTTCAACTCTGAATCTGGCAGGAAATCCAGCATGAACTCTGCCTTGAGAACAGAATATTTGAGGCTCTTTTGAGGATTCCTTTTCCTTGTCTTGCATCTAATCATCTAGTTTATGATGCTCATTTGTGCAAAATAGGAAAATATTCTCTTTGGTCTGACAAATTAGCAAAAGATGCCCATGAAGTGCAAACATCAAAGAGTGACCTACTCAAGGTGGACAGGAAAAAAGAAAAAAAGAAAGAAATTAAAGAAAAAAAGAAAATTAAAGAAAGAAATTAAAAGGGCAGACCGTAATGCAGGGGCACTGACTGGCTTTGTCTTATGCAATGTTGTGGTAGTACTTGTATGGTTGTTCTGAACACCAAAGAAGATAACAAAGCTGTTTCATACTGTATCTGATAAATGGAGTGGCATGCAGCAAAGAGTAATTACATTCTTTTATTGCTCTTTATTCCTCTCCTCCCTCCAGCCCATCCTAAATAAAAAGTACCCTCCTGGTTTCCACATCTTAAAGTAATCTGTGTTCATCTGAACTACTTCGTAACTTGATCTAGGCTTCTCTTAGGCTGATTCTTACATTATTACCTTGAATTACAATTATTTGGGAAGGCATCCTATCTCTCTTCCTGGGCTCCATGGTCCTTGAGAGTAGATAGTATATCTGATTCATCCAGGAACCCCTGTGGAGCTGGTACTTGGGACAGGATAGGGCAGACGAGGTGCTCTGAAGTCAAACCTGTCTGGGTTTTGATCTTAGCTTTGCCACTTATCAACAAAGACAAGTTGCTAAACCTCTTTAAGTCTCAGTTTCTTCATGTGTAAAAATGGAATAATAACCAATTTTATATGTTGATTGTAAACACTGAATGAGATAATATCTGTGAAATAGCACTGTGCTGAGCCCATGCATAGAAATAACTCAGTAACTAGTGTTAGGTATTAAATATCTGACTTTACACGTTTTAGTTTGTCATGAGCATCACTGGCTTATTTTTAGTAGATTTTTGGAAACTCTGAAATGCCAAACTTGCCATTAGATAGCACAACAAAGTTGAATTGCACAATAAACTATTAAGTGGACTCCCTTTGAGAGGTCATCCTGGTTTGTCCCAGGCTTTCTCAAAACTGTTTGGATCAAAGTGATTAAGAAATACCTTGGGAAACAACTGCACACTAGTTCTCAGTGAATAATGGAATTTTTTTTTTTAACTTGTGAAAAAGCTTCATTTTCTCAATTGCTCCTTTAAATGGTGAATCCAGGGGCCGAGTCTACCTATGTGAGAGATCCAGCTGTTTAAAATCATAATTTGAGAGACTAGCTTAAAATGGACCATTGTCGAGAGGAATAAATAACACTTACCACATGCATTTGGTAATTAGTAAATAAGTGGAGGGTCTGTGCATTTAGATATCAACTGTAATCATTAAAAATATTGGAGAAAATTAAACAAATTGGAGTTGACTATAATAAAACTAGTCCAGCTGGAGCTGGACTAACTGGGACTTGGTGCATCATAGACAATTTCAACATATTCACAAATATCAGTGTTGATAAATCAAGCAAATATTTTTAGAAATAATTTTTCAGACCTAATACTAAAACTCCTGCAAATATTTTCATTAATATTCATTGAAGTCTCAAAGGACCTCATGAAAATCCTACGGGACAATTGAACGACAGCTACAAGATACTGGCCTAAAGGTATTTTCATTAAAGGTTTTGTGCAGTTATGATAGTTCTATAAAAATGTCTGTGTGGTTCAATTATAGAGTCTGGTGATTAGTTTTATATAATACTTGGCACTAAAATAGCAACTTTCAATACAAAATATTTTGTGTAAGTGGTGAACACAAATGTTTGGATAAATAAAGATCTATATAAAATGTTAGGATTTTGTAGAAAGCATTTTATTACAAGCATTTGCTGTTTCTCCACCTAGCACAATATATATCATTATTAATTAGTCAGTATCTCTAATCAGATTTTTATTGAAGCTGATATGTAAAAGAATGGTACTTTATACAAAGCAGCTGCCCTAGTATGTAATTAACTTGAAGAGCTATATCTTTTGTAACTAGATTAGATAAGAATAAACGATAAAACTACAAAGCATGCATTTGATAAGTTTCAAGGGATGTTACTATTTATCTCATTTTAAAAATGATTTTCAAAAATTCGAGGATTTGAAGTTCCATCAATTCTTCTCAAATATGTGAAAGGCAAATTCACTGATAAATAGCAGTTGGTGACAGTATTTTTCAACAGGTGGGATTATTGGCATTTGGAGTGGGACACTTCTTCATTGTGTAGGACTGTCTCTTTCATTGCAGAGCATTGGGTGTCTGTGACCTTTCGTAGTAAATTTGGGCTGTGATAACAAACTATAGACTAGGTAACTTAGGAACAACGGAAATTTATTTCTCACAGTTCTAGAGGCTGGAAATCTGAGATCAGGGTGCTGGCGTGGTGCAGGTGTTGGTGAAGCCTTCTTGTGGGTTATAGACTGCTGCTTTCTTATATCTTCACATGGTGGGATGAGAGTGAGAGCTCTCTTTTATAAGGGTGCTAATCACATTCATGAGAGTTCCATCCTCATGACCTACTTAACTCCCCAAATCCCCACATCTTAATACCACTCCTTTGGGGATTAGGATTTCAACATGAATTTTGGGAGGCACACAGTAAGTCCATAACAATGATCTATCTCTGTTATCTGTAAGTCAGTGGCTTTCCCTTAGTCATTGTAACAGTCAAAAATGCCTGTCTACATTTTAAGATACCTGTGGTGGAATGGTGATCGATATGGTTGAAAACTATTGGCCAATAAGATCAAATTGAGATTGTCTAAAAAATTATTTGGGATCAGAGTACTTTGAAAGTACTTTCAAAATTATTTTGCCTTTCATTAAAGGATGAAAATAATACCCTTGTATTAAAATATTTTGTTTTGAAACAATGAGTTCTTTATTAGTAAGGCATAACAACTGTTAACTTTAATAATCAGAGCATCATTGACCTCCTAGACTCCAGATTATTGCATTGGACTGTCAATAAACTTTGGCAGTGTTATGCCTAATGCTTCTTGAACTTCTGTTTTGGCTTTCATGTGTTCTTTATTTTGTTACTTCTCTCACTGCTCATTTACTGCTTCTCCAGCTTGCCTTTCACCTCCTATTCAATATAAGTATGTGTTCCCTAGTTTCTGTTTTGGGCTTTTTTTTGTTGTTGTTGCTGAGACAGAGTTTTGCAGTGACACCCAGATTGAATGCAATGAGGTGAACTCAGCTCACTGCAACTGCCACCTCCTGAGTTCAAGTGATTCTACTGCCCCAGCCTCCTGAGTAGCTGGGACTACAGGCGCCCGCCACCACGCCTGGCTAATTTTTTGTTTTTAGTAGAGATGGGGTTTCACCATTTGGCCAGGCTGGTCTCAAACTCCTGACATCAAGTGATCTGCCTGCCTTGGCCCCCCACAGTGCTGGGAATATACGCATGAGCCACTGAGCCTGGCCGGGCTTTTCTTTAGCCTGCATTCTGTTGATTGACAAAGCTCATCTGCTCTTGACCTCTGCTTTCACCTCAGTAGGAATAACTCCCAAGCCATTTGCTGCAGTCCTGACCTTCCCTCAACTTTTAGGCATTTTCAGACATTTCTAGATGTTAGCAGGACAGCTTCTCTTTACTGTGCCTTTGATACTTCCAGTATCCTGTGATCTCTTCCTTCCTTTTTGTCTTCTTTCTTTCTGTTGCCCTCATTCTTCATATTGCTCTCAGAAGTATTCTAACCTAGAAGCTTTTGAGACCACCCTTTCTCTGGACTTGTGTACATCTGAAATAATTTTTTAAAATTATTTCCTTTTATTCTGTTGTTGCCAGAGGTTTCAGGTCTCTCACCCTACCAATTAATTCTGTACATGGTATCAGATACTCTCACTGAAGCACACCTCTGTTAACTAACACTCCCACCACCTAGGTCCAAGGACTGACATTTCAGTCCCTGCATGATGTAATTCCAAACAGCTGTTTCATGTTCATCTCCCACTACCATCATACTCAACTCACATTGAACTGTCCCCATGCCTTGTCCATTCTCATACTACTTCCTACTGTCAAATCTTTGGTCATACTGTTCTTTTATCTTGAAATGAATCTAACTTCCTACTATTTCCATTTCTAGCTCTAACCTCACCTTCTAAACTGAACTGAAACACCACATTCAAATTTTCCTCTGACGCCTCTGGATAGGTAGAATAATTTTCCTAAAATTTCAGGAGCATTGTGTTTACAATGTCTTATTTGTTCTTAACATTCTATTATAGTTGATTTTACATAAGTTTTCAGTTTCTGAATATTCTATAAAGTGGTAGATGTCGGGAATAATAATGTATTCATATTTATGTCATCTTTAGCATTTTGGTGGATTATAGAGTTGCAAGAAACTTGGAGGACATCTGTTTCCACTTTTATGTATTGTTTTCATTGTGTTCAATAAACCACCATCTATTAAGTGTACACACTGAGAAAGACTGTTCTTTTAAAGGCAGTTCTACTTGTGACTGAAATTTTCTTGCTTCTACCTAGAGTCTCTGTTCAGCTTCCTGGGGCCACGTGCAATGAATCCCTTTCCTGTTTGAATGACATACTGTACCTATGTGGTGACAGTTCACATGTCTTTTATTTTCTCTATCAGTTTAACATATTCAGTTTTTCTTCCTGTTTTTTGCATGTGCCCTGGTTAAGTTCTTTATTTAAGGCTGCTCTATCATGGAGCATTTCAGGTTTAGGAAAGTCCACAAATGCATAGAATACTTCAAGGATAACAATGGTTTTGAATGTAAATATTGGAACTATTGTTCATGATGTAACTTGTCAATATCTCTTCAGGTGAATTCAGAGTGGGAAATCAAGGTATACATAGAGATCTACCTCTGGGAGAATCCCATAGTTATCTTAGGGCTGAACTTTTCTTTCTGTGTCCACAGTTTAATAAATAAATAAATGAATAAACCACTGGAGGATGATAGGAAAGCTCACTTTAACTTTTGATTATAATTAGAAATTAGCCACTCAGTAAAATGATACTGTTTTATAGATTAATGCCCTAAGTAGTAAAACAACAAATATGTCTTTTGTGTATAATAAGTGAATTTAAAGACTTTGGACCAAATAAGTGGCTATTAAGTAAAGTTATGAAGATAAGCTTTAAGTAAAAATAACTTACATTTGTTGAACATTTCTATATGTCAGGTATCATTTTAATGCCTTACATGTTTTAATTAATTTAATCCTCAAAACTTTATGAGGAAGCATTATTGTTATCCTTATTTTACAGATGGGCAGAGTAGAGAACAGAGGTGAAGTATTTTGCCCAAGGTTACACATCTTGTCATTGGAAGGGTCTGGATTTTAATCTGTTGAACACAGTGTACCTTTTCAATAGTATTAATTTAAAGTATTTCATGCTGCAGTAAATTTTAAGATATTCTCGGGGGGAAAAGTCTGATAATTTTTTTTTTCTTTTTTGAGATAGAGTCTCACTCTGTTGCCCAGGCTGGAATGCAGTGGCCCGATCTCAGCTCACTGCAAGCTCCACCTCCTGGGTTCACGCCATTCTCCTGCTTCAGCCTCCCAGTAGTTGGGACTACAGGCGCCCACCACCACAAATGACTAATTTTTGTTTTTGTATTTTTAGTAGAGAACGGGGTTTCACTGTGTAGCCAGGATGGTATTGATCTCCTACCTTTTGATCCTCCTGCCTTGGCCTCCCAAAGTGCTGGGATTACAGGCAAAGTCTGATAAGTATTTTTTAAAATGGAGACTAATCAGGTATAATGAGTTTGGGTCTGTTACAACACAAAGTCAACAGGAATGATAAGGCTTCCTTACTATTTGAAGGAGTTACCTGGAACCAAGCTAGGAAGCTTAGAGAAAGTAACAACCTCTTATGGATTCAAGGAGGCTGGAGAACCGGTAGGGACCAAAGGAACAGTAAATCCTGGATGTCATTCCTATGACTCAGTTTGCAAGGTTGTAAGGATAGAATGCGTGAGAAGTGGCAAGACTCCCATGGAAGCCCTATGCTATGGGTATCAGTGAGTGCATGAATAGAGTAGGGTCTGGAGAACTCTCATAGATGAGTATATATCAAATTCACAGTG
The DNA here is from genome assembly GCF_007565055.1 of Rhinopithecus roxellana. NCBI lineage: Eukaryota > Metazoa > Chordata > Mammalia > Primates > Cercopithecidae > Rhinopithecus > Rhinopithecus roxellana. The sequence continues at coordinate 51,325,561 of NC_044558.1, read as the reverse complement.
AAGTGGGATTTTGAATAAAGCCTCTGACATATTTTAAGCCATAGAATGCAATACTTTAACAACTATTTATTCCCCTGCTATGTTCCAGACGCTGTTTTGGATGTTAGAGAAATGGCTGTAAATAGAACAGGTAAGTCCTTTTTAGTCTTGAGTTACCCAGATATCAAACATATCTCAAAGCAAGGTTAAGCAATTCATGTCCTTGAGCCAATTTTTTTTGTAGACCTCTCATGTCATCTTCTCTATGTAGTCAGTCTTATTCTGTAGTTATCTCTTTATTCTCTTCTCCTTTTTTTTTCAATCTCAGTGTCACATGTCAGATCAGAGGCTTTGAAGACAGATAGATATACCTCAATGAAATGTCAGCTAAGCTACTTCTAAGCTGTTTGACCAAAATCAAGATATGTAACTTTTAGAGCCCAGTTTTCTCATTTTGGAAATAATAAAATTTATTTTCTGAGTTGTTGGAGAAATAATGTAGGTAGCCAATAAATGATAATCATAATAATGTAATTTTTATCTCTACCTTTATTTTTGGCATATATTGAGGCAGAACTTCTTTACTCCTGAGGCATTCTATTCTGTGCAAAAGCATTTATGAGTTATAATATTGGTACTCCCAGCATGACCCAAGTAGGAAGGTCAGAAAATAAACAAATATTAAAATAATGTGGATCTTTTTAAGATGGATACAATTCTAGTTTCTGGCACATATATGAGGAGATTTAAGTGCTGATATTGATGCTGCAAAAATGTTTAAGTGGTGAAATTTTCACTTAGCTATAAAGTTAGTAATACCAGTTGGGAATGCAACCTAAGGGAATTTTAAGATGGCATTCCATTTAGACGTGATAGCGCACATAAGCACATTTGAAAACTACCGCAGAGAGCAAGACAATAATCATTCTGTTATAATGACTTAGAGATATTTTTTCCAATTAAAACATATGCCAACATAATTATTGATGTCATTTAAGTGTCTTCTGTTTTATATATAGCATTTTGAATCCTCATATTGTCATGTAGGATAGATTATATTCATTTACAGGTAGGGAGAATAAGGACTCAGCAAGGTGAGGCCGGCCATTATAGCACCCCAAGAGTCAATGCCTCAGCCAGTGTTTCAGTACAGGTAAGATGCTAATGACAACTAGATCTTGGCTCTCATACCTTAAATAAATTCAAGTCAGTAAATAATTAAGCATTGCTATATGAAGTACTCTGCAAAAATACCTGGACAAATATGTATAAGATATCTTTTCTGACTGTCATCCTCCAAAGGAGACTGAAATTTTAGAGATATTGTGTGTGTGTGTGTGTGTGACTATGTGTGTATATGTGTGTGTGTGTATATATGTGTATATATATGATTTTAGGGAGATAGTAAATATATATATGTATATATATGTCTGTGTGTATATGTGTGTGTGTGTATATATATATCCTTTTTATCCAATAGCATCCAGAAATGGACTCTTAAAATGAAAAACTTTTTGAGGTAGAACATAGTTAGGAATGTACTTTCAGAAGTTTATATAAATGAATATCCCAATTTGTTCTATCATGTGGCTTAATTCTTTTCTATTCAAAGCATTGTGCCATTTTTTAAAAAGTTGCATTAGCTCTTAGTACAAATGGTTCTGCAAATTTTTATTGAATATACTGATTTTCTTTTTTTTGGAGCAAAACTGCAAATTTATTTTTGGTCACCTAGCTTCAGGGAAGAAGGTGGGCAGGGAGAGGTCTGTCGGCCTCCAGCAAAGGAGGTCAAGAGAGTCGCCTGGTGAAGCTCCCCGAGGAAGTTCCTGCAGTCCCGACAGGAGTGGGGACTAAGGAAGTTCGCTCCGGGCGTCTGCCGGGAGGGCAATAGGCGGGGCACGGTCGTGTCCGGGGGCGTTCTGTAGGTGCGACCAGGTAAATCTTGGTCTCTTCGGATTGGCGTCACCTGGCGCATGCCCAGTTGGTCTGCACCCTCCCTGGGCGCTGGCTCCATTTTCGCGCGCGGGAAAAGCTGGTGATGAAGAACCCGGAAGTGCGCCATCTTGCCTCCGTTTGTCCAAACACAGTTCAGAAGTATCCTAAGGAGGCCGGGCGCGGTGGCTCAAGCCTGTAATCCCAGCACTTTGGGAGGCTGAGACAGGCGGATCACGAGGTCAGGAGATCGAGACCATCCTGGCTAACACGGTGAAACCCCGTCTCTACTAAAAATACAAAAAATTAGCCAGGCGAGGTGGCGGGCGCCTGTAGTCCCAGCTGCTCGGGAGGCTGAATATACTGATTTTTAATGGAACTGTAACGTTCTGCATCCTCTCTGTTTCTTTGTCACTTTCTGTCCACAACTCTTTTTCTCTTTACCTTACCTCTTAACATTCAGTCATTTGTAATTTTATCCTTTTCCTGTAGTATCAGTTCATAATATTCATATAGGTCCTCATTATCTATTACCTGTTGCACAGTGTCTTTGATGTAGCAGTAAAGTGCTTGAAAGCATTTTTATAAAGTAGTGACAGCTTCCAGAAGAAAAAGAAAGAATCAATGCAACTTCCTACCAGCTTCTTGTTCTGAACTGAAGCTGTAAAGGGGCAGAAACTGCAGAATTGTTTGAATATCACTAATGGATATGACAAACTAATAAGTAGATAGAAAAAGGTGAATAATTCAGAGGAAGCCACAGATGATTGAGGAAAATGTAAGTCTGTGTTCCCTGTAGGCCACATTAGCTAGCATTTGTGTGAAAGTAACCTGGCGTCTTGTGCCATGGGGAGAGCATTAATTGAACACAGTAATATCCTGGTACAGGAGGATTTATAGACATCAGATCTAAGGCTCATATACAATTATTTCCTTTTTATGATTAAATTTCTAAGTAATATATGCTGTTAATTTAAGAAGAAATACTTCTATGAGGAAATGTGTATTTTTATTTGTTTTCATTTTATTTTTGTTAATAACACAAATTTGTTACTCAACCTGATTAAGATACCTGAATCCATTTTCTACATTTATTTTCAAATGTTCCAAATAAAGGTGGGGAAGAAACATTTCCAAAAAAGTGTCACCAACAAATATATTAAATGCCTAGAAACCTAATTATGACTGTTCATTGGGATACTTCAGCATTTATGATCAAAATTATTACGTATATTTGCTCAGTTACTTTAAGTGTGAATATTATTTAGGGGCCAAGGGAAATTTCCCCTTTACCCTCTGAAGGTTTGCTGAAAAATCAATTCACAAAAGACAGATTAGTGGAGAAAAGGCATGCAATTTATTATTATGCCCAGGGAAGAATCACCGTGTGAGTGCCCAGTATCCCAATGTAGTATAGATGCTTATATAACCTACTTCCTAGGGGAATGGAAGATGGCAAAGGATGGATGATTTTAGGGAGATACTAAATGATTTTTAGGGGAATTCAATAGGCTTGAAGAACATACAGTGTCCTGGGACAAAGGCCATTTGTACCAAAGAACCAACAAGATTTTTGTCATTGACAAAATTTTGTCATTGACAAAAATCTGTCCTGCTTTATTGACAGACTTCAGTCTTCCTTTCTGCGATATGAGTTCAGTTAATGAAAACTCAGGGAAGGGACCAGCGGTAATTGTTTTATTCTTTGGCATATTTGGACTTTAGGCAGGTAAGCGACTTAGAGAACAACTTCATTCTGTGCTTTGGGAGACATAGAAGATTGAGAGATGTGGGGGGGGGGGGGCATGGATAGATAGGGGGTTGGAGGGTTGAGGATGGTGGAGGGTGGAGAAGGTGAGAGAGACCTTGTGGCTCCTTCTGAATGTCGAAGTGCCATATTTAGGGTGTTGGTTTCTGAGCCAATTTTGTAACGTTTCTATCCAACTTTTAAAATCTATGAGCTATTTTAAATTGTTTTACATTTTGTTAGTCCTTTTATTGTATTAGCTCTTGTCTTGAAGCAGCAATACTTAATGCTTGCTCAGTTATGCATTCAGATAACCACTTGTGGTCTATAAAACCTAAATTTAGATATATGATTTTTTGGTACTCTCTTGGTGTCTGAAGGATTTGCAAACGAGTTTATACACTGAGATTTTTGGAATGAGAAAGGAGAAAGTGAAGGCAGGTAACAAACTTGGTGCTAAGTGTGTGCCAAGCATATAGTTATGCAGTTTTTACAGCATCACCTCATGCAATCCTGAATCATTCCCTGACAACTTCAGCATCTCTATTACCTAGGCATTGCTATCTCCAATTTAGGATGGCTCTGGCTGGTTAGGAAACAAAGGTTTATTTCCAAAATCCGTATTTTCCCTTATATTACATGTTTTCTTCCCAAGTAGAGTGGAATCCTCCCTCTTTGCACACAGTTTATAGAAGAGGGAAATTACAGGGCAGCAAGAGAAATATTTAGGATTCTGTTCTTTTAAAATGTGGTAGCTAAAAATAAAAATCATCATATTTTTAAATGTCAGAATTACACCTGCAAGTCTTTTTCAAGAAACAAAAGGCAAACTTAAAAGAACGAGAGGCCAGGCGCGGTGGCTCACGCCTGTAACTGTAATCCCAGCACTTTGGGAGGCTGAGACGGGTGGATCACGAGGTCAGGAGATCGAGACCATCCTGGCTAACACTGTGAAACCCCGTCTCTACTAAAAATTCAAAAAATTAGCCAGGCGAGGTGGCGGACGCCTGTAGTCCCAGCTACTCGGGAGGCTGAGGCAGGAGAATGGCGTGAACCCGGGGGGCGGAGCTTGCACTGAGTGGAGATCCCACCACTGCACTCCAGCCTGGGCGACTGAGCGAGACTCCGTCTCAAAAAAAAAGAAAAATGTTGGCAATACTCTACTTTGTGACTCTTCCACATATACAATTCCTCTTTCAAAAGTGTTAACCTTATAAATTTTATGTTGGGATTGATGCTAGTATCAAGAAAGCAAGTAGACGCAGATAATGTTATTGGATTAGGGCTACATTTAAATAATTGGGATTTGAATATTGTTTTCTTCTTTTTTGAGTACTTGATTATACTTTATTAAACAGGTGTATTCAGCTCCAATTATACTTTAATGAGAATGACTACAAAAAAAACCTTAATAATTTGTTCGTTAGAATACTAGAACTTCATTATAATTTGAAATTCAGTGTAAGAGTTCATCTTAAACCTATTCCAGAAGATTTAGGAAGTCCCTCGTTATAAACAGTTTAGCTCTTAACTGTAGCCCTCTGATAGGAAACATAAAGATAGTGCTGTAACGCTGTTCCAGCATACATGTTTAAAAACGTGTTTCTTTAATAGTAATACACCGTCCTGAAATACATAATTGAGATAATATATGTTTCTAACTGTGAGGCAGTTGAGTTGAATGACCATATGTCTTGTTTATGTTTTGTCTTAGGTTGGGCTGCTCTAACAAAACACCAGAGACTGAGTGTCTTATAAACAAAAGAATTTTTTTTTCACAGCTCTGGAGGCTGGCAAGTCCAAGATCAAGCTGGTGGCAGATTCAGTGTCTGGTGAGGGCCTGCTTTCTGATTCACAGATAACAGTGTTATACTAGGTCTCTTTTATAAGGTCACTAATTCCATTCATGAGGGATCTACCCTTAGGACCCAATCATCTCCTCTATTAGTCTGTTCTCATGCTGCTATAAGGACATATATGAGACTTGGTAATTTATAAAGGAAAGATGTTTAGTTGACTCACGGTTCTGCATGACTGGAGAGGACTCAGGAAACTTTAACAGTCATGTTAGAAGGGGAAGCAAACATGTCCTTCTTCACATGGCAGCAGGAGAGAGAAATGAATGCTGAGCAAAGGGGGAAGCCCGTTATACAATCATCAGACCTTGTGAGAACTTGCTCACTATCATGAGAACAGCATGAGGGTAACTGCCTCATGATTTAATTATTTATCACTAGGTTCTTAACATGGTATGTGGGGAATCTAGGAACTACAGTTCAAGAGAAGATTTGGGTGGGGACACAGACAAACCATATCATTCTGCCTCTGGCCCATCTCAAAACTTATGTCCTCACATTTTATAACACAATCATGCCCTTATAAGAGTCCCCCGAAGTATTAAGTCATTCCAACATTAACTCAAAAGTCCAAGTCCAAAGTTTCATCAGAGACAAGGCCATCCTTTCTGCCCATGAACCTGTAAAATCAAAAGCAAATTGGTTACTTGCTATTAATAGATACAATAGGGGTAAACACACCCATTCCAAATGGGAGAAATGGACTAAAACAGAGGGGTTATGGGCCCCATGCAAGTCTGAAATCCAATAGGGAAGTCATTTAACCTTAAGTTCCAAAATGATCTCCTTTGACTCCATGTCTTGCATAGAGGTCATGCTGATGCAAAGCATGGGCACACACAGCCTCAGGCAGCTCCACACCTGTGGCTTTGCAGGATACAGCTCCTGTCACAACTGCTTTCACTGGCTGGCATTAAGTGTCTGCAGTTTCTCCAGGCACATGGTACAAGCTGTCAGTGGATCTGCAATTCTAGGGTCTGGAGGATGGTGGCCCTCTCCTCACAGCTTGAGAAGACAGTGCCCAGTGGGGACTCTGTGTGGAGGTTCCATCTCCACATTTCACTTCCTCACTGTCCTAAGCAGAGTTTCTCCATGAGGGCCTTGCCTCTGAAGCAAACTTCTGCCTCGACATCTAGGCATTTCCATACATCCTCTGAAATCTAGGCAGAGGTTCTCAAACTGCAATTCTTGACTTCTGTGCAGTCACAGGTGCAACACCACGTGTAAGATGCCAAGGATTGGGGCTTGCCCTATCTAAAGCAATGGCTTTGTCTCTAACTTGACCCCTTTAAGCCATGGCTGGAGCTGAAGCAACTGATACTCAGGGTAACATGTTCCAAGGCTGCATAGAGCAGAAGTCCCTAGGCCCAGACCACAGGACCATTTTTCCCTCCTGGACCTCCACACCTGTGATAGGAGGGGCTGCCATGAAAGTCTGTGACATGCCCTGGAGACATTTTCCCCGTTGTCTTGGTGATTAACATTTGGCTTCTTGTTACTTATGCAAATTTCTACAGCCTACCTGAATTTCTCCCCAGAAAATGGGATTTTCTTTTCTATTACATCATCAGGCTACAAATTTTCCAAACTTTTATGCTCTGCTTCCTCTTGAATGCTTTGCTACTTAGACATTTCTTCCACCAGGCAACCCTAAATCATCTCTCTCAGGTTCAAACTTCCACAGATCTTTAGGGCAGGGGCAAAATGCTACCAGTCTCTTGGCATAACAAGAATGACCCTTACTCCAGTTCCTAACAAGTTCCTCATCTCCATCTGAGACTACCTCAGCCCAGACTTCATTGTACATATTACTATCAGCATTTTGGTCAAGGCCATTCAGCAGTCTTAGGAGGTTCCAAACTTTCTCACATCTCCCTGTCTTCTTCTGAGCCCTCCAAACTGTTCCAACCTCTGCCTATTACCCAGTTTGAAAGTCGCTTCCACATTTTCAGGTATCTTTACAGCAACACCCTACTCCTGGCAGCAATTTACTGCATTAATTTGTGCTGCTATAAGGACATATTCCAGACTGGGTAATTTATAAAGGAAAGAGGTTTAATTGACTAACAGTTCCTCACAGCTGCGAGGCTGCAGGAAACTTACAATTATGGTGGAAAGGGAAGCATACACATCCTTCTTCATATGATGACAGGAAGAAGTGCTGAGCAAAAGGGGGAAATGCAAATGCCCCTTATAAAACCATCAGGTCTTATGAGAACTCACTATCATGAGAACAACATGAGGGAAACTACCCCCATGATTAAATTCCACCCTCCAGGTCCCTTCCATGACATGTGAGGATTATCGTAACTACAATTCAAGATGAGATTTGGATGGGGACACAACCAAATTATATCACCTCCCAAGGGCTCCATCTCCAAATACCATCATGTTAGGAGTTAGGTTACAACATATTAGTTTTGGGGACATATATATTCAGTGTGCAGCAAAGTTTTGTAGTGTCTAATAGTATTACAGTATGAGTGGAACTTTACAGTTGACAAGAGAATCTGATCCATGCATTGGGAACTAAAATATCTCTTCCTTGACTCTGAAAAGATACACAATCAAGGAAGTGTGGGAAGACTATCAGGTAGAAGATAAATACTACCCACTCAGTGGTGTTTTATAGGAGAGAGATGATGGGGAAGAAAAGGAAATACTTCATTGTTAATTGAGAACTTTTATGGTTTGGTCAAGAGCATGGAACATCTGTGTTTTAGACAATCAATATTTAAGTTGTAATTTACCAAAGCTAAGAGTCTATGACCAACAATTCAAACAAAAAGTTATATAAATGAGGTATTTCTGTATGAATATGGTTTCTTTCATAAAAACAGAACTAGAGATACAAGATGATGAAGAACATGCTAAGATTATGAACAGTAATACTGTTAAAACCCTTACTGAATGAAACAAATATGATCTACAAATGGCAGGTCCATTCTGGTCCTGTTGCAGCATGTGCTCCCAGATAGTCTATTGGAGTGAGAGCCTTTTTTTTTTTTTTTTGGCCGAGTCTCACTCTGTCACCCAAGCTGGAGTGCAGTGGTGCGATCTTGACTCACTGCAGCCTCTGCCTCCTGGGTTCAAGCTATTCATGTGCCTCAGCCTCCTGAGTAACTGCAACTATACGTGCTACTAATTTTTGTATTTTTAACAGAGATGGGGGTTTCGCCATGTTGGCCAGGCTGGTCTCTAACTCCTGACCTCAGATGATCCACCTGCCTCAGCCACCCAAACTGCTGGGATTACAGGCATGAGCCACTGTGCCTGGCCAAGAAACGTTTTTACATGCACTATATTGGTTCCGGAAAATGACCATCTCTTGTAATCAAATCATTAATGATTTCAAATGAAGTGTTTTGTATGTGTTCTTTATGCTATTAAAGGCATCAGAATAATGTAATACAGTTGAAGTGCCATGATTCTTTATTTCATTACATAATCAAACTTTACTTTGAGAAATTGTATATTCTTTGCCTGTACAGCTGCTGTAATTTGAATGTGTCTTTTTCAAAATCTACATGTTGACACTTAATGGCCATTGTGATAGCATCATGAGGCAGACCAAGTAAGAGGTGATTAGTTTGTGAGGGTTCCTGCCTTATGAATAGGAGTCAGGCCCTTATATAAAAGAGGACCCAGCAGGGCATGGTGGCTCAAGCCTGTAATCCCAGCACTTTGGGAGGCCGAGGAGGGTGGATCACGAGGTCAGGAGATGGAGACCATCCTGGGTAACATAATCAAACCCCGTCTCTACTAAAAATTAAAAAAAAAAAAAAAAAAATTAGCCTGGCGTGGTGCTGGGCACCTGCAATCCCAGCTACTCGGGAGGCTGAGGCAGGAGAATCACTTGAGCCTGTGAGGTGGAGCTTGCAGTGAACCGAGCTCTCACCACTGCACTCCAGCCTGGGCCACATAGCGAGACTTCGTCTTAAATAAATAAATAAATAAATAAATAAATAAATAAATAAAAGAGGTTCCATGCAGCGTTTGGGCCTCTTGCGCTTCTGTCTTCAGCCATTTGAGGATGCAGTGTTTCCTTTCTGTAGGACACAGCAACAAAGCACCATCTTGGAAGGAGAGACAGGGCCTCTCACCAGATTCTAAACTTGCCTGTGCCTTGATCTTGGGCTTCCCAGCTTCCATAAATATAAGAAATAAATTTGCATTCTTTATAAATTACTCATTCTGTGATATTGTTTTTATAGCAGCACAAACAGACTAAGAGAACAGGTCTCTCCTTTTCACATCCATGAGAAGTCTCTCAAATTCCTAGAAATCTGAAAATGAAAAAAAAATAATAAAACCACATATCATTCACCAGTTTTTCAGCATAATTTTGTTTCAGTTATGGCAGTGATTGCTATTAAAAACTTGCTCTTACTTCATTTGACATTGACTTTTACCTTTTGATTTTTTACATTCTCTTGTAAGAGGAATTTCCTGATAAAATTTAAAAGAGGCATATGGAAAGGCCTATGTGTCAAGACTGGCAGACACTCAGATGCTGAGTGTTTCCTGCATCTGTGAAACTATCACACTGTCTAGCAACACACCTGCATCAGTAATAATACCAGCAAAGTTACCAGGCGTTCTTCCCTTTGGTGACTGTTCATGCTCTTGGAGTATTATGGATATTGTTGCCATTGCCTCAGAAATCTGCTCTTGGACTGTTGCTGAGAACAGTGTCCTAAACAGCATAAAGATGCTTGTGTAGCTGACAGTGTTTTCTGGACATCACTTTACTCATGAGAGATGCAAATTTATCCTTGCAAACTCCAAAGTGCCAGGAAATCCGAAAGAGAGTCTGCTGGAACCTGTTTGCTACCTATCTTGCACCCTGGCCTGGTTCCTGCTCCATGACTTGACTCTGTTGGATCTTGGCATTAACTCTGGCCAGGACCAGGTGACTGTTCCCTGTAATGCCCTTCAATTTCACTGGAAGGGGAAACTACAGATAATAGTCATGGGAACCTAACAGTTCCCAGAAGCCAGCCTGACAAAGAAAAACATAAAGGACACACAAACAGCATGATGCCTGAGGTAACTGGCTTGTTGCTTTACCACCCTGGGCCTGTAACCTTTAGGTATAAATACATAGAGTAGGGATATTATTGTACAGCATTTTGCTTGGCATATAACAGGAAAATTGAAGGCACTTATTAAAGTATTTACTGAAGGTGGGAAGCACCCTGATAGTACCTAAATAACATCATTTTGTGGAAATTTTTTCTTTTACTTCTTGCCCAAGCATTTTGTCATTTACTTTGAGCAAAAGTAAAGAGAATTAAACAATGATAACAGTTTAAAAATCATTTGTCATGCAGTATTCTGGGTAGACCATTAAACATGCCTCAATTTGCATTTATTCTCTGTAAGTTCTTACATTTTTCTGCATTTATTTTAAATTTGATAAATATTTTAGCTTTTTTAATAAAAAAGTTAGATTTTTTTTAAACACAAAAAAGAAATATGTGCAGTTGATTTTTAAGTTATGTTATTTGCCTTCAGTTGTGCAAATATAGGCCCATTGCCTTAGGACTTTGCTTGACTCAATTCCTTAGTTATTCAAGTGTCTCAAGTCAGCTGTTTGTGAGGGTAAAAATAACGAATGTTCAACAGAATAACACAAGAGGACTGGGTAATGTTTATTCTGGAAAAAAGTATAGGGCATGGAAATTAAACGAATTTTATTTCCAGAGTGAGACTATTATATGAGAACTATGATACATGTAATTTATTTTCACGTTTTCCCAACATTCATTATTTAAAAGGTTACTAGAACTTATTTCTACTATGGCAGTTAATAGCATATTTTTTAGCATCATTACCCAGTTAAAAATCATATTCTGCCTGAGAATTTACTTAAGAGAAGTTTTATAGGTTTTGTTATATGTTATAGCGTAAATGCATTATTTGGATAGGTGGCCGGCTAACAGTATTACATAATTAATCTAGATTTTTCCAATGAATATTATTTTGAGTTAATATTGTGTATGAACAAAATTGCTTCTGTATTTTAGTATTATTGTTAGCCTCATTTCTCTGCAAAATAGGGAATAAAAAATTTAATCTGCCTGTATTCCTACTCTATTCTGTGAGCCTTTAGTCATGTGAATATATCACCTAAATTAGAGTACATTTGTAAAAATTATAAAGGCAAAATGATTTCTTCTTATTAAATACATGCACCCTTCTCATCCATTTGATTAATATACTCATAAAATCCTCCTTGATATTGGACAGGCACTAGGCTCCAATCTATAGTCTATATTCAGACAATTGATAGGTTTAGAAATTTTCAAGCTTATTTGATTATTGATGCCGTTTTTATAGAAGATTTTAGTACATTGGTATTTTATGGAAGGCTATTTAGGAAACATTGCCTTAAGGAAAGACCTTTGTCTCTATAGACAAACTAGAATTTTGAAAATATTATTTATAATGCCTTGTACATACCTGAAGAGTACTTAAATTTGGATTTCATTTTCACAGTTCTAAACATGTGACCTAATCTCAGGTGATTTACAATGCATATCAAAGTAGGCTCTGTGCTTGTTTTCATAATAAAAATCACAAATATCAGAATCATATGGTTTATTCAAATTTTAATATGTATGTAATAATAGCAAAATAATAACTTGAAATTATTGAGGTCTGAATTAATTATTGAGACCTAAAGTCTGGCCTAATTGACTCAAATAATTTAAATTGAACATCCTTAGGCAGTAAATGTGAAATCACTATTGTTGTTTTATTATTGATAGAATCACTCTATCTTCCCAAACTTTGGAGTTTTAATAATCAGGAAAAGCATTTTACTGACATCTTGATTTTCCTTATTTCTGTGCATTGCCATATCATAGAGGCAATTTAAAATTTTGAACTCGTTTCCTGGTACAAGCTTTTAATTACTGAAATATAGCTATATTTTACTATTGTTAACTAACTGTGACTCAGTTTTTTGTATCCTTGAGATTTTTTTTCCCTCATTGGAGCAAAGACATTTAGATTACATTGCAGGAATAGTGAATATTGAAATCATTTCCTGATATCTTTATCCCAAATTATCTTTCTTTTTAGAGCCATAGTATTATAGCTTATATTGCTACATTGCTTATCAGTACCATTTATGTGCTTATCAGTTACACAACTCAGCATCCCTAAATAATTTTTCTCACCTCATTCTAAAGCTTTATCCCACATACCATGTACTCAAACATTTGTTAAACCACATGGCTAGCATAAATTGCTATACTATTATAAATGTAATACTTTTTCTATCTATGTTTCCATATAATCTCATTTCATTCTTTCTACCATAAGAGACCTGTGAAATTACAAATAACGTTTTATTCAATAATGGGGCAAAAAAGATGAGTAAAAGTCACCTATATTCAAGAAACACAAGAGTAAGTTTCCTAAATTTTGGCTAATGTTTGCCTATCTACTGAAATAGCTGGAATTTTCCTTCCACAGTTTTTGCACTCCCCACTGTAATTAAAATACATATTATGGGAAACTAATTCTTATAAAATAGAATGCTCCCTTCCAAGTCCAAAATACATCATAATTTGTAGTCTTAATTCTTCATTAATCACACTCTTAAGGCGTGTGATCTTCCCTTTCCAATAGTTATTCTGGTAATAAAGTACATAGATACTATGATCAAGAACTTTCAAAGAGAAATGAAATGGTATCACTACCATTATCATCTCCTCCTCCCTGACTGCAAGTCATTTTTTTTCTGAATTTTGTGGAAATCACCTATATTCTGTAAAATTTTGGCATAATAAATGATATATTTGACATTAGAAATTATATTTTACTTGGCAATTGACTACGTTTTCTATGTAAAGTTTAATGCCGATATAGTTTTGTGATTTTTCTGCTCCTGTATTTTCCCATTTGCAACACTTGATTATAAGGAAAATTTCCATGGCTCTGTTTTATTTCTCAACTACTTTAATAGCCCTAAATGTTAAATGTATCTAATGTGAGCATTTGACCTTTTAGAGTGACTTCACACTTTAACATGAACATTTTACCAAATAGTTTTTACTCGAATGAACATTTAGCCTTTACCTAATCTGATTTACAAGACATACCCTATTCCTTTTTGGATTTGTAGGATTCAAACAAAGGGAAATTTACATTCCTGATTTGCATTCAAGACTTCATTTCAATTTAATATCATGCATTGTATTACACAATCTCGGTGTAAAATTGAATCGTGCAATCAAAGAATCTTAGAGGTTATTTAGCCCATTATTTTACCCAGTGAATTAATCTTACTGAATCCATGAAATGTGATTATCCAGTTTCAATTAAAAGTTTTGCAGGCATACAGTGACCTCACCACCTTACAAGCAGAACATTTTTCCTCAGCTGGCTTCATTTGTTCATAATGTTATTTTAATATTATCTTGAGAGGTAAAATACATGTAATTTGAGTTCTTTGTGTTATTTACATGTTTATAAATCTACAAATTAGAAACATTCACACCAGAAAGGCAAGTCTTTGACTTCCTGCTGACAGATTTTAAGAGAATCTGTTCCTACCCACAGACCAGGTGAAGATAGCCATGTGTACCTCACATGACATGGACTGAGTATGCCAGAGGTTATGGGCACTACAGTTGTGAGATACTGTTAACTCTGAGCTGGTAGCTCTGTTGACCTGTGCAAATGGAATAAATTGCTGGGCAAGGAGAAGAATGGAGCATATGTTCCAAATAAGCAATTATTATAATGATTTACATTGATTACTGTTCCAGGCACTATCTTAAACACTTTACATGTGTCACCTTGTTTAATCCGTACACATGAGATAGGGACCATTATTACTTCAGTTTTTACAGAAAACAATCCAAAGCACTGAGGCTTTAAGTGACTCACTAAAATTCACAAAATTAGTAAATAATAGAGATGATGTTTGAGACTAGACACTCTAACCCCAGATTCCACACTTTAGCTCTTAGGTGATGCTAATAGCAACTGAATTGTTCCTTATAGAGACAGAGAGGGCAGCTGCCTGACAACACTCTGCAGCTGAGTTCTATGTTGATACTGTTTTTGTTTTCTCCTCTTTTTCTTAAAAACTACATTGTGTGGATTTTGCTTTTTGCAACCATTGGTCCCTGCTTATGAAAAAGGTTTGGATATTCATGTTATTCTGTTTTGCCATAGTAAAGAACTCTGAGTATTATAGATTCATTGTTGAGATTCTAGATACAAAGCAAAACTGATTGACTTGGCTGCTTCATATAAAAATACTTTCCTCTGGAAAAAAAAAAATTACAGTGAGATATGTTTACAAAAGAGGAAGACAGCACAAAATGGTCCACATTAGAATTAATTTTAAGGAAGTAGATATCAACTAATTGACCTTGCCTATGTGTTCAGGGTATGCTTTTGCCCTGTGGTATTTGGAAGTCATAGTATTTATTTTTGCATTTCTGTCAGCCTGGCAAGTTGATGACTAAGGCCTTTCTAATCACTCCTGTTCTTGGTTTTGTGAAAAGAATAGTGTCTGTGCTTTTACCCTCGTGACAGCAGGATAGCATAGACATTGTGTGTCTACACTGGAAGGAAGAGAAAATAGGAAATTGGCAACAGAAATGATTGAGAGCCTGTGTAGCAGAGGAGGAAGTAGAAGGCAAGCATTTGTGAGGAAGAGAAATGAAATGTATAATAAGAACATGGCTCAAAAGGGAAGCATATGGGAGTATTAATCAGAAACCAATCAAATTAGGCACAAAAGTTCACCCCCTCCAAACTGGGAGAAATATTTATAGTTTTTATTAATCACAGTATTACTTTAAAAAATTATCCTTCACACCAGTGTCCAAGATTATGGCCTTCTATTTTCCTTAGCTATGTAAAGTTGGCCCATCTGTTGTATTTTCAAGCCCAAATACAATCTTTTTTGATGCAGAATATATAATTAAACAGCCTCAGCCCAAGATCTGAGGAACTAGTGAAGCTAACCTGGAATGGAGTGCCCCATTAGTGACCACTGGAGGGTTTCATTTTTAGCAGTGTTTTCAAATAACAAGTCTGAGGCAAGACTTGGTGCACTGTGGTTTATCCATGGGTCTCCACCATTGTTCTCTAAAGTCTAGACCGCTATTTTTTTTGGTAAGTTATAGGCCTGCATTCATGACCTTGAATTTCATGTTCCTCTGTTATTAGGGTTAACTCATGACTGCTGTGCACACTGATTGATTGTAGAAATCTGTCTCCCAATCCCTGTGAGTATTATAGCACTGCCATGTTGTTGATAGTCTTGTTTCCTGGATCGAGCAGTCCTTGAACCCCATCTGAAAGCTGAAGTCTGACTACTGTAAAATGATCATGTCTGTGATGATTTCTGGTTTCCCTGGACTGTAGGCTACCACCCATCATTCACTCTCCATCCATTGGGCCGGGATCCTTGTTTACGGTGTGGATTCTTCCTAATTTTTAGTAGTCATTGTCCTATGTTTCTTAATATTTAATCTGACTTGAATGTCTTACTTCTCTGTGTACCATTTAATGCTCTCCACTTTGTACCAGAATTGCCAGGCTACTAATTGTTTTCCTCTCATTCTTAGATTACAAGGAACTTCAGAGACAAAACACTTAGATTATGTAGTATGAACATAGTTTTGTTTTGAATTTTAAGGTATACAAACATTATTTTTTAACATTTAACAATTATTAAAACATGAAGTCTTTATATGTGTAAAGACTTCAAGGATTTCAAATTTTATATGTTAAGAAAGTATGATTTTAAAAAATCATGTCTATGGTTTTATTTAGGTGGGGAGGTTGGGTGAGGATGTGGGGTGGTGCTGAGTAATACTTATTCATGAATTTCAGTGATTGAAATCTATCTTTGTTTTGAGGAAACTATGCATTTTAGTTATATTTACAATATTTCCCCATATGTTTATAACTCTGTCTACTTTTTCCATTCCACCCTCCAATCGCACACGCTTTTGTGGTCTCTGATTCTTCTAACTGAAGTAAACATAAAATTAATGCCTTAGTTACTGTCAACTTCTACACTCAGAGTGAAACGTGATGTGAATGCACTATGGGCCTCCCAAGTATTTTGCTGTGTGCTCAAAATAAGATGAAGATAAATTATTAAGTGAGCTAGAAAACTATATTTTAATAAAGAATAAGCTAACATTAGAAGTATCGATTTAATAACATGTTCAAACATTATTCTCAACCTACTTATATGTTGCTGGGCTTCTGTGTAAGCCACTGTAGTCTTTTTTCCAGGCTGAAAAAACATAGGTGGTTGTTCCCCCAGGACTCTTGATAATTTAAAATAGAACACAGAACTTGGTCAAACATTTTAGTCCTACATATATTGATAAAATGTTAGACTTCAATTATCTTTTTATTTCATCAACGAGAATGAAGCGCCTCATGAATCTTTCGTCTATTTTTCTGTGATTGTTTTATCTTCTAATTGTTTTATATGTGTTATATATTCTGTATATTCTTCATGTATTTCAGACACCTTTCAGATTAAAGCCTTCATTTTCATTTTCTACACAGTCTTTTTTGATATGTGATTATGAATTAGCTTATTAGTTATATTCCGATTGTGATTTTTTTGTTTGTTTACTTTGTGGTTTTTTGTTTAGTACATGCTTCCCAACTTCAAGGTCATAAAGATTCTATCCTAAATATCTCTCAGCACTGTTCAAAACATTTTTCTGCACTGGTGGAAATATTTTATATTTGACAATATCCAAAACAGTAACTACTAGCTACATTAGCCATTGAACACTGGAATTATGGATAGTGTGACTGAGTAGCTGAATTTTTACATTTAATTTTAATTAATGTAGGTTTTAATTTGCATCATGTGGCTATGGACTACTGCATTGGATAATTCAGTTCCAGCTTTGTTTTGTCACCTATGGTGATCCATCTGGTGTTCTTTTTTTGTTTTTGTTTTTTCTGCATGGTCGGAGGGGAAGGGGTAGTGTCATATTTTTCCCTATGCATGACCAGTTAGCCTAGAGCAATGGCATTTCCCTACAGAATGCTCTCTGTGTGTGTGTGTGTGTGTGTGTCTGTATGTCCGTATGTGTACATTTTGGGGCTTTTATTCTGTACCTTGTTAAATTCATCTGTTGTGGCATTAGCACCTCTCATGGTTGAAATCACCAAAGCTTTTCAGTAAGCCTTCATAATTGTGCAAATCCCCCATATCCCTACCTTTATTCTACTTTAGAAATGACTCTGTCATTCTTGGCCATTTGATCTTTCATAGAAATTTTAGATTAGGGCTTTCAAATAGAAAATCATAATAATAGGAGTTTTCTCTGCATTTAAATCAATACATCAATTTCAAATTTGGGGAGAATTGGCATTTTTATGCTATTGAAGCTTTCAATTCCTGAGAATGGCCTGTCTCCCTATTCTGGTCTTTTATGTCTTGTGTTTTTAAAAGTTATTTTATCTATATAAATTTGATATATTTTGTTATATTTTTAAGGAAAAACTATATATTGCGATATCATATATGTTGTTTTTAAAAAATTACATGTTCTACATTTTGTGACTAAATGCAATTTGTTTTCATGTGATAATATTTTATCAAACTTGCTAGACTATCTAATTAATTCTATGTTTTATTTGTAGATTTTCCACCCTATTCTGATAGTTTATCTGTAATGTGTGCAAAGAGAATTTTGTTTCTAACCTCTTACATTCCATTTCTATTTTTTTGTCTTACTATTTTGCATAGGATGTTTAAGAAAATAACAGTCTTGATCTCTTAAAGGGATAGCACTAACTATGATGTTAAAGATTTTGGTTGTTTTTTGTTCTATTTGTGATTTATTATAGATTTCATTCATCAGATTAAGGAATTTTTCTTCTATTTTTAGGTTGGTAGGGTTTGAGATTATTTTATAGTTTTTTTTCTGTATTATATCAATGTGGTAAATTACAGTAATAGATTTAAAAATATTTATGTATTTTTTTGACCCTCAAGTATTCAGACCTGGATTAGACTAATCATAATCTTTAGGTTGTGATATATTCTCATCAAAGATATCTCTGTCTTAATTAATTATTAATATAATGAAAGTCATTGAAACTACCAGCTAACTCAATAATTAAAATATTAACAAAACTCTAAAGTTACCTACATGCATCTCCAGTCTCATTTTTTCTACTCATATCTCTTTTTTAGAGATAATCACCATTGTTAATTTTGTATTTGTCGTCATTTGCTTTCCCTTGTTTTTTTTCTTTTAATAATAACTTAGATATGAGCAGTTTTTAAAATAGTTCTCATACAATTCTTCATGTTCTCTAATTTATGTCTTCTTTTTGATAATCTTGCTACTTAATGGTGTTATGAGCCTGATTCTGCTATCTGTATTTTCTCCTGATTTTGTTCATAGTGCTGTATAAGTGAGCATTACTTTGATCTTTATCATGTGGGAATTATTTGAAACTTGGATTAAGCTGAATTCCTAGTTGAGAAAGTTTGCATTTCTCTCTGCTGGGGTCTGGGGCATCACCCAATATTGTAAACTCTCAAACATTGTTAACATGTTTTAAATCACCTTTGTAATATAAAATTGGTGATATGAAATTGGAATAGCTATCGGTCATTAATCTGCAGATGATATTTTTTATTCCCCACTATTAGCACCAAATTTAGAGGCAGACTTGTTTCTTTGCATTGTTAGTTGTGTATGTGTGTGTGTGTTTGTGTCTATATGTGTTTGTACTATTGCAAGCATATTTCTGGTATGGTGACAATGTAGTTTTATTCAGTGACAGCAGGGCATATCACCTCTTACACTTTCTACCTCTGTCTGGCCTTGGGCTTTGTGGCTTGTTGCACGTACCCTTTTGGGCTGTAAAACCCCAAGTTCAAGTCCACCAGTGCATCAAATGTCCCAAGAGGATACCTGGAGCAAGTACTAGTCTTAGCCATCTGGTTTCCCCTTTCAGTTAGTTTTATTCTCTGGATATATTGTACTTTCTTGCTATTTGTTTTTCCTATTGTATGTATACTTTTTAGTTGCTTTCAATGGAAGGATTTTTATATTTCAAAGGATAGAGACTTGTACAAATTAACTCCAATAATGAACTCAGAAATTTGAGATATGGAGGATTTTTTTGAAGCCTGATTTTATGAGACCTTTCTAGAATGATAATGCCATGCTGATCTTCATGGACTACCGATTTTCCATTCTGTTGCAATGCAAAATGACATCACACTTCTAGTGCCCAGCACAGTTCAACTGATGCAGTCTCCCTGTGTATTACTTCACATTCTTAAGATAGAAAATAAAATTGGCTTAGCCTCACTTACAGATGGTAACAAGGGATACTATTTAAGAATACTATATATTACAATGGTTATAGCGCAAGCTCTATAGCCAGACTGGCTGGGTTTGAATCTCAGATCCAAATCTTCCTAGCTCTGTAATCTTGGGAAGCTTCCTTAATGATTGAGTGACTCAATTTCTTCATCTATGAATGGGGATGCTGGGGTAATACTGCCTACCTCACAGTTGTAGTAAGGAATAAATGAGTTACTACATGTGAAAAGTTCAAAATAAGAGTAATGATTTGGTTATGGTAGCAACTCAAGAAATATTACTTATTTTTCCCTTTCACTTGATGTGACCTGTGGTCTACTTAACTGTGGCCTTGGGTAAGGATCGTGTGATATAAGCATGTCTACCTAGGTATGTGCGTTCAGCACCATTGAGAAGCAAATTGAGGGAAAGGAAGACAATAGCAAATATGCCTAATACACATTGAGGAAATAAAAACAGAACAACTTGTCAGTTTTGGAAAAAAATTATCATGTAATTCCCTTTATATAAAAATACTTAAATGATAGAATTGTTACTTAAAGGAACAGATTTCTTTGAAAAAATTACATTGACTGAGTTATATTATGTGTAACATCTAAAATTTTTGCTATTCCAATATATTCTATAGTTATTGCAAATTCATTGTCTATGAAACGCCATAGTATGTGGGCAGAGCATAAAGGAAAAAAGAACATATCAGTAGGTACAATTACAGATTATAAAAGTAAAATCATCACTATATTATAGAAAATCTTATTTTTTTGTGTAAATAATTCTAAGAAAATGTTAAGCATTTTAAGGAATAATTTTTTAGTCCTCCTTTTAAGTGCCTGAGGTTTTTTTGTTTGCTTTTGATTTTTAAAGAGAAGAATGTATGACTTGAAAGCGATCATCTTGACCCACCTTAATTCTCTGCAAATGAGTATATCTAATTATGTTCTGGTTTATTTCTAGGCCCTTGATAACTCAAAAATGTATAAATAAAACTACTAATTATTTACAAATTTGTATGGTCCTTTACAATGAACCCAGTGCTTTCATTGATTCATCTCATTAATCCAGTGAGGTGGACTAACGCTATAATTCTCTCCATTTTATAGATGAGTACAACTGAGGCTCAGGCACTTTAAGTGACTCACTTGCAGTCACATAGCAAATAGAGTAGATCCTGACTCAAACACAGGAGTGCTGATCTAAGCCCAAAATTCTTCCCACATTTACCAGCCACCCATCCTGGCACAGAAATGAACATATGACTGTCATCATATTAAAATACAGGCCTGAGCTCAGAGTAACTCTAACATGCAGATTTCTACTCATTTTTCCTTCGATTATTTAGCCTTTGGACTGTCAGGCTCACAGCGGATGACAAATTGATCAGATTGTGAAAGAGGGAACGCAAGTCTGGTAAAAACAAAAGAAATATAGATTGTGACCAGGACAGTTTTAATTCCTTTGCCACTGAGTAAAATAGATGTAAACTTTTCAACAGAATATATTGCATGTGGGGGTTCAACATTTAGCAACAAAAGACGTTTGTAAATATTTATAAATATTATTTGATGTATTTTTTTTTCTTAGTCTCCAGAACATGGAGAGAGGTTGTTAAAAGTACTCAACCTTTAAATGCAGTGTGTTTAAATTAATTCATGTTATTACTTCAGTTTCACAGTTGAGTTGTCTTGTAAATAAAACTTTTCCCCTATTAGAAATGAAGCCAATCTTGCAGTTCCCCACAGGACTCATATCGCTTACAACGTGCTGTGCTTTATACATTGACCTGGAACCCAAGAGAGTTTATGCACAATTGGTGAATTAGTCCAGAAATAATTTTCTGTGGCATTATGTCACATCCTCAACGATGAAAAAAATCCATTAATTTGTTTGCACTTATTTAGAAAAAGTAAATGAATTATTTCATAAGTACATAAAATTTGATACACCAGTATTTACATTTCTTGTTCTGTATAAAGTACATATCAATTTCTTATGAAAACGAGGTCATCATACAGTTATCTATATATATGTGTGTGTGTATGTACTTGTCTTTTGATTTTTATTTATTCGTCTTTTCGTGTCTGCTATTTGTTATTAATTTTGCTGAAAACAGGTTTAGCCTGCTGAGGAAAGATTTTTTACCTTTAAATAATGACATGCTTTTGCCCACAAAGCTTCAGAGGAAGTCAAATGAAATGTGGAAATTTTCTCTGGATAAATCCATCATATTTACTCAGTTCTCATTCTTTTTTATATATTTAACTACCTTTCTCCTTACCTTTGTCTCCTTCACAGATTCGTGTTTTTCTATTACCCAACACTGTTATTGAAACCCCTTCTTTCTCCCTTTCTTACTAATTTTTTTCAGTGACAGATTTCTTCAGTTTCAGCTCAGGCCTTCTAAGCTGATGATTTCTAGGCCTACAACTTGTTGCCCTAACTCATCTCTTTACCAGCAGTCCTGTGTGACCATTATCTATACTATATATAGACTATATGTATATATATTATATTCAGTGTGCCAGTTTTACAAACTTATTAATTAATATCCACCCAATCTTCCATGTTGGAAACACTAGGATCATTCTTGACATTTCTTACTATCACATGTAAATTTTTACTAAACTCTTAAGACTCTGAGTATCTCCTTGAATCCAACATCTTTCCATTGTTGTTGCCACTACTTTAGGTGAGATCTTTAATATCGTCCACCTGAACTATTCCATAGCTCCTCTCTTTTCTTTTTTATAATTCTTCACATTGCCCTCAAAGAAGTTTTACTAAAAACCAAATTTAATCTTATTCCTGCCATGCTTAAAAGCCCATATTGAGCTCTATTTGTTGCTTTAATCCTTAGCTCTCTTTTTAAATCTTAAATTATCTTACATCTTATTTCATCACATATTTTTAGTGTAAATTTTTGCCCCTTCTGAACACTCACTCAGTTCCTCAGGGCCGCCATATACTAGCCTCCATCAAGAATTATGTCTTTGAATACTCTGCTCTTTATATCTGAAATGACCTATCCAATCTTCTTCTCTAAGTGCTTGTCTTCATGACTCAATTCAATTGTCCCTTTCTGTAGGGAATTATGCCAGACTCCCACAGGAATAAGTCATTGCTTTCATAGAGCCATAAACAATCCCTCTAGTAGCTTTTAGCACATTTGAATACAATTATGTGCTTATATGTGTGTCTCCCCTGTTATATGGTGAGGGAAAAAACCCATCATATTCTTTGCGCATGTGTATGTGTGCGTGTGCGTGTGTGTGTGTGTGTGCGTGCATATTTTAGTCCAGTACCTAGTTCAGGGCCTAATATATGAAAGGTTCTCAATTACTGCCAAAATAAGTGAATCAATTAATTAATGGCCCACCTAACCTCTGAATTGAATTTTCCAATCTTTGGGATATAGCTAGAAATAATCACGTAAGACTATGTTAGATTCTCAAAAGACTTTTTAAAATCTTCATTTACAGTTGCTTCGAGGTCAGTTTATCCATTTATCTGGTTGGCATGGGCTGCTATAATGAAATATTGTAAACTGGGTAGCTTACACAAGAGACAGTTACTTCTCACAATTCTGGAGATTGGAGAGTTCAAGATCAAGGTGCTGGCCAATTCAGTTCCTGGTGAGGGCCCTTTTGTTCTGACTTAGAGATGGCCATCTTCATGCTGTCCTCAATGATAGGCTTGGGAGAAGCCAGCAAGTTCTCTGGTCTTTTCTTATAAGGATATTAATCTCATTATGAAGACCCCTCTCATCACAACCTCATCTAAACCTAATCCCCTTCCAAAGGCTCCACCTTCTAATACAATCACATTGGGAATTAGGCCTTAAAAGTATGAATTTTGGGAGAACACACACATTCAGTCCATAAAATTTTTCATCCAACTGTATCTATCTGTCCCAATTTCTGCCATATGCAGTGGTAGAACAGTACTTGGAGAATCCAGGAATCATGCAATGTTTTCTCAAATAATTATAATAAAATCTTCTATTCAGAAGCTGTGTGCCTATTAAAATATTATCTTCTCATATTTGTTTAGCTATTGTGTTATAGCCAATATTCATATATACATGTTATACATTAAACTATTAAAATTATCTACTAATAAGTAATAAAATGAAAGAAAATAAAATATTTTTACAAGCAACATTTAAATGGAAGTGGTAGACTGTATTATAACCCATTGCTATAAAAGCCTTCCACTATAAAGCACTTAAGAGGATGTGCCTAATAGGAATTCTTATCCTTCAGATTTTATTGTCATTGCCACAATTTGCTGTATGACTTTCTGTGTCTAAACATTTGATTTCTCAATTTAGTATACTTTTTTTTTTTTTTTCACTGTGGGTACCTATTGATATTTAGCTGTCCAACTCAGAGTCCACCCATTTTAATGATGCTATCATGATGACTCCAGCTGGAAGAATCTCTTTTCTCTTTTGAAATTTTTCTCACTGATAGAAACATGCTTCTGGAACTCATTGTGTATTATCTTGCCCTTTAAATTTTGTGTTCATTGCATGTAAACTTTTTGAAGAAAGAAAGCATTTTTAAATCTTTTTATTCTATGCAGTAGGCACAAATTGTCCTATACATAGTAGTCACAAATCAACAATTATTGAAACGAAGAACAAAGGAGTGAGAACTGGATTAGCATTGTAGTAATTGTGATATGCCCTGACTCTCCTTCTTTCTCTTTGAATACATCACTGAAAATTCAGTAGAATGATGGCTCTCTGTTGTGGTCACTTTCCTTGGTGTGGTACATTTTCTCTTTGGGCAGTTTATAGTCCTGATCTTGAGCATTATTACAGCTTAGCATTAAGTTGCATGTGTTGGTTCACTTGTGGAATACTCTGAAGATATGAACAGATTTTCTGTCTTTCATGGGACAAAATGTAATCCAGTACATTTTGCAAATGGTAGTAGTTAGACACAGTTGGAAGATCATGCTTTAGAAGCACTGGCTATTTACCACTGGTATGAAAACTGACAACTTAATAAACCTCTTTGAGGCTGTTTCCTCATCAGTAAAATGTGTCTGGCGAAATCTCTTTCATCAGGGTTGTTACAAGTATTGAATGAAACACATACGGAAATTACTTGGCTCACCCTCACTGAGTGCTCAAAACAAGTCAGCTTCCTTTCACCTAATGGCTCTGAACTAAACAAGATGATTTGTATTTAGCACAGAGTCAAATTGCACTATGAGAAGACCTATCATAGTATCTCTGAGCCCAAGTTTTGAAAATTATTATGTCAATGGAATATATATGCATCAAATTTCTCAGTTATTTTTTATACAATAACTATTTCATAATAAGTTTGTAAAGTTAGAGTTTAATCTTTCCAGGTGCTAGTTAAAAGCTAAGCTAATTCCTTGATAAGATTAAATGATTAAAATCAGTGGTTTCATGGTATTCACAAGAAGAAGACCTTCGATTTGCTTTATGTCAAATTGCATATTTAGAAACATAAAATAGATTTGTTTAAAGGACAAACAACTGAAAAATTTGCTGCATATCTATTGTATTCTTTTTCAAAGGGGATATTTATAGCTACATATTAACCTCTTAGGTAGTCTCAGCTTATTTTTGGCTAAAATTCAAAATTAGAAGTGTTTTAGAATAGTTACAGTGTCAAGAGTGAGGTAGAGATTGATGGAAATGTGCTTTCAAGCTGCATCAGTTTGGTATCCTGAAGAGTTTTACCTATACTACAAGGTTCTTTCTCCAACTGTTACTAATAATTTTATTTTCTTTTTGAATTGGAGCTCATAGTTCAGGCAAAGACATTGGGTCTTCTGCTGCTAGAATAGGCCTTTGGGAAGAAAATAGTTTCCCTTCTGTACTTTTGCAGAATTCAAGTTGGTTATCTACAGAAGACAAATCTCAAACATTCTGGGACATCAGACTTGGAATAGATGAAGATGTCTGCTAGAAAAAGAGCATTGGTACTGGACTCAACAAGGCCTAGTAATGCACTATTATGTTTATATAGCCTACAGGGAATATTATGGTTCTTTTTGTCCGTTAGCTATTATTATATATACTTGCCTCATCAGTCCATTTATAACACATTGAGTATACTACTTGGTTTTGTAAATTTTTATTTTATTTTCAGTTCCAGGGTACATGTGCAGGATGTGCAGATTTGTTACGTAGGTAAACATGTACCATGGTGGTTTGCTGCACAGATGAACCCATTACCTAGGTATTAGGCCCAGCATAATTGGATACTTTTCCTGATGTTCTTTCCCACCCTGGCCCCAATGTGTATTGTTCCCCTCCTTGTGTCCATATGTTCTCATTGTTCAACTCCCCCTTGTAAGTGAGAACATGCAGTGTTTGGTTTTCTGTTCCCGCGTTGGTTTGAGTGTCCTACTTGTTTAAAGCACCGTTCCATGTAGCGATGGTTGGGAGAGTAAATATAAAAGCATGGTTCATGCCCATAAGTAGCTTAAATTAGCGTGTGTGTATTTGTGTGCATGTTTGTTTGTATGTGGGAAGTAGGGTGGGGAGAAATAAATAAGCACATAAATTACTGTAAGACTATAAAACCCTAAGACAGTAGAATCAAATATGATAATTTGTTTGTCCTGAGAAGTGAGAGGTCACATTTTTATGGGAAGATGTCAATTAGAAGACATCTTTACATCTATACCTTAAAAGTAGATGGGTTGAGTAAACGACATGCTAGCAGAGGGAAGATGGAACAGAAAGGAAAGGGTAGAACTCATTGTAACTTCATTGTATACAATGTAAATAGGAATAAAGAAGATTAAACTTAAATGCTAGAATTTCATCTGCTTTGACTTTTATGCACTTTTAACAAAGTATGATTTTAGATTTGTTACTTAAAGTGGTGGAAAATAAAGGGAATTGAAAGTTTCTAACCCTGATTTTCTTTAGATTTTTAAAATCTGTCTTTCTCAACCTCAGCACTATTAATATTTCGGATGGGATAGTTCCTTTTATGGGTGAGGTTTAGCCCCATGCCTGGCGTCTACCCAGTTCTGGGACTAGGGTTGGGTAAGGGAGGCAGCTAGGGTGCAATATTTAAGGAGGCATTCATTCTCTGGGGCTCGTAAATTTTAATCCTGTACTTGCACAACCCTGAATGCCTCCTTAAATCTTCAGCCCTAGGCACCTTCCGTGCCTTGCCCTAGTCCTGGCACTACCTCTGTCCTCTAGAAGCCAGTAGCATGCTCTCAATTGTGAAAACCACATGTTTCCAAGCATTGCCAAGTATCCTCTGAGGGACAGTATCACCCCCGGTTAAGATGAAAGGCAATCCAACTGGAATAACTTAGCATATTTTTTTATTTGTAAAATGCCAAAAGGAGCAGCCAGCAGTGTGGCCTTTTTTTTGTATTCAAAGTAGCAATTTTAAATACAGGTGTACTTTTGGCAGTGCATAAGTGGCTGAATCACACTTGGGGAAGAAGGGATTGAAGAGAGCTGTGGAAAGAAACTGTTGTGAATTACTGGGCTGATGAGTTAGGGAGAATTGGGGATTGTGTGAAAGTTACCAAACGGTGAGGTATCTATTTTGCTCTTAATAATATATCCGACTTCTAGGCCTTGGTTGCACTGAAGAATAATAATTCTGATGTTCATCTGGGGGTGGATCTGACAAGAGTTTGAGTTACATTTTTCCTATCCTTGTAAAAATTCTTCAAAAATCTTCCATGTGCTTGTAGTTTATTTACATTATACAAAGTTAGGCAGTCTTTTTGGTTAAAGTTCCTTTGTACTATTTGTATTTGCTAATATCAATTCTACCCCAGCCTACTCTATTCTATTTTCTTGGGTTCTGAGGGAAGCTGTGATACTTTGGAAACTGCAATTTGTGTAGTATGGCTGCCAAAGTCACAGATACATCAGACACTAATGGACTACTAATCATGTCAGTTCATATGAGATAACAAAGCTACATTGTATTGTATGTAGTCTACAGTTTAAATAAGAGAGATATTGTCACTTAACTTTTAGCAATAGAGTTCAATCCCTACAGTTCCAGGTGTTTCACATTCAGAGATGTGACACCAAGTATGGTGCTTCATTTTTTTTGCCGCACTTACTACAAAAGTTGATAATTAATACAACAAATTAAAAAATTCAGCTTAATAGCTCACTGTATTAGTCCGTTTTTATACTGCTATAAGTAACTACCAGAGACTGGGTAATTTATGAGAAAAAAAAAAGAGATTTAATTGACTCACAGTTTCTCATGGATGTGGAGGTCCCAGAAAACTTACAACCATGGTGGAAGGCGAAGGGGAAGCAAGGCACATATTCCATGTCAACAAGAGAGAGAGTCAGGGGAGGTGCCACACTTTAAAAACCATAAGATCGCCTGAAAACTCACTCACTATCACGAGAATGGTATGGGGCAAACCGCCCCATGATCCATCCAATCACCTCCCACCAGCTCCCTCCTTCAACACATGAGGATTACAGTTGGGAGATGAGATTTGGGTGGGGACACAGAGCCAAACCATATCACTCACTAACTTCTTCCAGGCATTGTGCTGTATATTTTATTTGCATTTAATGCTTAGTAACCCTTAGTGATGATTACTAACATTATCCCTATTTTATGGATATGGAAACTAAAACAACCTGGTTCATTATCTTGTCCATAGTCACATGGTTAGGATCACTTGATTCCAAATCTGCCAACTCTGGAATCCTTTCTTACATACTACTTCAGGTCTACCTGTAGATGGCCTTGTAGATGGTACAGAGTACCTCCAGGTGGTAGCACTATGCACACTGTGCATTATGAGCACACTGAGATTATACTGGTAGGTACACGATAAGTGCCAGATAAATTCCAGTGCTTTTAAGTGTTGTTTACTGTGTTAAAGAAAAAAATTATTCAATATTACTTGTTAAAGCTTGGTAAGAAAGACTTTATTTAATATTATTACCATAGGTATGGGAAACCATTGCAACTGTATATTAGAGTTGGTGAGAGAGATTGGGCAAGTGAGAATTCATAGCCAAAGAGCAGGGTAGGGGTTAGTAGGTGGAAAATTAATAAGAAGAAACTTTTGGGATAAGGGGGATTCTGGCCAAACCAACCTTAATGAGATTCTTACTGAAGATAGGCCAGGGTGGTCAGATATCACCTGAGGGATGGTGGAGGATGAAGAGCCAGGGCAATCCTACATCAAAGATGTAAGGTTCTTGCTAAAGCGACTTAGCAGGGCTCTTTGCTAAAACTGGATTTTACAAGAAAGTGCACAGATGGGCCTTGGAAAAGGCTTAAGAGTCTGACTAAAGTTTGGCCAAGTAGAGAATTTTTGTAAATTAAAACAAGTTTATCTTGTTTTAAAGATAAAAGTGGGAAATGATTTATTTCTTTTGTTTTCCCTGCAAGGATATTTTTAGATAAAAATTATATTGAAAAAAAGGATAGAAGGGGAGAATTCAAGGAAATGTTGTTTCTTGCCTATTATGGTTTCCACATTCTAGTTGAGCTGATGCACTTGAGAATGCAACTACCCCTTTAGAACTATTCTTTCTTCTAGTGTTAGTGAAAATTGTATAATGCCACCACAGTTCTTTTTCTGAGGCCTATGGCTAGAATATTCTCTCCCCATTATTTATTATTGTCATGCAGCCATTAGCTTTTGCCATTAGAAACTATACTTATACTAAAGGTGTTACAGCTGGATGTATGTGCTCCAAATTCTCATTACATGCTGCTGACCTCTCCCTATAAATCTCAGCTTGGAGTTATCAGCTTGCTACTTGTTGGCCCTAATTGGAAAGTTCTCTGCTGTGTACAGGTACAAAATGTACTATCGGAGCTTGAATTTCTGCCCCTTATTAACATTGATTGCCTTGTTGACTTATTTCCTCAATTCTCTTTCCATTGGAAAGCTGGCTGAAACAAATTCCTCAGTTTTATATACAAAGTGAGCTTATGATAGAACACATTACAAATCATGCAATGCAATAAATGAGAAAACAATCTAATGCTTTTGCCATTAGAGAATATTAAAATATCCTTTACTTTACTAATTAATTACTTGAACACCATTTTTTTCCACTCAATAATCTAGAAACAAATTCATGAATTTTTCAACAGTTTGAAACTCATTTTTATCTGTTTGAAAATCCAAGTATCAGTTATACAATAGTATTTTCCATGAAGGTTTTATAAGGAATTATGTTATAATTTCCTAAAACCTATCTATACTTCAGATAGATTCTATTTTGACAAGACTCCTATGTAGCGCAGAGGTGGCAGAGGGGATATTTCTGACTTGATTTATCTGCCCATCAGAAAAAAATATTCCCTCCTCTTCAGAGGAAGGTAGACTATATACTGCACTTAAAACTCTTAAACACTCAAAAATCCCTGCTCTTGGTTCTTTATGTATGTTAATAATGACATGCTAGAAATCAGTAGTATTCAGAAAGACTCATCTTAAGTGCACACTTAGAAGTATTAATGTTTTAGTACATATTTAAATATTTAAACAACTATTTCACCAATTTCTATTAAATGTACTTATGTGAAAAAAAAAAAAAACTGTGTAGGGTATGTTGAATGTGAATTTCGTTTTCCTTACATTTTTATTTATTTTTTTTCTATTAGAAACTGAGTAACCAATCTTCAAATAAAGGAAACTTAGGCTTCATGAACTCGTGAGATAAAATGATCAAAACTATGTAGATTCTAAATTAATACCTGTTTACACTTACGATATTTAGAAGAAATTAAATAAGAACACTTTCTGTTTCCCTCAGATGAATTTATTTTTCCCAGCATTAATGTCAAGAAACAATCAAAGAGGAAAACATTAATGTAGAAAATTTTCATCATTGAAAATTGAAGTTAAATTATTATCCTCTTTTTTTCTAATGTATGGAACAAAAGTATTTTAGGCCTTTTCTGATTAAGTTATTCTATAGAATGTTCAGGCACCATACTTTTTTTTACATTTGGTGACAAAAACATATGCACAAAATAGGATGTTATTTATTTATTTATTTTGAGACAGGTTCTCACTGTGTTGCCCAGGTTGGAGTGCAATGGCACAATCACAGCTCACTGCAGTCTTGACTATTCAGGCTCAAGCAGTCCTCTACCTCAGTCTCCCAAGTAGTTGTGACTACAGGTGTGTGCCACCACACCGAGCTAATATGTTTTAAAATAGGAATTTATTATCAGATATTGCAATTTGCAGAATTATAAGAGTGGTGGACAAATTCAGCTGGAGAGACAATAAGTAGCACATACTTTTGGAGATATATGATGAATTTGATTACATGAATTTAAGATTAGAAATTCCAGTGTTATACCAGTTTTATGTAGTGCTGGGCACACTGTGATAATCCAGATGCTAATCCTTAAGCATATCAACTTGATATGTTCCTTTTCATGTAGTATGTAGATTATGAGAAAATAATTCCAGATTTCCCATAATTTAGAAAGTTTTGTTTTTATTTCCATTATGGACCTGTAAAAGTCAAGTACCTCTGACCTTTTAGCTCATTTCTTTAAACAGAAAATCGTTAAGAATAATGAGTTTCTACCCTTTGAGTATTAAAAAAGAAACTGTCACCATGTCACATGATTCAAATGTAAATCTAGCTTCCTGCTCTGGCTTAGTAGAAAGATTATCTTTGCTTTAGCCTCTGACTGCTTTTAGTAAAAGAAGCAGTCCCTTCACTGCTCCTTTCATGTGCACATTGAAAGAGAAAGAAAGAAACATGTCACACATATTTAAATTTTTAAAAAGTACATAAATTTAGGATACCACAAAGTGTTATTCTCAAATCTGTTGTGTGCTGCCTACATGCCCAGAGCTCAAAAGAAACTAGTAAAATGCATTTTGGGACAAAAGGATTTTTTTCTGCCAGATATTTTAAATCTAATAATCTGATATTTTATAGTGACTAGTCATTTTCACCTCTGTCTCCTTGAGGCTTCCCTGCTCATTTATCATTTTCTTTCTGTTTTTTCTCTTCTTTCTGTTTTAGCATTTACCTTTGTAGTATTTGAAAGGTGTGAGACCTTTTCTTATACATCAATCAGAGGAATTAGACTTACATAATAGGTTGACACTCCTGTAGCAAAAGACAGGTTAATGAGAAAAGCATGACGAATTTATTTAATCAAAGTTTTATGTGACATGGAAGCCTTCAGAAATGAAGACCCAAAGACCCAGGGAAAACTGTCTAGTTTATGTTTAGTTTCTCCTGTTATTTGACTGTGTTCTCCAAAGTTCATGTGTTGGAAAGTTAGTTCCCAAGGCAACAGTGTTAAGAGGTGGGGCCTAATGAGGTGATTAGGTCATAAGGGCTCTGCCTTCATGAGTGAATTAATGCCCTTATCATGCGAGTTGATAAGTTATTGCAAAAGTTGGCTTGCTATAAAAGCAAATTTGGTTCCCTCTTGCTCTTTCATGCTCTTTTGCTTTTCTGCCTTCTGCCATGAAATGATGCAGCAGGAAGACCTTTTCCAGATGCCAGAACCATGCTCTTGGGCTTCCCATTTCCAGAACAGTGAGCCAGGTAAACTTCTATTGCTTAGAAATTACCTACTCTGTGGTTTTCTGTTATAGCAGTACAAAATGAGCTAAGACCTGTTCGATAAAGAATACACAGCTATGTTGAAATGTAATTGGATAAAATTATGGGTAAAATGTAATGGTAATAGGCTGAAGGAGAAAAACCCAGCAAAACCTGTCTGTTCAGATTCTTCTTGGACTCTTTGTATAGCATTCTTTTCTCCCAGGAAGGGGCAAGATCTTTCTGGAATGAGAATCTTCAAGAAATAAGGGAGAAGGGAGGGAGTGACTTCCTAGATTTTATTGCTTGCATTGGAGGAGAGGTGTTCAAGTTTCTATGATTCACTTTGGGAAAGTAGTATATCATTTTCATTCTTTCACTGATCTATGAGATACTCCTATTTTAGAAATGAAGAAAATTTGATTTTTAGAAGTTAACTAAATTTTCCAAATTCACTCAGTTTATTACTGGTGGACCCAAGAAGACAGAACTGGCTTTTAACATCTTAAATATTCTACAAGTAATTCTTTTATCTCTGAAGATTTAAACATTTTCAAAATACTTTCTCCAGTCTATTTGGTATAATCTTTAAAATGTCTTTCATGAGAAAATTTTTGCAATCTACTCATCTGACAAAGGGCTAATTTCCAGAACCTACAAAGAACTAAAACAAATTTACAAGGAAAAAACAAACAACCCCATCAAAAAGTGGGCAAAGGATATGAACAGACGTTTCTCAAAAGAAGACATTCACACAGCCAACAGACACATGAAAAAATGCTCGTAATCACTGGCCATCAGAGAAATGCAAATCAAAACCACAATGAGATACCGTCTCACACCAGTTAGAATGGCAATCATTAAAAAGTCGGAAAACAACAGGTGCTGGAGAGGATGTGGAGAAATAGGAACACTTTTACACTGTTGGTGGGATTATAAACTAGTTCAACCATTATGGAAAACAGTATGGCGATTCCTCAGGGATCAACTTGAGATCAAAGAAACATGTCACACACATTTAAATTTTTAAAAAGTACATAAATTTAGGATACCACAAAGTGTTATTCTCAAATCTGTCACGTGCTGCCTACATGCCCAGAGCTCAAAGAAAACTAGTAAAATGCATTTTGGGACAAAAGGATTTTACATATGACCCAGCCATCCCATTACTGGGTATATACCCAAAGGATTATAAATTATGCTGCTATAAAGACACATGCACACGTATGTTCATTGCGGCACTATTCACAATAGCAAAGACTTGGAATCAGCCCAAATGTCCATCAGTGACAGACTGGATTAAGAAAATGTGGCACATATACACCATGGAATACTATGCAGCCATAACAAAGGATGAGTTTGTGTCCTTTGTAGGGACATGGATACAGCTGGAAACCATCATTCTCAGCAAACTATCACAACAGAAAACCAAACACCGCATGTTCTCACTCATAGGTGGGAACTGAAGAATGAGATCCCTTGCCCTCGGGAAGGGGAACATCACACACCGGGGCCTATTATGGGGAGGGGGAAGCAGGGAGGGATTGCACTGGGAGTTTTACCTGATGTAAATGACGAGTTGATGGGTGCTGACGAGTTGATGGGGGCAGCACACTAATATGGCACAAGTATACATATGTAACAAACCTGCACGTTATGCACATGTACCCTAGAACTTAAAGTATAATAATAATAAATTAAATAAATAAAAATAAAATAAAAAATAAAATATCTTTCATGATAATTTTCTAGGAAAAGGTTTTTTTAGGTTTCTATCAGAGACGAGAATCTCTGTTAGCTATTTTGGCCTACAATTAACACAGGAAGCATGATACTAAGTACTTATATGGATATCAAATTATGAGAAGAGTTTATGTATTTTTATGTATCCTGAGGGGTTATTACACCTTTACTATTAACATGTGAGCTGCATTGTATCTTAATAGTTGAATCTGATTTGAGCCAGAATAGTTAGTTCGTAAACATTAAGTTTTAATTTAATAGCTGCAATCCTATTCCGTTTGTATCTTTCATTGGGAAATATAAACTGAGTAATACATGCATGAGCAAACCATATAATCTTTTTGGGGGATGGGCTTTTGACTTGAATAATCCTTTAAAACTTCATTGATTATATTTTTTCAAAGTTTTTTTTTTTTTTTTTTTTTTTTTTTTTAGCAATTTCAACATCTGTTTTAGGAGTTGAGAGCTAATTTTTCATAACCGTCTTGTAATTGTTACCATCATTCTTTGGCTTTATCCTTCTCTATTATGAAAATCATTTTTTAGTTTACTCCATCATTTTTGTTTGATACAAAACAGTGTGTTGTTTTGGTCCTTTCTTATTTCTCCCCTTATAATGTTTTTACAGATATTACTGTTTATAAGCAATAAAACAAACACAAAAGCAACCTAAAATGACAATATAAAACTCTTTGTAACAATGAGGGGGTTGAAGTCATGCTGTATAATCAAAGTGATTAAAAGGAAAAATGAAAACTACTGCTTCTTTTTTGTCATTCTGGTTTTTGAGACCGGATCTCACTCTGTTGCCCAGGTTAGAGTAGAGCGGTACAATCAAAGCTCACTGTAGCCGCTGACTCCTGGGCTCAAGCTGTCCTCCCACCTCAGCCTCCCAAGTAGCTGGGATGAGAGATGCAAGCTACCATACCTGGCTACTTTTTTTGTATCTTTTGTAGGGACGGGGGTGTCCCGATATTGCCCAAGCTAGTCTCAACTCCTGGGCTCAAATAATTCTCCCATCTTGGCCTCCCAAAGTGCCAGGATTACAGGCATGAGCCAGCATACCTGGCCAACTACTATTTATCTACACACACACACAACCCTTCTGACACCAAATATGTGATAATTTTTCCCTTGCCTACCATTCTCCAATTTTGTCTAGTAAGTCTGGGTGTCTTACAATTTAACTCAATTCTTATGCTAATGGCCCAGAGTTAGTGCAGACGCCACAGGTTAAAGACTCAGTCTTAAAATACATTTCTATACTTCAGATGTCAATCACATGTAGTATGTCCCTAAATCTCCCACAACTTCTGTCCAACATGGCCACAAATTAGGGATTCCAACTCCTTCCTCAGGTTCAATGATTTGTTAGAACAGCTCACAGAACTCAAGGGAACATTTTCTTATAGTTACCAGTTTATTATGAAGGATATAACTCAGACATAGTCACATGGAAGAGATGCACAGAACATGGTGTGGATGGGGGTACAGAGCCTCCACGTTCCCTCTAGGCATGTCATCTTCCCAGTACCTGGAGCAGCATTAACAGTTGTAACTGTTTCTCAGCCACATGACAAATTTAAATGGTTGTAAGGAAACTCAGGAATGTTGCTAGAAACAAAGAAGACATTAGACTGAACACAATTAGTAAGCAGAACAAAAGGGAATTTGCAATTTACTCTTATGTTTTTAATATTTGACTTTTGGGGGACATTTTGTGATTAGAACTTATGTGTCCTATTTAAATTTTGGCGAATGTCCCTGTTTTATCATTTAAAATTAAATCTTGGGTTAACTTGAACTTTATGCCACCTCAGAGAAAAAATAATTTAGAATTCCACTTTTCCAAACATTAGGATTGTTATTTTTGCTTTCTACGAGAAATTAAATACATGATATTCTGAAAAAAAAAGTAGTGCTTTTCCTAAAATAGTCTTGAATTCTATCTATCCAGATAACAAGAGGATCCATGCCACTGTTTACTACTAAAACCATTTATCATCCCATGTATTTGCAATTGTGTAGGACTTTTTTTCAATGATTTTTTTCCTTTTTTACCATTTGATTGACAGATGCAATGAAAGTTGTTCACAGCCCCTATCAAAAACAAGTGCTGCCATGTTTTAACAACTGAAAATACCCATCCTTCATCTTGGAAACCTCATAAAGGGTCTGATATTCTAAATGTATTTTCCAAAACATTAAAAAAAGAAAATATTTTGGTGTTTTGTCAAAGTTCCCTTAAGAATTTTAAAACTTATGTTGTATAGATATTTTTCAGAGGAACTGCATATATAAAAAATGACTTACGTGGTCAAATTGAACACTTAAAAAAGTTTCTAGTTGAACAAAACCTTGAAGGCAATGTTTGTATAGAAAATTAAAAAATATATATGTGTTTATATGTCTATACATACATGTTGTTTAAAAATCTTATTTAACTCCTTAAGCTTTATAAATTGGAGATGTAATAGCTGCCAGGAAATGGTGTAGTGAGAAATGATGAAATAGCACATACAAAGTAGTTACCTAGGTAAATCTCTATCCTATCACCAACTCTTCCATCCCAGAGGCCTCCTTTGTCACACAAGCTAAAGAACCAGTTTCCACTATGTCTTATTCTTATAATCCTTTTTAAATTTAATTGATACAAAGCAATCTTTTTAATGTGTTTGTATTCCTTACTAGGGCAGAGACATTTTGTGTTCATTTACTGCCAAATTCTCCAGAGTTATTCTTATACATGGTATGTGTTCATTTACTCATTCATTCAAAAATAATTCTTAGAACTTACTTTGCTTTTGGTGGGGTTACCGTGCTGAACGAAAAGTGAAGTTTCTGCTTTGATAGGATATAAAAATAGTTAATTTATAAGCCACACTTTTTTGATGGGTCCAAATATATATGATAATTGTGCAATAGTTTCTAGGCCTATTTTTTTTAGCATGTATCAGCATAGGAACAAAATTAGTATGTTGTACAAAATATTGCTGTTGTAACTTTTCTAATATTTACATTGAAGGGAGCCATTTTACATGGATATTTCTAATTTGGGGAGAGTTGCTTAACATTATTGGATGTCACTGTTTTTTACTTTTTCCATCAGTGAACGAAGGGAGCCAATTCTGATGCTCGTCTACAGTCTAAGGCTTAAAGAACCATTATTCATTGTACTTTTCAATGTGTATCACTTCCTTTCATAGAATGTCTTTGTGGCCCTTTCCTAGATGTCATTAATAAGGCAGTGTAGAGTTTGTCCTTGGTGGGAAGATGTGTAATAGTGGTGGTAATACTTCATCATTTCGGAATATCAAAACTGTATCTATGTGCCCTGAAACACTGAGTAGCATCTAGCAAACCATGTGTTTCCTAATATTGTTTTATATAGTGTTACAAAAAAGTATCAATTAAAAAATTATAATGCTAATTCATTTTAATTTAAACACAATCTAAATTAAGTCCTTTCTTATACATTTGCATTCTGGAGACAAAGTTTGTAAACTGCACAGATGATCTAACAAGTGTTTCAAAATGAATTGCTCTGTTAGCATTTCCTATACAGATTCATTATCCTTTGTTTCCATGCTTCGTTCTGACCCTCAGGCTTGGAATTCTTTACCTGTAGTCCTTTGAGCCCATTGATTCCTCCTTATCCTTTAAGAATTATTCTAACCATTCTTTTCTTCTGGAACCTATTTCTGTCCTTCATTCACTCCAGGGTGATTAGATATCCTTTCTTAGTGTTCCCATAAAATCATGCACGTATTTATTTCGCTTACCATAGTTTTCATAATTATGTTTCTTCATTTGCATTTCCTATTAGATTGTGACCTTTTTGATACTCAGGATTTTATATGTTACTCTTTGTAACTCTAAAGTATAACACAGTACCTGTCTTACAGACAGTGCACAGTAAATTTACATTGGATTAGTGGATTAATAAAAGTTAAGAATGAAGATGGATCTGATTCTTCATGCAGAGGATAGAGCCTCAAGGAAGGTATAGTCCAGAAGAGAGAGCACGATTCAGTGATGATGGTTTTTCCCACTGTGATAGTAGTCAAAGTTATAGAATGAATGGGCAATAATGAAATAAAAATTGCTTGAGGAAGAACATGCAATGTAGACTAGAGAACTGAGTAACCATCAATTAAAATTGTCTTTATGGAGTTCAGTAGAGATAGATTCCATAATTGTTGTGAAGAATTTGGAAATTGTGCACAGAGTAAAGAATTCTGAAACTTAGTTGAAAGTAACTTGTTGAAAAACCTTATAGTAATTGGGAATACAGGCACAAAGGATGTTGGAAAGTTTATTTTACAGCCATAAATTATTGATGAGTTATCACTGCCAGCATATCCTCAGAAGACATTTATGTTGTCAATTTTTAAAAGCACTTGGATAATTAATTTAGATTAATATAATTCACTTAGATTCTGTATAAAATATTAGTAAATGATATTTTACTAATGATATTAGTAAATTACTTCCTTGATTTAGACTTTACTTTCTGCCACGGACTATGTTGCATACATACTTTCATTTGCATTAACTTTAATACTTACTCCAATGTAATTATTCACATTTTACAGTTGAGGAAACAGTGGGTAAGAAAGCTCAATCCAATTGTCTTTGATCATAGAACTATTAAATAACAGTTCTGACATTAAATTCATTCCATTTGAATTGAAAAACTGTACTTACACTACTCTGCAGTATGACCCCAAGAGTCTCTAATATACATATAAGTTTTCTGCACAAGTTGAAAGTGGTAAGCATAAATGTCTATAAATCTAGTTGTCTCTTACATGGTTATTCATTTGTTCATTCAGTCATCAAACATTTATTGGCC
Organism: Rhinopithecus roxellana; assembly: GCF_007565055.1. Taxonomy (NCBI): domain Eukaryota; kingdom Metazoa; phylum Chordata; class Mammalia; order Primates; family Cercopithecidae; genus Rhinopithecus; species Rhinopithecus roxellana. The sequence goes on along the minus strand of NC_044558.1, from coordinate 51,286,548 downwards.
CTCTAGGCACTGCTAGGTACTACATACGTAACACATCCATATATCCTCATGGAAGTTACAGTGGAAGAGACTGGCATTAGAAATATAAACAACTGTATAATGACAATTTTTGATAAATGCTGTGAAGAAAACTGGAGTGCCTTTTATTAAGTAGATTACAGAGCAGGCTTCTTATGTACTTACTTCCCTGTGGGCAAATGTAATTAGATTTACAATATAGCTTACTGTAATTCAAGAAGATGCTTAAAATAGCTTTAGATAAATGGTACCACACCAGTGTAATCAAGCTGAACAGTTTGAAAACATTGGTCTTCTAGCAGCCTTTTCACAGCACAGAGAAAATTTTGGCAAACTGTGTGGTATTCTTGAAGAAAATCATGGTGTTACACTTCAATAGGCTCTGAACATTTACCAAATGTCACATCTGTATTTCAGTTTTGGAGGGTGACTTTGAAACTATTTCAACAATGACCTACATCAGTTCACAAAAGAGCATAATTATCCATGGAGATAACTCTTAGGTTGCTCTTTAAAAAGCAGTATCTGTCCTGCTGCAACTCTGAGCATATGGCAGATTTTGAGTTGGAAATATGGATACGATATTTGATAAGTTTGAATATTAGGCTTAAGATATTGATAGCATTTGGCATAAAATCAAAATAGTAATATAACAGGAGAATTTATTTCATTCAGAACTTAATAAAGCTGGGTGGTCAAAATAAATAAAAAACAAACAAAAAAATACAAACAAAGTAAAGCAAAACTGTGTGAAACTTTGCTAGATGTTAATGACAACCTAGACCCTGACTTTAGTACACATCAAAAGTTGTAAAGTCTTGGCCAGGCACAGTAGCTCATGACTGTAATCCCAGCACTTTGGGAGACTGAGGCAGGTGTATTACTTGATGTCTGGAGTTCGAGATAAGCCTGGTCAATGTAATGTAATGGGAAGCCCAGCAAGAAGACAGGAGGCAGATGAGAACAGAGGTAGCCTTTCTTGGGCCCCCGGAGGAGGGCTCAGGAAGTTGCGCTTGGGGCGGGTATGGGGGGCCTCTTATAGGGCGAGGTAGGCGGGGTTTGTAGGTTTCGGTTTTCCTGAGTTAGGTTTCGATTGCTGAGGAATGACGCCTCCACGAGCTTGTGCAGAACAGGGGTTTTTTGGTGGTCTCCGGCTTTTTTCGCCCACTGAGAGTCTTAGCAGGAAGTGAAGGGCGGGAAGTCCTAATAAAGTGCCTGCCATGCCTGGTGATACCGCCATGTTGGGTCTAGATTCCTGCCTAACAGTCAACATGGTGAAATCCCATTTCTACTAAAAATACAAAAATTAGCCAAACATGTTGGTGCATGCCTGTAATCTCAGCTACATGGGAGGCTGAGGCAGGAGACTCGCTTGAGCCTGGGAGGTGGAAACTGCAGTAAGCCAAGAAAATGCACTCCAGCCTGCGCAACAGAGTGAGACTCTTTCTCAGAAACAAAAAACAAAACTGAGAACAGTTATAAGGTCTTACGTTTTAGTTTTGGAAGCTAACTTGGACCTGTAATATAATAACATAAATAACTGGTACTTAACTAATTTTCAATTGCAAAAAAATTTCTAAGTCAATGTTCTGTTTATTTGGTTTTTATTTTCTCACCAACAAATGTGTGTTGTAACTTTACTTCTCGTTCCTCCCTCCCCTTTCAAAATTTCTTTGTAACAGATAGAAAACATAATTTCCTGACAGTTGGAGACATTTTTGTAATTATCTGCAAACCTGAGAGGCTTAAGACTCTATTTGTTAATGCTATTAGAATGTGGTTGAAATGATTTTCATGAAGTAAGTAAAAATGTATGTGAAAGATAGAAGTTAAGCATGAAATCCAATATCATAATTGAAACCTATTATCATTTATCAACTCTAGACATTATGAATCTTCCCTATTATTGTTTTTCCTGGAATTTCCTTATCCTGTTAGTACTCTTCATTATCTCTTATGTCTTTCTTGTGTACCACTCTCACAGGGGAGAAACCCTTAAATTGGGTCTTGAAGAATAAGTAGGAGCTTGGTCAACAGAAAGGTGAGTTAGAGGATTTCTTAATAGGCACTGACATCTATTCAGACTAGAAAGTTAAATTAGTTCAGTGTTATTATTAGAAGTAGTGCAAGGGAAGGCATGATGTTAAAAGAGAATAAAGCAATGGTATAGGGTCAGATCATATAGCAAAACCATTTGATATGGTTTGGCTATGTCCCCACCCAAATGTCATCTTGAATTGTAGTTCCCATAATTACTACATGTTGTGGGGAGACCCAGTGGGAGGGTAATTTAATCTTGGGGGCTTTTACCTCCATGCTGTTCTTATGATAGTAAATGAGTTCTCGCAACATTTGATGGTTTTATAAGGGACTTCCCCTTTGCTTGGCTCACATTCTTCTTCCTGCTGCCAAGTGAAGAAGGACATGTTTGCTTCCCCTTCTACCATGATTGTAAGCTTCCTGAGGCCCTCCTAGTCCTGTGCAATGGTGAGTCAATTAAGTCTCTTTCCTTTATATATTACTGAATCTTGGGTATGTCCTTATACCAGCATGAGAACAGATTAATATAGTAAATTAGAACCACATAGAGTGGTGTGCTGCTATAAGGATACCCAAATATGTGGAAGCAACTTTGGAACTGGGTAACAGGCGGAGGTTGGAACAGTTTGGAGGGCTCAGAAGAAGACAGGAAAATGTGGGAAAGTTTGGAACTTTATAGAGACTTGTTGAATGGCTTTGACCAAAATGCTGATAGTAATAAGTCCGGGCTTAAGTGGTCTCAGATGGAAATGAGGAACCTGTTGGGAACTGGAGTAAAAGTCATTCTTGCTATACAAAGAGACCAGCAGCATTTTGGCCGTGCTGTAGAGATTTGTGGAATTTAATCTTGAGGGAGAGGATTTAGGGTGTCTGGTGGTAGTAATTTCTAAGTGGCAAAATATTCAAAAGGAAGTAGAGCATAAAAGTTTGGAAATTTGCATCCTGACAATGTGGTAGAAAAGAAAAACCCATTTTCTGAGGAGAAATTCAAGCTTGCTACATAAATTTGCATAGGTAAAATGAGGAACCAAATGTTAATCACCAAGACTGGGGAAAATGCCTCCAGGGCATGTCAGAGACCTTCACAGCAGTCCTTTCCATCACAGGTTTGGAGGCCTAGGAGGGAAAAATCATTTCTTGGGCTGGGCCCAGGACCTGCCCTGCTATGTGCAGCCTCAAGACTTGATGCTCTGTGTCTCAGCCACTCCAGCCATGGCTAAAAGGGGCCAAGGTACAGCTCAAGCCATTGCTTCAGAGGGTGCAAGCCCCAAGGCTTGGAAGTGTCCACATGGTGTTGGTCCTGCAGGTGCGTAGAAGATAAGATTTCAGGTTTGGAGACCTCCACCTAGATTTCAGAGGATGAATGAAAATGCCTTGATGTCCAGGCAGAAGTCTACTGCAGGGGTGGACCTCTCATGGAGAATCTCTGTTAGGGCTAGGGCAATGCAGAAGATGAATGTGGTGTTGGAGGCCCCACACAGAGACCCCACTGGGGCATTGCCTAGTGAAGCTGTAAGAAGAGAGCCACCATCCCCCAGCCCCAGAATGGTAGATCCACCAACAGCTTACATCGTACACCTGGAAAAGCCGCAGGCACTCAACTCCAACTCATGAAAACAGCCAGGAGGGGGGCTGTACCATGCAAAGCCACAGGGGCAGAGCTGCTTAAGGCCATGGAAGCTCACCTCTTGCATCATTGTGACCCAGATGTGAGACATGGAGTAAGTCAAAGGAGATCATTTTGGAACTTTAAAGTTTATTGACTGACCTAGTGGATTTTAGACTTGCATGGGCCTGTAGCCCCTTTGTTTTGGCCAATTTCTTCCATTTGGAATGGGTGTATTTACCCAATGCCTGTATTCCCATTGTATCTAGGAAGTAACAAATGTGCTTTTGATTTTACAGGCTCATAGGCAGAAGAGACTTGACTTGTCTCAGATAAGACTATGGACTTGGACTTTTGGGTTAGTGCTGAAATGAGTTAAGACTTTGGAGAACTGTTGGGAAGGGCGTGATTGTGCTTTGAAATGTGAGGACATAAGATTTGGGAGGGGTTGGGGTGGAATGATATGGTTGGCTGTGTCCCACCCAAATCTCACCTTGAACTGTAGTTCCCACAATCCCTATGTATCACGGGAGGGGACCTGATGAGAGGTAATGTAATCATGGGGCTCTTACCCCTGTGCTGTTCCTGTGATAGTGAGTGAGTTCTTATGAGATCTGATGATTTTATAAAGGACTTCCCTCTTCGTCCAGCTCTCATTCTTCTCCTTTCTGCTGCCACATGAAGAAGGATGTGTTTGCTTCCCCTTCCACCATGATTGTAAGTTTCCTGAGGCCTCCCCAGCCCTGTGGAACTGTGAGTCAATTAAACCTCTTTCCTTTATAAATTATCTGTCTCGGGTATGTCCTTATAGCAACTTGAGAATGTACTAATACACTGTAAAGTTCATGAAGAAATGATCACATCAGGTAAAGTTGTGTTTGGTGACCAGAAAGGGGTCCACTTACACTGCAGAAGCAGAAGAGAATGAATGAAGGACTAATAGAGATACAGAAGTGTGCACAGGTAACGAAGATGTTGTGGGAGTTCATGCCTGATCTGATGGCATTAATTTTTTATTTAAATAAGAAGCCAGGTCACTTGGGTGTGTGGCTCATTCCTGTAAGTCTAGCACTTTGGGAGGTCTAGTCGGGAGGATTGCTTGACACCGGGAGTTTGAAATCAGCTTGGGCAACGTGGTGACTGCAAAACATGGTCACTACAAAAAAAATATGAAAATTAGTCAGATGTGGTGGAACGTGCCTGTAGTCCCTGCTATTTTGGAGGTTGAGGTGGGAGGATCACCTGAACTTGGCGAGGTAAAAGCTGCAGTGAGCCATTATTGTGCCACTGCACTCCAACCTGGGTGATAGAGTGAGACTTTGTCTCAACAACAATGAGAACAATAACAATAAGAAGCCAGGTCAACTGCAGGAGGTGATTGAGGATATTTAGGGTACTTAAAGATAACAGATAATGTTAGAACTTTAATGGAGGAGAGGAAGATACAAAGATATGTGTGAAGAGCTTACAGAACAGGCCTTGGGGTCCTGCTGAAATTGAAATATATGAATATGTAGTGGTATCAATCTATACAATTAATCCATTTCCTTTTGCTCTATTTAGTGCAGTAATTGCATAATCCATTCCAAGTTTAGAATTTTGAGAATTCTTGTTGAAAGAAAACACAGGCATGGGGGACTTGAGATTGTTAGTGATTGATTATAGATGATATTATTATTTATTGAGTACATATGATGTGTTAGTAATTGTGCTTAGCACATTACATATGTTGCCACATTTAAACCTTTTTTTTTCTATGAGGAAAAAATATTGTTCCCACTTTCTAAAAACCAGCTAAGGATCCAGGTATGTAATTTTCTCAAGATAGATTTACCGTGATGTAGTGTAACTGATATTTGAGTGAAGATTAACATTGCAGCTGAATAAAGAAAAAAGTGAGGCTAAAACATGGTTCATAGTTTGGGAGAAAATGTGTCAAGAGACTAACCAGTCTCAAGAGGATTCCAGAACAGGATTGATAGAAATAAAATATTTTAGATTGCATGAAATATAGGGAATTAATTGGTAAGTAGAACATCAATGTTTAAGCCTCTAGTGATAGAGGCATTCAGAGTGGCCATGAGATCCAAGTGGGAAATGGTTTTCTGAAATGAAAGTTGAAGTAGAGATCATTAATTCTATGGATAGATTATTGATTGTAGTGCATAGGTATTGATTATCAATATTGATTTGGTGGGATTTTGGAATCAGGAGAAATGGATTTTGAAGGACTGACCTAAAAGCTGATGAGTCCTAGTATTCAGAGTGATACAGATTGGTGAATATAAGTGAAAAAGAATTTTCTGCATGAAGGTGGAAAAGTAATGATACAAAAGCCACAAAATGGAAGTAAGATTATTCTGAGCCTCTATCTTGGTCTGAATATATGAAGACAATGACTTATATAAATCAGGCTTTCAAGGAGAAAACAATTTGTAGACAACATAATGTCTCGGTTAGGAATAAGGAAGTTTGTTTATTAAAAAATGGTAGTCACAGAGTGTACAACGGACAAGGTTGAGAAGGACATTAAAAGGAGTGTGGTAGGGTGGAGAGCATGAACCAAATGGGAAAAAAATGCATAGCTGTGTGAGTGAGAGATTGTGAAAGAAGGTTAGTGATTAGAGGAAGCAGTTTATTTGGGGCTTGACAGTGAGAGACAAGAGGCATCAGTGGAATTTAGTGGCTTTAAATTTGTAAACAGAGCTTTGATTTAAAGGTGTTTTGCTATTTCATTTCCAAATACTGCCATGACCTGACTTTCAACCACATTATTATTTGAGCTAAGTGAGGGTGACAATGTTCAAAGTTCAGTGGTGGTTGGGGCTGATACAGGAGTCTTGTTGGTCAGATCAATGGAAAATTTAGATGATATCAACTGGATCTATACCTCTGGTTTTGTGGCCTTGCTTAATAGTATTTTACTTTAAAAATTCTAAGCCAGGTGCGGTGGCTCACACCTGTAATACTGGCACTTGGGGATGCTGAGGCAGGCGGATCACCTGAGGTCAGGAGTTCAAGACCAGCCTGTCCCACATGGTGAAACCCCATCTCTACTAAAAATACAAAAATTAGTCAGGCGTGGTGGCAGGTGCCTGTAATCCCAGCAACTTGGGAAGCTGAGACTGGAGAATCACTTGAACCTGGGAGGTGGAGGTTGCAGTGAGCCAAGATTATGCCATTGCATTCCAACCTGGGCTACAAGAGTGGAACTCCATCCCCCATCCCCACCAGAAAAAAAGTTCTAAAAATATTAGTACAAATTTTATAGATATTTGTCTAATATTTCACTTTTTCAAGGCATTATATTATATTAATTTAATATTTATTGTTTAGGATTTGTATATCATCATTTATGCTTTGCTTATTAGGAAAGATACCCACTTGATGATATTAATTTCTATTATTAAATTTTAAAAGGGCATAGTCTTACCTGAGCATTTGAATAACTGTAACGAAAATTTAAATTGGGTCTGTAGATTTACTTGTTTCACAAGACATGAAAAATAATGTGTGTCTTATACAAAATAAAGGAGATATTGTATTATGAAGTGAATTCTAAGCATACAATTCATCAAAGTTTAGCACTAGAAGTGTTTTTATACACCACATAGTCCAACCACCTGATTATGGCTGATGCATGTGCATTTGGTATCTTTTCATGAAAGGTATTTCTTCTAACTGGTATTGTGGAAACGGTGAGCAAGATCAAAGTTGGAATAGTATCTCTATCCTTAAAGCTGTATACCCCTGAGAACTTGGCTTCTCCAAGCCGAGTCTTTCCTCTTCTGTAAAATGGGGATGTTACCATTATCAAAGAGTGATTAAGAGGATTAGAATGCCCATTTTACTTTTAGATATCTTTGACTATGAGGTCATACTTATATTGAACAAAAATCTATCTCTCTGTAGTTTTAATCTATTCACTATAGTTCAACATCCTGGGACCATATTAGGAAGTTGAAAATTATCTTAAAACTGAGTTTCCCACTGTGTAATTTTTGGTGTTTATGCAGCAACCTGGCCTTTAACAACTCAATATTAACAATGTCTTATTTTCCCCAAAGATAATGATTGAATAACTACAGTTGCCAGGCAAGGGCATCTAGGAGTCTCCTGGACAAATTTGATCATCAGAGGAGTCCCATATGTCCCAGGAATGGGTCTGCTTTGGTATCCCTGCTGTGCTCAGGCGTGGGTTGGGAGGTGCCTGTGGGAAATGTGGACTCTATGCAAATTCAACAATGGATTTCAGAGCTCAGCAGCTTGAGCCCTTGGCCAGTTATACTTCCTCTAGTTGTAGGCCTTTGAGGCACATGCTTAAGAACACCACATCATATTTGTCCATCTTAATTGTATGTAAAAATAAAATTGTTAAAAGCTCTAGTGTAGTATTTGTTTATAGAGTGAAAGATAAATGTAAATTTTGCTATGGGGAGATGGTAGCTAAAAGAAGCTATTATTTATGCTTCTCTCTTACTCCCATGCAGAGCCCCCCTCACAACCACCCATGCTTCCCTAAAAGTAAGATGATAAACTGAGCATGGCAACATTCCAAGACAAGCTTGGTATGATTTGCCTTTGCAGTATATCTTGGCTTTGCCCATTTTCATGGTTAATTTTCAGTACACCACTAAACAAATTATATTTTTTCAATGTTTATTGATTTTTCTTTCATCTTTGACTTCCTCAATTAGGAAAAGGGTAGGCTGTTAATGTCTCTATAACAAAGAAGTGAGAACAAGATTAGTGAACTCAATAATTTTGTTAAAGTTCTGAGATCAAAGCTTATTGTCCTAGTGTTTCTCTTACTCATTTTCAGTATATGATGATGTAGGCCATTTCCTTAGATTCAATTCATGGAACTGTATTACCCTTGCTTAGAGATTTTAAGTTACACTACTTATTAAGGAGTACCATAGAATTTCTTATGTCAACCATGAAAACAGCTATATACCATAGCTGTAAATAGTATTTACAGTTATATACATGTAGTTGTTTGCAACATGGCTTTTTAGAATCTGTTTTCAGTGACTTTCAAAGATCACCTTTGCTGGTTATGTAAACCTAAAACAATGGATTTGCTTTTGGACATCTAAGAGTGTGATGCGGTGTCTCATGCCTGTCATTTACCAGCAAAAGAAATGTTGCTCTTCAGCTTTGCCACAATGCCCTCACATTCTTCAACCTTGAGTTAGTCAGCCACTTATCAGCTGATGTGATTTTACATTTTTTCCTTGATCATTAATCATTCACTTTAAGTTCTCCTTTTGTACTGTTTGCCAGTTGCTTCCAAAACAAACATGCTTTCTGGGCTTAAGGAAGGGAAAACCAAAAAGATTTAAAAGAAGATAGTAGATGGTTTCACAGTTATTTTGGCTTTATTACTAATGCCAACTACTATCATAAGGCAAGAACTAAGCTTGAGATATTAATAAATATTTTATTCAAGGAACTTTTTTTCAGCCCTAATGAGAATTTATAAACATGATTGGATGGGATGGTGCTGTTAAGTTAAAGGGAGAGACTCTCTCTTCTAAGAGAATAGATTATTTGGTGATTTTCTGAAAATTTGAGTGTGGGTTTACATAGTTTTAAATATTCCTTTTAGATTTACTGTGGTTTCTAAAACAATCTCTTGTTTTAGGAGGACATTTATTTATTTTGTGAAATAAATTAATAAAATTACATATGTCAGCTGACATAATTTTTCACTTTTATTATTCTGTAGATAATAATCAACCAGGTGTAAACATGAGTAATATATTTCCCCTATTACATCATACATTCCTAGCCCTTTGAATAAGCACCTTTGCAAAAATGTATTTCATTTCTGTCTTGATTAAAATTTGTTTCATGAGTTGGAAGAGATCATGAACCCTGGGTAATGCATTTTGGTTGTAACTAAAATTCTTAAGTCAATTAATTATGAGTTACGCCAGACATGGAACTTTATGACACCCAGGGTATTCTATTAAAATAGCAGTATTGAAATAGCTGCTGGCCCTTTCTAAAAAGTATGGTCATTTAAATCACCTAAATAATGATCTTTGAAATTACAGAATTAAAAATACCACGTTATTTCCTACCTGATAATTGGATGAGAAATTAGACATTAACCTAGCCTTCGAAAGGCCTAGAGATTCCTTTTTTGTTTTTCTTTCCTGTTCCTTCTTATTTGTGTTAATTTTATTTTCAGTAAAACAGATCAAGGAATTTCTCTTAGTTTATGAACCTTTCTAGAAAAGTAAATATAGCTTATACTTTTGCTATTGGTTTTATATTAAAGAAATTATGCAAAAGTTGCCTTTTAATAGAGTAAAAGTCTTTGTGGAACTTATCTGTGATTTACACATGCATGCTTCAGAAGGTCAGGTATTCTAACTTTTGTACAAGGTAAAAGTTACTTGGAATATGGAAAGGCATGCCAAAACAAATAGAAAACATTTTATTTCATTTCAACTACCTTTCTTTTTTAAAAATCTTTATTTGGTAGACATGATTTACATATCAGCCCTCAAACATAACTTTTAAAGTTTGCTCCTGTTTTAAAAGAATAAAGTCACTCTTTAAGACAAATGAACTTTTACTGCCCTATATTTGCAGAACAAAATACTGTAAACAAAAAATAACTGTAATATTCTAATGTTGTAGAGAAAAACCAGGAAATTTCTAAAGTCATGTTGTTAAAACAAATTTTTAGTTGAGAAATAAAAAAGAGAAAGAAAACTTCCTTAACTAATGATTCTCAAATATTAGTAATATTATTTTATTTCACATGAGAATCAAAATGTGGGAAATCTCACTTGTTAGGTACAAGGTAAGAAATATAATTACACAGACAAAAATGGATTACAGCAAATAATAGCAATTTGTCACCATATCTATACATGAAATAAATTCAAAATTATATAATTTTAGTGGTAGTTACTGACTCAGAAAGAGTAAGAAGTTATGTTTTAAAAATATTTACTATATAAAGTTTAATTATTGTGGCATAATAATACTGGGAATTTTGTGAAGTATATCTTAATATTGATTCTAAATTCAAATGAATTTATTGCTATAAGGAGATATTTTGCATGTAAAATTCACAAGTTTTTGTGTAATTTTTATTAAATTACAATGTATATATATGGTCTGCTTATTATAGTTTTGGAATTTACAGAGTAAACAATTGATTATCAACCTAAAATTCCTTCCATTTTAAACTACAATGTCAAGGTTCTCTGGTTAAATCACGTAACATTACAAGTGCTATCAAAATGACCTCAGCCTATTTCTGTTCTGTTTTCTTTGGCCTTGCTCATGTGATATTTTTTATACTTTAAAAACCTTTGCACTGCACTATGCTACTGTAGAACAATCTGATTTTTCTTGATTACATCTCAAAGTTGATTATATTGGTTTAATAATAAGATAAATATAAGAGTTTGTAAACTTAAATATCTTATTTTTAAAATAAAGAATCAGCAGGGATCTAATGTTTATTCATCTATATATTCTAATTTTTACTGTATTAAGTAGCAATATTAATATTAATTAGTGTCATTATTAATAATTATATTTTAATCAACTATTATGGAGTAACATAATTATAACATAGGGTTAGTGGTGATGCAAATGAATTTAACTAAATAATCTGTATGTAAAGGAGTCTTTAAATAGAACTTTGGAGCTTTAAGAGAATAGTTAATAGTTAATTGTTATTAATAGTTAATGTTATTAATTAACTATTAATAACAATTATTACAATCAACAATTATTCATTCAACAATTGTTATAAATAACAATAATAGCAATTATTATTCATGTTGTTATCATTTCATTGCCAAACACTGTATGTATTGGTATTTTACAAATGTTAACTAGCTTAATTCAGTAGTCAAATTTTTGGGGTAAATACTAGTATATCCTTTGTTTTCAAGTAAAGAAGTTGGACAGAGAAGTGAAAAACTTGTTTCAAGGTTCATTTCATCAAAGAACATACAAGAACTGATGATTAAACATTGGTTATATTTTTATAATATTTCTGATGTATGGTTAAACCTTAGATGCTTCACTGAAATTTTGCTCAATTTTTAATTAAGACATTTAATATACATAGAATTTTAGTGTATTTATGTAAAAAATTTCAAGATACTACTTTATAAACACACACACATATGCATGCACACACACACACACACTCACATATATATTTTTGTACCAAAAATGGAGGGAAACATCACTCAAAAGTTAAAAACAAGCTATTGGTTTGAAATCCCAAAGATGCTGCACTGAAATGAGTCTCTCTGATGTTTTGGCAGGAAATCCTCTACAACTTGAGAAATTTTACTTGGGACAGAAAATATAAGGGCAGGCACAAATAAAGGCAGGTGCCATAATTATAACATAGGGCTAGTGGTGATGTGAACAAATTTAACTAAATAATCTGTTTGTATCTAAAGGGGCCTTTAAATAAAACCTTGGAGCTTTAAAAGAAGGTAAATAGCATTTTCAGCCAGTGCAATAGAAAGCTATATGTTATTAAGTCTTTCAGATATGAAGTTGGATATATTCTGCATTTTTCTAAACATGCATAAAAATATTTAGATGGTTACCATATTCTTTGATTCTTCTAGGAGTCAATCTTAAGATGTGATGCTTTCATGTGAAACCTGAAACAAGGTGATCTGGGGAACCAAAGACTCTAGGACTCTTGGTGCCAACAGAGCTACTCTGTGAATATCCTTGGTGTGTAATGATGCTTTCTTCCATCTAGCTGTTGTAAGTCATGCTGTATATGCAATTAGTAAATCTTACTGTGAATGGTAATATTGACATGACTACTGTTTTAGTTCATTTTCTAAAATAGGACATACCTTAAACTTGGTACTTTTAGTTTCTAGTGTTTTCATGATCCAATATACTGTGTGATCTTGGTCAAGAGACTAAGTCTCAGTTTCTCTGTATATAAAAAGAAGCTAAATATAAACTTCCTTCATTAAAATGATTATTAAAGTAGTAAATGATAAAGTTTCAATAATAATAGAATTATATTCTATTTTTATTACTAACATGAATTCTGGTTTTAAAATTAACGAGAAAGCTAGAGGTATATACTTTTAGTTATTTACCTTTATCATTGGCACTTTTTAAAAAAACTATATTTTGAACAAAATGATCATATTGGGGTTTCTTACATTCATATTTTGTTTGCAAAGGGCTTATCACTCACGAAGTTTTCACACTCATGATTCAATCTGATTTAATCCTTCATACAATCTTGGTTTAAAGCAGGTCAGGTATTTTAATCTTCACTGTGCAGGTGAGAAAACTGATAACTGATGCTCAGCATTGTGTCTTGCTGAAGACTGCATAACTTGTAAGGGACTTAAAATTCAATGTTCTTATAACCAGTCTATACTATTTTCTCTAGACTGTTCTTTTAACTAGTCTATACTCTTTCAAATAAATGTAAGCAACTGTATTCAACTGGTCAAATTTCTATTTTTGCATTGGATTGCTACATATTTTAACTAGTTTATAAGAGTAATATGATAAATTTACAAAGTTATATTACCTGTTTGTTGCGAACAATTCCTAGACCAACTGTATGGCTGTATTCTGTCTTCTACCTCTGTTGTATCATGTACTCTGTCTTCTACCTCAAGTTCATGAACAAATCTTGGTATATCTATGTAGTAAACGAAATCATGGACCCCCACATCTTAAACTCTGCCACTTCAGAATATTATGTTACATAGTGAGGGGAGAATTAAGGTTGCAGATGGAATTAAGTTTGCTAATCAGGTTACTTTGAAATTATCCCTGATTATGTGCATGGGCCCAGTGTAATCACCAGGATCCTTATAAATGAAAGAGAGAAGGCAGCATGAAAGTACTCAGTCCAACCTTGACGGTTTGTTGATGTAGGAATGCAGCCAGAAGCCAAGGAATGCCAGTGGTGGCTTTCAGAGTATGGAAAAAAAAGCAAGGAAACAGATTCTGTCCTAAACATTCCACTCACACCTTGATTTTAGTCCAGTGAGACGCATTTCAGACTTCTGACCTCTGAAATTGTAAGATAATAAATTTGTGCTGCTTTAAGCCATTGTATTTGTGGTTGTTTGTTACAGCAGCAACAGAAAAAGAATACAGCTCAACACTGTGAAATTATGGAGAGCCTCAGAGTAGAAACAGTGGTTTATGCCAAGAGGTTATTAGGTTAGTCATAGGGGTATTTGCTGCTTTGATTGAATTTTTTGTTCCATGTTAAGTATGATCATAGGGCTAGGTTGTAATATGTCATATGGTTCCTTTTGGATACTTAGTTTGCTAAGGGAACCAGCTTACCCCTGCTTGTTCTTATTAAGAGTACAAAATACAGATCTTGGAATGTTTGGGTTCAAATGCTGCCTCTGATGCTTACTAATTATAATCTTTTTGAGCATCAGTTTTTTCATCTGTAAAATGAGGACAATACAAGTTCTTTATAGGGCTGTTGTGAGAATTAACTATTAGTTTGTGTTAAGTGCTTAAAATACTATTAATACTTGGCATATTGTAGGGACTAATTAAGTGGTAGCTATTATTATTACTAAATTATTCCTCAAATACTGTATTTTCTAGATTCATTTTCTTTATTCAGATATAGATAGGAAAGTATCCAAAACTTTGGGATGAGTGCCTTTGTGGTAGAGGCATTTTAGTATAATTATGTGAATTTTGTAATTTGTAATTTTACTTAACTTTTTAAAACCTTTCGTGCTTTGAAATACCTCTTCTTTGTCTGTTTTCATCATCATAGATATGTAGATGAAGCAAATTTGTATATTCTATAATAATTCATTTCATTGACCTTACTTATTGTTCTGTCTTAGCTGTTTTATAATTGTGAGTCTTTAGGTTAGTTTTGATGTTACTACTTCAGCATGCGAATATCTTGGTAGTAGGGAAAGTATGCAGCACCCTGTAATAAGAGATCCTAGATTAAAAATATTTCACAAGTGAGAAAAACCTAATCTGAATGGAGTTTTCAAAGACATTGTTGAGAGAGGAGTCTCTTAAGTGGATACATAGAAATGACTACTTTGGTCAGTGCCTCATTCTCTGTATTTGACAGTGGTGGTGGGTCTGCTTTAGCCCTGGTGGGAGCATATATTTGATCAATCTTTTAGGCCTTCACCACAGTGGCTATATCCCAAGGGACAATATATTAATTAATTCAACCAACATGTGTTACATACCTCCTAATGCCAATAAACAAATAACGTCTGTTCAAGATGTTTCCAGCATAGTGGGGAAGAACCAATGATCCCTGAAGTAGCATAGATTCTAGCAGTCTAGTTAGGCAGGGTGGTAAGACCTGTTTACTCTTTCTCGCTACCCACACACAAAAGCCAGTTGCAGCATGCCATGATTTCTTACGCAGTTTTAAAACGTGCATTGCTGTTACAAAACAGTTTGTCTGTGCCTGTCTTTTGACACCCTAGGTTTTCTCTAGTACGAGGAAAAACAAAACAAAATACATTCCTTATACAGACACCTGAAATACAAGGAATCCCTTTAAATTGGATATTTAAAAACTATAATCACAGGTCTATTGAGTCTGTGGTTAAGAAACAGATATCACTAATCACATGGTATGTTTTAGTAAAATGAGATTTCTCTTTTTCCTCAAATACGTGTGGTATCTTTGTGGTGCTTTTCAATCAATTCCTTCGATTTTCATTTTACAGTCTTACTACTCCCACACTTAACTAATTGGCATCTCATTTACCTGGATAACGCTAAAAATCGCAGAAAATTAGGAGGGGCTTTCCCCAAGGCACTCAACTATGTGGAAATAGGTGCATCTTTGGGTAGCCTTGGAGAGCTGTTTGGACACGGAAGCTACAAAGGATATCACTGTTTCTTCCCTATGTTTTCACTTGAATCCAGCAGTTAACAGAAGGGTAGCAGAGAAAAATAGGAACTATTTGACCAAAAAGAATCACTGCAATGAGTTAGTGGAAGGTTTCAAGTGAATTATGTGCCGAATACCTTGCCATGCCTTCTATGCCTTTCTGTGCCTTTCTACCTTGAAACTGTATCAATAAATCAGTACAGAGGTAAGCTGAGCATGCCCAGCTGTTAATATATCCTCCCTAATATTCCAGTAAGCCTCTCACTGTGTCCTCATTTCTTTTACATAGACTATGGATTGTGTGGGTTGGTATAAATGCTAACAATCAAATAATTAGGCTTTTTCTTTCATGTTGAGTTGGCCAGATTTACATATTTGGCAGTATCTTAAACTTAGGAAAATTTTTAAATGTTCAGTCTTCTTCATTCATAACATGGTTCAGAAATAATGAATTGAGAGTTTCTCAAATAATCAGTCAAATGTGGTAATGTGTCTATAAAAATATGGTTAAAATGAGTATAAATGGTTTTAGATACAGGGAAACATTTCTGTGATACTGTCTTGATAATTAAAATCTTAACATTACTTAACAGCTTTATGATGTGACAGCAGATGCCTAGAGTAGGTAGTTTTATTATTTTGGCTCATACCTTTAGCTTATGTGAATGTATGTGGTGATCAATTAAATTATGCAAGATTTTATAATATATGACATTGCTAATACTACTTTATAACTCTATTTTAGCTTTGACAATTCTGGTTTTAAAATATGCACACACAAACACACACACACACACTCACACACACATATATAGCCTCCCACCATGGGAAAGTGAATATTTAAAAAATGTTCTTAATTTATTTAGCAGGTATGAGTGCATTTTTCTTACATGCATATATTGTGCAGTGGTAAAATCTGGGCTTTTAGTGTGCCCATAACTCAGGTGGTGAACATTGTATCCAATAGGTAATTTCTCAACCCTCATCCTCCTCCTAGCTTCCCACCTTTTGTAGCCTCCAATGTCTATTATTACAGCGAGTGACTATTTGAGAAAAGAAAAGCCGCCTTATTTATCCCAGCATCCCTCCTGTACATAATATAATGGGTTTTGTGGCTAGCTACTCACTATATGTTGGTTACATTATTTAATTAAACACAAGGAAAAAATATATTCAGCTAGTCCCTTTGATTCATCTCTTTAATTCTTAAAATTGATGCTGAACTGGAGAATATTGCTTGGATATATGGTCACATGGGTTTTCTCATTTGAACTTATCATGAAAACTTAGGCTTTCCCTTGTATGGGAAGAACCTGCTCTAGTAAAATTATCATACAGTGTAGACCAGATCAGAATCTATCTCCTCTGTAGGAAGGCATATCTGGAAAAGGGAGAGCCCAGAATATTGCTGCATCAAGCTTGCTTATTTTTTTCTTGAAAATTCAGCTATCAAATGTGGAGTGGATTGAAGTGTTATTTTAACAGTAGTGTCTGCATTAGGAAATATGAGGCCAGTATGTAGGTGAGAAGCCTGGGGGTTAGAGAGGTTAGATAATTTTTTCAAGATGAGAAGTAGAGTATAGGTTTTACCCAACTCTTCTAATACTAAATCAAGGTGCTTTCTTGTCGTTGTTTTATTTTGTGGTTTTTGTTTTTGCTTTTGCTGCTTCTTTTTAAGAGCCCTTTAAATAATCCTTTTTTAAAAAGAATCCTTTAGATTTTTTTTTAAAACATCTTTTTTTAAAAGAATTTTATGCTGCATCATAGTAGTAATAACTGGTGCTCCCGGAGGAATGAAGTTTAGTGAACAGGCTGAGGTCTGTCACAGTCCCAGTCCAGGGCAAAAGAGGTCCATGGCCTCCATCTGCTGCTGAGGAGAACACCAAGAAAGTCTAGTCCCCGTGGGGAACCCAGAGGGTAATAAAAGCATTGAAGCCATGGGACTTTAACTTCTAGGGCATGGTTATGGCTTCTATAAACTGTCTTTGCCATGTAATTTTACATTGCTTTTTAAATTGTTATATTCTGACATCATCATATGGAGGTTTTATACTTTTATTTAAAATAGCTTAAAATCCCAGTCTGGACAACATAGCCAGACCTTGTCTCTACAAAAAATTTTTAAAAATTATCCAGAGGTAGTGGCATGTATCTGTAGTCCCACCTACTGAGGAGGCTGAAGCAGGCTAGTTTAAGCCCAGGAGTTCAAGGCTGCAGTGAGCTTTGATTGCCACTGCACTCCATCCTGCGTGAAAGAGTGAGACCCTGTCACAAAATTGAAAAATACAATAAAATAAACTATGATAAAAATCCTAACATAACAACAAAAGGTTACCTTAAGTTTTATTTAAGATGTAAATTTGTTTCGAGGTGTGGAAAGATCTCATACTCTGTGAGATATGACTGAGACAGTAGATTTAATGTTGTCTTAAACTTCATTTATTTATATCTGGTTAATGACTAATGCCTTTGTAGTGTTTTTAAAACCAGGAGAAATAATGACTTCTTATTTTACAAATGGCAGTAAAAAGTCAAAGCATATTAAGATACCTATTCTAGTATAATTGGCAATAGCAATAGAGAGAAACTACATACCCAATCATATTATGTTTTATAACATATTCTCTGGCATTCCTATGTGGAGGAGAAGTGGTTGGGTGGTTGGGTGGGTGGAAGATGCTTGTGGTATGTGGGAAGGGGAGGGGATATTGACCAGTTTTGAGTAGGAGCATGTTGTTGTCTGCATTTGTGTTAGATGTACAATTTAGGCAAAGATTTGGGGTTTTGAGTAGAGAGTTTGAAGGCTGGGATAACACTTGGAAGGCTACTAAATTTGTTAGTGCCTGTGGGAATTAGGGAAGGAAGATAGATTTAACTTCTTCTCCAAGTAGAATTTACAAGGATTGGCAACTTTGGTTTCATTTTAGAGAAGAGGAGACATTTTTGCTGACTCTGAGACTTTGAGCTGAGTGGCAGAATGTTAGTGCATTTAATAGAAAGCTGTGGGACCACAGTGCAAGCTGAGAGTGATGGTGGGGAGCTAAGTGGAACCCAAGGTCCTGAGCTAGAAGGATATTTTTAAAGCACTCTCTCTCTGAACTTGTTTCCTCTATTGGCTAAATACAGTAGTATCTTCTATTGAATGGATAATAGCTAAGAAAGTAAGGGTCTTAAATGTACCATGTACTCAAATCACCTTTCCAATAATTCTTTTCCATTAGTGAGCTCCTGTTGTCAGCAAGAAGGGGGAATCCATTAAGGTGGTAGAATACATGCATATTTAGGACCACCCTCCCCCAATTAGATTTTTCTAGGATGTATTAAAACTTTAAAGGAATTATTCCGTGAAAGCAAATTTGACTGATGGCATCTTTCTCTTATGCTTATCAAGGTTAAAAATGATTTCTTTTTACATTATAACTCTGAGAGATAATTAATGTGGATTGTTTTCTTCTGCTGTAAGCTAACTTTTAGCTCCATTGTAATTCTAGAATTTAGAAAATAGAAGCACTGTTAGTACTACTCAGTGAAAGTTAGGATTATGATACTGTTTCCAGGAAAATAATAGAAAAAAAAATTGTATCCAGATGAGAAAAGAAATGTGTTATATTATTTCCATTATGTTTGTGAGACCTTTGGTTTTTGTGTTTTCTGATGAATTTACTGCTGTTTTCCATTCACAATATATATGTGAGCTTTCTGTTCTTTAGAATTTCTTGCACTTTTTATTCAGATGAAAAACTTGGATTTTGCACATTAATTCAGTTTTACTCCTTAGTTACAATGCGAAAAACATCATAATCTCACAAGGGAAATGTGTAAAATGCTTCGTGAAACTTGGGAATAATATTATAAATAAATCTATTGCCAAGAACTTATTGTCATGTTTTAAACACAGAATTAATAACCTGTTCCAAGGGCACACAGGCTATTTATCAAGGTTTTCTCCTAAGACTATCTGCGTTTCCTCTCTCTCCTATCCTCATATTATTGAAGAATTTTGGAAACCGGAAATTAAAAAAAAAATCTCGCATGATCCTATTTTTGGAGTTACTTTTGAGAATTTATAACCTTGGCAAAAGTTAGTCACCTTCAGCCATTCTCTCCCCAGGGCTCCTGGTGAACAGGTCTGTTTTGCATTTGGCTTTTCTTTTCTCAAAGGTGTATGTAGAAACCACACTGTCTGTGTTTATCTCACATCTCACAGAATTTAGTTGCCCAACTTTAGTAACATGATTTCTCTGTGCTTTAAGTTATGTTCTGATAAAAAAAGGTAAGTCAAATTGTTGAAGGTGTTACTGTGATTACAAAGGTGACTAAAGTTAATGTTAAAGTCAGTTCGTTCTATTTGCTATTTGTTTTACACCAGCAAACATTAACCCATAATTTGCTGCTTTAGGTGAATTTTAATTTTTTATATATTTGCTTAAAATGTTTATTTAACATATTAAAGTAATATGGTAGAAGAAAAATCTTATGTGAAGAAAGATGAATTCTACATTTAGAAAGGAAATATGTAATTTATAATTTGAACTCTTTAAACTTTTCGAACATGCATACTAGACTTAACAGACCCTGGTTTTTATCAGTGGATAGTATTTTTTGAGGATTTTATATTGTAATGACAGTAAGCAAAATAATACAAAATAAGTACAAAATACGTTTTTCAAACTCCCGTCAATTTTGTTCTTTATAAATCTTATCAAACTATTTTCTTGATAACATAATGTTTACATATCAAATGTATATCTTTCTATTTCTCTTCTTATTTAACTTTAGAATATTTTGTAATAATACTAACTAGAACAATTAGCTATACATATGGGAGCCTTTTAAAATTATTATTCTTGATGTAATAAATAGCATATTAACTGAATAATGATGATAATTTCTGTACATAAAATTGTTTTATATTATCAATATAAAAACGTAGTTGATAAAGCAAACAATATTATTGAAATTTTATTCTTTTACCCTTTTTAAAAAAGAAACTACTTTGAGGTATATGTACAGGGTACAAAATGAAGTTATTCATTGGTTAATCACTTATATTACATTTTAATAATTTTACCCCAAATAAATGTATTGAACACTCACTAGCCACTAAGCACCTTGTTTCATTGGGACAAAGAAGCATTTGAAGAGTTCTCAGTAAATATATAGACTGCTTTTGATTGTCAGATGTACTGTATAATTGTGAAATCCATAGTACAATTTGTTCACTGTGTTAAAATCTCAGTTTATGTCTAATTTTGTACTAGGTAAAATTTCTTTATGCTTTTATTTCATTTTAGTTTTTAAGCTTAAGTTTTCAGTAGAAATGATAGAAACATACCACATATTTTGTAAAAGCCTTTAGTTTATTTGGTTAAATAAATTAGATAAAATTTCTAGAAGTTATTTATGTTATTACCTGGTTATTATTATTTAATAATTATACACATTTAGAAATGTAGCCTTCCCAAATCTTTGGGAAGCATATTTTACAAGTGGCAACTGCTTAGTGCTTAGATCTAAATAATTACATCTTTCACAAAGGAAATCAGATATTTCTCATCCACTGATAGAGGGAGTCTGGCATGCTGTTTGATAGAGAGGAACGTGGGCCTCAAATCTAGACAATCTAGAGTCGGAATCCAGGACCCAATATTTCACAGCTATATGAAATAAATAATCAAAACTCTGAGCTTCGGTGTCCCCATAGAAAAATATTTATCATAATGTCTATCATGTATCATTTAGAGAATGGAGTAATAGGTATAAATTATTTGGCAAAATGGTTACCTAGAATATGAGAAGCATTTAATAAATCACAACACTGCGTTTTTCCAAAGGTTCTTGTAGTTTCTTCAAATACAGAGATGGTACTAATGATCTATCACCAGATTTACCCTCACATGGGGCTGGGGACTCTTTGGGACAGAGAACATGCATTTACAGAATTGCTGACCATGTAGGGAGTGTTCTGTGTGATCAGGAAACAGATTAAACTGACTGGCCCACAAGAGATGCAACACTTTGACCCTGGCCTCTTTATTATTGTTCGTAACTTACAAAGTTACCTAGTCTCAGACTCAGTGAAGAGTCACTCAACTATTAATTTATATAGTACAGCATTTTTGCAATATGCTTTATGCATATTAAATCACATGATGGAAAATGTGCTTGAAAATGTGGCTACATCAGTACAACACATGAGAAGGTTAAATTTAGCAGTTCACATTGCCAGACTTGGCCACCTTCTTTGACCCATGATATAATTTAAGCCAAGCTTACTTTAGACTCTGAAAAGTATCAACTAATTGTGCATGTCAAAGCAGGTTCTTGAAAAAGAGAAAGAACTAACTTTCCCCTATTTGAGAGAAGAGAGAGGGAAGGGCAAAGCAGAGTCTCTGGAGATATGTGTGTAAGTTTGCTTGTGGCTAAAAGTTAATGATCAGTTGCCTCTGTTCTTAGCCCTGAGCCGGGAGAAAAGTGTCAAACGTGGGTTCTCTCTCTATTCAGGTAACTTTAAAAATGATACAAATCGTATTCATGTTAATTGTAGTTTAGATTATAGAGGTGATTTTTTTTTCCTTTAGTATCATGTGATTTCATGCTCTATATTGGAATAACAATGAGAAACTTTATATATGCTGGCTAATGTAAAAATATTTTATTTTTGAAGTATTCCAAGTTAGGGCTAAGCAGAGATTCTGTATTGTATTAGATGGGAAGATAATTTTTACATGTTTTTATGAAACTATCAATTGTGGTTCTTAATCCTACTGGCTGAAAGATGTATTAATCATAATTATTTAAAATAATGTACATTATATAGTGTGCCAAGTCTTGGCTAGTAAGAAAAATTACAAAATTTTTTAACATTGACATTCTGAAAATAAGACTAAATCTTTAATCACTAAAATTATTTGTATTTCATATTATAATGCCAAAAGTAACCTATTTTTCCTATTCTAAATCATTACATTTTATAACTATGTGTGGGTACTTTGTTGAAAAAAATAGTAAAGATAAATTGATTTTTATTATAGGACTTAGGTAATTTCATTCCAAAACATTTGGGATAGTATTACTACTTCTGATTTAGATACACACCAAAGCCATGCTGACAGGTTCATAATTTCATATATTCTCAGATGCTGATGAGCAATGATTTTATTTTTTTATTCCTCCATTCAGGAGGTTTCAAGGTATGGACAGCAGGCCAGACCAGCACCTGGCCTGTATCAGTGAGACAGACTTTCTTATCTCCCATCTTGTGTGGAGTACTTAGAGCCCCCTCTACCATGCAGAGCATGAACTTCTGCTTCGTTGACTACTTGCAGTCCCATATTCCAGCAGGCTCTATGTTGTGTTTTCCAGTGTTGTGTTGGAAAGCCATGCTGTGTTTTCCCTCTGTTTCTGGGCAATGGAGATGCTTCTTCTTGTTGATATTGTTGTTATTATCACCATTTAGGATAGATATTTAATTTGTTTTTTGCTTTTCAGATTTTTTTATCATCATGTGCTTGCAGCAGAGAGGTTACATTCATATGTGAATTTACAGCAACATGTTGATTCTTTGGCTGACTTTGGACTAAAAGTGGATAGCAAATTATCAAATATAAAGTGCATCGCAGTTCTGTATTGCCTATTGCAATTAGATATGCATTGAATTCTAATTGTGTGGGTTGCAAACATGACATTCTTATATAATAATCAAAGAGCTTATTTGTGTTCTTACCTGGGTGGAAGGCTGTGCCATCTCTCTATCAAGATAGTTCTGTAAGCGTACTTTATAGTAGTCCAAGGACTTTAATTCAAATGCAGTTTTGGATCTAGTCAGCTGCTTGACCGGAGCTTTAACAAAGCCATAGAATTCTGCACTCTAAAGCATAAAAGAGTTGACTTTGACTCAGGATATTTTGTAGGCTAAAGTCTCATTTCCATCACTTCTATGATAAAATAACTTACAAGGTTCTTATGATATTTATAATTTTGAGCAGTATATTAAACATGTCAGAATGATTTTGCCACGTAATATTTCCACGTATAATGAAGCTAACCTCTTGAACAAAACTTTGAGCATTTTATATCTGAGTGTAGAAGAACATTTGCTGAAATTGATGAATTGGTTTTGGCATAATAAATATTGAGCTGTTGTTTTTGACAATAATTGGCAAATAGATTCAGTTATTTCTTGAAGTTGATTCTAAAATATACTAGTAAGAATATGTCATAACAAAGAATAAGTGCTGAAATTGAGACTCCCATGATGTTGAACAAAATTAAGCCCTAGCTCAGTAAGGTAGGACACTGTGTTACTTATAGATTAGACAAGTTGTCAGAGAATATTTTTTTTTGTTTTTTTGGGTTTTTTTGTCCACAAGTAACCTCTAGTAATTTTTGTTAGCAATAAAGTATTTACCTGAGCATTTAATTAGTACACTTTCTTCTCTTTTGTGTAGCCTAACATCATAGAAGGAGTGAAAAACTGTCTCATATAACCCAAAGGACATTAACAAAGATGAATAAAATATTGCAATATTCATTTCTTACCCATAACACTGAACTTAATATTGAAACAGGTTTATAAAGATGACACTGCATGTTTAATTCTGTGTATCAGTTCTTCAAATGTCTTAAGTTTCTATTGATCTTTGCTGTGCTACTTGTTGGAACATCATTGGTTATCTAACTGGAAGAAGGCATTTGTTTATCTGTTAGTTCTCCAAGGATATCCTCATCTCTCTTGAGAAGAATTTTTGCAAATATTCTTTTGGATTTTTTTACTCTTTCCTTGTCACTTGATGAAATCACGCTCATCATTCAAGGCTCAACCAACCAAAATACCTTTATGATCTCAGTCTGGTTTAGTTATGCTGCCTTATACAATAGTTATTACCTTAGAGCAGTTTTTCCCAACTAGATTTTGATGGGAAAATTATTCCCTAATGACCTAAGCCTTACACCTGATTTATCCATTTTATGTGTTAACTTTTCTCTTTTGCATTATGTTGCATAATATTTATGTAATATCAGAAGAACTAAGAAAATAGCCACTAAGACAATTTTCCATTTTTAGGGATTCAGATAATTCTAGCTGAAAAGCTGCCATAGAGTGTTATATTCTAGAAAAGCTGCCATAGAGTATTATATTCTTTTTTCCTTGTTATTATTTCTAAAAGGATTATATACTCCATGAAGGCATAGACTATATCGTGTTTCCTCTTTATACCTGTAGTGCTAGCACACTGGACTTCTGCCAATAGGAGTTGTTTGATAAATATTTGTGAATTAAATGATAGAAAGAGGCTTTCTTCTTCTCGCAAAACTTTGTTGATAGAACTGTTTAAGGTGACAGGTAATCCATATCACTGGGTCCAAAGAGCTTAGATTACACATGAACTAGTGCTGATATTTGAAAGGGCCAGTCAGGTGGGGAAAGCAGAGGAAATCTGAACTGTGCTGATATTTTTTGTCAGCCCACCAATGTTATATGTATAGGTAGTAGGCCTGTTTAGGTTAAGTCAAAATTCTCTACAGTGTTACCACCTCTCTAAAGTAAGAGGTGCTAGGAAGAAGGTGCAGAAAAGAGGAGCAGCTTGGCAGAAATAAGGCAGGAGATCTATGTTCCAATAAAAAGGGCTAAAATTTAGGCAACGATTTCAGTCCTTTGGGAACTGGAGTGAAAACCAACAGTCAAGATAGAAGTCATGCTACAGAGATAGGAGTACATTTGGGAATGCTGTTACTCATGTGATATTCTGATATCCCAGATCACAGTGGATACAATGGGACAGAAGATAGATCAAATTCAAACATGCTAGAGGGTTTAGGACTCCTAAAATGCTAAGACTCAGTTACAGTTGTCTCATAAAGTGGTAGATCTGATCCTCAGCTCTCAGATCATCTTACCCATAACTAAGCGAGTCTGGGTCAACAAGGGCAATGATGGAACAAGGCCGTATGCCAGTCATTAATCAGCAGACTAGTTTGTTTCTTCATAGCATGGTGATGACAAGGGTCCCAAGACATCCTTAAGATCTAGCAAGAGAGGAAAGGCTCAAATGCACAAACAGTTTCAAATATCTACTTATTTCATATTTTCATATTTCTTATTGTCTTATTCACTGGTCATAGTGTTATGGGCTGAGTCTTTGTATACTCCCAGAATACCCAGTGTAATTGAATTTGGAGATGGTGCCTTTGGGAGGTAATTAAGTCATGATGGTAGCATCTTGGTCTGATGAAATCAGTGTCCTTATGAGGCAACAGAGAACTTGATCTCTCTCACTGTTTTCTTGGATGGAGGAAGGCTAAGTGAGCACACAGCAAAAGAGCCCTCAACCTCACCTGACCATGTGGCACTCAGATATCAGACTTGCAGCCTCCGGAAGTGTAATAAAACAAATTTCCATTGTTGAAGCCACCACTGTATTTTGTTACGGCAGCCAGGGCAGACTGGCATACACAGCAGATCACATGTTTAAGCCTCAAAGTAAAGGTAAAAGGAAAATGTTAAAAGAGGAAGATACAGAGAGGGGAAGCATTTGTGGCCTGTTTTGTAATCAACCATAATTTTGCCACAGTCTGAAAAAAATATAATGCATGATGTAATAAAATCTGTGTAGGGATTACAAATTAATGAACTATGCTTCTTTTTATATAAAAAAATTTAAATGAACACTTTTAGAAAAAAAATGACCTGGGTCAGATGTTCTGATGTTATTTAGCACTTCCACGTTCCACATCATGCACTTACATATTAAGTATACTTCAGGACTATTATGTGTTTACTAGTTGTGTAGCTATTGCAAATTCCCCAGTTATATATAAACCAAATGACTAAATATTTCTTTAAATCTTTCTTCACATAATCTGTTCAAAAATTAAATTTTTTATTTCATTGCCAATTGACCTTCAGGCAAACTGTCAAGAAATTTATGAGGGTAACAGCTTGAATATGTGTACCCAAGTGTCTCTTGGGTAAAATATGACTTATGGCTTTCTTGCTCCTGAAATGATTAAGTCTCAAAACCTGAAGTTGACAGCAGAGTCATTGTACAGATTGATGTTCTCAATGACTAACATTTGACAGAATTTGCTTCTGATTTATCATGCTTCTAGGTAAAAACAATTTACTTCATTTTTTAGTATTTTTACTATGTTCTTTCAGTAATTTATATATAAACTTTTATATTGATATATTTGCATTTTGAGTAAACTAATATTTTAAATTGAACTTTTATTTTTTAAAGTACAATTTTTATTTTTTTAAGTATACTGGCATGATTTCTGCTCTTTTCTTTTTTGATGTTAAGTAGTTCCTGATTTTTTTTTAATTGTAGCTAACAGCAAACTATTACTCATATAAAATCTATTTAGTAATAATTGGATTTTTTTTTTACCATTTTTTTCATTCAAGCATGTCAAATGAATGTGAAGAACAATTATAAACAATTAGGTACAACCCCCACCAACAAAGTTTATAATTTCTGGAAAATAGAGAACTAATACATCACTTTTCTCTTACTCCTCAATTACTCTAAATTATTATATATATATATTTTTTAAGAATTAAAGTATGCCACATTAAAGAAGGAAACAAAATGCAAAAAATGGAGGGAGTGTAGATAGTACATAATTCCTTCCTAGAGTATTTTTATCTACTAAGTAGGTAAAGGGACATATTTTTATTTTATGTTTCCTATATAATTTATACTTTCTACCTTATGCAAACGTTACTTAAACTCTTTTGCTAAATGCAAAAGAGTTTAAGTAACGTTTGCATAAGGTAGAAAGCATATTAACATAATTAATATCCAGAGGACTACCATTCAACTGAAGAATTTACTAGAATGTCACTTGAAATGAGTTTATTCCTCTCCTGTTTCATGTGCACTCTGTTTCATACAGAGACAGCTTATTTTATTTTATTTTATTTTTTTATGTTCAAAATGTAATTTGTTTTTATTAATTCCTTTTTTTAAAATTATACTTTAAGTTCTAGGGTACATGTGCATAACGTGCAGGTTTGTTACATATGTATACTTGAGCCATGTTGGTGTGCTGCACCCATCAACTCGTCAGCACCCATCAATTCGTCATTTATATCAGGTATAACTCCCAATGCAATCCCTCTCCCCTCCCCCCTCCCCATGATAGGCCCCGGTGTGTGATGTTCCCCTTCCCGAGTCCAAGTGATCTCATTGTTCAGTTCCCACCTATGAGTGAGAACATGTGGTGTTTGGTTTTCTGTTCTTGTGACAGTTTGCTAAGAATGATGGTTTCCAGCTGCATCCATGTCCCTACAAAGGACGCAAACTCATCCTTTTTTATGGCTGCATAGTATTCCATGGTGTATATGTGCCACATTTTCTTAATCCAGTCGAGACAGCTTATTTTAAACTTTATTATGTTTTAGCCCATTGCTTGTGTGTGTGTGTGTGTGTGTTTTAATGTGGTGCTTAGTGTTTTTTCTTATAATAGAAAGATTTAAGGAATAGTTGTGAATTTTTGATACTTTGAATTTATAATGGAATCTAGGATGAGATCTTGGGAGTGCAGTCTTTTTGTGAACTGCATTTTCCTTTCTAGTAAAAGGACAAAATCAGGGTTTGTGTGTGAAGAGGTTGGTCCAATGCATCATTATTGGGTAGGCCAGAGGCATATTGGAAGGGGTAACACTTAAGCTGGAAAAATTTGAAAATCGAACATTAAAATATTAAAGAGATTTTTTTAAGGAGCTCTGAAACCTTGCATGCAAATGTTTATTAACAAAGCTACTGGTATTTATAGCTTACTCCAAATTGGAACTTATTCCAAACTAAACATGTTATCTTCTTTTACCTAAAACTTATCTCAATAAATAAATGGTTTCAGCAAGCCTTTCAAGTCAAATATCTGTCTCATTCTCAATCCCTCTCTTTTCTTCCACTAGTTTTAGCATCCATCTTCCAAGTACAGTAAGGTTCTAGTTCCGTAATTGCTCTCAAATCTTCCCTCTTGTCTTTCCACAAGGCTACTGTTTTGTCATGGCTTTTCTAGATTACTTGCAGTAGAATCTAATAGTTTGTTGCTATAACCTCTGTCTTCAACTGTTTTCTTTACCCTGTCTCTTAAATGCAAACTAGCCAAATCATTCCCTTACTCAAAAACCTGTAAGTAATTTTGAAAGTTTTAAGAAAAATGTGCTTTGTGCTTTTCTACCCTCACTTGTTTCCAACTACATAGGTCATGGTGCCATGGTGTCCCTTACTTCCAGGACATCCAAATATTATAGGATCCTTGGGTGTCACTTCACCAGCCAGAAACCTCTGTGGCTGGTGGTGCCTTTGCCCAAGTTTTTACTGGAGCCTGATGGGCTCATTCCATCCACTTGGCCTGGCAGGCTGCTCTTGGCTTGCTCTGCTGGCCTGAATCTCACACCTGCCGAGGGTGAGCCAGGTGTGGAGCAGCGAGGGGCATATGAGTGAGCAAGCGTGGGGCTTAGGCACTGCACACAGCCAGTCATGCTGGCTGAGGTCACAGCCCTGGCTCAGGGAACTCCTAGGTCTGGGCTCCCTGAAGGGCCATAGCTCCTCCCTCCCTCTCTCTTCTCTCCTTCTTGTTGCCTGCAACATGGCAGGGAAGGGGTGTGTTTTAGCCCTGTTTGTGTTACAGCTCTTTTAGCCCCACCATTCAGCAGGTCTGAGTTTTTGTCCTGTGTCCAGGAAGAATGAGGTATGTGGACAAATGGAGGGTGAGCAAGGTGAAGAGGAGTTTTATTGAGTAATAGAACAGCTCAGAGGAAACCCGCAGTAGGTAGCTCCTCTCTGCAGCCAGAGTATCCTGATGAGTGTTCAGCTCTTAGCAGAGAGGATACCCTGAAGTGGGTAACTGCTCTCTGCAGCTAGTAGTTCCGATGTCTGCTCAGCTCTCTTCAGAGAGGAGACTCTTCTACACAGGTGGGTTGTCCCATCATCTCTTTGAGTCTAGCTGAGTCCAGGGTTTTTATGGGCTTTGGATGGGAGGAAGTGCCTCCTGATTGGTTCATGGGCAGCCACAGGCGGGCACAGAAAAAGCACCATAATTTCCCATTCTGGTCCTTGGGTCTGACAGCCTGCCACCCAAGCTTTAGGCCTTCCCCAGCTTGAAGGTGGGGTTTCACCTGGAACCCATCCCTTTCTATCCAGGAGTCTGTCTGTCTCCTGAAGCTGTTCATGATGCCCAGGCTGCTTGTGCCAACAGGTGGCTGCAAGCCAGTGCTGAGCTGCCCTCAGCCCCCACTTTGCCTCCCTCCTGTGCTTGTTGATACCCAAAGTCCAGGGGGGCTGAGGTGGCAGGGGGCTGGCATGTCAGTGCTGCCCTGAGTGAAGACACACCCAGCTGGGTTCCAACATTGCACAGGCTTGGCCTCAACTTTGCTCCAAGATCAGAACAGGCACCAGGAATGGAGGGAAGCCAAGCTGTGGGAGCAGGCATTTCTGAGCCTGCAGGCACAGAGGGGCCTTTCTAGGCCCCCCAAGAGTGCACAGATGCCAGTGTCCGCAGTGTGACTTGGGTGGCTGCAGCTGCATCTAGGAAGGTGAGGCTCCTGCCTGCCTCCAGCTCCCAAGAGCACAGGGATGCCTGGGTCCCCAGCCATGGCTCGGTGGCCACAGCTGCTCCCAGGGAGTGCAAGACTTCTGCCTTGCCAAGTCGGAAGGGAGTGGGGCTTTCACCTATTCCTGGCTATTTGGATCCCCAAATGTACCCCTCCCACTGCAGCTGGCATCATGCCAGTGGCCACTATAGAAGGGCCACCACTGCCATCATCAACTGGTATTTTTTTGTTACCTATTTCACCCTACTCCCAATTTCACCCTACCTGAACTCATCCCAGGAGTTAATCCCATTCTTCAAGACAGTTCAAACAGTTCAGTGCAACCTTAACTCTTCTTGTTATAATTTCTTGACTATCATTATCTAGGTTAGGTTATTCTCCTCTTTGCCCCTTAGAAATCTGAACTTACCTGTCTCATGAAGTTTATCATATGATGTCATTATCTACTTTATAATTACCTCCTACCTTTTGTCCTTTTGTAGATCAGAAACTATCTCTTTCATCTTAGGCATCTTTGTATTTCCAATGTGTGGCACAGTCTTTGGCATAAAATGAAATACCAAATAAATATTTGGTGAGTGAATGAATGGATGAATGAATGAATGAATGCTGGAGACACCAAGACATTAAATAGTGTTCTACCTTGATTTCATCATAAGGACAGAATTAGAATTAAGAAAGAAGCATAGTGAGAGTTACCTCTAAGTATAAAAACCCAAGGTAGAAAGTTATTGCCACTAAAATGATCATTTCGGAGACAGGCAGGATCGGTAACTGAAGACCAGCACAGTTAATATTCCATAACTCCAAGCTGTGGAACTTATTCTTGTTAATCATTTTTACAATGCTCATGTGTTTTTCCACAGTAATTAGTAGTAACCTGAAAAATAAAGGCGTTTTCTGCCTGACTTTACTGGCATCACGGAAAAGCAAGTTAGAAAGGCTATCCCGCTTTGTAGTCAAAATGTCCAAGAACAGAACTTTTACAGAGGATAGAGAGGCAAAAGACAGGAAAAGTAGAAACCAGTCCAAGTCTGTGGGATTCATAGCCAAGAAAGAATGAAACAGTGCATCACTGAAGTGGTCCTGAGAGCTTCTAAGACTCTGGGGCCGAACATCACAGAAGATAGAGGACTTTTTCCAATGTAGTGTTTTTAAGATATTATTTAACCAGATTTGAAAAATAACCTTGGAATTTATAGGCATTATGTCTAGTCTTATTTCTTTTAGATTGAAAATGAGTTATTTTGATTGCTATTGTGTTTTGGATTGAGAAGGAGGCAGGTAGGAGAGAAGGAGATTCTTTAGCCTCTACTCTTCAGAATAAGTAAAATGAAAATTTCTCCACCTCTTATGTTCTTGGCCACTCTCTACTTGCAAACTTTTTTTTTTTTTTTTTTTTACCTCTATCCCTGAATGATTAATCTCTATTATAATACTGTATTTATTTTCTTTATATAGAATGCAATCTATAATTATCTTATTTATATTTTTAACTTTCTCATTCCTCTCTTCTCTACTAAAATATGTATTCATGTTTTGTTTAGCCCTGTAGCCACAGTGCCTGACAAATAATAGGCTTTCAATTGATATTTGTTGAACAAATGAATAGATGAACTGATGACTAAAAATGAAGTTAGGTTGATAGTAATAATTGTAGTTCTTCGGACAGTTCACCCTTCGTTTGCCTTTTCTATGACCCTGAATTCTCTGTAAATTCCTCCACCAAATATTTCTGGGAAGCACATGAGCTGAAAGAGAGGTCAAATGAGTTTTTGCCCTACTGCTTTCTCACCATTGCTAATGCCCTCAGTGGAAAGCGCAACAGCGCAACAAAAACACTGCCTATGGAAAGTTCTTGTCCTCTGGTGCTTCCAAAGTAACTGATTCCCAAATACCAAAACTGAGGTGCAGGCAGCAATGGAAAAAATGATCCCTGTTCAAATCCATGCCATACCTGACCATATCTGAATTTTAAAACATCATTGTGTTTAGAGTCTTAAAGTATTTTGTGAAAACAGCTTCTGTAGCATCAGTTCTTAAATCACCTATCCCCTGGAACCTCAGATGTTCCTGCAGACAAGAAAAGTGTATGTACCATGTCATCCATCTTGTTTATTGTTTTACTCCCTCCTGGGCATCCATGCACTGTTCTGTCTGTCTGTAGCCACATTGCAAAGCAAACAAAATTGTCAGTTCATGCAAATAAACTCCTAGAATGGTCATCAGTTCTCTAGCTCTGTAAGCATACAGTTGGGAGTCCCAGCTTTACCTGTGCCAGCAAATGCTGTTTTTTTGTTTGTTTGTTTGTTTGTTTTTTGTTTTTTTTTTTAAATCTAGATACTTCTATGGTTCATTGCAAATATGTTTTTATAGAACTGCTTCAAAAATTGTAGAAAAATTGTTAATATTTTTCCTAACCAAATTATCTCCTATAATAATCTTCCTTTTCATCAGGCAATTCCTACCAGTTAGAGAGATTTAAGCATGGGGAGGAGGATGAAATGAAAAGGAATGAAGAGTAATTCTCACCTTGCAGCTCCTTTCAAGTTTAAATGTTACTGAATGTAGTATTTCGAACAGTGATTCAATTTATACTGTTTATTAATTTCTTATATTTGGATAGGGATCTCACTGTCACTGGTTTCTTTGAGAGGGTCTGCTGTGGGCATATAGGGAACCAATAGCATTCGGGTCATTTTTTCTTAGGCCCCTGGGGAGCATGGCTGGATTCAGTTGAACTCCTCTCAGAATAGGTCTATTTCTATCACCTATAGGGACCAGGTTGGAGCCAATTAGAGTCCTGCAACCCCAAGAATCTCATAATACAGCTTCATTCCCTAAGGTCTTTGAAAATGCATGTTACATGCTGATCCCAAAGGAACCAGGTTAAACTGACCCTAGAAATTCCAAGTAGAATTCTACTGGTCATTAAAAAAACTTTTGCTGAGACTAAAATTTCTTTACCTAGCTGTACTTAGTACTTTGTGAATCCTGTACCTCATTTGTGGAAATACATTTGGCTTTTAAACTAAATCCATTGAGTAGATCTAAACTTTATCATTATCTGCAGATAATGATTCTAGCAGCAATATCTATGTTAGGATTACATGTATAACAAACTACACATTAGGGTTATCATTTTATTTTTAACTGCTAGTTTATGTAATTAAACGTACATAAATTTTAACATCTTAGGGGACAGAAGACTATTATAAAAAATAATTTTATGAATAGTTATAAAAAAATAAAGTTCAGCATATCCTGACATGAAGTTATTTCCTTGGCCTGAGGTCACTTTATTAGATACTATAGTGAATATAAATGATTTATTCACTGTTTATGGTCTCAGGATGCTTACAGTTTAGATTTTCTTGAGGGGAAAAAAAAAAAAAAAAAAAAAAAAAGCTTTGTACATGAAAGTCAGTCTAGGAGTTCTGTATTGTCTAACTAAAACAAATTGTGGCCTCACACAGTAGCTCACACCTGTAATCCCACACTTCGGGAGGCCAAGGTGGGTGGATCACCTGAGGTCAGGAGTTTGAGACTAGCATGACAAACATGGAGAAACCCCGTCTGTACTAAAAATACAAAATTAGCCAGACATTGTGGTGGGCACCTGTAATCCCTGCTACTCAGGAGGCTGAGGCAGGAGAATCACTTGAACCTGGGAGGCGGAGGTTGCGGTGAGCCAAGATCATGCCATTGCATTCTCTCCTGGGCAACCAGAGCAAAACACCATCTAAAAAAAAAAAAAAAAAAAAAAAAAAAAATGCACATTGACATAATGAAGATGTTGAGAAATTGTGAAATAAATATAACATTTAACAGAAAATCTCTCCCATCTACCAATCATTTCCGTGTAATACCTGTCAACATCCTGTGAGACAGGTGTCTTCTGATAGAGTGTTATGCAATTTGAATAAAATATATGAAATTATGAAAAATAGGCAAGAAAAATTTAAGGTAGTCAAACTTTGGTATGCCTTCTATTGAAGATGGAGGAGTGACCCAATCTGAGAATTACTATTGGGAGATCAATCCTGCTAGGATGCGTTGGAGAGAGGCCAGAAGCGGGGAAAGATATAGGAGGCAAGGTTGGGAAACTGAAAGTAAGACAGTCCTTTAGGAGACTATTACAGTTGTCCATGTGTGAGGTGAAAAGCACATGAACCATGATGATCAAGAGAGAAATGAAAAGAAAGATGCATTCCAGAGCTATTAAAGAGGAATTACTTATTAAAGAAAGGACTTGGGGTTTTTCAGCTTAGGAACAGTTCCTGCAATATACAAACTCAAAAATTTAACATTTCAGTGGGGTGCCCCTTTGAAAATATCTAGGAAGTAGCAATAAATGAAGAATTTAAATTTAGGAAAAGGATTACTGCAAGAGGTAGAGAATTGGATCACACCATGAATAAAAGTGGTAACTGAATCTATAGAGATTGATAATATTATGGGGGATATGTAAAGAGAAAAGAGCCAACAATTTAACCTTTATGAGAACCCACATATGTAGGACCTAATGAGGAAAAGTAGCCATTGAATAAAGAGTAGTGATATAATAAGAGAGAGGCCAAGGACTGCAAAGTCTCAAGTACAAGGTACAATTGAATATTATTACATACTGTTAAAAATGTCAATGAGATGAGGTTCAGTGGCTTTGGAGATTAGAAAGCTTATAGCTCATCTTTAGGAGAAAATTTATTCAGTGAGACTTTGTAAGAGAAAGGTCCAGTGCAAGAAATTCACAATGCCAATATGGTGAGATAGTAGAGTCTACAAGGAAACGTGACTCTTGCATGAAATTTTGAAGTAAAGAAGATGAAAGAAATTTAGTGGTGGCTCAAGATAAAGGCAACTCTAAAAGAGGACATTTTTCCTACTTTTTCTAGGCTCAGAGAAATATACACATTTTGTAGGCTAAGGAAAGAACTAGAAATGACTGATAAATTGAAAATAAAGTGTGAAAATTACTGACACCAAATCCTTTAGAAAGACAAAAGACTTCATTAAAAATCATAAGTAAATGGGTTAGCCTGAGACGGACTCCTTTTCCTCTAGGACAGACAAGAAAGGAAAGGTTGTCTGACAGAAGATAGAAGCCTCCTTCCTGCTGCTCCCAGGTTTGAAATGTTGTCCTTCCAGTGAGCAGGGTAGGAAGGACAGCAACCTGGTGCTCCCCACTCAGCTGCTGGTGGGCTGTCTCTCAGGCTGGAGTGAATGGGGTTGCTAAACCAAAGGTCAGAAAAGCATGGTGTTTCTGGTGGAGAGTGAAGGTGTATCGAATAAGTGTTAGGACAAGGAACACACAGCTACTTCTCCACGCTGCAGCAAAGTCAAAGCAAACATGAGTGTGTAGACTGGGGCAGAGTGGAACCCAGTCAGGCAGGGAAATCTCTGGTCTAGGATGATGAGCAGAGACCCAGATATAGGAGGAAAGGTCAAGGTGGAAACAAAATTAAACGATAAAATAATTTAAAAATTGAGAAATTAAATTAGTATCAAGTTGATGCCTGGCATTATTAATATATTTTATTCCCTGTTGTCACCAAACCTGAAAGAGGCTCATCTACAGGTCTTTAGGGGGAGGCAAAGGGGGAAGAAAAATGGACACAATGAGTAAAGACAAAATGTTCCTAATAATTTTGTTACTTCTAATTTGGTGTGGTACAAGTATGCCATCAATTCCCAGAGGACTGTGTGTGCTTGTTGATGTGTTTTAGGGGAGACTCAGAATCTTGACTAGTACAGGAAGGTATGGGGAAAAGAAAAAGCTAAGTTTTTCTTTTCTCTGTATTTAAGATGATGGTTCTTTCTGGTCATCTTCCAGAATTGACAAGCAGGATCCAACAAACTGATTTTAGCAGCTCCTATAGCTTTCATCTAGGTTATATTTAACTATGGGTTCATTTTTATTCCATTCAGCACCAACTTCATTATCAGTGTTTAGTGTTTATTATGTAACAATAACAAATTCTAAATATAAGGACTTAAAGTTGCGAATTCTGTGATTTAATGTGACATTTCCTTGGAGAAAATTTTCATGGTGAATCTTGATGTTTATAGAATGTGATGGAAATGATCTATTTCAGCTTTGCCTCTTACTTTAATGGGTTTTTTTGATCCTTTATAGGAAATGCTGGTGGTGAACAGACCTCACTGATGTCAATGTCATAAAATGTATATAGAAGCTCAAAAAAGGAAATACTTTTTGGAGTCTCTGTAAATAGTCAACTATTATGCATTATTTATGACATATTTCGTGGCTTTTTAAATGCTATTGATCATGATATTTTTATCCAACAACATATGGTTGGCATGATTCCCACTTGATAGTCATATAGTATAAATGTTTGTTTTAAGAGTATACGAATTGGGCAAATATGGGGAACTAAATAACATATATAGTTTATGAATTGAAATATTAGTTCTTTTATATTTGAATATACATTATACAAGCTTCTGTTTTCATTCTGTCTTTGAAAAAAACCTTCACATGATTTATTTACAATATTGAGCTAAATTATATCAGTTTTATAGGAACATATTTTGTTAAGTAGTATAAACAAATTTATTAATTTAATCTTCATAAAAGAAAAACTAAACATATACTAGATTCTCTGAAGATCTCATATTATAACTTTTATGAAAACTAAATTATGATTTGAGAATAGAATAAAATTCTAAGCAGTCTTAAGGAACTAAGACTTGGCCTTTGGGAACCTCTAGTATTTAATTGTTAAGCATAGGCCCTGTCTGCTTATATAATGTAATTTCTTCAAATGATTCTTTCAAAAGAACTTTTTTTTTTTTTTTTTTTTTTTTTTGTGCAGGGGAGGGTCCCTGTTCTGTCGCCATAGTTTTTAGGAGCTTGGAAAAGTTGTTAAAACACTGTCCATATGTTTATTACTTATTTTGAATGGCAGTAGCATTTTCTTAGAACAGGGAAGAAATTTGTGTTTTATATGCTAAGACAGCCAATAAGAGAACTATTTTAGTGTCGTAGAATCAAAGTATGGGAGCTCAGAGGGACTCAGAATACTAAGTTCTGCACTGTGTTTTTTACAAATAAAGAAACTAAGATCCAGTATTATTGTCACTTGGCCAAAATGTTACAACACTTTAGTGACATTTACTGTGATATATGTTTTTAAATACCACATGGGATTGTATTTTTGCACATCACATAAAGCAAGTTACTGTATATTGAGTCATCTTAATCACTTGGTCATTTTACATTTCCAACAGTCACTGTTCCTTTCCATATCCAACTTAGTAGCATATTTTACAGTATAATACTCTTAAAGACATTGTAAAGATTATTTGGTTCTAGTTAATACAAATAATAGTACCATCGGTTCTTTATAAAAGACATGCCTCTCTCTATATGCTTCTATAGAAAATTCAAATTTATCAGACCTGCATGAGACCACACCATTGATCTCTTTTCCCTGCTACATTCCCGACTATTTTTTAAACTGAAAAGACTTACTGGTGTCTGACTTACTCTTGCAAAAGATTTTAAGAGATGCTAAGCAAAATTTCAGTTAGGAGGAATCAGTTCAAGAAATTTTTTATACATCATGGTGACTGCAGTTAATAACAATATATTGTACATTTGAAAATCGCTGAGAGTAGATTTTAAGTGTTCTTACCACAGAAAATAAGTATGTGAGGTTCTATGTATGTTAAATACCTTGCTTTAGTCATTTCAGAATGTATACATATAGCAAAACATTTTACATCATAAATATATACAATTTTTACTTGTTAATTTAAGAAATATATTAATAAAATGCTATAAACTAAAATAAAGCTAAAGTCATACTCTTGGTTTGGTCTTTTCCTTGGCTTAGTGACCTTGTTTTTACTTGTCCTGAGTGTCTTAACTTGAGAACCTTTTACCAGGCTAAAGCTAAGTGGGGGATGGGGACGGGAACATATCTTTCCATCCTGCAAGTCCTATAATACCTATCCCTTTTCTTATTTTTGTCCCTGCTATCCTGCTATTATGGCTTTATAGCTTCCATAGTAACCTTCTAAATGTAGCTAATTACCACCAACTCATGCAACCGGCATCATCTCCAAACCTCTTTTCTCAGAGCCCCAAATACATTGTGTACATTTTCTGTATTTGAAGATATCAGGGAAAAATTTTACCAAATATTTTGTTACTGTTTAACATATCTTGCCATTTTTCTAACTTCTTCTAACAAATTCCTCACTACTGACTGCCCATCCTTGGAGCCAACATGTTTCTCAGGATTTTGTTTTATGCACCCTAGCTCAGATTTTGTTATTCTGTCAAGCAATTGCAATCTCTTAGGGCTTGCAATAACAGATATTTATTTCTTACCCATGCTGTGCTGCTTAGGCACTATGGGTCAGCTGTGGCTCTGGTTGGTTCTGAGGGGCTCAGCTAACCATAAAACGTTTTCTTATTTTGAGGGATCCAGGCTAAAGGGACATGTTCTTATTTTGGAAAGCAAGGACTACTATAAAGGCAAAATATGCAAACACATTTTAAACATACTCTTGGACGTGACCTACACTGCATTGACTTACATTCCATTAACAAAAGGAAGTCACATGTCCAAACCTAAAGTCAATGAATAGGAACTATACTTTGCCTACAGAGAAATATGACAAGTATGAGTAGGGGACAAATAAGTATTAACAAAAATAAAATCTACCAATTCAATTCACTTGTAAGTGTATGGTAGAATAAAGATCTGGTAACTTTATTATGTTCCTATGAATTCTACAGTCCTTCCCTTCAACATGGATCTTTCATAATCCTGATTATTGGTATTATTTTCTGAATCCAGTGGATAGATTAATATTCTATGGGTTTCAGCTTTCATTTTCTCTTCTTGTTTTGGCAATTACCAACTAATTGAGTGTCTCCTGAGGTCATTGGGGAAGCACATAGCTGGAATGGTGGAGGCAGAAAACCTGGCAAGTGACCATGAAGAAAGCAAGTATTAGAACAAGCAAAATACAGGAGAGTGGAGAAGGAGTGGTAATATGACCACTTTAAGGAGTTCATGAATGAAAGATAATAAGTTGGTAGGAAGTATATGGCTTTTCATTCATTAAGAGCATAGTTCTAGAGTGAGACAAATACTGTGGTAGACTTTCAGACTTTAATCAAGATATTTGGTATCTTTGAACTTTATTTTCATTGCCTGCCAAATGAAGACAGTAGCCAAAAGATAGTATTATGAGAAAATGTGTATTAAATTGTTAAGTGTCTTGCTTATTGATACTTACCTGTACCATAACAGGTGGCAACAATGATACATATATATACAGGCAATTGGTAATCAGCAAATGTTATTTATATCTAAATTTTTGTGTGGTGACTGTCTGTGGGTATCCCCTTTACAATTATGCAGGAGTCTCGTAATTTCATTTAGGTATGACTAAAAACATCAATATAAAACAAAAAAGGTGAAAGTTAAAAAAATGTAGGTAAGATCTCTAAATAAAATGCAGCTTCCAGTTTCATTG
Source organism: Rhinopithecus roxellana (assembly GCF_007565055.1). Classification (NCBI taxonomy): domain Eukaryota; kingdom Metazoa; phylum Chordata; class Mammalia; order Primates; family Cercopithecidae; genus Rhinopithecus; species Rhinopithecus roxellana. The sequence goes on along the minus strand of NC_044558.1, from coordinate 51,246,909 downwards.
TATTGCCTTACAAAAACTATATTTGAATCAGTTGTGGACTAGTTAAACCTATTTTTCAAAGCAGACATAAAAATCAAAATTAGGGCAAATAAGTAAATGTGTAATATTAATTTAAGTACTTTATATATTATCATGTTATAGTGGTATTATACCAACTTAACATAATTAAGGAATTATGATTTTTTCTGCAATCCTTATGCTAATTCTATAGCCTATGTTTATGTTTTTTTACATGTATCTTTTATCACATTTTGGAATTATGCTATCATACAGGTTTCTACAGTATTTTTAAACTAAAAATTATATAACAAATACTTCCCTTTTTATTATATAGCTTTCATAATCATTATTTAATGTATATATAATAGTTTATCAAATGGATGACAGTAACATATGCAACTACTTCTCCGAGTTGGCATTTAGGTTAGTTTTTCCATATTATGAGTATGATTACTCATGGGAACTAGGGGAAGGGGTCATAGAATCATGAGACTATAGCTGACAAAGTGTTGAGTGACAAAGAGATATGTCATAGATGGAACTAAATATGTTCAGGATTCTGAAGAGCAGTGGTTCACAAGGAAGCTTCTGCCCCCAGGTGGGCGGAGGAGTCCATAGATCAGGGAAACTTATGTCCTGGTGAAATGGAAGACCCTGTTTCTCAATGTGTGTGGCCAGGTTGGTTCACCTTGCTGTGGTACTTTTCTTAATCCTGCCTCAGTAATACTGTATTATTTAGAAACTTTAGGGATTCTAACATCTTTCTGAATCTCATCATTGACATCAGGAGATCCTGTGGGTTTTTTAATTTGATTTTTTAAAATGGACATTTTAATATAAAAGTCAGAAAGATATTCTTTGGCCATGTAATCTTCCCAGAAGTATCCAGGGATTTTTCTTTACCTCCTCTTTTGTGGTGCCAGTTAATGATCTAATGCTTTCAAATTGAGAAAATAACCAAAACACCAGAGAATCTTCGGAGACTAATGCAAAATGGAGGATCAAAAATCTCTTACATATAATTCTGTTTTTTTCCTAAGTTGAGAGGTAAGAAAAGTATTATAAGTGGCTTCCCAGCTATGCTCTAAGGAATTCTAAACTTTTTAGGAAGAACCAAGGATAATTTCAGGAGTCAGGGGATGCCGATAAGTGGAGTTCCAGGCTCTCTATGACACTCCCGATCCCATAAACCAGAGTAGCTGGTTTGCGTAGTAGGATTCTGAGTAAGATTTCGTTCCTAGAAAGGACTCTGTGGCTTTAAAAACTTTAGAAGGAGAAAAAGACAAACAAAACAGGATGTACACAGAATGATTGTTGCCATCCTCTTTCACTGTAGAGCCATATACACAATTTCTCTCTGGGAGAGAAGAAAAGACTGCACACATGCTAACATGTAAAACTCCCAGATAAATTTTCCCCTAAAGGACATGAAAATCAGACTTAAAAGTTTGGGCTGACTCCCTTTTGAGGAAGGGGCATGATATTCAGCACTGTTCAGGCTTCCCATGTAAGGGAAGAAAAAAATAATTTCTTTCTATACTTTCTGAGTTCTTAGCTGCGACCCCAGTAACTAAATGCAGATTAACAAGAGAAAAACAAAAGGAAGTTTATTAAAGTATATGCCTCATTATACTTGTGAGATACCCAGAAAAACGAGTAAATCTCAAGGAGGCAGATTTGAATTCAGGCTTAAATACTATTGTCCACTAATTAAAAGAAAGAAAGGTGTGGGAAGGGCCAGTTATGTGGAGATGCCTAGGAAAACCAGATAAACAATGATAAGGTTTGTTACACAGATTAAGTCCATGCCTTCTCTTTTGATAAGTCTCTAGTGAATTAGTTGTTCCTCTCTTACTGGTGCAGAGAGGGAGACACCATTAAAAATAGAAATTTCCTTTATAGATATAAATTTCCCTTACAAAAGGGTGACTTGACTTTCAGAGCTTCTCCTGTGTCTGATGGTTCTCAAAATAATCAGCTCAAAGTATCCTTAAGCTAAAGAATCATATTCTGGGGTTGCATATTCTGATTTTCTGTAACAACTAGATAATATCTATAAGCAAGGATCGATTTCTCTTAAGTATGACAGAAATTTAGCTACAAGGAGAAAAACATTAGAAAAAAGTAAGAAAATTTTATATTTATTATGAACAGAAGTACAACTCACAACCAAGTAAACATGTAAGGAAATATATTTATATTTGCATTCTAAAGTTTTGTATTTCAACATTTTTGTATTTTCAAGTTTTTAATAGAAACATAAGATTTACTCATTATATAACATTTAAACATTTCAAAAATATATAAATCCCACATGGTCACTTTCCAAAGGCATAATTTGTATAGATATGTAAATGTATGTGTATTATCTCACTAAAGGAAGAAGCTGAGACAAAATTAATATGCATAGGAAGTTTATTTGGACCAAGCTTGTGAATTGCAGCTCTGGAGCATCGATTCAGTTGCCCTGAATATACACTCCAATTAGTGGTAGTCTACAAGTGAATTTTTAAAGGAAAAGAAGAGGGGGTTCTTGAGTTGTTTGCAAAAAAATTACATTAAAATAACATCAGCTATTGATTGGCTGTATATTGTTTTTGTTTGTTTGTTTTGTATTACAAACTCCAGAACGTGAAGATAATGGATGAAGCAGCTGGTCAAGAACAAAATTACTTTGAACAATTGCCTCCAGGCATGGGTGGGGAAGAGGGGCTGGGCTGACTGAAGTCTCGATACTCCTGTCTTTCTGGGCCTGATAAATTTCGATACTTCATATAGCTTATATTGCTCTGAGCTAGTTTTCTTTTCTCAACCTAAGTAGTCTTTCTGTGTATACAATTTAAAATAATTATATTCTGTTCTACATCTTACTTTTTCATTTATTACACTTTCAGCAACATTTCAGCCATATCAGTGTGTGTACATCTGCCTATTCATTTTATAGTTATATGATATTAATACTTTTTTATAAATGTACAATTTATACATTTTCTAATGACTTTCAGTTTGCCACAGTGATAAATGATGTTGCCCTGGACATCATGTGTCTTTGCATACCTGTGCAATTGTGCCTACAAGAAAAACATCTTTGTAGTGCAGTTGCTTGGTTAATGGCTTTTATAAATGAGTCACCACTACTGCTATCCTAGTTTCCTAGGGCATTCGTAACAAACTACTACAAACTTGGTGGCTTAAAACAATAGAACTGTATTCTTAGTATTTCTGGACATCAAGATGAAGAACCACATTCCTTATAAAGGTCCTGTGGGAGACTCTGTTCCATGCTTCTTCTAGCTTCTCGTGGCAGCTGGCATTCCTTGGCTTGTGGTCACATCACTTTCTGCTGGGCCTCCATCTTCACATCACATCTCCTCTCTGCATCTTGCTTTCTGTGTGTCTGTCTCTGAACTCCCTCTGTCTCTTTTTGTTATAAGGATACATGTGATTTCATTTAGGGCCCACCTGGGTAATCCAGGATAAGATTTTCTCTCAACAGCCTTAATTTATACACATCTTTTGCCATATAAGGTAACATTACAAGTTCTGGGGATCCAAACCTGTACATAGCTGGCATTAAACCTATTATAACTGTTTTACACATAATTCTACAGTCTGAGTATATCTCATCTGAAATGCTTGTAAGCAGGTCAGCTGTGGAATTTTTCACTTGTGATGTCACATAGGCACTCAAAAAGTTTTGGATTTTGAAGCATAATTTTTTTGATTTTTGGATTTGGGGATGTTCAACCTGTGTTAGAAATCAGGGGAATTGTTTGGTATGGGAGGTCCACTTCCAATTCTTCATAGATAATTACATACTGGTTTATATTATTTTTTTCTAACTTTTCCATTATAAAGCATTTTTAGTTAGTTTGATCCTTATTGCCAATTAGCATTCTCAGAGTCATTTAACCACTGCAATAGTTTAGTCTAAAAACAGGTTTTGTGTTACTGACATTTTGTGAGCTATGCACTATTGATATCTCTCTTGTCTAGATGTCAAAGTAAATTAGTCAATAGGATTTACGAGATGGTCCACTTTGAAGAATAAAATAGCCTCTCGGGATTAGAGTCCAATTTTAATTTAATTACATGTTGGAAAAGAAAAGATTTGGTTCAATTTAATTTATGTTGTAAAATTGGGTGAGTTGTCACCTAAACTTAAACATTGTACATTAATTTGATGTTGCTATATCCTTTTGTATAAAAAAAGGAAATAGCTAAAAAACCAGACAATCATTCTTTGAGAACAAATTAATTCATTTAGGTGAAAACATGATATAACTTACTACTTATAAACACTTTATAAGTAGGATGTAGAGAAAAACTCATGCTTTAACTATAGGGCTTCTAGAGGAATTTATAGTGAAAAAAATAGTCTAAGAACTATTGATTATTTTGGGACTAGTTTGCTGAGACCATTATTTCTAGACTGTATTTTGAAATATAAACTTCTGGATAGCATGGGATATTGATAAGACTTCATAGAATGGAAGCATGCTGGTTTAGGTTTTGGAAGTTGAAGAAAGATTTTTCACAAAATAAAGGAACATTCTAATACTTTATGTGACTGAAAGAGCCTTGAATGTAACATTATAGTCTAGCCATGGATCATCAGTGATAGTTTCATTACTCCTATGTCTTACATATTTTTTCCATAGTTTAATCAGCTGGTATTGATTCTAAAAGGAAAGGCAAAGTTTTGGGGCTTCAGTTCATCCCACCACATATATTGTTGAAAAACACTTGCAGGTTACTCTTGTAAACGGTGATATTATATTGGAGCCTATATATTCACAAACATTGTGGAAAGCACAGGTGTAAATGAGCTGGGAAGATGATGAATTTCAAAAGACTTTGAAGGATAGTTGTAGTTTTTGAATTCCAAAGATAAGAATATGAATTCTAATGAACAATACCATCAGAATAGACATGTACAAGAACTGAAATTTGGAAATTCCCAGAGGAATAAAACCAAAGGAGTATAATTGTATGCAGAAAGAGTTAGCTTTCATGTTGTGTTATAATAGAATCAGCAACAAAGGCCCTAATAAAAAAATACTAGTTGTGGTAGCAGTTTGGTCACCTACTAGACATTTTACTTAGAAAAGTCACTTTGCAATTCTGATCATTTATGCCCTTGTCTATAAAACGTGATTCAAAATACCAGTTCCCTGGAGTTCATGGGATTAAGAAAGTAAGTTATTTGCATTTTTAGAAAAATAAAAAGCTCTAAAACATTTTTTTATTTTTTATGCACCCTGTTATAAGTAAAGCCCATCATAAAACATATGGCATATGAGTGATTACTAAGGAACAAAATTAGCAGATGGCAAAGCCCAACTTCTGGCTATAATAATTAAAGCTACTTTTGTAAGGGGAATAAGCTTATGCCTACTTGGACTTCAAGAAGCAGTCCTCTAAATAATGGTTTTTCCAAATTGAAGGAAAGCTTTCTCATTGGCTTAAGGATTGTTGGTTTTCTACAGGCTTTGTAGTCAGACACACAAACTCTAAAACACTACCTTTTTTAAAAAAACTTTTAAACCACTTTAATGGGGTATGATTTACATACAAAAAAGCTGTCTATAATGTGTACAACCTGGTTAGTTTGGAGATAAGTGTACACCCATGAAACCATCACTACAATCTATGCCTTAAATATGTCCACCCCCAAAAGGTTGCTCCTGCCTTCTTTATTTATTATTGTTACATTCTGAACAGAAAACAACATAAGATCTACCTTCATACCACATGGTTTAAGTGTTCAATAGAGTATTGTTAACTAAAGGTACTATGCTGTACAGTAGATCTCTAAGATCTATTCATCTTGCATAATTTTATCTTTGTTTCTTTGACTAATTCCTCCCCATTTTCCTCTTTTAGTACCTGGAAACAACATACTATTCTCTGCTTCTATGCTTCCTCATCTTTAATGTTTCCACTAAAACACTACCTTTCATTTTTAAAACTAAAGATTAGTAAATGCATTGTATAAATATATCTGCATAAATGTATATGAAATATATGATGATAGTTTAATTGAAATATATGATGATAGTTTAATATATGTAAAGAAAAGGATGCAACATAGATTTATATAGATATAACTATCAAGCAGAGTCTTCCTGAATTATTTGCTCATTTGTTGAAAGGAAGTCTAGATGTGAGTTAGTCTTTCTGGAAGAAAATGGGCCAATTAAGTTAAGGTGCTGTGAAATTTCACAGAAATGTTGATGAGCATATAGAATTTGGACATGTCAAGGTCTCTTTTATCTGGTCCCTAAGCTGGCCTGCATAAATTATATATTTTTTAAAATTTTTTTGGAGGGTTGCCACATGGAGCCTGTATAAATTATGGGTATAATTAAGCACATAGACTGGAAGATCAGAACCTAATTTTTAGATATGCCTCAGGTTCTCTTCTGAGGCTTTGCCTAGAAGCCAGGGAAGTTCTCCCTGCCAGAGGAAATAGATATAAAATAATTTCTTCAAAATATAAAGGTTTTCTACCTTTGGATGAGCTGATTGCTTGGGGTGGGATGGAGCTGCTATTCTCAAACTACCTAGCTTTAAAAAGCAGCAGATGGGTCAGAAGGCTCCCGATAGGACCAGAGCTGATGTATGTGCCTCTTCTAACTGCTGTAATCCCAGGCCCAGGAGACCCATTTAGTGTGAACTCTTCATTCCTAGCACAAGTTAGACCTTTAGTTCCATCCTTATGAATTTCTCAGTGTTTATTCATGACTTTTAAGCCTCTTTACTCATCTTCTTCCTAGTCCCCACCCACCCGCCATTTCTCATGGACTTGGCATACAGATCACACTTCCTACATACTCTCATACAAACCTCATTTGACCTGGTGGCTATGTTGCCTTTGTTCAGCACTTTAGAATAGGTGGCCCTGGATATAAGGCAGACACTGGGTATTTAATGAAGGTATTGACATTTTTCTTAGTTTTGATCTAGGGAAAGAAAGCCTTGGTCCAAACAAAACAAACTCTTAGGTACTAAATTCTATATATTCAGCAGCATATTTAAATTGGAACAAAGATATCTGATGGATTAGAGATTTAGCATATTTTTCTGTCACTCCGATTTGATTAGGAAGTTTGAATTCTAAATCACAAGATCTCTAAAATAATTTGTTTCTTTCCTAAAACCCAGTCTGTCTTGTTATAAGCCATGTATATTACTGACAGTATTTCTAATAATTATATTTCAATTTTTTATTTTCATTGTCAATGGATATTTAATTTATTTAATTGAATTTTAGAGAAAATTATTTAAATGAGTATAGGGAATTATTTAAGTGACAGATAGTGAATGCCAATAAGAATTTTCTTTCTTATAATCATAGGCTTGTAATCTACATTTTTTTTTTTAACAAAACCTGATTTTTTTAATCTTATACTTTTTATTTTTTTTTTTCTCATGCCATGTTTGGTCATTTTAGTCATATCTTAGTTCTATTATTATATTGACAAAGATGTATTCAATTTTGCTAAATATTAAAAGATGTTCAAATTTTATTGAGGTGATTTAAAGGCAGTGGCTCTAACTCAGCTTACTGAATTCAAATATGCATGTAACGATTTGTTTTTCTATTTCTTCAGATAATCCAAAATCTACTCTACCTCTCTTCGTTTGTAATACCTTCAAATATCACACTTCAAGGTTTAGTGACTAGGCCTAAAGATTCTACATATAATCCAAAGAAATCTATTCAAGTGGACGTCTATCAACAGGTAAAACTATGCTTTTAACTCTGTTTTTCTTGGCTATGCTTACAAGTTGTGCTTGTTAAAAGAAATAAGACACAACTGATATAAATTGTATTAAAATATTATAGAATTGAGCATAGGAAAAAAAGGCATGAAGCCAATGAGTGTGTATGACTTGGATCTTGACAATTGGTCAACTCAAGAGTCACTAATAAGGCAATTGGTCAACTCAAGAGTCACTAATAAGGCAGACGTAACAATGTTGGAATTAGAATATTTGAAACTGATTGGTTCTGGGTCCGTTTTCTAATGGATCTGTTAAGAGTTCATAAGATGTCATTTCATATAAAGAAAAACAAAAGAAGTAGTAGATAAGAAAATGAAGAAGTATATGAGTGGCGCCTTGCACCCTGGAGCCCACAGTTATCATTCAAATCAAGGAAATATGCTGAAAACAGAGAGTAAAATATCATATAAATGAGAAATAAATTGATGAACTGTGGGGAAAAAGTAATGCAAAAACAGAAAAGATTGAGGAGAAAAAATGCTTAATCATATGTTTTTTATTTAAAGGCAAGTATACTTTTGAAAGGAATGATTTGTGTAGCATCTAAGAAAATAGCTTCACTTTTATAACAAAGCAGAAACAATTTAAGTAGTTGACAATTCAGAGAATGAACATTCAGTACATTAGAAAAACATGAATTTAATAGGGAATATAAATCAGAATTCCTAGGTGATATTCCTTCAGACTGGAATCTAGAGAAATGTGAAACAATTGATTATCTATGGAAGGCTGATGTGCAGGTCACCTATTGTCATTCAGAATTGTTAAAGAAAGAACATTTGTGCATTAAAATATGTCTAGGGATATGATTGATACTTAGAGGAGGTGAATATGTAGTTGTGTGCATGTGCACACACATGTGGATGCACATGTGTATGTGTGTTTGAGATAGAAAAATGGGAGGAGTCAAAGGAAAGGGCTGGTAGTGTATGCTATTACTATCCATTTTTACTTCTTTCAGTTTTTCCGATGCTTCTGTTTTTTTAGTCTTTTTCTGAATTTGGATGATGGCCTCATCATTTGCTTGTATATACCATAGTCAAGATACATTTAGCAAATACTCCTTTCCTTTTCATTTAGGATGTCATCTAAAGCCAACCTCTTCTCAGGCACTTATACCATAATTGCTACCAGCATTTGCCTTGAGATTGCTGCCCCTCTCTAGAAAGGACTGTTAAAAAAAAGTCTGCCTCAAACAAACATATAGGGGCCTAACATTTTATTCTGATTTATTTCTCTTTAACTTTGTTACAAAACAAAACCTGAAACTTCATACTTACAGAGATAAAATGACAGCAGATGGCATAATGGGTGAAATTTTTTTTTCCAAGTTCAAATATTTATAGCTATTTATTGATCAATTTGTCTTTTATTTACCCTATTATATGCTAATAACTATACTGAGAACTTGGGATACAGTAACTGCCTTGTTATCTTAGAATCTGATGGGAAAGATGGGTAGTGAATAAATCAGTGGAAATGTTATTTGAAGGCAAAAATATTGTAGCTGTTTCCAAATTACTCATTGGGAGAATGAGGAATTTGGAGAAATCTGTGTTTTCCTATGATTCAAATTGAAATCAGAACTATAAGAAAAGTACTTATTATAATAGCTTATAATATTGAGATAAGGTAAGAATCTAAACAGTCCTGAATTTTTTATGAAATACTTTAGAGAATATTAACCAGTGAAATATTGTTAAACCTGATTATACAACTATTTATGATTTTTAAAGAAATCCAAATAAATGAGAAATTCAAATCTTAGAACTGTACTTCTAAACAGCACATTTTAATTAAATTTATATACATAAATATATACACACATTGAATATACATATATACAGGTAAATATTTACGTATTTGTTGTTTCTTCAATTCTAAGAAGCACGTATTTCACATTTTAACATCTTTGAAGTCAGGATGTCTTACACTGGATGACATTTTATGATCATTGTTGCTAAGGTGGCAGGAATGGCAGAGTCATGGCCTGTGCCTATGCACATTTTAGTGATTGTTTCTGATCATGATTGGACAATTTCAGTCTTCTGATATTTCAGTCAATAAACCATTTGTGGACCATTAGAGGAAGGAATATAAGTCTGTTCACTGAATATCTTCTGTTGATATTTTCTGGTAAGACGAAGAACATCAGTGTCAAAATTTAAAGTGGCGTAAGCAGCTTGAAAGAAATTCCTAGAGACAGTAATGGAGTACTCTGTAGAAATGCCAAACCGTGGATGCTCTTTATAGGCCGGAGGAGGATATTGTGTAAGAAAACACAGCTATAGCAAACTGTGATTCAAAAAGCGATTCAGAAGAATCATAATCCGATTGTGAAAATATTTAGCAATACTTAATGTGTTGGAAGTTGTTTTCTTTTAGTACATATTTATACATATAATTTTGATATAACTTAAAATTGTTGTGATTTTCAATTGGATAAAATGTATTATGTAAACATATATAACTGAAGCTATAGCAGAGTATATATAGCAGAATATATTCACCAGTATGTCTATAATAGTTTACTCTAGTGTTAGGATTGTGGGTGATTTATATTTTTTTATGTATTTTTTATTTTTTAGATTTTTAAATTACTAATTAATATTTATATCATTGGCAAATAATAGTTACTTATTTTAATCTTTAAGTGAAAATGTATTCTAAATTTGTAGGGTAATTACTGAAGTAGAAATATGATGCATAAGTGTCCAAATTTTAGAAGGACAAGTTGGAAGCTTTCTTCCATTGGTATAAGCATAACTAGTAAACTACAAGAACTGGTGTTTAAAGAACAGAATGGCTCTAACTACATGAAAAGATACTCAAAAGTATTAGTAATCACAGAATGCAAATTAAAAGCACACTGAATTTGTTCATGTCTACTGCATTAGAAAAAAATTAAAAATTATGCATTGGTCAGGATATGTGGCAAGGAGAACTCTTATGCACTGCTTCTTTCAGTGTAAATTTCTACAATAAATCTTCTGTAATTCCCATCCCGTATCTCTGCAGAATTGTTTGCACAAATTCCCCAAGAAAGAAAAGTACAGGAATGTTCACAGGAGCATAACGACATCTAACTGGAGACAGTTCAAATCTTTATATATACTTAGGTATGGGTTACATATAAATATAGATACATACACATGTATATTCAGAAATGACGTATGGTCAATCCTTATTATGAGTGATTCCATATTTGTAAATTTGCATATCCACAGAAATTTGTGATTCACAGCACTTTTGCAATCATTTGCTGACATGCACAGAACAGCAAAAAAAGTTGTTATGCAACACTTACATTCCCAGCAGAGGTCAAACAAGGCAAGACCCTGCCTTCTGGGTTAAGTTCTCATACTGTAAACCAGTATTCTTTTTATAGTCTAATGCCATGTTTTTCACATTTTGTGCTTTTTGTTGGTGATCTTGCTATTTAAAAGATTCCCTAATAGCAATGCTGAAGTGCTGTCTAGCATTCCTCCGTACGAGAAAACTGTGAAGTGTCTTATAGAAAAAATATTTGTGTTGGATAAGCTTCATTCAGACATGAGTTACGGCGCTATTCACTGTTAAGTTCAGTGTCAATGAATCAGCAATATGTATTAAGTAAGGTGTCTTTAAACAGAAACACACGTAAAACAAGGTTTTGTATTGATTGGTTGATAAAAATGTGATCAGAGTCTCACAAAAACCTAACCTTGTTTTTCTACTATGTGCAGCGGTTCAGCATTTGGTAATTCAGTGTTCATGGTGACTTTATAGAACACAGCTTCCATGAATAATGAGAATCAACTGTACTCTGTGACATGAGATTTATAAGTCTCTGTACATCATGTCTAAATCTAAAATTATAATATTAAATTAAAAAACTGTTTCCAAGATTACATATGTCATATGCATATTATTATATGCATATAATGTATACAATGTAATATATACTTGAAATATTAATAATTTTATTAAATATTGTTATTAATTATTGTTAAGAATTAAATATTGACTGATCTATATATATTTTAGGTAATGAAAATTTTATGTATAATATATTTAGTTTATGTATTATACATAAATTTAGGAATATATAACATATACACACATACATATATGGTAAAAGTATAAATAAAATTAACTTAAAAGCCATCATACAATTTGGGATAGTTGTTGCCTTTTGGTAGAGAAAGAGCGATGTGGTCAGAGAGGGACACACAGAGGTGATTAGATTAAAAATGGCTATTGCTATTTTCTGAAGATCCTAAAATTATTTAATATTTTTAGAGAAATTCTGGAGGATTTCACATTCAACCTAAACTATGGTTTATTGAACACTGAACTATGTGCAGATCACTAACCTGAGGCAAGCACACACTATTTCATTTAATTCTTACACTACTCTTGTGAGGTAGGTACTCTTCATGCAATTTTTTTTGACACTCGAGATTGTCATGCAAATTTCACTTTAAGATTTGGCTTTAAAAGTTATAGCTTCTACATTAAATGTAATAAAAGACATGGAATTTCAAAAGCCACATATATAATTTTTCTCTCTAAAAATGTAATTTTAAGATCTTCACTCATTGTCATTTTATGTATAATTTTAATAAAAATTAGGATAATGATAGGTAAATTTGTCTAGTACATATTAGTCATGCCATTTACATGTAGTCTTCTGTCAATGCTCTTAATTACCTTATAAACTAAATATAGTTATTATCCTGTTTTTACAGATGACACCACAGACTCAGTTTTATTACTTTACTAAGTGTTACAAAGTAAATGATGGAGCCGGTATTTGTAGCATTTGAAGCTCTTATGCTTAATTTTCATGCCACAAGATGAAACCATGTAAAGGAAAATAGGCTTAAATGTACAATTTCACAATAAACTAGAATTTTAGAAAATAGAATTGTGTATATGTGTGTGTGTGTGTGTGTGTATACATTCTCTTTTCTATTTTATTCTTTGTATAGGAGCAAACCAAGTAGAATGCTTTTAAAGAGTCTGTAAGTTCAAATTATTTTAGTATAAGAGTGTTCCATTTCTTAAGGTGGAGCATATTTAAATGCTGAGAAAATTCTAATTCATAGAATTTATACTAGTGTTGACACCTGTTTATTGTGTGAGTCTACACACACCTCTTTACTTTCCTGTGGGCATAGTTTCCTGTCTGTAAAATGGAAATCCCATATTTATAACATGATTTGAATATTAATGAATTATAATATTTGTATTGATATTATTATTTTAAAATATGGGTTTAAGATTACTTAGAAATGTTATTTATGATCTTTGAAGTGAGTAAAAAATAAATCATCCAGTTGTATTTCTGAATGTTTACTATAGCAGATGTGATAAAAACTACAATAGTTTAAACTCATGAATTAGTTATAAAAGATGGTTTACTTTTCTTTATGCAAGCAGGAAAACTGCAGAGTTTAAGCCCCATAACTGTTTTTACATGCTAATTATACAACAAAGAGTAGTTTACCACATAAATGTCCTTTGGTATTTCCTCAGTATTCGTCTATGGTTTCTTTTTTAAATTTTCAAGCAATAAAATAGATACTTTAAAATATGATAATAAAATTTAGTAATATATAGATTCAGATACTTTAGACAACTTTCAAAGATCATTTGCTATTTTCAACTGGTTTCACTAACACTTACAATATTTATTTCCTTTTCTTTTTTCCTTAAATATTATACATCTTCCAAAGATACTATTTCCAATTCACATGTGGTGTAAAGTCATCATGTTAGGTTAACTGAAGACCAAGGAGAAATAAATTTATCTCCCAATTAATAGACGAATTGATAGATAGAAGACAGGTAATTTTTATGTTTCTAAGAAAGCAAAAATGATTGCAAAAGCAAGCTGTACACATGCTGAAGACTACAAACCATCTCAAAATAATTATTGAGAGGTGTGGTATTTTGGGTTGATTTTAGCAATTTTAGCATTTGCATGACATTAACTTATAGAAGTGGCTTTGCCTCGATTACTGTAATTGACTAGGCTCTACATTATGTGCATTATTTGTTTGTGGTTAAAGCCTTTCATTTGACCTTGTCACTATAGTTTCCATGACATTTTTTTGTAGGCTTCTAACATACAAATGTATACCTATAAAATAAAATATTGCAAGTTATTTTATTCATTTTTTGAAAATCAGATGCCTGTGACCATTTTGATCAATAAGAATACTATAGATATGCAGAGAAGCTGTAATAAAAATGCCAACGATTTTTTTGCTTGCTTTTTGTCTCCCTAAATTACATTACTCAGTAGTCTTATTTCTAATTCTATTTATATTACCTGTAAAGTCAGCAGTGATTAGTGAAATCCAGTCCCTTCCATTACTGTTTTACTTGGGTAAGGCTTCTTAATATTTCTGAAATTTGTGACATTTTAAAAATACAAAAAAATACCAGAAAAGGCTTTTATTGAAACTAAATTGAATACTTACTGAAAATAAAAAGCTTGTATTTAGCATAATAAGTACACAATATTTATTGAGTGAGATCCCCTTATCCATTTTTGTATACTTATAGATTACATTATAGGTTACTTTGAGTATCATGCATTAATTCAATAAGATAAGTAATTTGAACTCTTGAGACTATTCCATCAAATTAATGCCACTGTATCTAAAGCCATATTTTATATCTGTATATTTAGTCAGGAATAACTTTAAATTTTACTTTATTGTATTTTCTTGGGAAAATCAGAAGGATTTGCCTTTTTCATACCATTTAACAATTTTTAAAATTTTTTTCACCTACAGTGTCTAATAGAATGGTAGGCACATTTATCAATTATACCTCTACTTCCTATAAAAGAGTAATTTGAGACTGCTTTTTAAAAAATAACCATATATCAAAGCATCACATTGTACCCCATAAATATATAATAGATACAAGTAAATATATAAAAAAGCTAAATTTTTTGATGTATGAGTATATAAATAAGACATGTAAAATATATTTATAAAAAACATTTTTAAAAATGAGATATTTTCTGTACAAATCATTGTGGCAATTAAAAGTCTTATTTAGCTATTTTATTTTAATTAAAAAACATTTTAGGGATAGGGCCTCTCTCTGTCACCCAGGATGGAGTGCAATGGCTCCATCAGAGCTCACTGCAGCCTTGAACTACTGGGTGAGTATAGTTAGTAATACTGTATAGTATACTGGTAATTTGCCAACAGAGTAGATTTCAGGTGTTCTGTGCACAAAAAAGAAAAGCGGTAACTCTGTGAGGCGAGAGGTATGTTAATTAGGTTGACTGTCGTAATCATTTTTGCTATGAATGTGTATAACAAAACGTTTTACACCTTAAATATATAATTTTTATTTTTAAAAAATAGTGGGGGCCGGAGGTGGTGGCTCACGCCTGTAATCCCAACACTTTGGGAGGCTGAGGTGGGTGGATCATCTGAGGTCAGGAGTTTGAGACCAACTTGGCCAATGTGACGAAACCCCATCTCTACTAAAAATACAAAAATTAGCCAGGCATAGTGGCACCTGCCTGTAATTCCAGCTACTACTAGGGGGCTGGGGCACGAGGATCGCTTGAACCTGGGAGGCAGAGGTTGCAGTGAGCCAGTATCATGACACTGCACTCCAACCTGGGCCACAGAGTGAGACTCCGTCCCCCCCCCCCGCCGCCAAAAAAAAAAAAAGTGAGTTAGAGTTATCTCTACAATCATCAAAAAGCTAGACAACAGAAAGCAATTAAAAAAAAAAAAAAAAAGATCATGTCAAAATGCTGTGCAACCATCATTTCATTCCTTGGCTTAGCCTTAAGCAGGAAGGAAAAATGAGACCAAAATTATCAATTATTGAGGTTAAAACAACTGGTGATTGAAGTAGAATATGTATGAGATCTATCTTAGAGCTCCGTCTGATGTATAATGTAAAATTGTACTTCAGTTCAGATCTAAATTCTTCACTTTGAGTAATTTTTGTTTCAATAATCACATTAAATTATTTAAATATTTAGCCCACAATAATCAAAGGTATATAACTTGCATTGATTTTTTTTTGTACATTTTCTGGTAATTTCATTTTCTGGAAGAGTGTGAAAAATATTCATGAAAAATCATATTGTAGTTGTAACTAGAAAGTACTATTTTAGTGACTATCAAGAGTGGTAAACAAAAGGGGAAATAAAATTTAAACTGTTATTTCATTTTTTTAAATATAGATTACTTGAATTTTCATTAGAGGAGCAGAAATGCCACCAATGCCAAGTACCCCACCTCTGCATCCACCTCCAGATGGAGGATGGGGCTGGGTTGTGGTTGGAGCAGCTTTTATCTCCATTGGATTTTCATATGCATTCCCCAAAGCCGTCACCGTATTCTTCAAAGAAATTCAGCAAATATTCCACACTACCTACAGTGAAATAGCATGGATATCATCCATTATGCTGGCTGTTATGTACGCAGGAGGTAAGCTTCTTGCAGTAAATAGAATCCTGAATTAAGAAAATAATTCCTCCATGTCACAATGTTTTACATATAGTGTCTTGGTATATTAAAACCCTGTTTTTATGTTATAGTCACTTAAAACCAATCAAAAGTATAATTAGAACTGAACTTTCAATGATTTTAGTGATTCAGCATCTTAAGCTATTTGCTTTGAATCGAGTCTTAATAGGGGATTTGTTTGAATAAGAATTTGTAAGCACAAAGCAAGATTTACTAAATTATGGAATTTCCAAGTGAAGCTACTTCATTTAGTTTGAAATAAAGTTCACATCATATTGCTGATGTAATTTTTCACTATTGCAACCTCTGGTAGAAATGCTTTCTTCTGAATGAGAAGAAAGTTTAAGTTGCTGACAGTTTATAAGCCCAGAAAGTACGTCACTTTAAGCTGCAAAAATGAAGTGTTAACATGTACATTCTAGACCCATTCAAATTTGTGTGACTGAAATGATTATTTATCTCTGTAAGACTCATTAAATGTGACATATTTTTAACTTAAATGGTTGCCTGAAAATTATCTTATTACATTCTATGTTCAAATGAGGGTATGAGTCATGAAGGATAATGAATAGATCAAAGTACCATCCCACTTCTAAATGTTAAAAATTTGGAATTATTGGTGCCTTATTATGTCACCTATTTTCTTTTTTTTTTTTTTTTTTTTTAATCATACATAGAAGCTATATTTGAAGAGATATTGGCCAAAAGTTTTTCAAAACTTATAAAAGAACTCAAGTGAGTTATTTTAACTTTTGAATAATCAATTAATGCAATTCCATATTAAAAGGATACAAGAGAAAAATTATGTTAACAGTTGTTTACAAGTGCTTTTGATACAACTTAGCACATATTCATGATTTTTTAAAAAAAATCATGGCAAACTAGGAGTAGAAAGAACTTATTTTGATTAAGGACAGCAACAAAGAAAAAAACCTAATGCAAATATCATACTTAATGGTGAATTATTAAAAATGTTCCAATTCTTACCACTTCTTTTTTTATTTTTATTTTTATTTTTATTTTTTTTAATTATACTTTAAGTTCTAGGGTACATGTGCATAACGTGCAGGTTTGTTACATATGTATACTTATGCCATGTTGGTGTGCTGCACCCATCAACTCGTCAGCACCCATCAATTCATCATTTATATCATGTATAACTCCCCAATGCAATCCCTCCCTCCTCCCCCCTCCCCCCTCCCCATGATAGGCTCCAGTGCGTGATGTTCCCCTTCCCGAGTCCAAGTGATCTCATTGTTCAGTTCCCACCTATGAGTGAGAACATGCGGTGTTTGGTTTTCTGTTCTTGTGATAGTTTGCTAAGAATGATGGTTTCCAGCTGCATCCATGTCCCTACAAAGGACGCAAACTCATCCTTTTTTATGGCTGCATAGTATTCCATGGTGTATATGTGCCACATTTTCTTAATCCAGTCTGTCACAGATGGACATTTGGGTTGATTCCAAGTCTTTGCTATTGTGAATAGTGCCGCAATAAACATACGTGTGCATGTGTCTTTGTAGTAGAATAATTTATAATCCTTTGGGTATATACCCAGTAGTGGGATGGCTGGGTCATATGGTACATCTAGTTCTAGATCCTTGAGGAATCGCCATACTGTTTTCCATAATGGTTGAACTAGTTTACAATCCCACCAACAGTGTAAAAGTGTTCCTATTTCTCCACATCCTCTCCAACACCTGTTGTTTCCTGACTTCTTAATGATTGCCATTCTAACTGGTGTGAGATGGTATCTCATTGTGGTTTTGATTTGCATTTCTCTGATGGCGAGTGACGATGAGCATTTTTTCATGTGTCTGTTGGCTGTATGAATATCTTCTTTTGAGAAATGTCTGTTCATATCCTTTCCCCACTTTTTGATGGGGTTGTTTGTTTTTTTCTCGTATATTTGTTTGAGTTCTTTGTAGATTCTGGATATTAGCCCTTTGTCAGATGAGTAGGTTGCAAAAATTTTCTCCCATTCTGTAGGTTGCCACCTATTTTCTTTAAATCAATCTCAGTAGGAGACCAGACTCTCTTGTAGAATTTTTTGAAAGTCATTACTTAAAATATATCTTTTAGAGTTTTTATTTTTCAAGTGGATATTTGACTTTCAGGGATAGATACAGACTCAGACTATAGTCATTTAAAGAAATTATATCAGTTATCTTCTGTGATTTCTTATTTTTCAAGTAAGGATAATATGGCTCTTAGTCATGGAGATAGGACATTAGTATAATATCCAGTATTTAGTAATATTTACTTTCACCCAAGGCCTAAGTACTTAATATGTGTGATATGACTTAATCCTCTTAATGATCCGTGAAATAAGTATTATCTTCTCTTTATTCCATAGCTGAGGAAATAGGATAAGATAGCTCTCTCAAGTCAAACAGCTTGTTAGTGGCAACTAGAGACTGCAACTCCAAGCATTTAACACCTGTGGTCTCTGACTTTTACATCTAGAGAGTGACATCTTTCTCTTTACATCTAGAGAGTGACAAAGCCAGATCTAGCCCAGGCCTTCTGTAAACCTGATTCAGTTCTTTCCACCTCAGCTCAGTGGCTTGTGTACCACCTCCACCAACATCATTTGTTCAGTGACATAATAATTATTCTTTAGGGCATTATCTTTTTCTTGTACTATGAAGGTAAACAGTTGATCCTGAAATAATTCTGTGTGTGTGTGTGTGTGTTTGTGTGTGTGTGTTTGTGTGTTGGTGCTGGAATGTGTTTTCTACTTTTTATGTATAGTGATTTTATATTAATACAGCATGTGTTTCCCTTATCCATTTGGTTAGATTAAATATGCATTTTTCTTCCAGTATAAAAAGGTATCCTTTAAATACTATTTGGGCATGTCAATGCAAAATTCTACTTCTAACACACATTCTGTGAATCTCCTTTGGACAGTTGCTTTATAGATTGTAAGAATGTTATTTCTTAAGACCATAGAAACAGTAGGTATTGTAGAGTAGATATTCCTGTATCCTGTGGGACAGTTGTTGTTTAATAATGTTTTGCTAGAGCAGCACATAATCATCTTGACTTAAACTCCAAAACATGCTAATATTAAGATATGTAGGAGTTTTTTTTTTTTTTTTTTTTTTTTTTTTTTTGCCTCTTAAATACAATTGAAACAGTCTCTTCTAGTGAATTAATGTAAGTCCATTGAATTTGAACTTCAGGTCTTATATAGTCATAATTCTTTGTTGAGCAGATCGTTGACTAACTCATCAGTAGGACACAATTTTATACACCGTTTTAGTTAACCAAATCTTAATTTACATTGTCTGTTAGTTTTCAGACCTCAGAGTCTCAATGACTTAAAACAATATGGTTTATTTCTTGCTGAAGCAATGTTTCAACAGGTGGCTCTTCCATCACCCAAGGCTTTGTATGTCGTTCCCTAAATCTGCTCCATCTGCTGGACAAATAGTAAAGGCAGACAGCACAGAAGATCATGTGGACTATTTTAGGGGGTAGGCCTGGAAGGAATGAACATTATTTCTGTACATATGCCATTGATCAGAACACTTATACTGCCCTACCCAGAGTCAGGGACCATGGATGCTGGGAAATGCAGCCTTCCTAAAGGAAGAAACAGAACTACAAAACATCCAGCTGGTCCTAGACAGGACTTGGTTTCTCAACATTCTCCATTGAACAAAATAAGCGTGTGTTTATAGACTCGCCTATGACAGCCCTCCACCCTCTGGCTGGATCTAAAAGAAACATTAGAATGTACAATGGCATAATTAACTTTCTCCAACCACTAAATCTCAATATGAAATTATGAAAAGTAAATATCCTATATTTACTGCAAATAAATGTTTTCATTTTATTCATACTTACTTTTCTATTTTAATATGTATGGTATAAATTTTTAAAAGCACAAAAGAATTCTTTTGAAACTCATGAAGAAAATGGTAGTTTGTTAAAATAGTTATAAATTTGGAAAAAGCTGCCTTAAAATTTTTAGGGTGAGAGGGATTTTATATATGCTTGTTTTGTGAAAGCAATGCTAGATACATACAAATTCTTAGTATTTAGTAATTGATGATGGCAATATCTAGGTTAGATCCAAGTAAATACCTGGAATATTGCCTGAAGTCCTCCATTATCAGGGCTAAAACATGTAAATGTTTCATGTCTGGCCATAGAGAAAAGTCAGGAATTGAAGAAATTCGGCTCACCTTTGGTCCTTCTTTTAAAACGGTAAACACAATTCTATGCCCATTGTCTAGTGAATGAAAATGCTTTTACCTGCCATGTCCACTGTTGAATATAGATCTTATACATTTACGTAGTTTGTTGGAAATAACGTCTACATCTTATCCTGATAATTAATTTCTAATCTTTTAACCAAAAATAATTGGCATACTTAAAATTATAATCTAATGTGGAAACAGTTTTCTTAATGTGGATGCGATAATTTTTTTTTCAGAAACGTAGTAACTATTTAGAACAAAAATTCTGATATCGTCAGTTAATCTAAGACACAGGTATTAGTCCTGTTACATTGCAGTCTTTCTTCAAGTGTGGTCTACAAAATGCTTTGCTTCTGAGTCATGAGTGTTGTTAAAAATGAAGTCCTGGGCCTTATCCCAAATCCCCTTTTATCAGGATTTCTGATATATAGAGTTCAGAAACTTGCATTTTAACAAGCATCTCTGAAAACAACTTCACTTTATACACAACACAGGGGTTCACTGTTGTAGAAGAAAATCAATATTTAATTTTAAAATACTTAAATTTTCATATAATATATGAAATATATATACAGGAGTCTTTTAGGTTGATGATTATAAAATAAATTTAAAGAGCATAAGGTGAAAAGACATAGTTTAATATGAAGTATAATGAGTCTCTCTAGCAAGTAGCTGAAATATTCTGTTCAATGCAATGCTAATTGCGTTAGCCTAGAGAACACCTAAGATCTGACACATTCATTAGGGCTTAGCACTCAACCTATTAATCACTACTGTGGGGTCACTGAGTAAGACAGAGCGTGTTCAGAGGCCTGGCCTGTGATGTCAGGACTGGAGTCTCTTGTAGTAATTAGTTGGCATCTGGGCTTTGGTAGCAAGGTATTATCTTCCCTTCTGATGTCTGAATTAAAAATGAAACTAATGAAAGGTTTGCAGGAAGGATAGAAAAGAATGCAAATTATGTTTATACCTTACTTCATCCTTAGAATAATGGCATTAAATTACAGCAACCCATCTGGATGTCCATATGTTCTCCTGGAGGTCTAGCAAATTTTAGCTAATAGGTCAAACAGTATGGTCACCCCATTAATAAAGCATTAAGTAGAGGTAGAAAACAGAATTTAAACTTTCTACACTGTTTAGAAGGACATAGGGTTTTATTTTTTAAATAGCAATTACATAGGATTGTCTTTAGTACAATATTTGTTTTTGTATTCTATTGAATGATAATCTATACATGGTTACCTATGCAGTTACTGACTACAGATTTTGGACTGCCAGTTTCTATGAGTACTTTATGTGACTTTTCTGGTAAAAATCTGTCCTGACTTGGAAGAATTAGCCATTCTGGAGAGAAGAATTGGCTTTGTCTCCATGGTAACTTATTTTTCTGTTTTATGTGAATAGTGAAGGCCAATTGTGTGAAAGTAAGGGTAATAGTTTTGTGATGAACTACTTTACACAGGGATTGAACATTAGAACACTGAGCTTATTTTACTGGAGGCCAAGAAGCAAAAGGCTTTAACATAGCAGGTTGGTGGTCATAACATCGAATACGTATTTTTCTATTCTCTTAAAATTTTAAATAAGCTCAATATATTATTCTGCATTGCGCCCTAATATTTTGCAGAATGAGGGAGGCTATTAAAATAATTCATACTGTGCAATGTCTTAGCAACAATAAAAAAAAAATCATTCCATTCCTGTGTTTGAGATAGCTAGGGCTTTCATCTTAGATTTATAAAAAGCACAGAGTACGAGGTACACTTTGACAGCCCTGTGCAAGTAGGCTGTGGACTTTTTATATCTCTGCCATGTTAGACTCTTTTTTTCATCCGTAGGTATAAATATTACTAAACCTTTCTAGGAAATATGGCACAGTGTGGCAGAAACTATTATGCTCACCGTGTATCCATGCACTCCTCTATATTTCCCAGCTTTCCTCCCCTTAGGCTGAGGCCAAGTGACTATTTCTGACCAATTAAATGTAAGTGGAAGGACGTATGTTCCTCTGGACACCTCCTGGCAAGGTGGTTTGATCTGGCATGCATCTTCCCTTTCTCTACAGTTATATAGACTATACTGATCATTACAAACATGAGGGCTTGATTTATTGTGTAACAACAATATAAGTTTATACATTATTACATGGGATGAGAATGCACTATGAGATATCCTTAGTCAATTTAGCTTATATTATATCATGAAATGTACAAGTGCTACTTGGTCATATCTCTGTTAGAGAAGAGGTATCCTTTGGTATCTCAAATGAAAAAGAAGTTGTAAGTGGATATTATCATTGCCAGTTTTCATGTAATAAAAGTGAGAGGCAAGGACTTCAAAACACAAAGTAGGAATGGAGTCATGGCCCTGGAGCTTTCTGTGATGAAATCTGTGTGTCTTTTCCAAAACAGGGATGAAAGGGGACAGAGGTCAACGACAGATTGGAAGTGTGCTTAGAGCCTTTGAAATTATTCCAGGACATACTTTCCCTACAGAGGGTGGATAATCTAGTACAAATAATATCAGAGAGTTACTAAATGTTATTTTCAACAGAAATTTTAAGAACGTTTGTTGAAATCTTTTCTGACTGATACATGTACCTTAGACAGTGAACCCTTCACTTACTGATGTATAAAAAGAACCTGTTTATTAATTTATGACCTGATGAGAATAAGACTACCTTTCCTGATCTTTGGCTTCAAAAAATTCAAAAATATGTTGTTATATCATTACTCACTTTATGCAGACGTGTTTTTGTTGCAAATGACAGAAACCTGATACAGATACCATAAAGCCTAAAGAGAAATGTTCATGTATGCACATCAGAGGAAAAGCACAGACACCAATGTCGTCCAGCTCAACTAGCACCAGTAATTCTATTTGTCCACCATGTTGCACTCTCTCTTTTCTCTTCTGCTCCTTCCAGAGGGCAATTTTGTTTATTTATATTGATATTCTTCCCCGGCACAAGGAAGATGTTTACCAACATTTCAGCCTCATATTTCAATTCAAATTTGACACTAGGAAGACTGCCACTATTCCCTAAGTTATACTTTGACAAATTCTAAGGGAGATTGCTAGGACATGGCCTACTCTGCATTTGCCCTGCAGGCAGTGGGTGAATGGGGGACTAACATTGACAGCCTGAGTGGAACTATGCATCTGAGATAGGAAAGGAGCAGTTCCATAATGGAAGGACACTACCGTTCCTAGAGGAGGGAAGGATTCTGAAGAGACAAAGTATTAACAATAAGCACTTACTACTTCAGTTTTTTTAAAGAGATGTTATGTTTCAAGAGTAAAAATGTGTTGGGTTTTACTAGTCACTCATGGGGAATTTTGCATGTAGATACTTTATAACTAGCTACCAAGCTGCATAGATAGGTTACATGTCAAAATGCGTATATCGTATTTGGAAACTATTGCCTAATGAAATATAATGCTTAGTAGCCACCCAGAGGACTCAACTGTATTTTTTTAAAATTTGAAACAGGATCACTCTGTTGCCCAAGCTGAGTGTAGTGGTGTGATCATGGCTCATTGCAACCTTGACTTCCTGGGCTCAAGCAATTCTCCTGCCTCAGCCTCCTGAATATTCTGGGACTAGAGAGGTCACCACCATGCCCAGCTAATTTCTGATTTTTTGTGAAGACGAGGTTTCACTATGTTGCCCAAGCTAGTCTCAAACACCTGAACTCAAGCCATGCTCCCACCTTGGCTTCCAAAAGGGCTGGACTTACAGGCGTGAGCCACCACACCTACCCAGCCCTAATTGCATCTTATATGAGTTGGTGCCTAGAGTGGAACATAGATATGGAAAGTCCCAGGATCTCAAAATGGATTATTAGTGATATAATTGTGCAATGAGAAGCAGAAGAGCACTGTAATTGGAGAGTGAGCTCCAAAGTATTAATAATAGGTATGAAATTGAGACTTTGCTACTGGGTCATTCAGCCTATTTGCCATTTTACCTCGGACACTCAGTTTCCTTATCTATAAAAATCACACAAGAATATATACATTTATGTGTGCATATGTGAGTGTGTGTGTATGTATAGTGTACACTCTCCTGCTCAGAGTCATTATTAATAATAAACACCAAATATGATACTTAGGAAATTGTAGTTTTTGATTCATTGCAGTTTGTTGCTGCTGTTTTTTTTTATGTTCTCCGTTATTCAGTGAAACTGCAGATAAGGAACAAAGAAGATAGTATGTCTGACTCGGGCAATCTGTGCCAATAACATTTGAAAACAACTGGGAGCGCAAGAAATAAATAGGTCAATCATCATTTCTAGAAGAAATCTATGCCCTTTACTCATATTTTCTGTGGCATTTCCCTTGTGCTTTCTATGATTTGGATAGTGGACAAGACATTGGTCATTCTTTTTGAGCCATCCTATGTTGAAAAATCCTTCCTGTGTTTAGGGGATTCCCAACATCATCATTTTCTGCCTCCTCAAGGGAAAAGACAGATGTATACTTTCTCAGAGTTTATTACACTTAGGGCACAGGCATGTCAACTACACCGTCAACTCAGTGTAGACAGGCCAGTTTTCATTCAGAAACTACTGATGTGAAGAAGCAGATTCCTCAAGAAAAACATTCAGATGAGGTGGTTATAGATAATTAATAATCCACGCAAAACTAGTGTCAGTGTTTAGGATCAATGGGACTTGCAGTGTAAACTATGTGGTCATTGGTGGCAGCTGTGATGTCCCCATTGGAGCAATCAGTTTTGTCATGTGATTTGGTCAGCATCCTAGCTTAGCTTGGGTTTTTTAATCCCCCCTCATATTCTCTGACTTACTTTTATATCCTTAATGAATGCTTTCTTCCTTAACTAGGATATTTGATAGATATATATGGAGTTAAGTTCCCCAAAGGTCCTAGTGAATTCTAGAATGAAATGCTCTCGTGAACGAACTGGTTATTTTGAAAACTTTCTATGGATCTTTTCTTTTCTCCCTTCCCCTCCCCTCCCCTCCCCTCCCCTCCCCTCCCCTCCCCTCCCCTTCCCTCCCTTTCCCTTCCCGTGGATACATAACAGATATAGTCTCGCTCTGTTGCCCAGGTTAGAGTGCAAAGGCACAATATTGGCTCACTGCAACCTCTGCCTCCGGAGTTCAAGTAATTCTCCCGCCTCAGCCTCCCGAGTAGCTGGGATTACAGGCGCCCAAGACCACGCCCAGCTAATTTTTGTATTTTTAATAGAGACAGGGTTTCACCATGTTGGCCAGACTGGTCTCAAGCTCCCAACCTCAGGTGATCCAGCCATCTAGGCCTCCCAAAGTGCTGAGATTACAGGCGTGAGCCACTGCACCCAGCTGAATGTTTCCTTTAAAAGAAGGAACATTCCTACTGTTTCCCAGCTCTTCCTCAACAACATATTAGGATTGAAGAATTTACTGCAGTTCTTTTTAATTAACTATTTTAAAGAGCTCTCTAAAAAATGAAATTAAATTTTATATTTTCATATGCTGTGGGTGACTTAAGTTTGATGGATTCTGTCACAGAATGCAAAGTAAATACACGTTGAATACTTTTTCATTATAATAGTAGTGACTTTGGCAGAATAATTGCATTGTTCCAAAGGGATTTTTAAATGGTTAATCTAGATGGCTCTCCTTGAGTGAGAATTTGCTCAGCTGGATGAAAGTATATGCTGCAGGAGTGTGGTTCATATATTTGACCCTAAAGGAAGGCCCTGTTGGTGGCATAAACTATCCCTGCACAATTGTTGTCTGAGGATTCATTTGTAATCACCAGAGGTAGGGATGTCCAGGAAATCCAGCATCACAATTAAGAAGAAAACTATATATAATTTCACTCATTCATCTATTCCACAGATATACACTGAGCATCTTAAATGTGCAAAACACTGGTGTGGCATTGGAAAAACCACAGCGAGCCAACAGACACAGGCTATGCTTTCAGAATATGAAATAGCCATTTACACTTTTCCTTATTTCATTACAGTTATGATAAATGTTAGTAAAGAGGCACAGTGGGTGCCATGCAACAGCAGAAAACGGAAATTGATCTCATAATTGAGTGATCAGGCAATATTTCTTGGAGCTGAATTTGAAGGATAAGGAGGCAGCATTAGTCAAGCGAAAGGAAGTGTTTGAGGCAGAGGAAACAGTATTTGTGAAAGCCGTGGAAGGAAGAGTCATGGAGAGTTCTTGTACTCCAGAGGAGGTAAATGTGATTGACCTATGGTGAAAAGATGGAGAAAGTTGTATCTGATGGCCTAAAACCTACTGGAAATGATCCTGGGCCACATATTGTATCCACATAAACAAAAGAGGATCAGAGGATAGGTATCTATGCTACCATGTTAGTCCGCTCTAGCTGCCATAAAAAAAAAATCACAGACTGAGTGGATTAAACAATGGGCATTTATTTCTCACAGCTCTAGAGGCAGGAAGTTGAAAATCAAGGTGCCAGTAGGACTGGTTTCTGGTGGGGCCTCTCTCTTCAGCTTGTTAGATGGCTGCTTCCTAGTTGTGTCTTCACATGGTCTTTTCTTTGTGTGCACATATCCCTGGTGTCTCTCTCTCTCTCTCTCTCTCTCTCATTTTTTTCTTTTTGAGACAGAGTCTTGCTCTGTTGTCCAGGCTGGAGTGCAGTGGCACGATCTCGGCTCACTGCAACCTCCACCTCCTAGGTTCAAGTGATTCTCCTGTCTCAGCCTTTTCAGTAGCTGGGATTACAGGCACCCGCCACCATGCCCAGCTTTTTTGTATTTTTAATACAGATGGGGTTTCACCATATTGGCAAGGCTGGTCTCGAACCCCTGACCTCAGGTGATCCACCCTGGGATCCCAAAGTGCTGGGATTACAGGCATGAGCCACCATGCCCGGCCTCTCTCTCTTCTCATAAGGAAACTAGTCATAGTGGATTACGGCCCAACTTAATATTTCTTATGAGTTTATTTAACCTTAATTACCTCCTTAATGGTCTTATCTTCACAGACAGATACATGAAGTGTTAGGGCTTCAACATGAATTTTGAAGCGACACAATTTAGTTTGTAACAGGTACTAGGATCAGAACTCTGAGTACTCTCCTTTTTAATCAATTTTAGGAGCAGATGCATAATCCAGAATGTGTTAAAATACAGGTGGTTTTCATTCTTTGTGGTAGTTATGCTCTATAAAATGCCACAAACACTGAATGAAAAAATACCAAATTGCTGCTTCTAGGGGAGATTTAGGGTTATAGTTCCTTGAACCTCTGATCATAAAATTTTCATTCACCAAGCAGTCCATGGCTTTGTTTTCTATGTGTTTCCATTTAAAGACATTGTATTCAGTATATGTCATTGACTGACATTGAATTTTGGCCGAAGGTGCTATAATTTATTCCTGAATTAAGCTTATTAAACATATACCTTTCCTCCGTAAGGCATATCACAGCCTTCTTGTGCCTAGGAACACCAGCCAGCACTTCAGCATTATACTTTGAGGCCATTTTAAACAGAAGAATTACCAACAAAAAGCACGAAAATGCAGAAAATGTGGTGTTATATAGGCCCTGAAAAGGACAATTGTTTATACTCTGGCAGCTGGAACAAGAAAGCAGATCATCACCTTGTTTGACCTCAGCTGGGAAGATGAGGTCACACAATGCATGTCAGGTGATCCATAGTTTTCGCCACTCTGCACATATCCACCAGTGACTGCAAAAGAACTGAGAGTATTGATTTTAAGGTTACAAATCAATTTTAGTAAGTAGACAAATTTGTAAATATAGAATCTGCAAATAATATACCTATGCCCTTTCTCTGGTGAAATTACTGCATTTCTTGTACTTTATAAAGGTGTTTGTAATTACCTAATGTTTTTATTGTAGTTTATCTGCTGTTTATAAGAATTGCATAAGCCTGCACAACCACAAAGCTAATTTACATTAGCGTTTTTATAGATAGGTATTGGTTATCATCCTGGAGTTTACTGAAGTTCTTTTTAAAGGAACACAACTTTCTTAAGCTATAAAAGCAATAATAATTACACTTAGAATAGTCCTAATCACTAGAAGGGCGTTAAGTATAAAGCTTTGGAAAGCTTCTGTGGAAGCTTTGATGGATTTTTGGAAACTGATGAACAACTGATGATCCACAGCCTTGAATTATTGTGATTAGAATGTGCTGTGCATGACTGTAGCATTCTGTTGGCTGGTGATTTCCTACTTCGGCCTTGTGTCTCATGCAATCGATGATTGGATTAGCAGCAGCCAGTGGAAGCAACTGTATATTTTCTCAGCACCCCAGGAAATGAGTGTGCATTCTTGGAAGGCTGAAACGGAATAAAACCATTAAATAGAACTCTGATCTACTTCAGATTCATCTCTTCCCCTTATATGATGAGTAAAGAGCATTTATAAATAGGACTATGAGAGAAATATGGATAGTGAACAAAGGGGAGCAAAAGGAGAAATATGATGTGTGTGCAGGCAATTTGGAATTTCTTTTAAATTTTCCAATCTTCTACTAGATAATCCTAAGTTCATGTATATGACTTATATTGATATAGAAATACAAGAATCAGCTGGGTGCAGTGGCTCATACCTGTAATCCCAGAACTTTGAGAGGATCACTTGAGTACAGGAGTTCAAGACCAGCCTGGGCAATATGGTGAAACCCTACCTCTACCCAAAATACAAAAATTTACTGGGGTGTGGTGGTGTGTGCTGTGTACCAGCTACTCAGGAGACTGAAGTGGGAGGATAACTTGAGCCCAAGAAGGGGAGGTTGCTGTGAGCTGAGATGGCACCACTTCACTCCAGTCTGGACAACAGAGCAAGACTGTCTCACAATAAATAAAAATAAATAAAAGAATCATCTGTAAATCAAAAGCATTTAAAGTATCTTTTTGGTTCTATTAGGAAAAAATCATGTAGTAAGTTCAGAACATTTAGGATTTTATCTCAGCTGGTGTAAACGGCCATGATATTGGTATGAAGATGAAATGATGGGTGTTTTGGCAATGGCAGCTGTAAAATCTACATAGCAAACAACAGATGGTTGCTTATTTGACTTTTGGGCAAAAACTGGGATATAGAAACTGCTGTTGAAATAGGTCTTTCTCAATGTTTCAGATTTCTATCATCTTCCAAAGAGTGAACATGGATCTAGAGACAGAAAATTTTGAAAGCCTCCCTTTGTATTCTTAGTCTCTTGTATGGGACAAACTTTTCCCCACTTTCATCAGAAATATGCAAAGGATTGAATTTTAATAACCTTAGTTACAGTGTCCTTGAATACAGAGGCTGTCATTAACTTTCCAAATGCCTCTTGGGCACCAGGAGTATTTCATGATTAGTTTAAAATGTAGGTAAAATATCTACACAGAGTTAGTTTGGCTCTTGCAGATAAAGAAAAACAAGTTTAGTCAGATGACTCCGATAAAATGAACTATAAGTCCTTCTCATGAACACTGCTTCTCACGAGAAATATTAAGTACCTCTATGTTGTGGCAAAAATATTACTTAATAGTATTCCTTAAGTCAAACATGATATGTTTTAGAAGCCAGATAAAACTTTTCAAAGCCAACATAACCTCTACCCCTTAGAGTTGGCTCCCATATTAGATCAGACACAATTGAACTAGAAACCTGAGGCAATTCATGCATGCTTCTGAAACTGTTTCCCTAACAAAATAGCCTCACCTCTGTGCCCTATAAATACTCCAAAATACAAATGTGGGAGAAAAAGAAAGGTTTTTATTCACCTCATATTTTAATTTTATATTTGTAATCTCTTGTTTATTTGAGTGATTTTATTCTCTTTGGCTTATTAAATGAAACAGCAGTGAACGTTGAACAATTATATTTAGATTTTTTCTACCTATTTGTGAAGAAACAAAATTGGAAACAGAAATGCCTTTTAAAAGATAAATTTTCTGCAGACATTCATGCTCCCTTAGGAGGATCAGTAATAGTGTCAGAAAAACACATCTCACAAAGTATCTAAATTTCTGTTTGGTTTCAGACAGTTCTCTTTATTGCTTTAGCTAAGTCATACATATTTATTAACCATAGAATAAATTTAACAAGGTCCAAATTAAATTAGCTATATATACAAGTACTAGTTATAGCTTCAATGATACTTATTTAATATTCCAAATATAACTCTTTATTTGTTATGGTGATTTTTGTCTAAGAGATATTCTTTTTTCCACTAGCAATCTTGTTTATTTATTTCTTTAGAGTGCTTAATCATTGATTTTTAAGTAAAGAGCCTACATACAATCTTGTTTCAAAGCATACCAAAAGCTTTCAGAGATGAGTAACTCATCTTTTTTACTAAATACCTAAAAAATGTTTTGCCTTTTTTTTTTTTTTTTTTTCTAAGAGGCATTGACTTAGTGGAATAGTGGTAGGGCATGGAGGATTTGCCTGTGTTCAGATTCCAGTGCTGCTTCCTATTAATTGGAATTTTGGGAAGATACTCAACACCTCTCTGCTTCAATTCCTTATATATAAAATGCCTGTAGTTTATTTGTATGAACTAATATTTCTGAGCTCTATGATTAGTTCATATCTCATAATTAAATGCAGTAACAAAGAATAATGTGGCTATCTGGGAGAAGATGTCCTACCATCTCAACCTGTTTATGTTAAGTTTATGTTCTAACATTGAATTTATTTAAGTTGTTTTGAAAATTCAAAATTGTCCAAAGATGTGTACAGCTTCTGCAGCATGGAAACTAGGAAAAATGGATAAGAAAGAAATAAGTATCATATGATAAAGCCTGCTTTGCCTTATATTTCAACCTAAAATAATTATAGACATAAGGAGAAAAAAAGTGATCCATCTTTCTGTTACTCTGCCCATCTTTAGCGTATGGTACTTCTAGACACTATCTAAATTAGATGTTTTAACATTTAGTCCAGGCTTTATGTTCCATCATCTAGGACCCCATTCCCTCACTTTTTTTTTTTTTGTCTTTTTCAATGCAGTAGAATAGGAAAACTTGTCACATGTGAGAATGCATAAATTGCAAAATCCATTGTGATTACAGAGGTCATTGTGCATTACCTTTGCTGTGAATAGCTGTGTATTGTGTTCAGACATACTTTAACACAATAGGTACACAAAATGAGCACCATTATTCGTAACATGGCATGCAGAGAAAATTAAAAACAGAGAAGCTAAAATCATCGAAAGCACGTATTTGTGAATTCATGTTTGTTTTTGATATAAAGAATACCTGTTCTAGTAAGAAAGACAAATCAGATTTTATCTTTACAAGGTGAAAATATCAAGTCTAAGAAGAGATATAATAAAGCAATATGAAATCCTGAAGAGTATGGATTATATGAAGAGATGTGTTAATTAAATTCCACAATATTGGAATTGCAGTGGGAAAGAAGACAGAAAAATGGGGCCCAAGAGAAGGCTGAAAAAGATCTATTTTATAATGTAAGGGAAAAATATACAAAATGTATGATCCCAATAAAAAATGAGTTAAACCAAATTTTAAAACAGTTTGTAACAAACTTTAAATTCATTAGCAATAGCTGTAGGTTTAAAGGGAAACAAAAGTATTAAATATATATTTTATATCAATCTGCACTTATTGAGGATTGCTGTGTTTTGAATTTACTAAGAATAAACATGTTAATCTTCTAAGTAAATATTGGAAACAGGATGCATACCTGGGTCTACCTGACTTTGAATTTCATGTTTTTGTTAACTTTTCTGGAATAGGAATGCCTCATGACTATACCTTTCTTTTCTAATTCTTCAGGTTGGTGTCATATGCAGTAGCTGTATATTCCATCAGTTGATTGACATGTTATTATGGGATCACTGTCTAAAGAACACAGAATTGGAAAGATAATACACTTGTTCCAGTTTGGAATTTTCTTAAGTTATTGTTAATTGTTACTTATGTATTTATAGTTGACTAAAATTTATTAGATCTTTTTCTTTTTTTAAACACCCATTCATAAATTTGGTCTATGTTTTCTTGAAATCGATTTTTCATCTTGTGAGACCATAATTAATATCCATAACAACAGAAATGTATAGATTTTTGTTATTGAAAAGAACCAGTCATAGTAGTGTAACCTTGTATCACTAAAATAAAATAGTGAACAAAAGTATATATTTGATGTCAGACCAAGGAATGTCCTGTTTCCAGTATCTCCCTTAAACGTGTTATCCATCCCTTCTAAATTTTAGTGATTTTTCTACAATATAGGGGGAAATTATATATCCAATCCAGACACTTTGTCGTAATTGAAAAAAGGGAATGAATGAAACAATAGCTACTCACTAGCTATTATCATCATCCAATCTCCTCCCCACTCCTTGTCTTCCAGAAGATCCCCAACTCCCATGTTCACACCCTTAAGCTTGTCATTATCAATAACTTTCAAATAATCTCAATTTTTAAATAACTTACTCCTCAGTCACCATGTCCTATCTTCCACCCCATTGTTTTCTAGTACTGCAACTCTAATAATCCTTTAACTCCATCAGTACTGTTAAGGTGTTGATATACTACCTCATCTCTAACTGCTTTCCATACCATCTTCACCTCCCTTACCGAGCTAAACTTCAGATTCAATTAATTTAAGTTCCTTGCATACATTCTTAACTTATCTACCTACCATTAATTTTTTTTGTATCTCTTGATGAAACCAGAACTCTGGCTAAAGCCATCAGCTTAGTTCCTTTATCTCCAGGGCAGAATGTAAACCACACTGTAGGATTTACTAATCTCTTTAATTGATGATCGATAATCTTAGGTGGGCCCAAAATGCTTCCTGGTAACCATATTTTATATTCTATTACTCTAGCCCAGTCTCTCTCTCACTCAGTGAGATGATTATTTGTCATTTAATCTGTATTCCCCAAAGCCACTGTCTTCCCTCCTTGAAGTTACCCAGAAGGTAACTTCAATTCCTACATCATTTGAAAGTTTACATAATCAGTAAAACTTCCACATACTTCTACTACTACAATCTCCCACCTGTTTACATCCAGATCTGACATACTTTACTTTCTTTCCTGTATCAGTATCTGTCCTAACTAAGGTCAACTATATGCTTCCTTTCTCACCCCCTCAACTATTAATGGGCATTACTGTGGACAAAATTCTTTCTTTCTCCATTCGCAATATTCCCTCTCACAACTGGGTCATTCCTGTAGCTTATAACCATGGTATTCCATCCTTCAACTTGGGAAAAAAACAAAACAAATGGAAAATGTTATTTAGACCAACGTTACCTGTCAGCTACAACCATACTTATGTCCTTCCCTTTAAGCAAAACTTCTTGAAAGTGTTGCTCCAGTTTCTCTCTTCCCCTTCTTTTTCCCCCACTCCAGTCAGAATTTTTCTTTTACCCCCTCATCTGAAATTGCTCTTTCCAAGTGTCTCAGGACTTCAATGCTACCAATGTAGTGGTCTTTTCTTAGTCCCCGTTGTAATTGACCTTTCTGGAGCATTTGATACAGTATTTAATCACTCTCGGTCTTCCATAAAACACATTCTTGATTTTACTTATAAAATATTACACTTAAGTTTTTTTCTTTTGATGCCATTAGCCACATCTTTTCAGTATCTATTTTTGGTTCTTCCTTTTCCCTTAAACTCTTAATGTTCAAAAGTTTGGCTCTTGGATCTCCTTTCCATATATACTTGCTCCATAGATGACTTTGCACCTTCTCATGACTGTAGCTCATATTTATAGGCTGATGCCTCCTAAATTTATATCTTCAGTTTCAACTTCTCCTGAACTCTAGACCTATATATAAAGCCTCTTTTCAGTATTTCCACTCAAATGCTTAACAGGCATCTCTGATTCACATATCTAAAATTCATCTTCTGAAATTCTCCTCCAAATCTGTTGATCAGGTAAAAAACATTAATGCCATGCTTTGACTTTTCCTCTCTCTTCTTTCACCCACTTAACTTTCTATTAGCAAATTTATTGGTGCTGCCTTCTAAATAAATCCAACACTTAATCACTTCTCATCACCTTTGCTGCTGTTACCTGGCCCAAGGTACTATTATTTATAGTCTAGATTATCTTTGTAGTCTATGATTTGGTGTTCCTGTTTCTGAATATACCTACCAATGAAATCCTGTCATAACCTAAGTTCAGTCATGTCCAAGCCTACCTAAGACTTTCCAACTCACTCTGATTATCTACTCTCCCTGTTATCTCCATGAACTTGTCTTCTGTTATCCTCCCTTTTGCTCACTCTGCTTTAGCTATGCTATCCACCTGCTATTCCTAGAATATACCTGCCATGTTCTCACCTCAGGGAATTGCACCCATTCTTCCCTTTACCTGGAATGATTTTCCCTTGGATTTAAAAATGCCCTCATTTCTTTTGGGTCTTTACTCAAAATTCACCTCTCATAGAGGTCTTCTAGGTGTACTCTGTCTAAAATTTCAACACGACATCACACGGTTCTATCCATCTTCATTGTGATATGCTTTTTCTCCATAACACTTATCACTATCTATTATTTACTTTTTATTTGAATAATAGTGTCCTATAGAACTGTCTGTGGTGATAGAAATGTTCTATAAATCTGATTGTCTAATATATATTATCCAGTAGTCACATGTGGCTATTGAAAACTTGAAGCTAGTCTGAGAAAGGAACTGAATTTTTATTGTATTTTACTTTAATTAATTTAAATTTTATAAAACTCCCTTGGCTTACCATATTGGACAATGCATGTTTAGAATGTAAACTTTCAGTGCCCCACTGGAATATAAATGTCATGAGAGCAGAGATTTTGTTTTCCCTCTATTTAGTTCATTGCTGTATTCCTAAACATACCCTGGCATATAGTAGAAAATATTTTTGAAGGAATGAACAAACTGAACATTATAAAAATTATTATAATAATGATCAAATAAGACATTGAAACACAATCCTAGTCCTTGCCCTGCCACTCAATAATGTGGTGATTTTTTAGAAGTTACTTACTTTCTTGGAACGCAAGTTCCTTCATTCATATTTTTCTCTTTCATTTAATAAACATGTATTAAGATCCTCCTCTGTGCCAGGAATTATGGTAGATACTGATGTACAAAGATTACAAAGATGTGGTGCCTGACAAAGAGTTCCATTTAGTTAGGAATAAAGAGAAGTAAAATTTATTAAATCTTCATGATATTCTTAAAGGCGGAGATGTGAATTGCTATGGGAGAAGAGAGAAGAAATAAAAGCCTTAATGGTCAAAGGAATAATTGATGAAATGGAAAATGCAAGACTTTTTTGAGGGTAAAAAAGGTTTGAAATGTTTAGAATCAGTGTTTTAGTATAAAGGCAACATATAGCATATGCAAAATTAACTCCTTCCTGTAGTATGAAATGTGGAAATGTGGGATATTTAGGCATAAGGCATTGCACAATGACTCTATGTGCTATTATGAGGTCGCAGTGTAAATATGCACAAGTACTCTTATAAGATCTGAAACTCCTTCAGCTATTTTCTCTTACAAAATTCTAAAACAATACGTATTTGTTTTCTACTGTTGTTTCCCTGTTTATACTGCTTTTTTGTTTCCATTGCCTTTTTTTCTTCCATGTGAAAAGTATATTCCCACTTATAGTTAGTGAATATTTTACAAATTCTCTTTTTTTCATTCTTAAACAGGCATGCAGGTTATAAAAACTCAAAATGAAAAATGTAATTGTGGTGATTAAAAAATATATATATATAATGTCGACCTACCGATTTTATATATATATATATATATATATATATATATATATATATATATATGATTTTAATATTTTAGATACCTCACCAGCTCCATAAGTAGTCAGATACACTTCCCAAGAAACCTTAAAGCAGAAAAGCCTGAAGGCTGTAAAAGTGCAGAGCAGTTTCTGTTAGATCCTCAGCAGAATACAGCTTTTGTGTGTGCCTCTCATTCTACTGCTGAGGATTAAGTGTCAGTGGAATAAAATGTACTGGTAATGTGATAAAGCAGGACAACTTTTCACCTTTCACACCAGCCAAAGGACATATTGGGTATCTCCCCTGAAAGCTAAGCTTGTTGTCATAGTTTAATACAACTTTTCAGGTGTATATTAAGGAAAGAAGAAAATAAATTAGTCTGTAGGTTTTTGTGTCAATTATAGGTAACGAAAAAGAGTTATAATTGAAGTTGATAATCTGCTGTATTACTTCCAAGTAAAAACATGTTGCAACATATATTTCTAAGTAAATACATGTTGCACTTTGCAACATGTATTTACTTGGAAGTAATACCTCAGATTAGCAAATTCAATTGGAATTCTAAGTAACTATTGCTACAGGACTTGCTGGAACCAGTTGGGTGCTTATATCTGAGATGCTTGCCAAGCTGCACAAAAGAAAAGAGCTAGAGTTTAAAATATAAATGTGACTTTGTATTTAATTTTACAGAGCATGATTAACTAGTTTATGATGTCAGAATATTATCATTAAAATTATACTTAAAGAAGTGGGGGGGGGTTATGTATTTTAAGAACAACTTTTTAAAAATTAAGATGTATATGGAATTTCTGCATTTAAGAGCATAACATTAAAAACAAGCCTAATATAAATTCTTTATCCGTGGAATGAAGGTGATAATGGAAAATTTTTGGTTTGTGATAATACCAATAAATTAGATGAATTATTCAAAGTGTAGTGTATTTCCTGCCATGTAATACATGCTCAAGAATGATGCCTATTGATATTCTTGTACCAAGGAATAATAGTATAATTCCAAAAAATATTGTTGCATGAATGCTTTTCCTCAAGAACACATCCAAATTTAATCACAGAGATACTGAGAATAATTCATTGCTATGTTCATAACTAAAAGTATAGAATACTATTGATGAGTTCTTAATGCCATGCTATAGGTATGGTTTGTCATTAGCTAGATTTCACTTTCAACTCTATGTAAGTTAATATTATCTAAAGGAGTATTTACCACATTGAATCATTATTATATGAATTCATAGATCTTTACAAAGCGAGAGAAACTTTTCTCCACTGCTTTACTTTACAGATTAAGAAAGTTAGGAGTTTTCTGAACGTCATACAGAGAGTGTCAGTGCGAGGTAGGATGAGAGTGTCTGCTTCCAACTTCCAGGATTTTGTGGTACTTTCAATCATTGTTTTAGAATTATTGGCCGGGCGCGGTGGCTCAAACCTGTAATCCCAGCACTTTGGGAGGCCGAGACGGGCAGATCACGAGGTCAGGAGATCGAGACCATCCTGGCTAACCCGGTGAAACCCCGTGTCTACTAAAAAAAATACAAAAAACCAGCCGGGCGACGAGGCGGGCGCCTGTAGTCCCAGCTACTCGGGAGGCTGAGACAGGAGAATGGCGTCAACCCGGGAGGCGGAGCTTGCAGTGAGCTGAGATCCGGCCACTGCACTCCAGCCCGGGCGACAGAGCGAGACTCCGTCTCAAAAAAAAAAAAAAAAAAAAAAAAAAAAAAAGAATTATTTATCCCTGTTAGTTCAGTCTCCATTTCCCTATTAAAAATGGCTCATCGGGTTCTTTCATTAGAAATAACTTTCCTCTGCCAAATTATTTCATCACAAAAGTAATATTTTATAGATTTTAAATGACTTCTTTACAGCTTAATTACACTCTGAGATATATGAAATGTATTTTGAAAAGTATACTAAAAAATGTTATATAGTGGTATCATTTTTATCCTACCTGTCGAATAATAAATGCTTTTACTTTTCAATATGTTTAAGCCTTTCAAAAAATATGAAGTTATTCCATCACTGTCCTTCGTATTCTTTGGCCATGCTACTCATTTTTTTCTCTTAATCACCCCTCATAAATTAGTTCCTTAAGCTTTCAGACATTTCACTTATCTTTTCTTGAACGGCCTCCTACATGTTCTTATTATTGTAATTTAGTTTTTGAGTGTTGACAGTTTACTTGGCACTGTTCACAGCACAACATCTTTTTTTCAGACGTGACTAAAATTGCCACATTGTGTTTAGTGTGTTCTCAGAAGTCACAGACTGAACTTTAACTGGACTAAGCCATTCTAATCTTGTATAGAATATGAAGAAGCAATCAAAATTCACAGTCAGTGGTTAGACTTCAGAAGCATTTTTTAGTCTCAATCTCATTTCTCCTCTGACCATGTTTAAAGCTATTTTAGCTAAAGTGATCAATGAGTGCACATCTAATTTGATTTGTCTTAGACCTGTAAATTATCAGAATGCTCCTTTGAATTCCAGTGGCGTTCATGCTGAAATTAAAAGTGACATGAGGCTGTTTTGAGAAGGGTCTTGGGAATATAAAGAATGGCTATTTTTAGGTAGCCAAAGTGTGTGTTTTTAAAGAATCAATATGTTTAAATCTGCTGAAAGCACAGAATAAAGTTTTTAGTTGTAGATTAGTAGAAATATTAAGTGTATGGCTTTCAAGTAGATTTTCCACTCTAAAAATAGAAAAAATTGAAGGGTAGGGGAAAAGGGAAAGAAGGGGAAGATTGGATTGGTTTCAGGTACTATGACAGACAGCTTTGTTTGTTTCATACAATCTTCTTATTCTTACTGCTCTTGGATATTGAATTATATGGTCTAAAATCTTATTAACCAATTTCTAATCCACTAGATTATAATGATTATGTTAGTTGTGAGCAAGTTAGTAAATAACATTAAAAATTAAAAGGGTACAGAACCAAGGACCAGGAGATCTGATTTCTAGTCGTGGATTCTCCATCTTGGGCTGTCAGAGATGCTGGTTGTGGTGTTTCAGGTCATGCTTTTCCTTACCTTCCTGTCTGAGATGTTGCAACCTCAACTAAGCCCCTCCAGAAACTCACCACCCAGTAGTCATTATATACATATCTGAAAAAAATTAAGAATTGTATGGGAAACAATACTTGAAAATCAGATTGTCTAGAGATTAATACTTTATGATCAATACATAATAGATCAGAATAAAGATATGCAATGTCACCTCAGAAAATTTTTAAAAACATCTAGATTGCAATAGTAATTATACTAAATTCCTTTACTTATCTAAAGAAGGATGACAATCAAAAGGAGTGTCACGAGACAAAACTTGTCAGTATCTATCCAAACACTGACCAGTGGTGGAGGAACTTTAGCCACCTGATATTGAGTGTTACAATTTGTCAGCAAGATCACTAAAAATGTGAGATTTATATAGTATTTAGAAGGAGTAAAAATACGTATTCAGGTAGAGTGAGGTATTTAATCATGAAAAGATGAGTTAGTCCCTGGTGATGACATTAACAGTTTCATCGTAGGCTGACAATGGAGCAGTGGCTTCT
Source organism: Rhinopithecus roxellana (assembly GCF_007565055.1). Classification (NCBI taxonomy): domain Eukaryota; kingdom Metazoa; phylum Chordata; class Mammalia; order Primates; family Cercopithecidae; genus Rhinopithecus; species Rhinopithecus roxellana. The sequence continues at coordinate 51,207,115 of NC_044558.1, read as the reverse complement.
TTGAACAGAGGATAGAGGAAGAGGTGTACAAAGTCTCAGATGCAGGGAAAGCCAAATTACTGGAAAATTGTATTGCAGCATTGGGACACTGTTGAGATTACATTTGAAGTTGGATGTCATGAAATTTGAAGGCACCAGTTAGTATGGTTTTGTGATCTAATCCAGCAATTTTCAGGTCTTTAGTAGAGATGCACTTGAGTTCATCCTGGGTTAGGTATTTTCCAGATAAACATCATGTAGACAGGAGTAAATAATTCAGAAATGCTTTCAAAGGAGTTGCTGTAAGAATTAGCCATCTAATTTAAGTTCTATAAAAAGGGAACAAAAAGTAGGAGAATTTGATAAATATCGGGGGTTTGAGTGAAGTAATAGCATTTGTGTATTGGAAATCTTGGTGAGGCTAAAAAGCTGTTAATAGTAAGAGTATTTGAGCAAGTGAAATGAACTGACAGTGGTTTAAGTTGGCGAGGGCGATGTTTACATTTTAACTGTGTTGGGGGGGAGGTAGTGTCATATTAGTTAATGACAAATTTTAGTTTATGACCATGCAGTATATGATAAGGTAGAATATCCAAAAAAAAGAGAAACACAAAAGAGCAAGGGAAATTTTAAAATGTTGAGAAACTTAAGAAGCCACATGTATACTGATGTCACTATGAAAGATGATTGGAAATGGAACAGAGATAGAGTCTTAGCCATAAGCCAGCATGAAAAGATGAGTAGAGACCCAGGTTCCAATAGATAATAACAAGGAGGTTGGGGAAGGTGTTATGACTTGATGGAAATAGCTTCAAAGCATACAGTAAAAATGTAGAAATTATAAAACAGGGTATTGCATGGTGGGTTTAATAGAGCAACCTGGATGTTAAAAAAAAAAAAAAATCTCTTCTGGGGGTGATTAGAATGATCAAGGATTTGGGACATAATGGGTCTGGGCCAGGTGGAAGAGCGTGGGCACTCACTCACTGCTAATTCTCTGGGTTCAAATACTTCCTTTAGTGACATCCTGGCATCCACTGCATATTCTTCTCTTAGCTACACACTGGAGTGAGGCCCTATTGGCTGTGAGCAGCTCTTTAAGCAATGTAACAATTTGCAGATACATCATAGTGTCTTGAACTAAGATGGCAAATGATCGATATGGGTTTGCCCCTGAGAGATGGATATGCTTTCAGATTACTGACAAAAAAAGTATTGGAGCTTTCAAGCACAAGAACTTATCGTCATTCAGGTGTGGTGGCTCATGGTTGTAATCCCAGCACTTTGGAAGCCAATTATCTGAGCATGGTGGAGCACAGCTATAGTCCTAGCTACTCAGGAGGCTGAAGTGGGAGGATCACTTGAGCCCAGGAGTTTGAGGCTGCAGTAAGCTATGATTGTACCACTGTACTCCAGCCTGGATGATAGAACAAGATCTTTTCTCTTAAAAAATAAGTAAGAAACTATCATCAAGCAATGCTTAGATAATGAATACCATTATGTGACACCTATGGGATGACAATCGGCTGTATTTTCCCATGAAAAGACATATACTTTTATACTTTGTGGTGTACTTTTTTTCCTAGTAGAGGAAAACAAGAACCTAGAAATTCTGAAAGTTTATTAACTTCTTAAGTGGGGAAACATCAAGTAGTTAGGTGTCTTACCTAGATACTTGTCTGAGATTATTTTTCCAATTTGTCTCAACTTTCATGTTATCATTCATTTTTGTCAATGAAAAATTGCAAAATACTTTTTCACTTTGAATTATTAGTGGAACCATTAAGTTGGGTGAAAGTTATGCCCTCTATATGCTGTCACTGGATACTCAACACATTCTTATTAACCATATTTATGTATGGTTTGTATAATTGAGTTAATAATTATGCATTTTTCCTTTTAGTCATTTATTCTTCATACTAAGGTTACTGTTAAAGTCTACACAATTCACACAATTTCACAGAATCCATAAATGTCAAAGGAATCTATTGGTATTATAACTCATTATGCGGATTACCATGCTGCCCAGGTAGGCATTGTCTTTGCCTTTCCCATCATCTCCTTTTGACTTCATATGTCATGTAAATCTTCTGGGACAAAAGTGAAAAGTAGCATGTCTCCTGTTTCCCTGCCTCTCTCTCTCTATTCTCTCTTTATTAAATGCCTTCTTCTAATTCCCAAATCATTATTTTTTGACATTTTCATTCCTGTCATTTGGTTATAATTTTATAGCTTTTAATCCTTTCATTGCACCTGTGTGCAATACAGCCTTTTATGGTTCATCTTTCTCTACAAGAAGCCCAACACTTCCCCCCGCCGCCACCCCTTAATTCTGGTATAAGTTGCATAGATAGATGCTTTTGTGGTTCTTAAAAAGATTATATAGCAAGGGGATGGATCCTCATCATGTAAACAGGATAGTTTCATTAATTTTTAGCTTAAAATAGGTCTTCATTTGTCACTTAAAATTGACCTATCAAAAGTAGGCATCTGAATGTGGAATGACGAGTTAAGGAAAAGCTAAACACAGTATTCAGTAGCACAGTGTGACTTGCTGACAATTTAGCTGACCCTACACCTAAAAAGTGCTATCCAGTCATGTGCCTTTGTGGAGAAGTTATAAGAAAGTTTAGGAAAGGATTCATTCTTTCAAATAATTAAAACTTAATGAGCATCTCTTATTCTTCTATTAAGTGGTCTGCAAACTTTCACATTTTCGAAAAGATTGTTCTGTGTCTACAAAGAGGTCAGTTATGGCCATATCACTTGTGGAAATCTAGATTTGAAATTTCAGGACTGAGGTTCTTCCCAAAAATTAGTTCAAGATCTACCAGGAATTATTGGAGCCTTAGCTTGCTGGTGTCCACATCAGTTATTGCTAACATATTTCCTCACTGTTTGCAGGGTTCTTTAGGATCCCCAGTACAAAAGAAAAAAAAAAACAAAACACATCTGACTCATATTTAGGCACCTCTCCGTTAGCACTGTCTGCTAAAAATAACTTAATTTTCTACTCCCATCCATATGGATAGTCTTATGTCCACTCTAAAAGAGTGGGCTTCCTAAAATTAAAAAACAAAACAAACAAACAAAAAATAGACAACACATCTCCTAAAATGATAACCTACTGGAATTTCCAAAATGCCACCTATTTCTTATGTTATTATGTTAATATAACTGTGGGATATATGTTAGCATATGATTATTAAGGTTATTGTTATATAGTATAGTTGCAGCTGAGTACAAATATTGGTAAAGCAATAATATAATAATAATAATAATAATAATAATGCTATGTAATGAACAAAGGAAGTCACCAAAAGACATTGGGATTGACTTAGCTAAGGAGGACAAGGTAGGTGACCATATGACAGAGGACATTTTATCTGAGTATCTACGCAGAGTTCATGTATTTTTCTTTTTATTTTCCTAGTTTATTTTGAGAGTCATTCAGATTCCAAATGGCATTTGTATGCTCAGAAACTCTTTCTTGAAATACTTGCTTTTCAGAATGGAATGATCCACTACTATTCTCCTCCACTGAAATATTACTTTATTAGATTTAAGAAAGTTTCATGCTTTTTGAGAGATTTGCTCTCAAGTCTCTTCATCACTTGTAATTATATATAGTAGTGTTTATCCCAAGACCCATCAAGATCTTTGCACTACTGAGTCGATGGGAAGCGAAATGGGGGAGGTTGTCACTCTACAAAATAAATGATCATGAAAATCGAAAGCATACATGTTTGTTTATTAAATTTCTGCCAAGACAGGTCCTCAAGGTGTTTATGCCAAGTATCTTTTTTTTTGGCCTGGTATAATTCCTTTTACCTAATAAATATAGTTAATGTTGTATACTGCTAATAAAATTGAATGTAAAATATTCAAACTTAAATATGTATATATATTTTAACTTTATTCAAATGTACGTTCAAAATTTCTGAATCAAATAGGAAACTGCCCATAAGACCTTTTCAGAAAATCATGAGTTAAGTGGTAGAAAACAGTGACATTTACATTTGTATGGCAGTGTAAAGTTTATAGCATCCTTTAACATATATTACCTCATTTGAATTTTAATCCATTTATGAGTTTGTGAAGGATATGATCATCATTTTCCAAATTATAGAACTGAAGTACAAAAGGTTAAATGGTGAAAGATCACAGTACTAGTTCCTAGGAAAGCAAGCTTGGTAGCCCCAAGCTCAGTGCTTTGAAGTGTTTGATAGTAAAATAAGAATCCCAGATAGCCTTCCCTTTAACTTTTCCCTGTATGTCTTCAATTAATTGAGTTTGCTGGCTAAGAACTTTGAATTTAAAATAAAAAGACCAAATTCCAGTCTTCATTATTTTCTAGCCATGTGATTCTTATTCAAGTGGTGTAAACTCTCTGAGCCTGACTTCTGTATCTGCAATATGGTTGTAGTGCAGCTCCTGGCTCTTCCACAGAGAGCTCAGGTGGCCCACACCAACAAGGAAAAATGCTCTGAAAATGACTGAATGCTTTTTGAAAACATAAATATCATTTCATGCCATCATGGCATTTTGTAATGAGGATTTAACCCAGAGGTAAAAGATACAGGGTCAAACCTTAACTCTACCACTAGAAGCTGTGTGACTCCAGACAAGTCCGTGAACCTATGTGAGAATTTGTTTTGTTCACTGTAAAATAAGGATTTTTGAGTGATATTTAAATCATTTAAATAGTGATATTTATCAATGACAAATTGTTGTGAGTGATTGAATGGGATAAACAAAAGTGTGAAGGTCTTTGTTCAATGAAAAGGATCTATGCAAATATATATATCCATATATATATATTTCCATATATATGGAGAAAAGCATTATTTGCACGTAGTATACTTAAAAATGCTATAGTTTTGGCTGGGCGCAGTAGCTCACGCCTGTAATCCCAGCACTGTGGGAGGCTGAAGTGGGCAGATCACCTGAAGTCAGAGTTCGAGACCAGCCTGACTAACATGGAGAAACCCCATCTCTACTAAAATAACCCCACAAAATTAGCCCAGCATGGTGGCACATGCCTGTGAAATCCCAGCTACTTGGGAGGCTGAGGCAGAAGAATCGCTTGAACCTGGGAGGTGGAGGTTGCAGTGAGCCGAGATTATGCCATTGCACTCCAGCCTGGGTGACAAGAGCAAAACTCTGTCTCAAGGGGAAAAAAAAATGCTATAGTTTTAGTACTATGTCAGAAAACATAATGGCTCCTGAATCTTTTGGCTTCTAAAGGAAATATGCCAAAGTAGGTATATGAGAGGGTGCTGTGCCCAGGAAGATCATATGTGATTGAAGCCTAATTTGTGACTTGTAACTCACTCATCTTCCCACTTTTGCCTTTCTCAGGGAGTTTCAAACTCCTTTCTTCCTGTATTACTTAAATATCTCAAACACCCAATGTTCTTAATTTTTTTTACCACTTTCTGAGGGACTTCATAAGAGTTGAACTGACATTCCATATGGACTCCTCCTTTCATGCGTAGTTCTTCACCCCACTCATTTATTAAACTGACAGCTTTCCTGAGCTAGATATAGCTAGAGGCCTCCTTATCCTCTCCCTGCCAACACTAATTTTGCAAAAGAGAAGGTGTTATATGAAGGGCTGATTGCTATGAGTTGACAGACAAGATCACTTTTAAATATCTTTGTGGAAGGAGTGTGTAATTCATTCTCATTGATATGTGGGGGTAAAAAAACAATCCCTGAGGTTGCCAACACACCCAAAAGGGCTCTTGGGAGGTGAGCAAACACATTCAAGTGGTAACTTTACACTCTCAATGTGCAACTCAACAAATGTGAGTTGTCTTAGTACACACTGGATCTGCTGGCTATAGAGGGAATCAACAGGAAGATTTGGGTTAGGGCCATGGGATCCTTAGGGGTGTCACTTCACCAGCCCAAAACCTCTGTGCCCACGTTTTGTTTTGTTCAAACCTGTTGGGCTCGTTCAGCCTACTTGGCCCAGCAGGTTGTGCTCAGCTTGTGGGATCTGCCCAGATCCCATACCTGCCAAGGGTGAGCAAGGTGTAAAGTGGCGAGTGGTGTGTGAGTGAGCAGTGAGCATGGGGGTCCAGCCACAGCACACAGCCAGGCGTGCCGGCTGCAGCAGGTGGGTAGTTCCGGGTGCTGGCACAGGTATTGGCTTTGTGTGAGTCTGTTGGCTGGACCGGGCATACCGCAAGCGGCTTCTGCTGTGGGCACTGGGGAATACAGTGGTGCCTGGAAGCTTGTCAATGCCAGGAGCCACAGAGCCCCAAAGGGGGTGTCACAGCCCTCCCTGGCTCAGGGAGCCCAGACCTAGGGGCTTCCCAAAGGGCCACAGCTCCTCTCTGCTTCTCATCACCTGCGACATGGTGAGATGGGGATGTTTCAGCCCTGGTTGTGTTGCAACTGTTTCAGTCCCACCATTCAGCAGGTCCCAAGTTCCCATCCCACCTCCAGGAAGAATGAGGTACATGGACAACTGGAGAGTAAGCAAGGCAGAGAGGAGCTTCATTGAGCAATATAATAGCTCTTAGGAGACCCACAGTGGACGACAGCTTCTTTCCACAGGCAGGTTGTCCTGACTAGTTGAGGAGACCCAAAGTGGGTAGCTCCTTCCTGCAGCTGGTAATCCTGATGTCTGTGTGAGTCTGGCAGAGTCTGGGGTTTTTAAGGGTTCAGAAGGAAGTGCATGCTGATTGGTCTGTAGGCAGCCATGGGTGGGCCAGGAAAAAGCTCCATAAGTTCTCCCTTTGGGCTGCAGATTCTACCCAGAACTGACTGGCCCCAGGCCTCAGGCTGTCTCTGGATTAAAGGTGGGGTTTCGCTGAGGATCCACCCCCTTTCTGCCCAGAAATCTGGCACTCAGGTTATTTGTGCCAAGGGGCACCTGCAGGCTCACAACAAGCTGCCCTCAGCTCCCCTGCCCCAGCCTCCCTCCCAGAGCTCATCGATGCCCAAAGTTTCAGAGGGGTTCTAGGAAGGACTATCATGTCAACACTACCCCAAGAGGTGCACACGGCCAGGTCGCAACAGCACCCAGGCTTGGCGTCAACTTTGACCTGAAATCTAGTCAGCCACCAGGAGCAGGGATAGGCCAGGGAGCAGGAGCAGGCACTTCTGAGCCTGCAGGGGCAGCGGAGCTTCCTGGGCCCCAGAGAGTGCACGGATGTCCAGGTCCGGAGCCATGACTGGGCAGCGGCAGCAGCAGCTGCACCTGCACTGGGGAGTGTGGGGCTCCAACCTGTTTAACTTGGTGGGGGGCAGGGCTGCCATCTGTTCCTGGCCCCTGCCAGCTTTGCACAGCGTGGGGCCCTGGCCATACCTCCCCCACTGCAGCCCCTGTCTTCGTAGAGGCCACTCCAGGCAGTCTCTGCTGCCATTAGGACCAAAAATAGTAAAATTCTTTTGAGATTATAGTTGAATGGATTTGAGGACTTTGGTGATTTACATCATTGTCATTCTCTATTTTATTTGTAACTAGATATTATTCAGATGTTAAATTCAAAAAATATATAAAAAGAACACATTAAAAGAGTAGTTTCATTGGGTCTATAGCTATATTTTTAAAATCTCACCCATTGCTATAAATTCATGCATTTATGCATTACTCTCTAGTTTCTTAACGTTCAGCTTGACATTTCCTTTTCTATGACACCAATAAAGCCCAATGCATTTTCTGTATAACTAAATCATCTTGAAAAGAGTTTAAAACATGATACAAAAATGGAATTGAAATTGTCTTTTATAACTTATGAATAAATTTTGAACGATCCCTTTGTGCTTTGTGATTTAGGTGGTGAACGGCTAAGGTATAAATAGTACACCACTACTGCGTTTCTAAAAAGTCACTTTGATGTGAGATATATTTAACTTCTACCTCGAAGACACAGTTTTTATATTGGAAGAAAATGTTTTTTGCTCCTAGGAAACTTCAGTATTATTCTCATCACAAGCTTAACATGCTATATCTTTCCCAAAGTTGGTGTATTTCATTGAATCATTTTAATGTGCTCTGGCTGAAGAATATCAATATCACTCTTCAGATGAAAGGTGGTTCCAGCAATGCCTGATGTCTCAGCATCATTTGTAATACAAATGATGGGGAGCCTGTGGCTTAATGGCCACTAATTTATTTTGAATTTATGATGCATTGCAGCCATTAGTAGTAAGCTGCTTTACATCAGTTCATGGCGACTAAGAGTTCTGTTTGTGGTAGGTTTTATTTCTTGATGTCAGATGAGAAAATATGACTATTTCAAAAGGAAAACAAAGCCCATCCTAAAGTGGAATCAGGTCAGAAGTCTACCAGTTCTATCTAGCAATAGATCATACATTTCACTGTGCCTTATCATAGGTAACTGTGGGGTTATTTTTAAATGAAAAACTGTAGCCCTACTGCTTTTGCATTATATTAAAACATAAATTTAATATGCGATTTCTACTGGGGTTTTTTGAACACTTTATTGATATATATTTATCATGAAATTTTGCAGAGTAAGTAATATATTATAAATTTTATGTTATGAAGATTGCCATGTATTTAAAAACACACCAACGTTAGAATAAAATTAACCTTTCAAATGGCCCCTATCAGATATAAATTCTCTATGACTTTGGTATGATAAGAAAAAGGGAGAAGCAGAATGCATCATTCACCCTTTAAAGAGATCACCATATACTTGAGGTAACAAGATTTTGGTAGAAACATTATTTTAATGCATGGTTTTAATAAGAACTCAGGGATATAGCTGGTGAGACACCATAAAACTGTGAGAGATTTATTCTCATATCTGAGAGTAGAGGTATCAGTGGTTGGAAATATGAGAGCAAGCCTCCAGGGACAGAACCGTCATGGACATGGCTGAGTTTGAGCTGGATCTTGAAGAGCAAAATATTAGCAGAAACAACATGCACATAAAGCACAGTGGAGGCAAAATAAGAATTGCTAGAGAGTGGGTGTTAAACCAAATGATTTATCTGGGAGAAGAGATTTCATAAATATTAAATAATAGATAATAGGGAGGACTTGAGTGGAATGCACACCAAAAACAAACAAAAACAAGGTTTTTCTAAAACTAATTTTAAATACCATATCCAAATTACTAACTCCAGCAGCCACTGAGGTCCATTGTAGGGTGAGTTCTTGTTGTGAACTCATTTTCACTTTGGTCAGGCATCACTCCAAGGTTGGATTGGTTCAGGATGCTACACTTGGTGACTTTCTCCACTATCAACTGCTGCAGATGCTGTATTTCCCACCACTGCAGTTAAATCATTCCTTCTAAACAACAGACTGGGCAGATGTCAGTTTAGGACCCTATCAAAATAACTTGACCACAGATGACCAGCCTCATTAGAGCTCAACTGCCTAATTCTGCCTGGAAATTAAGACCTCTTCTTAATTATTTAGTTCTTCATCTCTTTCTAGCCTTTGTTACTAAGCAAGTTCTGATCATCTGTCCTCCTCATGCGTAACTTCCTCCACATGCTGACCAACGATTCTCTCATGATTTCTAGTCTTGCATTAGCATGCCTTCCAAACCCTCCCACTGAGCCCTCTGGAACTGCTTTTCCAGGATATTTCTGGTCATCTGTTCTCAGCCCCTTTCACTGAACAATTCCTCTGTCTGCTTGTCCTAAGCAAGTCCTGAGGTCTTCTCTGACTCTACTTCCAATATGCATATTGGAGATTGCATATTGTTCCACAGCTTTTCAACAGTGAGTCACAGACACCGGCTCTCAAGACTCAGATAGCATCTGTGCTTCTGCTGTGAGGCACAATTGCAGATGGGGAAGGGATCTGCAAATGAGGCACAAAGGACATTTAGGGTCAGCATCAAACGGGACGTACAACTCAACTAATCCTCTCCATAAGGTTTTCTTCTTTGAGGGAATTTTGGCACATACCTAAAAGCCTAGATAATAATAATAAAGAGGCTACTCATTGTCCTATGAAATCATTGATGAATTAAAATTGAAAATGCCCGTGTTTGGGTTGATTGCATTGTTGAGAAAGAGGAATTTCAGACCAGTTTATTAGAATTCTAAGAAGTGATTTTTGCTTAGTAATGGACCTTTTAAAATAATCGAATCTCTAAAACCTCTTTCCTCTTGAAACATCATTAAATAATTTTACTTTAAACTGTGTCCTTTTAGGCATTTGATTGCTAACACAATGTTTATACTCCTTAACTCATTTGGCTGGAATAAAAAGGGAGCTGACTTTGTGAGTAACTAGGTAAATTGATAGGACTTTTTGTAGATTTTCTAATGTTTAATACCATTGCTTTTATTTGAAAAGACTGGACTTTTGGGGGGATGACTGGGACTCCCTATCTTCAGATTGTCCTGACTCTGGCCTATCCCTGTTACAAAATTTTCCCTAGCTCTGAACCAGTGTTCCTGGCCTTAGAAGCACAGTTACATTAACTGATACTTGGGGTATGGTCCTGTTTTTATCCTGTCAACTCTTATACCAACCCAACAAATGGAATAGTTCCTTACTTCCTCAGTGGTTTAGCATGTCAGCTTGTGCCTGTAAGTCACCAGTCTAAACTAGAGTACACCACACAAAGAGCTTGTGGATTGCAGAGACTGATTAACTGCTTTGCCTCTACAGTATGAGATAATGATCCATTCTCCTATTTTATTTCATTATTTGGTTGTTTATAAGATTTATATTAAATTATATCCTTAACGGTCTCTAGACTATGCATTCTCATGGTGCTTTATCACAGAGATATTGTACTTATAAAAACTGTGTTCACATAAACTCCGCGGCAGATGTCTGATCTAAACTATTTTGCCCAGCACGTCTGCCACATTGGATTTGGGTGGTTTTGGTTTTGATTTGGAGAATTGCTTTAGCAGTCTATGTCACACCATAACAAGAATGAAGGCTTTCTGCCAAGGAATAATTTTATCCATAAAATATGCAACTATACTATAAGATTTCCAAGATAGAATACCTCCTAACAAAAACGTAATTTTTCGAAGCATATGTGTGAATGATTGTGAAATGCAAGTACAAATCTGAACTTGTTTCCATATCAAACTGAGGGCTGGGCTGCTATTTCTCATGGACCAATAACAAGATGCAGATGAACTGGGGAGGAAAAAAGTTTTTATTTTCTGTAACCGGTTACAGGACAAGGCCTGGAAATTATCACCAGACCAAGTCAAAATTACAAAGTTTTCCAGAGCTTATATACCTTGCAAGCTATATGTCTATGTGTAAGTGTGCATTTATTATTTGCCCCTGTGGCTTATTAAAAGTAGAGTGACCTACACGTTTCTCACAGTTACCCTGCTGGATTTTTTAAAAATCTTACTTACCAGCTCCAAATTCTGACATAGACCAAGCCTCTGTCCTTGTTTCCAAAATATAAACCATGTTTTTGCATTCATCCTACCCTTTGCTGGCATTTCAACATTTTGCTTGTCACTAATTTTGACTCTTGATCTTAACGAGAGTATTGTTGGCCAGGAATATTATTGACCCACAGATGAGCTTTGCCTCAGAGAAAGAAAATGCTAATGACTGCTCATAGGTGAAAGACTATGAGCGCAGAGCTTAGCTCTCAGGAAATTTAACACTTAGGTACAAAGGAATCTCTTAAGGATACTGACAGTTATTAAGAGCAGATTTTTGTTTCCTATCCTCAAAGATTCTTAATGCAGGAGGTACCAAAGTCCCCTTCATACCCTGGAGCACTTTGAGAAACCTTACCCAGTGTGTTTGTAAATGTGGTACCAGGAGGAGCAAACTTTTCACAGCTGTACTGGACAGATGCCAGAACTTTCCCCTTCTTTGCTCTTAGTTCTGGTTAGTCTTAGGAATAATGGGCTTCCTAGGGTTTCTTGTAGATGCTTATTAAACATAGGGCAAAAAATCCAGAGATACAGTGAAAGGTTCTGCTTCTTTCGTTCAGAAGGAAATGAAAGTTATCGTAGGGATAGCATGCTAATACAGTCATCATTTTCAGTTACCACCATCCTTTTCATTCAGTTTTAGAGTTCTTTTAAGAAGCAAGAAAACATCGATTTGAATCTGAAGAAAATTCATGGGCATCTCTGAAGCCAGCCAGTAGCTAAAAGCAATAACTTTATGCTATCGGTTAGTTGATTTACAGCTTATTTTAGGATAGAGAGGAAAGGAGTGTGTCTTCAGTGCTCACTTTGTTGCCTGCCAGTCCTCCTGTTGTGGTAGAAGTCATCTTAGTTACTGGTGGTGAATCCATCTGGGTCTGCAGCAACCTCAATTCTTGCCTCCCCAGAAGAAATAATTTGACTGAGGGACATAAAGCAGAAAAAGAGACTGAGGCAAGTTTCAGAGCAGGAGCGGATGTTTATTAAAAGTTTTAGAGCAGGAAAGAAAGGAAAGAACACTTAAAAGAGATCCTAGTGGGTAACTTGGGGTGTTTAACTGTGATTCTAGGACTTTATAGGCTGGCATCTTGCAGCCCTTTCCCATGATTCTTCCCTTCGGGTGGGTTGCTCACATGGACAGTGCCCTCCTTACCCTTGGGAAGTGAGCATGAGCAGTGTGTTTAGGAAGTTGTACACGTGCCCATCTGAGGCTTTCTTCCTTTTTCTGGTGGAATGCCCCTGGAAAGTCATGTTCCAACATTTTGTCTGTTAAAGCTCATGCCCAGGAAGTTGCTTCTCCCTGGTACTTGCATTCCATTAACACTTGAATGTTAACAGCTCTGGATCATCAGGAGATTGTCTCTCCCTGGTGGCCTAGGTGGGGCTGCTGAAGTATCATTTTTAAAGAGGCAGTGTGATAATTGTCAAACCACCACCTAATATTCCTAGCGGATGTGGGAGAAAAGCCTGCTCTTGCCCTCCTCATGCCTAACAGCCTGTAACACTTCACAGTGTCCCTAAATGTCAACCTAGGAGGAAAGTGAGAAATCACAATGGCGGTGGGAAACTCGAGTGTTCTGCAGTTTAAAGAGACATTAAAGGCAAGGAAAAATATCCTAATGAAAGTTGATGAAAATGTATAGAGACATTTGAAACAATCAAGCATCTGTAGATAATGGTCCTGATCTAAAAGATAAATCCAAAGAAGAGAAACACTTTTAGCACAATGAGTATCTCTAGAGATCTCTTAGGCTCAGCTGAAAGTAAAGATGGGGAATTAATGATATTCTTGGGCTACATCTTTATCAATCAATATCTTTTGAAGATTCTCTTCCCTTCAGCATGTTTTTCCTCTCTGTATAAATCCATGCACAGTTAATTTTCTTCATAATTTTACATTTTAGTTTTGTTTTGTTATTAGAGCTATATTATTGGAAATTTAAGAAAGGATCTTCCCACCCACAAGAAATTGCATGTGTCTGTAAATTGTCAAAAAGTAGATGATTCAGTGCACAGAAATTATTCTGACGAAGAAACCACTCTTTCAGAACTTAATATGTATAATGCTAGGCTGCGGAAGAAGCAATGCTTGAGGTACCAGAGGGAAAATGCATATGAATACCAGTTACTCAAGGGACTCATCATGCTCTTTCACTGATAATTAGCCATACTGTAAAAAGAGAAATTGAGGATGCTGGCATTAAAGAAAGAGGCTAAAATAATTACTGAGGAGTCAGAACAAAAGGCAAACTTTGTAAATTAATTACCTATAAATCAAAACATCATTTTTCTACATTAATATCTTTGGACTTAAGAAAATACTTGTAAAAGTTGTATTTACAAAAGATCACTTAAATGCCTTTACATTTAAAATTCATTCTGATAATTTGCCATCTCTAAATTAGAGAAAAGGATACAACATCATAATCTTACATGACATGCTTTGCATTTTTAGCATTTATATAAATCCTTTAAAATATAAACTCCTTAAAGGCAGGCATCATAACTATCTTGTTCATCATAATCCCTACACATAGCCTGAAAGATGTTCAGTAAATATGTGGTGAGTAAAGGAATGAACAAATGTTTTCACTTGTATTGTTGTAAAAATTGCCTATATCAATTTTCAAGTAAATTAAGACTTTAGCAAATTTTATTAAACAAATTAAGTATATTTAGAAGCTACTACATCCAAATATTACATTTAAATGTGTACAATTGTTACAGAAATTTTCCCATTACATATCAATTTCTAATTTTGAAAATGAGGAATTTTTATGCTGAACTTACAATAATCTTAAGGACATAAGATTTGCAATTAAAAATACTTAGATTCAGAGCCTGGCTCTGTAATTTGTTCAGTCACAATAACTTAATTTTGCCAAGCTTCCATTTCCAAATCTGTAGAATATGAGTTCAACTATTTAACTTACAGTGTTACTAAGAGAAAATGAAATAATGAATGAAAGTCACTTAGTGCAGTACTTGTAATTCACTAACAATCACTGTTAAAAGTTCTTATTAGAATGTTTTCCATATGAGAAACAGAAAACTAATTCAGTTTAAACAAAATGCACATATATTGTCTTGTGTAAGATTATTGATAGGAACTGGAGGCAGGGAAATTCTGAGCAGAAGAGTGCGGGTCCCCTGGCGAGTGCCCCACCCTCAAGCCTGGAACAGCAACCCCAAGTGAGAACATGCATTCCTTTTTTCCCACTGAATGTTGCCTTTTCCAAAATCACCCATAACCCCCGCCCCCCACCGGCACCACCATCCTGTATGCATAAAAACCCTAGGCTCCACTGGCAGAGAAGAGGAGAAGAGGAGAAGCAACTGGACATCGGAGACTATGGTTGGACGTCAGAGAGAAGCAGCTTTACTTCAGAGTAACGGCTTGACAGTGTTGCTTCAGAGAGGAGTCCAGAGGGGAAGGCTGGATTCTGGGGGAAGCTTATCTTCCATTCCCTTTGAAGCTCCCCTTCCAGCTGAAAGCCACTTTCATCGGCAATAAAATCCTCCATATTCACCAACCCTCAATTCATTTGTGCGACCTGATTTTTCCTGGATGCTAAACAAGAGCTTGGGTGCAGATGCTAAAGGCTATCACACTGACCCTCTGATAGTGATGTCTATCAATGAAATCAGCAATACAAGAGCCAAAGCAAATTTTATTTTGGGACATGAATTAAACAATGTATATGACTCAGTTTATTTTGAGGCATCAGTGACATGAGCACCTGAAAATGCTAGAAAGGTCTTGTTTGTCTTGTCATACAATCAGAAAAGAGTTTTAATGTACAATTTTTTATTTGGTACCCACCTGGTAGTTAAAGTCTAAAGAAAACTTAGAAAGTGAGATGAGAAGATGGCTTCACATTTAATGTTAAGCTGAGCAAAAGTAGACTCTGAGTTAATGTTAACTCCCTCAAGAACATCTTTAATAGTATCCCAGTTTGGTTCAAGCCATGTTAACATTCCAAATAGGTTGTCTTCTCATGCATCTGAACCTAGCAGAAAATTATGTTATCTTTTCCTTCAAAGAATATTGACAAAGTAACAGCAAAATGATTAAGAAATTTATGGATGAGGATGTCCTTGCAATATGATCCCTACGCCCTCAAAGTCAGAAAGGCAATATTTAGTGTGTTTTGTTGTTGTTGTTGTTTGTGTGTATGTGTTTGTTTTTGCATTTGTGATAGGATCTCCCTCTGTCACTCAGGCTGTAGTGCAGTGATGATCATAGCTTGCCACATAGCTCAAACTCTTGGGCTCAGGCAATCCTCCTGCCTCAGCCTAACAGGTAGCTGGAACTACAGGTGTGCACCCCTATGCCTGGCTAATTATTTAATTTTAGTAGTGACAGTGTCTCACCGTATTGCCTAGGCTAGTCTCTAAATCCTGGGGTCAAGAGAGCCTCCTGCCTCAGGCTCCCAAAGAGCTGGAATTACAAGTGTGAGCCAGTGCACCTGGCCTAGTGTGTTCTAGAACAAATGACATTTTATTATCAAGAACTGCACATGCATACATATGTGTGTATACATCTAATGATATAGTAATATGAAAGAAAGGCATTAAAATTAAGTTACTATTTAAGCAGAAATTTTTACAATTATTGGACTATTATAATAAAGTTATTGTGTTGTACATTTCAATAAATAAATCATTAAATAACTCTAAACAACAGTGAAATTGTTATTTAATATGAAATGCAAAATATGTTGTACAGAAAATAGTATAATGTATTAAGTGTTTCAAATTTAAAAATTATAAACGATTTTTCTAATTAATTGTTTTTAACTCTTTTCTAATAAATGAACATTTGATTGTATCATTCTGCTTCCTGATCCCCACCATATATCTAGAACTTGTGATCTTAACTTCTTTCAGGCCAAATGGAGGGAAATAATCCAGGAAGAGGAGCACATAGGAGACACCATAAGTAAAAGGGTGCAAAGTGTCTAGCTCACACTGTTTAAAGCAGACAATACTGTCAAACAGGTTGAATCAATTTGCAAACCCTAACCAACTATTTGAGCAGTTCTTTCTCTCTAGGCCTAGACTAGGTAATGGGTAGGGTAGGGTTGTATAACCAGAAGCTGTGTAAACAGAGGCAACCTTGGTGTAGGAAGAAAAAGTGGATCTTATTTAATAATTGCAAAACTCTTTCCCATATATTACTTCACTTGATCCTACAACATGGATCCTACAACAATTTGTGAAGTAGTCTAGATACCATTAATCGTAAAAACAGAATCATAGGCCAGGCGCTGTGGCTTACACCTATAATTCCAACACTTTGGGAGACCGAGGTGGGCAGATTACCTGAGGTCAGGAGTTTGAGACCAGCCTGGCCAATATGGTGAAACCCCATCTCTACTAAAAATACAAAAACATCACACACCAGGGCCTATCATGGGGAGGGGGGAGGGATTGCACTGGGAGTTATACCTGATGTAAATGATGAGTTGATGGGTGCTGACGAGTTGAAGGGTGCAGCACACCAACATGGCACAAGTATACATATGTAACAAACCTGCACGTTATGCACATGTACCCTAGAACTTAAAGTATAATAATAATAAAATACAAAAATTAGCTGGGCATGGTGGTGGGCGCCTGTAATCCCAGCTACTCAGGAGGCTGAGGCAGGAGAATCTCAAGGGTTAATCCAGGGATTGGTAGAAGTGGAGAGGCATCAGTCAAAGGATACCAAATTTTAGCTAGAAAGAATAGGATTTTAGCTACAAATCTATTATTAAAAGTTAAATTTTATCAAAACTTATACACAGAAACACATTACAGGGCACCATTCACAGTGCAGAAAAATGTAAACAAACATAAGGACACAGTATAAAATCAAACTGTCTGAAATTAACTGTAATACATACTGTGCTACTGTAATAATTTTGTAGCCATCTCCTGTTGCTACTGTGCTGGGCTAAAGTGTTGTGTGATGCTTAAAACACTTGTAAGTGTGACACATATCTCTATGTGAGCAGTTCTTTTCTCCAGTAAATTATCACAATAAAAAAGTGGGCTCTCAGAGTTCTTGCATATTTTGTATCAAGTTTAGTGTAATACTGTAAACCTTGAATAACACCATAGGACCCATAGGAAATTGAATTGCTTGATATGGACCATAGACTGAAGTTGGCTACTGTAGTTGTCTCCCATTTCAAGATAATTGAGTACAGCAAAACTACTACTATAAGAAAATGAAAGGAAATTTATGAAACTTTTGTTGCAGGCTCTGCCAACAGGTGTGAAAACTTTATAGTTTTTGCAAATTTTATCTTGTATTGAAAATGCAACTTTTATGTAGGTTTGGGATTGCTGTAAGACATACCTGTAAATCAGCACTTTAATATGATTTGAAAACAAGCAAATGACAACTTAAGGTACAAGCTAAATGAAATATCTAAATCCAGAGTATTCAATACCAGCAAACTATGGCTTGATAATTTTAACAAGAGATTTGTCTTTAAAAAATGTCAAGCTAACAGGAGAAACAGCTTCTGCTGACCAAGAAGCAGCAGATGACTTCCAAGAGACCACTGAAAAAATCATTGAGAAGAAAGGATATCTGCCTTAACAGGTTTTTAATGCAGACAAAAGTGTACTAGTCTGGGGAAAAAAATGCCACAAAGGACAGTTATTAGTAAGGAAGAGAAATTAGCATTGAGAATTTAAGGTAGTAAAGGACAGGCTAACTGTACTGTTTTAAGAAAATGCAATTTATGATCAGGACTGTCCTTATCTATAAAGCTGATAACCCCTGAGTTTTGAAGGGGCAAGATCAACACCAGCTGCTAGTCTTTTGGCTGTCCAACAAGAAGTCCTGGACAGTGAGAACCCTTTTTCTGTATTGGTTTCATGATGCTTTGTCCCTGAATTCAGGAAGTACCTTGCCAGTAAGGGCTGCCATACTGGCATTTTTTTTTATATATTGGATAATGACCTTGATCACCCAAAACGCCACGAATTCAATGCCAAAGGTGTCAAGGTAGTCTACTTGCCCCCAAACACAGAGTATCTCATTCAGCCTCTAGATAATGAGGTCATAGCACTTTTAAGGCTCATTACACATGGTACTCTATGGAAAAAAATTGTCAACGCTGTGGAAGAGAACCTCTGTATAGAGAGTATCATGAATGTCTGGAAGAATTACACCCTTGAAGGTGCCATTATTGTTATAGGAAAAGCCATGAAAGTCACCAAGCTTGAAACAATACATTTCTGCTAGAGAAAAGATGTTTTGCAAGACTTCACAAGATTTATGATACAGCCAATCAGAGAAATCATGAAAGAGATTGTGGATATGGCAGAAAAGGTGGGAAGGTAAAGGGCTTCAAGATACAGATCTTGGAGAAATTCAAGAGCTAATAAAAACCACACCAGAGTAATTAGTAGAAGATGACTTGATGGAGATGAGTGTTTCCAAACCAACACCAGACAATGAGGTAGAAGGCATAGAAGAAACAGGACAATTGGGAAAAGATTCCCTTTTTAACAAATGGTGTTGGGAAAACTGACTAGCCGTATGCAGAAAACTGAAACTGTACCTCTTCTTTACACCTTATACAAAAATTAACTCAAGGTGGATTAAAGACTTATAAGACTTAAAACCATAAAAACTCTAGAAGAAAACCTGGACAATACCATTCAGGACATAGGCATGGGCAAAGACTTCATGACTAAAATACCAAGAGCAATGGAAACAAAAGCTAAAATTGACAAATGGGGTCTAATTAAACTAAGGAGCTTCTGCACAGGAAAAGAAACTATCATCAGTGAACAGGCCACCTACAGAATGGGAGAAAATTTTTACAATCTATCCATCTGACAAAGGACTAATATCCAGAATCTACAAAGAATGTAAACAAATTTACAAGAAAACCCCATCAAAAAGTAGGCAAAGGATATGAACAGACACTTCTCAAAAGAAGATGTTTATTCAGCCAACGAACATGAAAAAAAGCTCATTATCACTGGTCATCAGAGAAATGCAAATCAAAACCGCAATGAGATACCATCTCACACCAGTTAGAATGACAATCATTAAAAAGTCAGGAAACAACAGATGCTGGTGAGGATGTGGAGAAATAGGAATGCTTTTACACTGTTGATGGGAGTGTAAATTAGTTCAACTATTGTGGAAGATGGTGTGGCGATTCCTCAAGGATCTAGAACTGGAAATACAATTTGACCCAGCGATCCCATTAGTGGGTATATACCCAAAGGATTATAAATCATTCTACTCTGAAGACACATGCACTTGTGTGTTTACTGCAGCACTATTCACAATAGCAAAGACTTGCAACCAGCCCAAATGCCCATCAGTGATAGACTGGATAAAGAAAATGTGGCATATATACACCATGGAATACTATGCAGCTGTAAAAAAAGGATGAGTTCATGTCCTTTGCAGGGACATTGATGAAGCTGGAAACCATCATTCTCAGCAAACTAACACAGGAACAGAAAACCAAACACCACATGTTCTCACTCATAAGTGGGAGTTGAACAATGAGAACATATGGACACAGGGAGGGGAACATCACACACTGGGGCCTGTCGAGAGTTGGGGGGCTAGGGGAGGGACAGCATTAGGAGAAATACCTAATGTAGGTGACGGGTTGATGGGTGCAGCAAACCACCATGGCACATGTTTACCTATGTAACAAACCTGTATGTTCTGCACATGTATCCCAGAACTTGAAGTATAATAATAATAATAATAAAAAGAAGATGAAGCAGTGCCAGAAAACAAATTGACATTAGATAATCTGACAGAGGGTTCTGATTATTCAAGACTGCTTTTGATGTTTTTTTTTAATGACTTGTGCTCTTCTGTGATACAGGCACTGAAACTAAAGCAAATGGTGGAAGAAGATTAGTACTGTATAGAAACATTTTTAGAGAAATGAAAGTACAAAAATGTCAGATGGAAATTTCTGTGTAGTTTCACAAAGTTACACTGTGTGCCTGCCTTTCCTGCCTCCCCTTCCACCCCCTCTACCTCTTCCATCTCTGGCATCCCTGAGTCAGCCAGGCCAACTTCTCTTCCTCCTCCTCCTCAGCCTACTTAACATGAAGACAATGAGGATTAAGAACTTTATGATAACCCACTTCCACTCAATTAATAGTAAATATACTTTCTCTTCCTATGATTTTCTTAATAGCATTTTCTTTTGGCTAGCTTCAGTTATTGTAAGAATACAGTATATAATACATATACAAAATGTATGTTTATCTATCATTTATGTTACCAGTAAGGCTTCCAGAGTCAAAAGAAGGCTATAAGTTTTTTAGCTATTTTAGCTATTAGTTGTTTTTTGTTAATTGATAAATAAATATTACATATAATTGACTCCTGAACAACACAGGGTCCAACACAGGGGTTAGGGGGACCAATCCTCCATGCATTACAAACTGCATACACAGAGTGTGTTGTTCAAGGGTCAAACGTATGTAATTTTTATTTGTCAATTAACAAAAAAATTAGGAAAAACTATACCATGCTTTTATCGTACACTTAAAAATTTGTTGAGAGTAGATGTCATGTTAAGTGTTCTTACCACAATAAAATAAATTTTTCTAAAAGATTTTAGAAAACTAATGAATAATTATTAGATTTTCATTTATTAAAGGATATTCTATATTTTCCAGCAGATACTGGACTGTCTCATATGCTACTTCCTCTACAAGGGAAGATGGGAATAATTTAAATTTAAATGTTAAAACTTTATTTTGAATGAAACTAGCACGAGGTATCCTGAAAAAGGGGAGTAGAATCTCTACTACGGATAGCATAATTACTATAGGGTATTAATTCAATCATAATAATTCATAATGTAAATAGAGTAAAATGATAATATTGATGTAAAAAATAAAGCAGGGAGAAACAAGAAAGTAGACCCAGCAGAATGTGAATGGAGTCACTAATGATTACCAGTTTATATGTACATAATATGTATTTGAGAAGAATATGTAAACCACTGTCTCATATGATTGGCATTTCTATAAATTTAACAAATTTCTTAACTATGATAATTATTCATTGTTGCTACAGTACCACATGTATATCTCTGTGCCATTTTGTTTTAAGGTATGTCTATAATTCACAGTGAACTGGTTCTTCAGCATCAAT
Organism: Rhinopithecus roxellana; assembly: GCF_007565055.1. Classification (NCBI taxonomy): domain Eukaryota; kingdom Metazoa; phylum Chordata; class Mammalia; order Primates; family Cercopithecidae; genus Rhinopithecus; species Rhinopithecus roxellana. The sequence goes on along the minus strand of NC_044558.1, from coordinate 51,185,616 downwards.
TTATGACAAATTTATTTTCATTTGTCAGATAGCTTTAGGATAACATTATTTTAATGTGCATATGTATTGTTTCATCTCCAAGTCTCGTTGCCATTTTTAAGAGCTGTCAGCTGTATTATATAATTTGATATGGAAAATATTTTGGGTCAATCATTCGTTTTTTTCATGAGTCTTCTGTATGGACTTTTTTTTCTACTTAAGGAAAAACGTGTCAATTCTGAAACTGGACATATATTAATCTACTACTACATATACTAATCTAATCTGATGGCTACTGAGTATTTTAACAGTAAACATGTAACTTGGAACTTTTATCCTTCAGAATTATGAAAGTAAACAATTTAGGGTAGAGTGTAAAGAGGTATCTAGCATAGTAGTTAAGTTAAAATCAGTCTGTCTTTCTATCTGCCTATCTACATAGTTGCACGTTTATCTGTTGAAGTCTGTTCTTTATATATCATTGGAAACATTTGAGGATCATTAAAATAGGACCCCATTTTCTTGCTCACTGAATAAGATTTACTTTATCTTCATGGGCATTTTTCTTAAAACCTCTTGACAATAGTTAGGGATACAAATAAACATAGTAAGCTATATCCTTGAAGTTCTTATTTTATCGGTTATTTGCCAGATACTTTTAATTTTATCGTTTGCCTTTAGAATACAGTTTTGTATTTATGTCCCAATGTTTCTTTACAGATTGGTGAACCATGAAAAACAATATTTATACTTCAAGAAAAGTAACAGTTTTATTAATGAATGTAAATAGACATCTTTCTTGTGATTTATGTTATTAAGGCACAACAGTAAATATTTTATAAAATATTTATAGGCTATATTTGAGATAAATTCAGGGGAAAATATTTTATTTCAGAATGGTCTGATGCTGTGCCTCTGAGAGACAGAACAATGCAATGATGTGTTTAGGATAACTTATACAATATTAAAGGCTATCTTTTCTGTAAAATTATTTTTGGTAAGTTCATATAAACAATCTTTTTTCTTCCTTAAATTGCACTAGTAACTAATATTAGCATGACATTTTAAACCTAGCAATTACGTTTTTCTAATGAGATTTATGTGTGGATCAAAAATAGATGGCCTCTGATCTTCATGGCTATAGAGAAAATAAATATGTTTCTTGTGAACACCCTGGAATCTTCCCAGTTTTGTGGATCACATTAATTTAAAAATCTATCATAGATCTTAGTGTCTGAGAAATACACAGAAACTATACCCCATTATTACAAGAACAAAACAATTCAAACTTGGCCTTGTGAAACTAAATTAAATCTAAACTTGAGACTTTTACGTAGAGTGCAGACAAAAAGCATTGGCATTTCCAGGAGTAAATCTAGATTTTGTTGCCTCTAAAGATTATACCATTTGGGAGAAACTGTTTGAGAAAAAGAAAATATGAATATGTCTTACCTTTCACATTTTATTAAGCCTATGACCATGTGAACACCTCTCTAGGGCTTCCCAGGTCCTTGGAAGTGACCTATGAAAGTTCAGGGCTCTGGAGATTAAGCTGCATTTCATAGTAAACCCACAATTGCATATACAGTAATCTCTTCTTATCTGTGGTAGATATGTTCCAAGACCCTCAGTGGTGGCCTGAAATCACAGATAGTACTCAACACGATATGCCCTTAAAATAGGCACAAGAAGAGATTAACAACAATTCATATAAAAGAACAATCATATACTTAAATAAAAGATATGTGAATGTGGTCTCTTACTCTCAAAATATCTTACTATACTATACTTGACTTTTTTCTTCTTGCGATCTGTTAACTTGATACCCAAGAGGGCTGCTGAGTAACTAATGGATAGGTAATCTATACAGCGTGAATACACAGGGCAAAGGAAAGATTCACATCACATCCCAAGCAGGTTGAAGCAGGACAACACGAGATTTTATCATGCTACTGCACAATTTAAAACTTATGAATTATTTATTTCTGCAATTTCCATTTAACATTTTTGGACCTTTGTTGACCACAGGTAACTGAAACACTGAAAGTGAAACCTTGGGTAAGGGGGACTACTGTAATAAAAAGACTTGAAGCCAGGAGCAGATTGGTGAATGGTTTCATTGTTGTTAGTGAAATATATTGTAACATTGTGCATGCATTCTTCTGTTAAATATTAAACCAAGTGTATTTTTTAAACAACTAGTCTTCAAATACTTTAAATATTAAAAGAATTCACATATGTCTTGACAATATGATATTTAATTGAAGAAGTTACTGCAAAATGTACTTGTGTTTACAGGTAGAATATTTGAAAACTTTTTGATCTCCACATCCTTTAGGATTCAGTGAAGCTTTACTCAATCAGAATCATTCCTAGGAACATGGAACTATTTATTGTTAAATACTTGGTTGATAAGATTTAGCTTTCTTTTTTCGTCTTCTGTTTTAGAAGCATTTGTGTTCTCTCAAAGTCTGATGGTTAGGTTTCTAACTTTTCCAATATTTGGATTGGTAAATGTACTACTTAAGGTACATAAATGCTTTATTATTGGTAATGGCACATATAAAATCTCAATGCATTTATATAGCTCTCTAGTAATTGGTTATACAAAGACTATAGAAAACAGTGATTTACCATAGACTCCCTTTTACACTTGAATCTATTTGTTCAACTCTTTTATTACTGTTGCGTTGTTTGGCTCATATAAATTTTATTTAATTTTTCTTTCTAACTAATCACAATGATACCAAATAGTAGTATATAGTTTTATTTGTAGCATAGATTGCTCTCTGAAAATATGTACCATGAGTACATGTGTAAATCAATGAACATCAACTTAAACAGTAGCTATTTCATGTGAACCACACACATTCTTGGCAAGAAACAGAAGAATGCCTGAGGCCCAGGCATAATTCCTTGGAAATGACAATGCCAAAATGCCCAAGGAAACTCTTGGCAGGGCTACTCATTTGTCACATATTTATCTATTTGATCCCTTGGTTTCAAGCTTCTAAACAGAAATTCAGAGCATTTTCATGTTATCTGGGTGTCATTCCATATTTACTAACAGAGCAGTCCTAAACATGGTCATTTTATGGGAGAAATAAGTAGCACATGGTGTTTATGCAATGTTATATATGATTTTACTAATTATGCCCATTGTATTAAGGGGGTTCCATCTTTCTTTGGGCCCGCATCAGGCTACCACCCTATAGAATGAATGGCATACTTAAGCTCTGGCTGAATTGTTCTCTAATATAAACTGACTCAAGGTGAACAAATGGAGAGGGTCTTTGTCATTCTACTGTGTCATATGAATTTTCTCTGTTTCTGGAGTCAAAATTGTTCTGTTTTTCACCTGCTATTTGAGAAATTTTTACAATTGTCATATCATAAGCCAGAATAAAATGGGATGGGTAAGGAGCCTTTCTTTTTATACACTCTCTTGAAATTCTTCATGAAAAGTTTTCATTATTAAATTGTTTCATTTTAGCTTGAATATCCAAATGGAATGTGTTAAGATAAATTCATAATTATGTTTCTTTTATTATACTATTTATATAGTTATGACACAGTGTGAATTGAATGAAAGATCTTATAAAATTCTGAAAAGCTGTGCTGTTGCTTTATATCTCTAAAATTATCTCTAAAATTTATATCTCTAAAATTATCCACTGACTGCAAATTGTCCATAAGGAACATATTCAGTGTAAAACAATCATTCCCAGAACTAAAAAAGGTCTAAAAATTTCTTTTGAATTTTCTTTCTACTACAAATTTTTATATAAGAACAGAAACAATAACTTCTTTCTAAAACAACAATGGAATCTCAATATCAAAATTAGTCAGGCTAAGTACAGCCTAGCTGCTCGGGAGGCTGAGCTGGGAAGATCACTTGAGGTCCAGAGTTTGAGACTGCAGTGCACTATAATAGTGCCTAGGAATAGCCACTGTACTTCAAGCTGAGCATCATAATGAGACCTCATCTTTCTCAAAAAAAAAAAAAAAAAAAATCTGATGCTCAATATCAATCATTTAAAAATAAATGAATGATCATGGGATAGAAAAATGATGAATTCTGTATTTAGTCTATATTTGAACTTATATTTTTGTTACATCTCTGCAAATTATTTTCATGGGTTTAAGTATTTCAATTCATTTTATTTTTATTTGCAAAAACATTGCACATATATATAATTTTTTAAATTTTTTCTGGGATCATAAGACACTACATGGTTAAAATATTATATTATAATACTGTTATAGCAGATTCCAATCAAAATAAGATAATTACTAAATAAAATGTAAACATTTGACTCGAAATGTGTCTTTTAATGAAATCAGTAGCCATCCTGTGTATCTATAGATGAATATTTTTTAGTGCTAGCTAAGCAGATACAGGTTTTTGTCTGCATTGTATTTCTTTCTTGGTTTTTCTTGGTTTTTAATTGAGGTACATGCTGAGTAACTTGTTCACATAATAAAGTAGATGACAGTGGAAAGTATTTTATTTTCAGTATTAGTCAATTATTTGAACTTGCCAAAAATCACATAATGATTTATTATCAAATGTTATTTGTAATGATCTGTGGGCTGACAATTCATTTGAATTGTCCTCAATATTGTGAAAAGCAGAAAACTGGAAACCATCTGATTAACAAAAAGATTATTTCTAGTCAATAAACTTAGCATTTCTGAGAAGTATATCAAAAACATTTACCAAAACTTAAGAAATGAAAATAACTATACTGCCCTTTTATCATTTAGAGGCAAAAAAATCGAAAAATTGGAATACAAGTATACTTCTACTTATTGCACTTCACTTCATTGCACTTAGCAAATACTGCATTAATTACAGATTAAAGGTTTGTGGCAACCTTGCCTTCAGAAACTCTGTTGGCACTATTTTTCCTGACAGCATGTGCTGACTTTGTGTCTTATGTCGCATTTTGGTAATTCTCACAGTATTTCAAAGTCTTATTATTATTATATCTGTTATGGTTATCTTTGATGTTGCTATTGTAATTGTTTTTGGGTGCCATGAACTGTACCCATATAAGAGGGTAAGTTTAATGTTGTGTGTGTTCTCACTGCTCCATAGACCAGCTGTTCTGCTATCTCTCCCCCTCTTCTAGGGCCTCTCTATTGTCTGAGATATAACAGTATTGAAATTAAGCCACTTAATAAACCTACAGTGGCCTCTAAGTGTTCAAGTGAAAGGAATAGTCGCAAGTCTCTCATTTCAAATCAAAAGCTAGAAATGATTCACCTTTATGAGAAAGGTGCTGAAAGCACAGGCTGAAAGCTAGGTCTCTAGCACTAAAGTTAGCCAAGTTGTGAATGCAAAGGAAAAGTGAAGAAAGTTTTAGAAGTTTGGATACAAGATCAAACCACCCACAACATTCCCTAAGCCAGAGCCTAATCCAGAGCAGGGCCCCAACTGTCTTCAGTTCTATTGAAGGTAAGGAACCTGCAGAAGAATAGTTTGAAGCTAGTAAATGTTGATTCATGAGGTTTGAGGAACGAAGCCATCTTGCTAACATAAAAGTGAAAGGTGATGCAACAAATGCTGATTAGAAACTGCAGCAAGTTATCCTAAAGATCAAGCTAAGATCATTGGTGAAGGTAACTACACTGAACAACAGATTGTCAGTGTTGATGAAATAGCCTTCTATTAGGAGGAGATGCTATCTAGGACTTTTATAGGTAGAGAGCAGAAGTCAATGCTTGTCTTCAAAGCTTCAAAGGACAAGCTGACTCTCTTGTTAGGGGCCAATGAAACTGGTGACTTTAAGTTGAAGCAAAGCTCATTTACTATTCTGAAAATTCGGGGACCCTTAATAATTATGCCAAATCTGTTCTGCCTGTGTTTTATAAATGTAACAGCAAAGTCTGTATAATAGCACATTTGTTTACAGCATAGTTTGCTGAATATTTTAAGCCCACTGTTGAGATCTGCTGCTAAGAAGAAAAGTTCCTTTCAAAATATTATAAAATAGTACTGCTTACTGGCAATGTACCTGGGCCACCCAAGAGTTCTGATAGAGATGTACAAGAAGGTTAATATTGTTTTCATGCCTGATAATACAACATTCATTCTGCAGCTCATGAATCAAGGAGTCATTTCAACTTTCAATTCTTAAAATTTAGATACATTTTGTAAGCTTACAGCTGCCATACATAATGATTCCTCTGATGGATCTGGGAAAAGGAGATGGAAAACTTTCTGGAAAGGATTTGCCGTTCTAGGTAACATTACAATCATTCATTATTTATGGGAGGAGGTCAAAATACCAACATTAACAGGAGTTTGGAAGAAGTTGATTTCAATCCTCATGGGTGACTTTAAGAGGTTCAGGACTTCAGTGAAGTAAGTAACTGCAGATGTTGTAGAAATAGCAAGAGAACTAGAATTAGAAGTGGAGCCTGAAGATGTGACTAGATTGCTGCAATCTTATGAAACTTGAATCAAGGAAGAGTTGTTTCTTACGGATGAGCCAAGAAGGTGGTTTCTTGAAATATAATTTACTCCTGAAGGAAAGGCTGTAAATATTCTTGATATAACTGGAAAAGATTTGAAATATTACATAAACTTAGTTGACAAAGCAGTGGCAGGGTTTGAGAGAATTGACTGAAATTTTGAAAGTTCTACTGTGGGTAAAATGCTGTCAAATGACATCACATGCTACAAAGAACTCTTGCATGAAAGGAAGAGTCAACTGATGCAGCAAACCTGTTTGTCTTATTTTAAGCAATTGCCAGCGAGGTACAATGGCTCACACCTATAATCCCAGCATTTGGGGAGGCTGAGGTGGTAGTGTCATTTGAGCCCAGGAATTCAAGACCAGCCTGGGCAACATAGCAAGGCCCCATCTCTACGAAAAAAATTAAAAAGAATAGCCAGGCGTGGTGGCACGCACCTGTGGTCCCAGGTACTAGGGAGACTTAGTTGGGAGGGTCTCGAGTGTAGGGGGTCAAGGCCTCAGTGAGCTATGATCAATCCACTGCACTCCAGCCTGGGTGACAGAGCAAGACCCTGTCTCAACACCAACAACAAGAAGATTGCCACAGCTACCCCAGCCTTTAGCAACTGCCACCCCGATCAGTCAGCAGCCATCAACATCAAGACAGGACCCTCCACTAGAAAAAGACTGAAAATCACTGAAGGCTCAGATTATCATTAAATGTTTTAGCAATAAAATATTTTTAATTAAGTTATGTGCACTTTTTGGATATAATTCTTTGCACACTTAATATAGTGTGTAAAGTGTAAACATAACTTTTATATGCACTGAGAAACCAAAAAATTTGTGACTCACTTTACTGCAATATTTGCTTTATCAAGGTTCTCTGGAACCTCACCTGCAATGTCTCTGGGGTATGTCTTATGTATGTTATATATATTCTCTACATGTATAATTATTTATTTTCTTCAGCTCTTCAGGTGAACTTTACCATGTTAGGGACATAATTATATTCTTTTTATACAACTGGTACAATTTACATTGATTTCTTCCCTCCAATCCCTGTTGTTTTTATAGAGCTTTCATGTGGCCTTTTTAGAGTTTTATGTTGATTGCTGTTATAAATGCAAACCTTTGTATTCTGTGTTTAAGATATCTCTTTCTGAAACTGTGTGTTATTACCAATATTCTTTCAAAAGATATTGTGGAGTAATAAATAGTATTAGGCATTAAAGTTTAATTTTACATTTATTTTGCAGAATAAAAATCATAGTTATATTTGTATAAAAGGATATGGGTGCATTGATAAATGAATCTCAATGTGTTTTATATATGATCCATGTAAAAATTCTCAAATACAATACACTTGGAAATTCTTAACACCATAGTATTAGCTAAAAAATTTTTAGGCCAAATATTTGATTGAAAATTCTGACCTAACATAGTATTTATTTCCTCCAAATAGTGACCCTAGTTTCAGATGAAATACAATTGTAATTTAAGAATGAAATGTCAAAGCAAGCCATTTATACATTGACAAGTCCCATAAAATACTATGGAATTTCATTGAGTCTAAGATAGTCTCAATTATTAAGTTGCACTGTTATTTTATAGTGTACCAAGAAAGACAAGAATACTGTCACTGAAGTAAAACACAGTTTCTCAACATTTAGAATTTTTATAACTACCAAAAGAACTTGTTTAGACTTAAATGCAGATTATTTTAATAATTTTAATCACTTGTGAATATTTTATGTATATGCACACACAGACATACATTGGAAAATATACATTAAAAAATTGGTAAGACATTCCTAAACCTTCTTCGCTTTCACTATCTGACTCTTCTAAATTACTTTGGAGTCTGAGTTTTCAACATTCACATCTCACACCTAAGCTTATTCTCTTTGTCAGTGTGCAATATATTTTAACAGAGAGATCCACCATTTTTTCTAGTAATTTCATCCAAAGAGCTGCATCCAATCTTTAAGTTTTGATGTTGCTATTTACTCTACCTTACTAGAATGTGTCAACAGAAGATCTTTCAGGAAGAAATCAGGATTCATATTTATATTCATTTTTCAAGTGCTCCTTAAAAGGTTCTATTGAAATGTGATTAAGCATTGTCCAATCGAGCCACAGGAAATAATAAGCAAATTCAAACATGCATAGTCCATGATAACAACATTACTACCATGACTGCCTCTTGATGAACCTAGATTGGAAGAAGTCATTAGGTGTAAGACATCCTTATTGCTAATATGATAGGATGTGAAAACAATAGGTGTCTTAGAATCAACAAGTTATGGTATTAAAGAAAAATCATTGTTGAAGATAATTTTAAAAAACAATTTCAGCTCTAATTAATGGCATATGTATGTGTATACACACATTATTCTCGAAAATAAAATTTTAACAGACAAATCATTTATGTAATTCCTAGATTTTTTATTACATAAATTTACCTGCATCTGTTAACATATATTGTATATTTTAGCTATGTTCTATTGAAAATCTTTTCCATCAAGATTTGAATGATTATGGTTACAACAAAATATATGCTCAACACTTCTAATTTATTATTTCATGTGCTTTTATACATATGACTGAAAACAACCTGTCAAACTGATCATTTGTGAGCTATTGGAAGTTTCTCATTATATTTCATGGGAACTAATATTTCTCCTCTGACCATTAAAATGTGCTTTCTTGCCTTTCCAAATGATTGGATGTTAAAGATAAACAAATAAATGACAATAGCAACTGAGTATTTCTTTATTTCCTCTCTGCTCTAGGTCCTATAAGTAGTGTTTTGGTGAATAAATACGGCAGCCGGCCGGTGGTGATAGCAGGAGGCTTATTATGCTGTCTTGGAATGGTGTTGGCCTCCTTCAGTAGCAGTGTGATCGAGCTATACCTCACTGTGGGATTCATTACAGGTAAGTCGTTTAGTCTTTAGTTTATTCTTAACTCTTCTGTTATTTTCAAAGCTCTATGAGAAGAATGAACCATAGAAAATTCTTATTTTCTTTGAATTTACTTTTTTTAAACAATGCAGTTTTAAAGTATTTCCATCTAGTACATTGAAATTCAAGCTATATAAGGCCAAACATTTCATTTTTTAAAAAAATAAGAAAAAGTTATCAGACAAGTTACATGTTATCATATAAATTTATAATAAAATAGCTGTAGTTTTTTTTTTTTCCTTTTTTGCTTTTTACTTTTCAGCCAATGGAGGTGGTGTTGTTGGACACAGACTTTCTGATGTAAATAAATACCTTCATTATTATAAAACTTATTTTCATGACTTACTTCCATTTGCAGTATCTATCTGACTTTCCACTCATAATATGTTAAAACGATGCCAGAGAGATATTTTCTGGATGCACTGATTTAGCTTCAACAATAAAATTATTGTTGCTTGTTCTGATTAGTGGTAGAGCTCATTGACTCTGTTCCTTCTTTTTCTTACTGAAATGATCCTGTTTAAAAGCTTGGTGAGCCACATTTTCTTCTAACACAAATATTAAAAATGATCTACTGTCACTTGATTATAGTTGTTTCTCATGCACGTATCTATTGACTCAAACTGACAACAATATGTACACTTGAAAAATCACTATTTTTTATTAGTCTAAATAAAAAATTGCATTACAAATTTATATTCAACATATTAGGAAAAATTGGACTTCAATATATAAAGAGACTGAATCTTTCCTTTCTGCCCAGAGATAAAAAGGCAAACATATTTACACTTGTGTAATCTTACACTCATGTATCATTTGATGAAAAAAATTTATTGAGGCTTACAGTAATAGTGATGTTAAAATCTTTCTCTTTACAATCTATCCACATCTCTCTCCTTTTTTTGGTATAAGAAAATGCATTTAATATTATAAATGAAAACCATCTTATATCTAAGCATTGTCATAGCGAAGAGAATGTATTTTCTTTTGTGTAGAGAAATTGACCACTGCATTTGACTGTAGAAGTCAGGATGGACCTACAAGTAGGGAAAAGATGATTTTGTTATTTCCTGCACTGCAGATATAAATGGCATTATTGGTGTTCCAACTTACAATTGTATTCTTTGCCTCTCAAATACTTTGATGCCCCTAAAGTTAATTATTAAGTCCATCTATGAGGGATTTACTTTATTTTATTTTATTTTATTTTATTTTTTGAGACGGAGTCTCACTCTGCCACCCGGGCTGGAGTGCAGTGGCCGGATCTCAGCTCACTGCAAGCTCCGCCTCCCGGGTTCACGCCATTCTCCTGCCTCAGCCTCCCTAGTAGCTGGGACTACAGGCGCCCGCCACCACGCCCGGCTAGTTTTTTGTATTTTTTTAGTAGAGACGGGGTTTCACCGTGTTAGCCAGGGTGGTCTCGATCTCCTGACCTCGTGATCCGCCCGTCTCGGCCTCCCAAAGTGCTGGGATTACAGGCTTGAGCCACCGCGCCCGGCCGAGGGATTTACTTTAAATCATTATCAGCAAGTACTTTGACTTCGGTTTCCAAAAGTAGATAGATCTAGCATTTAAACTTGACTTGACACATACTATCTATGTGATCATGGGTACGTTAACTTCCTTATACCTAAGTTTCTTTGTCTATAAAATTAGATAAATAATAGGTCTTTTTAAAGGAGTTATTAGCATGATTAATGTAAAAAATGAATACATAGTACTTTACAGAGTACCCAGAATTTTGCTGTTCATAAATAAATGTTTGCAAATAATCACAATGCCATTTATTTAACATCTTACAGTTCTAGAACTTACTTTATTTTGGCAAAATCTTTTTGTGTTGTTAGGTGAAGTTGAGTTCAGGAAGTCTAAGTGTTTACCCAGTAATATAAAATAGGTACTTTTTTGGAGCAGATCAGTTCTACGATTTCAGGTCTATGTTTGTTTTACCATGCCAGAATGAGAAAGAGATGGCAACTATTTCCAAATGAAAATATGGATTAACATTTGAAGGCAAAAGTTCCAGGTGACAGAATGGGGAAAATGATATAAGATAAAAAAAACTTAAGCTCTGAACCATAATACCTGGATTTTAGTTTGGGTTCTTCCACTTACAAGCTACTTGACCATAGGCTGGTCGGTTTTGTTATTTATAAATCGGATTTAATTACACTCATTCTGCATTTCTCACAGGTATGGCTGAGGTATAGTGTTAGAGAACATGCTATTCTGTTACTCGCCAAAGCATGTTCTTGTTCCTTCTTGTCAGCTTTTAGGGGTCCTCTTACTTATAGAAAATGTCTGTATTAAAGGGTTGGAGTATTGTACACAGACCTGTGTATTTCACAACTGGAATACTTAACCACTTTACAGAACTGTTTCAATTTAGGTAAATTAGTAAATATAGAAGAACTCTTACCTCTCTAGCCCCTAAAATAAATATAGAATAATGCCTAGTTTAAGGAAAAACAACAGATAGTTATATAAGTCAATTGTATGTAAATCAATGTACTTTTTTTTTTTTTTTTTTTTGAGACAGAGTCTTGCTCTGTCGCCAGACTAAAGTACAGTGGTGTGATCTTGGCTCACTGCAATCTCTGCCTCCTCAGTTCAAGCAATTCTCTTGCCTCAGCTTCCCGAGTAGCTGGATTACAGGCACCTGCCACCGTGTCTGGCTAATTTTTGTATTTTTAGTAGAGACGGGGTTTCATCATGTTGGCCAGGATGGTCTCTATCTCCTGACATCGTGATCCATCTGCCCCAGCCTCCCAAAGTGCTGGGATTACAGGCATGAGCCACCGTGCCCGGCCTCAGTCAATGTTCTTTTTAAAGGACCTTATTTATTACAATTGCTCAGTAGTACCTTAGTGAGCTACAAGAGGTAATTAATTTTCCAAAGGTGACACTCAACACTGCCAAGGAGCTCCCTAGACAGTGGGGACTTTGGCTCATATAAACAATCAGCGTTAATCCTTGAATTAAAAACTATGTTTCAAGCAAAACATTCCTTTTTACTTAGCACACATGTGCATCTATATACATTAAATGTGGAATGTGAGGGATGTAGAGCATGAAATTAATGGCATACATTCATTACTCTTTTTGTTATTTGTATGGTATTGAAGCAAATGTTTGTGGGGAGACATAAGATTGTTACAAATTATGACCTTTTTAGTTTGTTTATAATTCTTCAATGCCAGAAGGAAAGTATTCATACCTTTATGTTGCCCTCTTGCTCACAAGGAAGAAATCTATTCCATATATGTGTATTTAAGTATATGTCAAGAGGAAAGGATCTGTGTAATTAAATTTTAATTGAGAACTAATAATTTTGTCCTAGTTTCAACCTATTGTATGACTGTTGATATATCAGTAGAAATTCTTAGTTTTATTTTTGTGCTTTAAAATTAAAGGAATATGAAACTGTCATTTCAAGTGTTCAGTTATGAAAACCTTTTTGTTTTTGTGCAATTACATTTATAATAATCAAAATGTACTATCTCATATTGCATTTTTAATTCTGCCTTTCCCACTTGAATGTACATTTTGAGGAGTAATTTCTTTTGTGAGTGCCATAATGTGTTTGTGTTTTCCCCCACTTTTGTTTTGTTCTTTTTAGGTTTAGGTTTAGCCTTCAATCTGCAACCTGCCTTAACAATAATTGGCAAATACTTCTATAGGAAGCGACCCATGGCAAATGGATTGGCCATGGCAGGAAGTCCTGTTTTCTTAAGTTCATTGGCTCCTTTCAATCAGTACCTTTTTAATACTTTTGGCTGGAAAGGAAGTTTCCTGATTTTGGGAAGTCTACTTTTGAATGCCTGTGTGGCTGGGTCCCTCATGAGACCCCTGGGACCCAGTCAAACCACTTCTAAGTCTAAAAATAAGACTGTCATAACAGAAGACGATTCAGGCCGGAAGAAAATCAAACCGAAGAAATCAACTTGGGAGAAAGTTAATAAGTATTTAGATTTCTCCCTTTTTAAGCATAGAGGATTTCTGATATATCTGTCTGGAAATGTCATTATGTTCCTAGGTTTTTTTGCCCCCATTATATTCTTGGCTCCATATGCTAAAGACCAGGGAATTGATGAGTACTCGGCAGCTTTTCTGCTATCTATTATGGCTTTCGTTGATATGTTTGCTAGGCCTTCTGTAGGATTAATTGCAAACTCCAAATATATTCGACCTCGAATTCAGTACTTCTTCAGTTTTGCAATCATGTTCAATGGAGTGTGTCATCTCTTGTGCCCGCTGGCACAGGACTACACAAGCCTGGTATTATATGCTATATTTTTTGGCCTTGGATTTGGGAGTGTTAGCAGTGTTCTCTTTGAAACTCTCATGGACCTCGTGGGTGCACCAAGATTTTCCAGTGCCGTCGGACTTGTCACAGTTGTGGAGTGTGGCCCAGTTCTTCTTGGCCCTCCTCTTGCTGGTAAGAACATTTTTCATCAAGAAAAATATAAAGCATAAAATTAATAACCATTAACTGAGACTTTATATACAGATTTTTTTTTTTTTTTTTTTTCTCGAGACGGAGTCTCGCTCTGTTGCCCGGGCTGGAGTGCAGTGGCGCGATCTAGGTTCACTGCAAGCTCCGCCTGCCGGGTTCCCGCCATTCTCCTGCCTCAGCCGCCCAAGTAGCTGGGACTACAGGCGCCCACCACCATGCCCAGTTAAGTTTTTTTTTTTGTATTTTTTTGTATTTTCAGTAGAGATGGGGTTTCACCATGTTAGCCAGGATGGTCTCGATCTCCTGACCTCGTGATCCGCCCACCTCGGCCTCCCAAAGTGCTGGGATTACAGGCTTGAGCCACCGCGCCTGGCTATATACAGATTTTTAAATGTGTTTTATAATACTAATAGCCTGAAGGAATGTGGGCAGGTTAATTTTAGGTTTTACTATAAACTTTAAAATTTCATAATTAGTCAATTTTAGACCTAAATTTGTTTCAGAACCTGGACCTATGAACTTAAGAACTTATGTTAGACTGATAATCAGTATCATAATCTTCAGGATTTTTATCTACTTCAGTTGTTTTGGTCTCTTAAAAATATATCAGAAAAAAATGCTATTTTATCTTTATCATTGGTGAACAGATTTCTTGACAGTTTATATTGAAATGAGCCAAAAATGTAAAATATTCTCTCAAAAGGCCAGAATCTATTTTTTAATGGAGTACATTAGATATATTAATTTGAAATTTGTTACATGCTGAGAAAATACATTTATAATATCACTGATAGGAATATATTCATGTATATATTACATATAGAGAAAGACAGGGATGACTGAAAATTTATTCACAGGTTTTTTGGGTGCCACTTATGTTCCATGTTTATAAATTGGAAAGATTACCTTCGTTTTTTAAGATCTGAAATATTTTCAAAGATGCCAATAAAAGTGTCTATGCTAAATTATTCAGTAGAAGGATGCGGTACATGTTTAGGGCATGACCAAAGAGTACCCTCACAAATTGAGAAGCTGGTCTGATATTTAAGAGAGAGAGAGAGAAATAGATAAAAATAGTCATCACAGAAGCATTAGAGTTTTGTTAGAATTGTTTGTGGTTATTTTATAGTTTCCTTCTGAATTACAGTAGTGAATGCTTTAAGGAGTAAATTATGCTCTCTGAACTTATGGTTTAAAGACATGTATAAGAGCATTTTGAAGTTAAAACTTCGTTTTGTCTTAGGCTTTAAATGTTATAAATATTAGGTTCTGTTTGTACACCAGCCTTTGCCAGCAACTACTGTATATTATTTTGGTTAATACTTGACTTAAGTATTCACTTAGACTCTTGGCCTGCTCTCTTATGGTCAGAGTCACTGCCAGGCTAAATGTAAATTTTTCCATTATTTAGTCAGTTTTTAAACTGTTTTCTACATGACATCAGGAACCATTCTGAAAGTGTGAAAATTTATGTTTAATTTGTTAATTTTAATGACATCATTGACTTTTTGATGGTAGGTGGTATATCTCTCAATATAAATATACCATGACATCAAAACAATTGTCTATAAAGAGTGAAAGCCAGTAGGTCTTATTATTTATCAGGCAGTTGATTTTGTTACATAAGATAAGCACAATTCGTCCTTCTTTTCATACAGTATTAGTTTGATCAAATGAATTTTAGAGCCTATTCATTATCCACACAATTCTTAGTGTTAACAGAGAAGTCACCATGCATGAGGGGATGAAAAAAGAATCAAGTCCAAATACATTGTGGGGATAGACTCTAAGAATTAAAATAAAGGAATCTTATGTGGCTACTCCCACCTGAGCAGATAATGTGCATTTATATTTTTAAAACTAGTTTCAATATTTTTGAATGCTTATTGCGTTAACATTGCCAAACCATGTGCCACTGGTAGCAAATGGCAGTAATTGATTTTAGACCTATTGTTGAAATTCTCAGACTGTAGCCATTATATATCCATTTTTTCATTCCATATCTGCCATCTGCTACCCTTAATATTTCTTGACTTTTAGATTGATTTCTCCTCTATAGTATTTGATTATTGCTAGAACTGCCTGGCCCATAGTAGACACTGAGTTAATATTTTTGAATGATTGAATATTATTGCTGTTACTTTGGACATAGTTGCAGCATAGCAATGAAAATTAGGGAGTGTGTGGTTTCTATTTCATATTAGTTTTTTTCAGACTGAACTTTCACTGCTCCTCTCAGAAAGAATTGAAGCTTTAGTTCTGGAAAGCATATCTGGTTTCTTGATGATGCTAAAAAATTCTTAAAACATTTAGAAAGTATGGCCGGGCGCGGTGGCTCAAGCCTGTAATCCCAGCACTTTGGGAGGCCGAGATGGGCGGATCACGAGGTCAGGAGATCGAGACCATCCTGGCTAACATGGTGAAACCCCGTCTCTACTAAAAATACAAAAAACTAGCCGGGCGAGATGGCGGGCGCCTGTAGTCCCAGCTGCTCCGCAGGCTGAGGCGGAGCTTGCAGTGAGCTGAGATCTGGCCACTGCACTCCAGCCCCGTCTCAAAAAAAAAAAAAAAAAAAAAAAAAGAAAGTATGCTGATGTGGCAACCCAAAGTGGTATTAACTCTGATGGGCCATGGATCTAATGCTTTTATATGTAGAAGTATAGCAATCATTATAGAAATAGAAATATTTGACTCGTTAGGAAGGAAAATTAAAATTATGCAATTTTTGTTATGTTTATGAATATATCATGCTTACTTAAAACCATTCTACCATCTACCTGATTAAAACAGAAAATTTTGTTCAAATAGGTAATATATTGCAAGTAGCCAAATTTAATGTTGAGCCACTGACTAGATTCTAGGGAGAATGTTATGGATTCTGACTAAACAGACTGGTTTGAAAGTTGTATATCAGAGTCACTTGGAATGCATATGCTAATTTATATAGATTTGTATACACTAAATTTTGCTGTTAATAATGACTAAGAATTAAATGCCTGCATAAGCAAGAGACAAAACTAAATATAAGCTGACAAAATTTTAAAAGTCAGTAAACCTCTAGATTAAATGGCACCAGGTTAGATTTTAAATGGTCTCAATAATCAAATAGAACAAATAGTTATTTACTGATTAGTTTGCCCTTAATAATTTAGACTCAGATAAAGTAAAAAACTGGGATTAGCTCAAATAGTGATATGGCACTTAACCAACAGGTTAGGTGAAGCCATTCTGCAGAGTAGTTAATAAGTCCGGACAGACTTCAGTTAAGAGTCTAGATTCTACCACTAACTAGCTATGTAACCATGCCCAGATTACCTCACAGCACTCCTTGTAAGGATCGAGTGAGATATTACAGATAAAATTCTTAGGCTAGTATAGGGCATAGAGAAAGCACTTAGTAAATATTAGGCACTGTTAGGAACCATGTAAAAGTCTTTGGGTTTCTCCTAAAGAAAGTAATTTTTCTCTATTGAAGAGAAAAGGAAGCATGGAAAGGGTGAAGCAATCCTAACATGTGTACTGTAAATAGAGATATCTGTATTTACATGTATAGACATAAAAATATACCTCACTCATGTATGTATTAATGTACACACACACAAAATATATACCTAACTTGTCTTGTTTGTATATCTTAGTGGGAGAAATAATTTTTAGTAAATTTAATATACTGGTAATATAATACTGTGAGTGTCTCTGCATACCTTTACTAAGCATATGTAGAAGTCATAATCTAGATTTTTTAATTTTTAAAGTCTTATTTGATATTAATTTAAATAAGAGGAATATACTTTGAAGAATAATTTATTTGAAATTTTTATCATTATATGACTTTTATGATGCCAACTTAAAAAGATGCTCTTTGTCTTCTAGGTAAATTGGTGGATATAACTGGAGATTATAAATACATGTACGTGGCCTGTGGGGCTATTGTGGTAGCAGCAAGTGTGTGGCTGCTCATTGGCAATGCTATCAACTATAGATTGCTTGCAAAGGAAAGGAAGGAGCAAGGTGCAAGAGAGACGACCAGAGAATCAGAACGCTTGAGCAAATCTAAGCATTCGGAAGATGTGAATGTCGTGAATGTCAAAGTTTCAAATGCACCGAGTGTAACCTCAGAAAGAGAAACTAATATTTAACGAGAATCACATCTCTGATTTCAGTGTTTATTGCTTTCCCTAGCAGTTTGTTTTTCATTTTGTTTTTTTAAAGTATTGGAAAAGTTTTTAGCTGAAACGAGGAGTCACAATTAAAGATGGAGATGATATTTTCCTCAATGGCAAATTTTAAATTAGTTTTAAAACTTATTTGGGTAAATTTTGATATTATGCATAGAAAGAATCCATGCTACAGGTTTATTTCCATACCTGACTCTGGATGTGGTGGTGAAAATACTAATTTTAAAGTCTCCCAGTGACTTTCGGTCTTGGTTATGTGGAAAGTTCTGAATTTCAAACCCCTGGTTTAAGTAGTTAGGAGGAGGATGCCTAATCCTATAAAGTGATCCTTAATACATTTCATTTTTTTTGCTTGATATTAATATATGAGATAGAGTTGAGAGACAATTATCTCCTCTTACACACAAACACACATACTCCCACATGCTTACCCACATGTACACAGAGTGTCTGGAGAATAAAAAATAAATTAAAAAGAAGTGATAATTTATTTTTAAGGTAAAAAAAATCCATGAAGACAAAAGAAACATATGTCTGTGTGCTACTTTACAGTGTTAGTTTTAAAGATAAGCACATGGGTAAAAATGAGGGTGATCCTTATTCAAAAATATATCTGACTGCTATAAAAATATTTGCATATGTAAATTTGACAAAGAAAAGAAAATCAGTGTTAAACCATTAAATCTGAGCACTGTTAGACTTGATTAATCCATGAGCATGATTTTTTTTTGAGTAGGGGGCATTAGTACCTGGTGCTAGACAATAAAACCCTCAAATAATTTTTAGAATTCTTACCTAACATGTAAAAGTCTGCATGACTCTTAACAATGAGCCACATCCATTGATTTTACAAGGATTTTAGTTCGTAATCCAGAAAGTAATAATCAGGGATTTTGTTTTAATCAGGTCTCAATCCAGATTCGCTGTTATGCTGAAATACCAAAGTAAAATCCTAGTTGGCAGGATTGTAAGTAGACCGAATTCTAATTTTTCCCAACACATAGTGGTAATTGGAGGTTAGTGTTATGAATACTTCATCTGACTACAACTAAGAGTGAGAGGTGGTTTTAATGAACTCTCTAAGCTCTCTCAGCTCCCTCCCTTCCACAAAACGCAAGAGTAAAAGCAAACCACAAACAGGCCTTGCGCTCAACCACTGGAAATGTCTCCTAGGATAAGAATGGCAGTACTTGAAAATTCTGCTCTCTACTGATGAAACTTCCTGCTGCCTTTGGACATAACTAAGCCAGGAAACGTAAAAAGCCTTCTAGAAATAGAGGCACTGTGTGACTTGTATTGTAGGTATAGTTTATTACCTGATAGCAAAAAGCTTGAAATATTGCAGCCCAGGTTAATTCAGTACTTTCCCATTTTCATAACTATGTGAAAACATCTGGGAACCTGAATCACTCCTGAATACAGAGGCATATTCTTTTTAAACTATAAATACCATTTTGAGTGAGAAAGTACTTTTAAACAAGAAAGAAATTGTACAGTATGACTAAAGTTATAAATATATTTGCATCTATAAATCTGAAGTTTAACATTTTGATTAATTTAAAAGTATTTAGTGCTTGACTATTAAAGCAGTGTCATGTCACTCCTAAGATGTCAAAGCAAATAGGCATTCTTTTTTTTTATTGTAATAAAGGCAGGTGCTATTTTTTTTCTGGTAAGATTGCACCTAGATACCAGACTTTTGTAATAGTTAACATTAAAGATTTGATTCATAAGGTTAATTCACTGCTTAAGCATGTGGCTCATATTTAGGAAGCTATATAAAATTCAGTTTTTCATTTAACATTTGCTCTTTTGCATATGAAGAGATATTTGTATTTTTCAAATGTTAAGTAAAACAAGATGTGCCAATATCATAGGTAAATAAATTAGGAAAAAATGTGGGACTTTACGGCTGTTTTTAATTTAGTTTCACCCAATCTTGATTCTTGAATTAGCTATGTTTATATTTTTAGTTCTTTTTTATTCAACTCGGATTTGTCAAGAAGTGTAACCCCTAAATTGTGTAGTACCTCTCCCATCATACATTTCCAAAAAAAAATTCTATTTCCCAAAAAGTGTCTTGAATTCTCTGAAAAGGTACATTAAACTAATATGAATATCATGTTCCAGGGGGAAATAAATGGCAAAGTAAATGGTAAAGTGGGCTTTGGCGCAGACCTGATCCAGAGTATAGCCTGAGAATAGGAGAAATCAGTGAATAAAACCCCCTATGATAGCAAAGACAGCTCCTATTGACAAGACGTAGTGGAAATGAGCTACGACATAATAGGTATCGTGTAATACGGTATCTAGTGATGAATTTGCTAGTACAATGCCGGTTAGACCTCCTACGGTAAAAGGGAAAATAGGCTTTATTAGGCTTTATTGTGTGAGCTCACCACATATTTACGGTTGGCATAGACGTGGATACACGAGCCTGTTTTACCTCTGCCACTATAATTATTGCAATTCCAACTGGCGTTAAAGTCTTTAGCTGGCTCGCTACGCTACACGGAGGAAATATCAAGTGATCCCCCGTAATCATGAGGTTTTAGGACAAAGGCTATATTATATATTTTTTATTACCTTGTAGTAGAGACGTCCTGCTGGGTGCATTTCAGGGGCCTTCTCCAGGGAGGTTTATTTACTTACTGATCAGTTTCTCATCCCGTCAAAACCAATTCACATTTGTCTGGCTGCTCTTTGGTTGTCTTCATTCGTTATTTCTTTTTTTTTTTTTTTTTTTTTTTTTTCTTTTTTTGAGACAGAGTCTCGCTCTGCCGCCCAGGCTGGAGTGCAGTGGCCTGATCTCAGCTCACTGCAAGCTCCGCCTCCCGGGTTCACGCTATTCTCCTGCCTCAGCCTCCCGAGTAGCTGGGACTACAGGCGCCCGCCACCTCGCCCGGCTAGGTTTTTGTATTTTTTTAGTGCAGACGAGGTTTCACCATGTTAACCAGGATGGTCTCGATCTCCTGACCTCGTGATCCGCCCGTCTCAGCCTCCCAAAGTGCTCGAATTACAGGCTTGAGCCACCGCGCCCGGCCTTCATTCGTTATTTCTAACGCTGATTGTATTAAATAGTTAGAAAAGAAAGTAAAAATTGCACATTCAACGCACATGATTTGTACAGTCACACCTGGCAGTAGCACTGCACAGAGTTACAAATATGCACACATGTTAACTGCCATGCATAAATATTGACGTTAAACCAGAACACATGAAACAGTGACATACATACCTACAGGATTCAGAATTGTTCCAGGGTAACGTAAATTATTCTACTTGTTCACTCTCCCCACCCTCTTGAACTTGTTTGAAGATTTGCTGCTTTAGCAGAATCTTTTCAAGATTGAGGAAAGAGTATCAACCTAGGATTTTCATTATTATATAGTCACATAAATGGAGGAGGAGATATATTTGGCTTCCGCCTCTGCAACAATTAGTGCTGAACATTTCTTCCTCTGGGGAACAATAGGTTTTAAACGTTTGAGATATCATGAAGCAAAGTCAATGTATACCACTACAATCCCCACTAATCTGTATTCCCCCATTATGAAATTGTACAGAAGGAAGGGTGTCATTAATCAAGGTATCAAAATAATTCATGGCTACTTTAAGAATTTTTTCATTCATGTTAATGGAGCCCCCCATATTTTTCACTACTTAACCTTAAATAGGCCATCACTAATTTGTGAATAGAACATTGGGTTTACACTTTTCCTGACCTATCCTCATCCTCTTTCCTAATCATTTTTTGCGTTCACCTAGCATACCTTAGGAGACAACAGATCAGGTTTTAGTGTATTTCACATTGGAAGATATGGTGTTTTCTCAGTATAAATCTACATGACTCATAAATATTACTTTTTTAGTACCAAGTTTCAACACCTTAGCTCATGGACTTATTGGCCTCAGCCTAATACTAAGAAATAGGTAAAATAATTAGATTTGTTATGTTGGATTGTGCACTTTAAAAAAATCTAGATAATTTTTACTCATTTTTTTCTGGCTGTACAACATGACAATCAAGAATATAGAAAAGACTAAAAGATATCCGATATAAATGTAAGTTTTTATGTAGATGACATAAATATGAAGAGATATTCTTTATCAGTTAGTTGAAACTTATTTTTTATCTAAAACACCTTTAAAAAATCCCTTTTATAAGTAGAATGTTAAAGACTTAATAAAACAAAATAAAAAATTATTATTTTTAGGCTTAATAGGGAGATTGGATACATAGTGGAAAGGGAACTAATATTTGCGAGTTATGCATTTTGCTTATGTAATGCCTTTCAATATTCAAACCAAAACCATGGCAGAAGTATTACCAGCTTGACATGACAGATGAATGAAAACATAAAACAAAGAAGCTCAGCAAACTGCCCAAAGTTAAAAGGTGATATGAACCAAATTTAAAACTCAGGTTTACCTAAAACCAGAAAGATCCCCTAGGGTGTCCACTACCATGCTGCCTACCGATAGAGGCTAGAGAAGCAAAGGAAGATAAAATATAGGTACAAAAAAGGTACATCCTATATAGTAAAATCCTATATAGTAAAACAATTAGGTTTAACTGTAACTTGTATTATGATTTATTTAGTGTTTATTAGAGAACTGCATTTGCTAGAACCTGAATATGCAATTTCCTTTTTCTTTTTTTCTGACATGGAGTCTCATTCTTGTCACCCAGGCTGGAGTGCAGTGGCACGATCTCAGCTCACCACAACCTCTGCCTCCTGGGTTCAAGCAATTTTCCTGCCTCAGCCTCCCTAGTAGCTGGAATTCCAGGCATGTGCCACCATGCCTGGCTAATTTTGTGGGTGTTTTTTTTTTTTTTTTTTTTTTTAGTAGAGACGGGGTTTCTCCTTGTTGGTCAGGCTGGTCTCGAACTCTGACCTCAGGTGATTCGCTT
The DNA here is from genome assembly GCF_007565055.1 of Rhinopithecus roxellana. NCBI lineage: Eukaryota > Metazoa > Chordata > Mammalia > Primates > Cercopithecidae > Rhinopithecus > Rhinopithecus roxellana. Next base: position 51,162,658 of record NC_044558.1, on the reverse strand, counting down.
GCCTCTGCCTCCCAAAGTGCTGGGATTACAGGTGTGAGCCACCGCACCCAGCCTTGAATATGTAATTTCTAATTACCTGCTTTTCTCCCCAATGCAAATTATCTCAAATAATGATAATTATTATGTATAGACATAATTGCTTTAATATGACTCTTTTCTCATGAAAATAATAACATATTTCAGTCAGGCATGATACATTTTTTTCTGAGGTTGGAGTTATCAGGAAAATGTTATCTTTTATGAATAAATAATTCCCAGATTGGTTGCTACATATCATGATTCCAAAAGTACAATCATTAGCTGGATGTGGTGGTGTGCACCTATAGTCCCAGCTACTTGGGAGGCTGAGGCGAAAGGGTCATTTGAGCCCAGGAGGTTGAGGCTTCAGTGAGCCATAATGGTCCCATTTGCATTCCAGCCTAGGCAACAGAGTGAGACTCTTGTCTCTATTAAAAAAAAAAAAAAAAGAAAGAAAAAAGGAAAATGTACTTACTAGAAAAAATTATATTTAGAATTTTAGTGATTATCCCATTTATAATATCCCTAGCTACCAAAAAAAAAAAAAAGACTGTAAGATACAAATGATTTGGTTTACCTATACAGTTACATATTAATTTTCATCATTTAATACAACTTACCCTACACTCTATATTATTTTGCAAGTTTCTCCGAACATCTTTGTTGTCATTCGCCTCTTTGTTTATTTGTTCTATAGAGAAAACAAGTGTCATTGCTTTTGTCTTCTCCATCTAGACTTTTGCAGTCCTTAGACTGTAGTTCTCCTTACCTCTATTCAAATAGTGTACTTGGAAGGCGCTGCATTCTTTTCAAAGTCAATCATGATGCACATGTTTATAATTACATACACATATAATTGAACATGATTTTAGAGTCTTGAAAAACTGGCACTATCATGAATGTTTTTAATTTTCTTAAAGTGCCTGACAACATTGAGTAACAAAGCTTACCATCACCACATTGCACCATTACGTATTATTCTGTAGTCTCCATCAATGCAGTGACATCACAGATACATCATACCAACAAGATTTCGAACCACAACCATTCAGAGCACCAATCAGCATCTAAAGTATTGAGAATATAAGACTAATATAACAAACTTGACTTGACTCATCTCCCTTTAAAATTTTGATTTCTGCACAACCATATGCAGAGCTCATGTTTGAGAAGGCACTTAAAAGCTGAGAGACCCAATTATCAGTAATTATAATGCTTGCATAATCAAAATTATAAATTATCTTTGTTGATACAATTAAAAATGAGTCATTTTCTGAGCTTATGTCATTTTATTATGATTCTGATTTTCTCTTCTTTCCTATCAGTTGTTTGTACACTGGAGATTTTAGCTCTTTATAAGGTGCTACAATCTGGTTTATTTTAGTCTTCTCCACTGCTTTTTCTTCACTTTAATTCATTTATGTCCAAATCATGAAAGAATTGCTGTAGTATTGAGAATGGTCATTTTAAAAGTCTCCACCTTAAGAGCAAAATTAATATTGCAAAATGAATTTTTGATATTACAGGAGAATATGGGAATTTAGATCAAATTACATCTCCCATCCCAATCTCCTGCTTCCTCATCATCTCCCCCCCTTTTCTTTATATAATTATTTTTTAAATGTTTTACTTTCTGTGTTTTTATAATATCTAGGTAAAACTTCTTTAGCATTTTTATTTAACTATGGACATGTTTAGTATGGATTTTTTTTTTCTTTGGTGTATTTATTTACACTTACACTTGTTTTCATGATCTACATGTTTTTCAGTCTTTGTATATACTTGTTAATAAGGTGAGCAATATTCAGGGATATATCAGTAGGCAATTACTTAATGATCATAAATGTATTCACATTTTAGCAAATATTTTTCACATGATCAAACAGGATTTTTTGTTTCTTTGTTTTTAATTTAAATGTGGTAAAATAAGCTAGAGAATCTCTATGTGAAAACACTGATACTGAACATTTTATTAAAATAGAATAAGTTGATAAAAACCTCTATTCAGAAAAACAAAATAATGGCATTTTATCTCACATAAATTTAGGATGGAAATTTTAAAACATTCTTTTGACTAAGATTTTAATTCTGTTTTTTCAGTTTTTATATGCATCTAAAATAAGTTTTTTTGAGTTAGATTCAGTTTATATAGCTTGCTCGTTAGAGTACACATTTTTTTTCTCATCCTCTGAATCTCAAAAGTATGTATTTCTGACAAGCTTTTCAGTGGTACAATGGATTTTATTTTTCTACCATCAACTTTCTACATCTAACTAAAGCATTAATATTTCTAGATTTAGTGAAATAGCACATATGAATTAAAATATTTATTTCTAAGCATTAGATCTAATTGTATTTTTATTTGTTTTGATATATTTATGTCTCAGAAGATATATTTAATGAATTCATTTCATCCTCTCAACCCTCAGTTTTGTTAGGTATCCACATTTTTACCCTCAGTTTTGTTAGGTATCCACATTTTTACCGTGTAAAACTAGACTGGATTAAGGATTTTGCCTAAACCTATACCAATACTCTCAGTAAATGCAGAGCTGGGGATAGAATTCAGGTCTTTTAACTTCTAACATACTTTTTTCTCTGTTGAACTACAAAAGCGATAAGGTCATAATGATGACCTTTATAGAGTGAATAAAATATTTTCCTAGAAATACATATAAAAACCCTACTTGATAGTTTATATCCCAAATGAATATATTTTTCCAATCATGGTTTGCAAAATCATGTTTGCAAACTTACTTTGAAGACTATTTCCTGATTGCCATGGCAGATAATTCTTGGCAAATCAGAAATAATATTTAGTGAGATTAATTATTTTGCACAATATATGTTGTTATAGCAATATCAAAATCATTTAAACATACCAATATTGTATTAATAGAAAACATATCAATATCTCATTAATTCCTTTTTTAGTTTATGTTCATTTTTATTTTAGAAGCAGTGCTCATTTGTTTCTAAAGTAGAACGCCATAGCGCAGAACACACAGTACAAGTTTGTTAAATTCTTTAATTGTATGCAAGAAATTACTGCTGTAGCATAGTGTTGAGGAGAACACTTCTACAGTATTCCTTGATCTAAGAACCTGAAGATGTGTTAATGAAATTATTAGAATAAGGTCTATCTCAAATTTCTTATTTTGTGAATTTTCTTTTTCACCTAATGACACTAAAATCCACAACAGCTGTCTGGCAATAGTGTAACTAGAGCTTCTTTTATGTTAGAGATTCCATCTACCTCTACATCTTATCTAGATAGATATAGTCTTTCTAGATTTTCTTCTTTATTCCCTTGCAGAGAACAAACAAAAATCGCACCTAAAGATCCATGGTAAAGCGGTTGCTATTAGTTTTCCTGCTAAAACTGTAAAAAGAGTAATCTGCATTCAGTATTTGTTTGCCTAGTTCATCAAGATATTTACCCTAAAAACACACTAATAAAAATTTGGGTAAACTCATGTATCACAGTAAAATCTTTTATGAATTGGGTGGGCCCTAAAAACATCTGTAGTAAATGATGTGTTTGGTTAGATTCCGCCAAACTGACACCCGTATGCTAAAATAGCATTGCCATTCTGACAGAGGCAGGCCTCAGTAGTTACAGTGAGTGCATTTACTAATATAAGGATCCTTCTTTGTAGTGACAACAAAAATGAGATTGTAACTTAATCAAATATAAGTCAGATATAGTAATTCCCTGTATTGCAGAAGAAAGAGCAGGGTCTTTTCAAGTGTTTGCTAAAACTGACTAAATTTGAAGTTTTTATGTAAAAGTTCTCCCAGATATTTTAAACCAGTGTGTTATTTCCTAGAACGAATAATTCTACTTTTTGGATAGATTTTTGAAATCATTTTACTTACTACTTATATTCTTTGAACAAATATGTTTTTCTCATCTCAGTATTGAAACAAATATTTAAAATAAGATTGTTGGAATAAAAGTGATACATAGTAACTTGTTGCTAATAAGTAAGACATTCCTTGGCAACAGACATATCCAGCTAACTTTTGCAAGAATTTTTTAAGGGATTAGATTTAGGGGTTAATCTTTAGAATTATCTTTAAAGTATAAATTATATTTTAGGCTATATTTTTGTGATTTTTAAGTGAAAAAAATAAAATGTAGTTGTCTTGTTTATTCTATAGATATCTTGATGACCACTGAACAAATGATCATATTGCCACATGATCTATCAACTATGGTTACTATGATAGTGAATTAAAGAGGATAGTTTTGCTTGACACCTAAGATGATCCAAACAGTTGTTTTTACATGACCTAAATCATGGCTGTATTATTTCATTTTTAAAGAAAATTAATGAAGTATAAAATAATACATTTAAATACCTGTCAAAGTTTTAAAATATAAGATAGAACCTTCTTTTTTTGCCTTCTTACACATGAATGTACTTAAAGTGATTGTTATGCGATCTTGGGATACTTATTTATTTTTGAAATTTTTGTATATATAGCAGTTCTGAACTTAGCAAATAATATGTATAAAGGAATTAACCAAAAATGAAAGAACTGGCATTTTCATATGGATACGTATTTTGTTTAAACTAAATAAAATAACTTAGATTTATTTAAATCAGGAATATATTATATCGTTGATCATTTTTAAAGTATATTTTGTTCAATTAATCCTACTTTGTTTTTCGGCACACTTATTTAAGTTCTTGCCTTTCAGGTATACTACAGTGTTTCATGAACATAATGTTTTAGAAAAATCTCTGTTGTAGTTTGTAATTTTCACTGCATAACAAATTTGAAACCAAATGTTGAATTTCTCTGTGAGGGTACATATTTTGCCTACAGTTTCAAATGTATTTTCTTTTGTTTTTTTTTTTTTTTTTGAGACTGAGTCTTGCTCTGTCGCCCAGGCTGGTGTGCAGTGGTGTGATCTCCGCTCACTGCAAGCTCTGCCTCCTGGGTTCACGCCATTCTCCTGCCTCAGCCTCCTGAGTAGCTGGGACTACAGGTGCCCGCCACCATGCCCAGCTAATTTTTTTGTATTTTTAATAGAGACAGGGTTTCACCATATTAGCCAGGATGGTTTCAATCCCCTGACCTAGTGATCCTCCCGCCTCGGCCTCCCAAAGTGCTGGGATTACAGGCGTGAGCCACTGCGCCCGGCCTCAAATATATTTTCAAATTCATCTCTTTCTTACTAGACTGTGAGCTCCTTGTGGACAAGGATGTTATTTTAGTTATAATGACAACTTTAATATCTAGCAAAGTGCCAGGCGTAGAGTATTCCTTTATTGAATTGAATTGATAGATACCGATTATTAAAATGCTACTACAGTATTCTATGATGCAGGCTGAATGTATGTTAAAGTAATTCTCTGGCTAATTTTAAAAGTAAGACATAGAAAACAAAACACCTATAGCATTTTCTTTATTTAAAATTGAAACTCTGTTTTGAATCCTTTTTACATTGTCAAACATTCTATGCAAATATTGAAATATGCAACAGCTAAACTTTATGGTACAAATTAATTAGTTTTATTTTCTTTTCAAAATCAGAAATGCTCTATTTTAGCTTCCTGGAAATGTCGACAATCATTCTAATGACCAAAGGTGCTACTTATTTTTCAACATTTACCTTGATCATAAGTGCTTCTATCTGCTAAGCTTTATTTATTCTTTTTGGACAGAAAGTTTGGTGGGAAGGATGCAATAAAATCAGAATATCTCTTTTGTCTGAATTATGCAGTTTAACCCTGTCCATGTTCCTCTGTACTCTGTTCCTACTGTATGTTAGTTATTTCTTATCACTAATTTTTATTGTAGGTCTGTGCTGTTTCTTAGAAAGTACATGCATATATATTTCTATAATATGTAAGAAAAAACCTGTGTTGGTTATTAAATTAAAATTAAAATTAAAAACGTTCATGTTAAATTTTTGAAATGAAATATATACTATATATTCTTAAGTTCCATTAAATGCTGTTACTCAATGCTATCAACACATAATTTCCCACACCAGACCAAATTAAGGGCATTTATTTTGCCTGAATGTACATAATTGATAATGTCAACAGAAGTCACACATGGCCAAAAATACAATGAATTCCTAAGGGTTGAAATGAATTTTTACTGTTGGTTTTCATGAGTATACATTTTAATAGATTTACACAGAATAAATTAACACAGTTCAAAAGGAGAACATTACTGGCATCACAGAAGTTCCCCTCAAACCCCTTCCCAGGCTATTCTTGTTCTCTGGACTTTTTGTAAAAATAGACCACTTTTTAGAGCAAGTTTATGTTTACAGCAAAATTGAAAGTCCAGGGATTTTCTATATACCCCTTGCCCCAATGAGAGGTGACAATGTGCCAGCAGCCCTCACTCTGGTGCCTTCTCAGCCTCTGCGTCCACTTTAGTGGCACTTGAGGAGCCCTTCAGCCTGCCACTGCACTGTGGGAGCCCCTCTCTGAGCTAGCCGAGGAGGGAGCTGGCTCCCTCTGTTTGCCAGGAGGTGTGGAGGGAGAGGCATGGGCAGAACCTGGGCTGTGCCTGGCTCTCGCTGGCCAGCGCACGTTCCCAGTGGGCATGGGCTCCGCGGCTCTGCACTGCGAGCGCCAGCCAGGGTCACCGGGACCCAGGAAGTGAGGGGCTTAGCAACGGGGCCAGCAGCTGCAAAGCGTTGGCAGGGTTCCCCAGCAGTGCCGCTGGCGGGCGCTGGGCTGCAGTTCTTGCAGGGCCTTAGATGCCTCCTGCAGGGCTCAGGACCTGCAGCCCGCCAAGCCTGAACCTCCCCCATCAACGGGGGCTTCCACATGATCCGAGCTTCCCTGGCACCACCCTGCTCCACTGGTGCCCAGTTCCATCAACCACCCAGGGGATTAGGAGTGCGGTGCATGGCGGGTGACTGGCAGGCAGCTCTGCAGGGCCGTGGCATGGAATCCACTAGGTGAAGTCAGCTAGGCTCCTGAGTCTAGTGGGGACTTACAGAACTTTTACCTCTAGCTAAGGGATTGTAAATACAGCAATCAGCACTATGCGTCTGGCTCAACGTTTGTAATCTCATCAATCAGGGCTCTGTGTCTAGGAATCTAGTGGGGACTTGGAGAACTTTTATGTCTAGCTAGAGGATTGCAAATGCACCAATCAGCACTCTGTGCCTAGCTCAGGGATTGTAAACGCACCAATCAGCACCCTGTCAAAACAGTCCAATCAGCTCTCTGTAAAATGGACCAATAATCTCTCTGTAAAATAGACCAATCAGTTTTCTGTAAAATAGACCAGTCTGCGCTCTGTAAAATGGACCAATCAGCAGGATGTGGGTGGGGCCAGATAAGGGAATAAAAGCAGACTGCAGGAGCTAGGCAGGGCGGTGAGGTGTGGTCTGCTTCCACTCTGTGGAGCTTGGATCTTTTACTGTTGCTAATAAATGTTGTGCTGCTCACTCTTTGGGCCCATGTTGCCTTTATGAGCTGTTAACACTCACCCTGAAGGTCTGCAGCTTCACTCCTGGCAGCAAGACCATGAACCCACCAGAAGGAAGAAGCTCCAGACGTATCTGAACATTTGAAGGAACAAACTCCGGACACACCATCTTTAAGAACTGTAACACTAGGAGGGTCCGTGGCTTCATTATTGAAGTCAGCAAGACCAAGAACCCACCAATTCCGGACACACCAACACATGCATAGCCTCCCTAGTTATCAACATCACTCACTATCCCGGCCTCTTGAGTAGTAAATTTGTCACAATTGATGAAACTGTATTGACACATGATTACTCAATAGTTTTTACATTAGGGTTCACTTTTGGCGTGGTGAAGTAGTTTCAGTGCACTGAAATTGTGTACTCCAAATATCCCTATCCCTTAAACCCTGGCAACCGCTGATTACCAGCTTGATAGTTTTGACTCTTTTCAATGTCATGTAGTTAGAATCCTACTGAATGTAGTCCTTTCAGCTGGCTTCTTTCACCTAGGAATATGCACTTAAGTCTCCCCCATGTGTTTTCATGACTTCAAAGCTGGATTTTTCTAAAGCTGAGTAATATTCCATTGTCTAGATGTTCCAATTTATTTACCTACTGAAGGACATCTCAGTTGTTTCCAACTTTTGGCAATTACTGATAAAGCTGCTTATAAACATACTTGTGCAGGTTTTGTTTGGACATAAGTTTTTAACTCCTTTGAGTAAATACTAAGGAGTATGATTGCTGGATTGTATGGTGAGAGTAATGTTTGGTTTTATAGAAAGTCATCAAGCTGTCTTTTGAAGTGTCTGTATTTTTGCATTCCTACCAGCTTTAAATGAGGCTTTGTGTTACATTCTCTCCAGTATTTGGTATCATCAGTGCTCTAGATTTTGGCCATTCTAATATGTGTGTAGTATCTCATTGCTATTTACTTCCCTGCTGATATATGATATAGAACATCTTTTCATATGAGAATTTTCCATCTGTGTATATTCTTGGGTGAAGTGTTAGTCTAGAGTTTCGGTCAATTTATAAACTGGGTTGTTAGTTTTCTTATTGTTTTAAAAGTTCTTTGTATATTTTGGATAACAATCTTTTATCAGATATGTCCCTTGCAAATATTTTCTTCCAGTGTGTGGCTTTTCTTATTCTCCTGACAGTGTTTTTTGTGAGGCAGAATATTTTAATTCTAATGAAGTCCAGTTTGTCAATTCTTTCTTTCTTGGATTGTGCCTTTGGGTGGGCATCTAAAAAGGCATTGCCAAACCCTTAATCATCTAGATTGTCTCTTATGTTCCAGGAGTTTTATATGTTTTTGTTTTTTACATTTAGATCTGTGATCCAATTTCCATTACTTTTTGTGAAAGATTTAAGGCCTGTGTCTAGTTTCATTTTGTTGTTGTTGTTGTTTTTGTTTTTGCAATGTGTGTGTTCAGTTGTTTCAGCACCATTTGTTGAAAAGAATTTTCTCCGTAGTATTCCATTGCCTCCCTTGCTCCCATTATCAAAGATCAGTTGATTGTATTTATGTAGGTCTATTTCTGTACTCTCTATTCTGTTCCCTTGATCTGTTTGTCCGTCCTTTTGCCAATAGCACACTGTTCGGTTTACAGTGGCTTTATAGTGAGTCTTGATGTCAGGTAGTGTTAGTCCTTCAACTTTATTCTTCTCCAATACTGTGTTGGCTATTCTGGGCTTTGCCTCTTCATTTAAACTTTAGAAAGTTTATTTATATCCACAAAATAACTGTCTAGGATTTTGCGTTGAGTTACAACATTCTCCTTTAGTTCCACGGAGTTCATTATTACCCACCTTCTGAAGCCTACTTCTGCCAAGTCAACCATCTCAGCCTCAGTCCAGTTTTGTGCCTTTGCTGGAGAAGTGTTACAGTCATTTGAGGGAGAGAAGGCATTCCAGCTTTTTGAGTTTTCAGTGTTTTTACATCAATTCTTTCTCATCTTTGTGGGCTTATCTACGTTGTATCTTTGTGATTGCTGACCTTTGGGGTTTTTGTGGGATCTTTTTGTTGATAATGTTGTTGTTGTTTTCTGTTTTTTTTTTTTTTTTTTTTTTTAAACAGGCAGGCCACTCTACCTTAGAGCTGCTTCAATTTGCTGGGGGTTCACTCCAGACCTCAGTTGACTTGGTTTCTCCCATACCTGGAGGTATCTCCAGCAAAGGATGTGAGACAGCAAAGATGGCAGTCAGCTTCTTCCTCTAGAAGCTTGGTCCCAGGTGAGTAGTGACCCTTTGCCAGCCTGCCCTACCTGTAGGAAGTGGACTGGAGACCCACATTGGGTGGTCTCACACAATCAGGAGTAATGGAACCAGGGACCCAACCAAAGAAGCAGTCTGGCTGTTTTTTGGTAGAGCAGGTGTGTTGTGTTAGGGGTGGGAGGGTCCCTTCCTCATCTAGGCCACCTCTATTCTCCAAACCTGGCAGGCTGGAGTGACTGAGTCAACTGAACCGCAGAGATGGCAGCCACCCCTCTCCCCAGGAGCTCCGTCTCAGGGAGAGATCGCTTTGTCAGTAGAACCCTTGCTAGAGTGGCCAAAGCCCCACAGGGAGGTCTCACCCAGTGAGGAGGGATGAATCAGGGTCTCACTTAAAGAGACAGTCTGGTCACAATCTGGCAAGGAAGCTGTGCTGCATTGTGGGGAATCCTTTTTCATCTGAGCCATCTGTGTTGTCCACAATTGGCAGACTGGAGTGGCTAAGTCTACCAAACTACAGAGATGGTGGCCACCCCTCCTCCAGGGAACTTGGACCTGTCTCAGGCAGACTCCAACCCACTGCCATTGGCTGGCTGGAATCCAAGCCAGTGGGTCTTAACTTGTGAGGTACCATGGAAGTGGGGCCCACAGAACAAAGTTACCTGGCTCCCTGGATTCAGCCCCCTTCCTGGAGATATTTACAGATGAATTTCCCACTTTGCCAAGGATCGCAGGGCTGGACTATGTAAAACTATTGGGTCTCTGTGAGTGCGTGAGCAGCTGCTCTGCCGAGACTCTACACAGCTCTGTGTATCAGACCCAAGACCCTGGTGGTGTGGGCTCACTAGGGGATCTCCTGTTCTGTGAGTTGCAAAGATCTGTGGGAGAAGCTTGGTTTCCCAGCAGGCTCACACAATCGCTCACCACTTCCCTTGGCTGGGGGTGGGGATTCCTTTGGTCCTGCCCACTGTTCTTAGTTATCTGTGGGTTGAGATGTTCTTCCAGTCAGTCCCAATGCAAGAACCTGGATATCTCATTTGAAGGTGCTGAATTCATTCGCTCCTTTTCATTCCTCTCCATGCATGCCACAGACCATCGTTGCGTCTAATCAGCCATCATGGATCCACCCCCCGGCTGGGATTTTGATTGGGATTACATTGAATCTGTAGATCAACTTGGAAAGAACTGATATCTTGATAATATTGTCTTTCTATCAATAAGCATGAAATATATCTCCATTTATTTAGTTATTCTTTGGTTGCTTTTATCAGATGTTTGTAGTTTTCCTTACATAGATCTTGTATGTGATTTGTTAGATTTATGCCTGAGTATTTAATTTGGGGGATTCTAATGTAAATGGTACTGTGTGTTTAATATCAAATGTCACTTGTTCATTGCTGGCATATAGAAAAGTGATGAATTTGTATTTTGCCCTTATTTTCTACAACCTTGCTATAATTGATTATTAGTTCCAGGAGTTTTTTGTAAGTTAGTTCAGATTTTCTACATAAATGATTATGCCATGTGTGAACAAAGACAGTACAGGGTCTTATACTTTCTGTTTGGGGACATTATTAATTACTGATTGTATTAATTTAATCGGTACAGGCCTATTCATGTTGTCTATTTGTTCTCATGTGAGTTTTGGCAGATTATGTCTTTCAGAGAATTGGCCCATTTCATCTAGGTTATTAAATTTGTGAGCATAGAGATGTTCATAGTGTTGCTTTATTATCCATTTAATGTCCATAGGAACTATAGTGATGTCTTCCCTTTCATTCTAACATTGGCAATATTTGTTTTCTCTCTCTCTATTTTTCTTACATGGCCTGACCAGAGACCTAACAATTTTATTGATCTTTTTAATAAGCCAGCTTCTGGTTTTATTAATTTTCTTCATTAATTTCCTGTTTGCATATTCATTGATTTCTGCTCTTTTATTATTTTTTCTTTCACTTACTTGGATTTAATTTTCTCTCTTTTTTTTTTCTGTTTTCTAAGGATGGAATATTAGATGGTTTATTTCACATCTTTTTTCTTTTCTAATGTATAAATTTGGGTATGAATTTCCCTCTAAGCACTGCTTTAGCCTTATCCCACAAATTTTGATTTTTTAAAAAATTTTAGTATAGTTCAAAATATTTTAAAATTTTTCTTAAGGTTTCTTCTTCCATCTGTGTTTTATTTAGAAGTGTGTGGTTTAATATCCAAATATTTAGGGATTTTCCAGCTATCTTTCTAGTTCAATTCCATTGTGGCCTGAGAGCAGACAATGATTTCTATTCTTTGACATTTGTTAAGATGTGTTTTATAACCCAGAATGTGGTCTGTCTTGGTAAAGGTTCCATGTGACTTCGAGAAGAATGCATATTCTGTTATTGTTGATTGAAGCAGTCTATAGATGCAGGTTACGTCCAGTTGATTGATAATGCTGTTCAACTATGTCCTTACTGATTTTCTGCCTGCTGGATCTGTTCATTTTTAATAGAAGTGGGTTGATGTCTCCAACTATAATGGTGGATTCATCTGTTTCTCCTTATCATTCTATCAGTTTGTGCCTTACGTATTTTGACAACCTGTTGTTAGGTGCATACATTAAAGATTGTTAGGTCTTATTAGAAAAATTGATTGTTTAATCATTATGCAATGCCCTTCTTTTCACTTGACAACTTTCCTTTCTGTGAATTTTGCTCTGTCTGAAATTAGTATAGCTACCTCTGTTCTCTTGATTAGTGTTAGTATGTTATATCTTTCTCCATCTATTTACTTTTAATCTATATGGATCTGTATATTTAAGGTGGGTTTTTTTGTAGACAATATATAGTTGGGTCTTGTTTTTTGATCCAGTGTAACAATCTCTTTTAACTGGTCCATTTAAACCATTGACTTATTACTGATATTGGTGGATTAATATCTACCCAATTTCTTACTATTTTCTATTTGTTACCCTTGTTCTTTGTTCCTATGTTTGTCTTTCACTCTTTTGCTGCTTTTTGTGGTTTTCATTTAGCGTTTTATTCTATTTTCTCCTCTTCCTAAGTATAACAGTTATTTACTTTTTTGAGTGGTTAACCTAGAACTTACAATACTGACAACTAATTCAAGTACACTTTCAAAAATACTGTGTCACTTCACGGGTAGTGTGAGTACCTTATAATGACAAAATCATCCCAATTATTCCATCCGTTGTATCATTACTCTTGTTCATTTCACTTATACATAAACATGCATAAGAATATATACGTGCGGGAGGGCAGGGCCAAGATAGCTGACTAGAAGCAGCTGTAGTCAAAGGCTCTCACTGAAAAGAATGAAAACAGCATGCAAATCCTGCACTGGTAACCAAGGTATCCAGGTTCTATCATCAGGACTGAAGAGGTGGTTGATGTGACCCACAGAAGGAAAAGAAAAGCAGGGTGGTATGTCAGCCCACCTGAGAGCCACACAGGGCAAGGGGAGCCCCCACTCTTAACCAAGGGAGGTGGTGAGTAATTGTGCTACCCAGACTTGGAAACCATGCTTTTTCCACAAATCTGTGCAACCCAGGGATTAGGAGATCCTACTTGTGCGCCTACACTACCAGGACCTTGGGTCCCAACCATAGAGCTGTGCAGATTCTCAGCAGCCATTCAGCTGAGAGTCTGCCTAAGACTACCAAGTTCCCAGGGGGAGGGCCAGCCATCATCACTGTGATTGCCTGCTGCCTGAGTCATCTGAGCTCCCCGAGAGAGGGGTGGCAGCCATCACTGCAGCTACCTGCTGTCTAAGAAAACTGAGCTCCCCAGGGGAGAGATGGCAGCCATCACTGTCACTGCCAGTTGCCTAAAATGCTGAACTCCTGATGGGGAATGGCAGCATCCATTACTACAGCTCCAGGTCATCGTTGTTCCCCGCTGGTGCTGGGAAAAGGGGACGGCTTGGACCCAAGAGGTATTCACCACAGCACAGCACACCAACTGTGGCAGCTGGTGTCCAGACTGCTTCTTTAGGCCAGACCTTGACCCATCCCTCCTCAGTGGGCAGGGCCTCCCTGCAGGAACTTCAGCAATACCAACCAGGGACTTAGGAACAGAACTCTGATCTCCCAGGGCTTGAGCCCCTAGGGGAAAAGGTGGGTTGATCTCCCAGACTTAGTCTTTCCCATTGCTAGCTCTGAGGAATTTGAACAGCCCAAACACTAGTTTTCTCCTCAGCACAGTACACCCCTTCCACCAAGGGACAGTCAGAGTGCTTCATTAAGCAAGTCCCAGCCCCCTGCTCCCTGAGTTGTTGAGACACCCCCCACCCCCACCACCAAACAGGGGTCACCAGACAACTTATACAGGAGTGTTCCTACTGGCATCAGGTCAGTGCCCCTCAAGGACAGAGATCACAGAGGAAGGAGCAAGCACCCAACTTTGCTGTTTTCCAGCCTCCTTGGGTGATATCTCTAGGTGCAGGAGGAACCCAGGTGAAGAAGGCCTGAAGTGAACCCCCAGCAAACTGCAACAGCCCTACAGAAGAGGGGACTAACTGGAAAAACAAACAAACAACAACAACAAACAGAAAGCAACAATATAGCATCAACAAAAAAAAGTCCCAACAAACCCCCCCACCGAAATGTCAGCAGCCTCAAAGATCAAAACTAGACAAACTCATGAAGATAAGACGCAACAAAAAAATAGCGGAAACTCAAAAGACCAGAGTACCTCTTCTCTGAATGATTGCAGCACCTATCCAGCAAGGGCAAAGAACTGGGCAGAGGCTGAGATGGATGAATTAATATAAATAGGCTTCAAATGTGGGTAATAACAAACTTCACTGAGGTAAAGGAGATGTTCTAACCCAATGAAAAGAAGCTAAAAACCATGATAAAAGGTTACAGGAGCTGCTAACTAAAACAACCAGTTTAGTGAGGAACATAAATGACCTGACTGAGCTGAAAAACACAGCACAAGAGCTTTGTGATGCAAACACAAGTATCAATAGCCAAAAAATCAAGCTGAAGACAGAATATCAGAGCTTGAAGACTATCTTGCTGAAATAAGGCAAGCAGACAAGATTAGAAAAAAAAAGAAATAAAAAGGGATGAACAAAACATCCAAGAACTATGGGACTATGTGAAAAGACCAAAGCTATGACTAATTGGAGTACCTGAAAGAGATGGGAGAATGGAACCAAGATGGAAAACAACTTCAGGATATCATCCTGGAGAATTTCTCCAACCTGTCAATATAGGCCAACATTCAAATTCAGGAAACCCAGAGAACCCCAGTAAGATACTCCACAAGAAGATAAATCCCAAGACATATAATCATCAGATTCTTCAAGGTCAAAATGAAGGAAAAAATGTTAAAGGCAGCCAGAGAAAAAGGCCAGGCCACCTACAAAGGGAAGCCCATCAGACTAACATTGAATCTCTCAGCAGAAACTCTACAAACCAAAAGAAAGTGGGGGCCAATATTCAACATTTTTAAGGAGAATAATTTCCAACTCAAAATTTCATATCTGGCCAAACTAATCTTTGTAAGTGAAGGAGAAATAAAATCTTTTTCAGACAAGCAAAAGCTGAGGGATTTCGTCACCACCAGGCCTGCCTTGCAAGAGCTCCTGAAGGAAGCATTAAATATAGGGGGAAAAAAAAAAAAAAAAAAATGGTTCCAGCCATTGCAAAAACACACTGAAATACAGAGACCAATGGCACTATGAAGAAACTGCATCAACTAGTCTGGAAAATAACTCACTAGCATTATGATGACAGAATCAAATTCACCCATAACAATATTAACCTTAAATGTGAATAGGCTAAATGCCCCAATTAAAAGACACAGACTGGCAAATTGGATAAAGTGTCAATACCTATTAGTGTGCTGTATTCAAGAGACCCATCTCCTGTTCAAAGATACACATAGGCTCAATATAAAGGGATGGAGGAAAATTTACCAAGCAAATGGAAAGCAGGTAAAAGCAGGGGTTGCAATCCTAGTTTCTGACAAAACATACTTTAAACCAACAAACATCAAAAAAGACAAAGAAAGGCAATACATAATGGTAAAGGGATCAATTCAATAAGAACAGCTAACAATCCTAAATATATATGCACCCAATACAGGAGCACTCAGATTCATAAAGCAAGTTCTTAGGGACCTACAAAGAGACTTAGATGCCCACACAATAATAGTGAAAGACATTAACACCCCACTGTGAATATTAGACAGATCATTGTGACAGAAAATTAACAAGAATATTCAGGACTTGATCTCAGCTTTGGATCAAGTGGACCTGATAGATATCTAGAGAACTCTGCACCTCAAAACAACGGCATATACATTCTTCTCATTGCAACATGGCACTTACTCTAAAATTGATCACATTAGTGGAGGCAAAACACTCCTCAGCAAATGCAAAAGCACTTAAATCATAAAAATTAGTCTCTCAGATCATAGTACAATAAAACTGGAACTCGATTAAGAAACCTACTCAAAAATACATGGAAATTGAACAACCTGCTCCGGAATGACTCCTGGGTAAATATTGAAATTAAGACAGAAATCAAGAAGTTCTTTGAAACCAAGGGGAACAAAGAGACAACATATCAGAATCTCAGGGTTCCAGCTAAAGCAGTGTTAACAGAGAAATTTATAAGCACTAAACTGCTACATCAGAAAGCTAGAAGATCTCAAATCAACACCTTAACATTACAAGTAAAAGAACTAGAGAAACAAGAGCAAAGAAATCCAAAAGCTAGCAGAAGACAAAAATTATGATCAGAGCTGAACTAAAGGAGATAGAGATACACATAAAAACAAAAACAAAAACAAACAAAAAAAAAAACTTTCAAAAAATCAATGAATCTAGGAGCTGCTTTTTTTCCCCAAATATTAAGATAGACTGCTAGCTAGGTTAATAGAGAAGAAAATAAAGAAGAATCAAATAGACGCAATAAAAAATGATAAAGGGAATACCACAACTGACCCCACAGAAATACAAACAACCATCAGAAAATACTATAAACATCTCTATGCAGGTAAGCTAGAAAATTTAGAAGATATGGATAAATTCCTAGACACATACATCCTCCCAAGATTAAACTGAGAAGTAGAACCCATGAATAGACCAATAACAAGTTCTGAAATTGAGGCAGTAATAAATAGCCTACCAACCAAAAAAAGTCTGGTACCAGATGGATTCTACCAGAGGTACAAAGAAGAATTGGTACCATTTCTTCTGAAACCATTCCAAACAATTGAAAAGGAGAGAATTGTCTCTAACTAAATCTTATGAGGCCAGCATCATCGTGATACCAAAACCTGGCAGAGATACAACAAAAAACTTCAGGTCAATATCCCTGATGAACATCGATGCAAAAACCCTTAATGAAATACTGGCAAACTGACAGGGCACAGTGGCTCACCCCTGTAATCCCCACACTTTGGGAGGCCGAGGTAGGCCGATCACGAGGTCAGGAGATCAAGACCATCCTGGTTAACACGGTGAAACCCCCTCTCTACTAAAAATACAAAAAATTAGCCAGGCATGGTGGTGGGTGCCTATAGTCCCAGCTACTAGGGAGGCTGAGGCAGGGGAATGGCTTGAACCTGGAAGGTGGAGCTTGCAGTGAGCTGAGATCGCACCACTGCACTCCAGCCTGGGCAACAGAGCAAGACTCCATCTCAAAAACAAAAAACAAAAAATACTGGCAAACCAAATCTAGCAGCATATCAAAAAGCTTATCCACCACAATAAAGTTGGCTTCATCCTTGGGATGCAAGGCTGGCTCAATATACACAAATTAATAAACATATTTCATCATATAGAGCTAAAGTCAAAAACCACATTATTATCTCAATAGATGTGGAAAAGGCCTTTGATTAAATTCAACATCCCTTCATGTTAAAATTCTCAAGAAACTAGGTATTGATGGAACATATTTCAAAATAATAAGAGCTGTTTATGACAGACCCACAGTCAATATCATACTGAATGGGCAAAACCTGGAATCATTCCCTTTGAAACCCAGCATAAGACAAGGATGCCCTTTCTCCCCACTCCTATTCAACATAGTATTGAAATTCTGGCCAGGGCAATTAGGCAAGATAAATAAATAAAGGCCATTCAAATAGAAAGAGAAAAAGTCAAATTGCCTCTGTATGCAGACGACATGAACCTATACCTAGAAAATCCCATAGTCTTAGCCCCAAAACTCCTTAAGCTGATGAGCAACTTCAGCAAAGTCTCAGGATACAAAATCAATGTGCAAAAGTCACAAGCATTCCTATACACCAACAATAGACGAGTAGAGAGCCAAGTCATGAATGAACTCTCATTCACAATTTCTGCAAAGAGAATAAAATACCTAAGAATACAGCTAACAAGCAATGTCACCTCTTGAAGGAGAACTACAAACCACTGCTCAAAGAAATAATAGAAATCACAAACAAATGGAAAAACACCCCATGTTCTTGGTTAGGAAAAGTTAACATCATGAAAATGGCCATATTGCCCAGAGAAATTTATAGATTCAATGCAATTCCTATTAAACTACCCTTGGCATTCTTCACAGAATTAGAAAAAACTACTTTAAATTTTCTATGGAGTCAAAAAAGAGCCTGTATATCCAAGACAATCCTAAGGAAAAAAAAAAAAAAAAAAAACCTGGAGGCCTCACACTATCTGACTTCAAACTATACTACAAGACTACAGTAACCAAACCAGAATGGTACTGGTACCAAAACAGACACATAGACAAATGGAACAGAATAGAGATCTCAGAAAGAAGACCATACATCTACAACTATCTGATCTTCAACAAACTTGACAAAAAGCAAGCAATGAAAAAATGATTCCCTATTTAATAAATGGTGCTGGGAAAACTGGCTAACCATATACAGAAAATTGAAACTGGACCCCTTCCTTATACCTTTTAAAAAATTAACTCAAGATAGATTAAAGACTTAAATGTAAAACCCAAATCTATAAAAACCCTTGAAGAAAATCTAGGCAATGCCATTCAGGACATAGGTACAGAAAAAGTTTAATGACAAAAATATCAAAAGCAATGGCAACAAAAGGAAAAATTGACAAATGGTATCTAATTAAACTAAAGAGCTTCTGTATAGCAAAACAAACTTTCATCAGAGTGAACGGACAACCTATGGAATGGGAGGAAAAAATTTGCAATCTATCCATCTGACAAAGGTCTAAAATCCAGAATCCACAAGGAACTTAAACAAATTTACAAGAAAAAAAAACCATTAAAACGTGGGCAAAGGACATGAACAGACACTTCTCAAAAGAAGAGATTTATGTGGCCAAAAAACATATGTAAAACCTCAGCATCACTGATCATTAGAGAAATGCAAATCCAAGACTCAATGAGATACCATCTCATACCATTCAAAACAATGATTAATAAAGGGTCAAGAAATAACAAATGCTGACAAGGCTGTGGAAAAATAGAAATGCTTTTACACTAGTGGTGGGAATGTAAATTAGCTCAACATTGTGGAAGACAGCTTGACGATTACTGGGTATATAATCCCATTACTGGGTATATATTCAACAAATAGAAATTATTCTGTCATAAAGATACATGCACACATGTGTTTATTTCAGCACTATTCACAATAGCAAAGACATGGAATCAACCCAAATGCCCATCAATGATAGACTGGATAAAGAACACTTGGTACCCCATGGAATACTTTGTAGACATAAAAAGGAACAAGATTATGTTCTTTATAGGGGCATGGCTATAACTAGAAGCCATTATCTTCAATAAGCTAACACAGGAACAGAAAACCAAACACTACGTGTTCTCATTCATATGTGGGATCTGAACAGTGAGAACACATGAACACAGGGAGGGGAGCAACACACACTGGGGGCTGTTGGGTGGGTAGTGGGAGGGAGAGCAGAAGGATAAGCAGTTAATGCATGTGGGGCTTAATACCTAGGTGATGGACTGATGGGTGTAGCAAACCACATGGCACACGTTTACCTATGTAACAAACCTGCACATCCTGCACATGTATTCCAGAACTTAAAATAAAATTAAAAGAAAAAGATATATCTCTCTATATATACATGCATACATAATCAAATACATTGTTGCCATTATTATTTTCAACAAACTATTATCTTTTAGACAAATTAAGAATAAGAAAACTAAAAGTTTTTACATTTACCTTCACCTATTTCTTCTCAGATGTTCTTCCTTTCCTTCCTGTAGATACAAATGTCTGATCTATATAATTTTTCTTCTCTTTAAAGAACTTCTTTTAATATTTCTTACAAGGGAGTTCTACTGGTAACAACTAACCTCAATTTTTGTTTTTCTGAGAAACTCTATATTTCTTCTTTACTTTTGAAAGTTAATTTCATAGGATATAGAATCATAAATCAGTCAGTTTTTTTCTCTCAACACATTAAATATTTCACCGTGTTGTCTTCTTGGTTACATGGTTTCTGAGACATTAGATTCAATTATTAGCTTTGCTTTTCTAATAAGTAAGGTGTTTTCCCCCTCTGGCTTCTTTCAGAATTTTTTAAAAAGTCTTTAATTTTCTGTACTTTGAAAATTATATGCCTAGATGTAGCTTTTCTGATACGTATCCTGCTTGGTGTCCTTTGAAATTCCTCCATCTGTGGTTTGATGTCTGACATCAAATAGGATAAATTGTTAGTGATTATTGTTTCAAATATTACTTCTGTTCCTTTCTCCCGTCTCCTCCTGGTATTCCCATTATGCATATGTTATACCTTTTATCGTTGTCCCACAATTCATTGATATTCTGGGGTATTCTCAGTCTCTCTCTCTCTCTCTCTCTCTCTCTCTCTCTCTCTCTCTCTCTCTCTCTCTCTCTCTCTCTCTCTCTTTGGGGAGCTTTGCTTTTTAGTTTTTAAAGTTTCTATTGAGATATCCTGAAGCTCAGAGAAGCTATTCTCAGTCATTTCTCACCTACGAAGAAGCCTGCCAAAGGCATTCTTCATTTCTGTTACAGTGTTCTTGATCTCTAACATTTCTTTTTTATTCTTTCTTAGAATTTTCATCACCTTGCTTACATTGCCCCCAAGTTCTTGCAGGTTGCTACTTTATCTGTTAAATCTCATTACATATTAATCACAGTTGCTTTAAATTTGTAGGCCTACAATTCCAACATCCTTGCCTTATTTCAGTCTGACTCTAATGCTTGCTGTTTCTTTAAAATGTGCCTTTTGTTTTGTTTCTTACCTTTTATTATGTGTTATAATTTTTTCCTGATATCCAGACATAAATAACTGGGTAAAATAAATGGATGTAAATAGGCCTTTAGTATTGTGGTGGTAAGGTGTGGGGGAGGGGAGCATTCTATAGTCTTCTTCTTACGTTTCAGTCTTTAGTGAACCTTTGTGTCTGGACTGTGAATTTCACCTGCTTCTCAGTTTCCTTTCCTCCCCTTCTGTGGGACAGGATGGCTAGAGTTGGATGGAGTTGGTTATTTCCCTTATCTAGGGTCACTTAGACTTGGATACAACTCCAGAAGGTTAGGCTTTGATTAACTAGTTTCTTCTTGTTAAGAACTGAATGCTCTATTTCTAAATGGTTCATTTTCCCCTCACCCTGCCAGAAGCATGAGGTGTTTCTCTGATATTCACTGTGAAGACCTGGCAGAGCTCTGTGAGGTAAGTCTTATAAAAGTGTGTGGTAGCCTCTGATGGCTGGGTCCCCCTAGAGTACTTATCTCTCAGATTTGTCCTCATTGAGCCTCTAGCAATTCAAGTACAATTCAGGTTTGCTACCTGGGCAGTGGTGTTACAGGACATGGGTTCTGATCCAGACTTTAAGAAAGGGTTTTTGAATCTCACACGAGAATTTAGGATGAATTCACAGTGCAAAGTGAAAGCAAGTTTATTAAGAAAGTAAAGGAATAAATGAATGGCTATTTCATAGACAGAGCAGCCCCGAGGGCTGCTGGTTGCCCATGTTTATGGTTATTTCTTGATGATATACTAAACAAGGGGTGGATTACTTGTGCCTCCCATTTTTCAACCATATAGGGTAACTTCCTGACATGGCCACGGCATTTGTAAACTGTCATGGAGCTGGGGGGAGTGCAGCAGTGAGGATGACCAGAGGTGATTCTTACGGCTATTTTGCTTTTGGTGGGTTTTGGCTGGCTTCTGCACTGAAAACTGTTTTATTAGCAAGGTCATTATGACCTGTATTTTGTGCTGACCTTCTATCTTATTCTGTGAATTAGAATGTCTTACCTGTCTGGGAATGCAGCCCAGTAGGTTTCAACCTTATTTTCCCCAGCTCCTATTTAAGATGGAGTTGCTCTGGTTTACCTGCCTTTGACAGTGGTTCCTGCAGAGGTTATTACTCATGGCTTCTGCTTCCATAAATTGTGATTATCTGCATTTACCTGTTGGTGTCTCCATTTGAGCAGGAGGGTAGCAGCTTGCGCCCTGATCTTCACTCTTATGGAGCTAAGAAGAGTTGCTGATTTTTGGTTTGTTCAGTTTTTTACTTGTGGTTAGAACAGAGAAGTGACTTCCAAGTTTTTAGATGCTGGGCTAGAAACTAGTCTCACCCCATCCTTTTTAAAAAATTGCTGCTAAATTATATCTTATCTTCTAATCATTATTTTTAATGCAAGTATAGTATTCAATATTTTCATTTTTGTCCTGAACTTTTATCACACAGTTTATTTCAAGATAGTGATTAAAACTACATTTTTTGAATAATAAGCAAAGGAAATGGTTCTGAAATTTATCAACCTGAAAATTGTTGGTCATCATAATGGGAAGACTTATGTGCTTGCATTTAAAGTACATATCAATGTGGCATTGATAATTAATCTGTACCAGTCTCACCTATTAACCAAACTATCTTGATGCAGTTCTATTTTGGGTGATATTAATTATGTAACATTCCATTAATAGATACAGAACATTTTACAATGTGGAAATTAGAGAAACTTTTGTGGAAAAATGATATATATACAACAAAGAGAGCTTGAGACATATTTAGTAATGGATTTACATTTGATTTGATACAAATTAATAGAGTTATCTTAAAAATTGGATGGAAAATTAAATGTGAAACACTTAAAACTCTATTTCACTTGTAATAAGCAATATATATTAGCCCTTATTATCTATTATAAGATCCTACCTCTCAAATATAATTTTACCTCATGAAGCCATTAACCCATGTCAGTAAATTAAAATTACATATGAAGTTCCCTAATAATTCCATTTTTACTTTAATATAACTCATCGCTATCAAATAAAGGATTTCACAAGGAATGTAGTATTGCAGATAAGTAAGTTATGTATTATAGTACTCTTAATTAACACAAACTAATCAACATATTTGAACCACTAACTTACTACTGCAGTAATTAGGAATGCATTTAGAAATACAAAACCAAATTGCAGTGGCCTATGCAAATAAGTTTTATACCCCTCATGTAACAAGAAATCCAGAAATGGCTGCCTAAGAGCTGTTTCAAGTCTGAGTGATGCCATCAGAGACTGAGAGTCTTTCTGACTTTCTGCTTTGTAAGTCTTAGTACTGACAAATGGTTTTCACTGTATTTATCACCTCATGACTGCTGCACCTTTCACCATCACTCCCACCAATCATTCCAGGTAGGATGATTGGGAAAGTGCAAGTGATGCAGTGCAGAGGGAAAAGGGCTGTGCCAATTGAATGTGACCCTTCAATCATTAAATAAGGGGCTTTCTCTGAAGTCCATTTTGAGGAGCATCCCACTGCCATCTCACTAGCCAGAACTGACTGGGTGACAATGTGACCACTCCTAAACAGTCCAGTGGTGATTCTTCCCTGAAGTTTCAGTAGACTCTGTCTCCCCTGAGCTCAAGGGCCTTTCATCTATTTCTAACAAGTTAGTAACAGTAAGAGAAGGTCAGATAGGCTGGGGGCGATGGCTCATGCCTGTAATCCCAGCCTTTGGTAGGCCAAGGCGGGCAGATCACTTGAGGTCCGGAGTCTGAGACCAGTATGGCCAATATGATTTAGTAGGACAGAAACCCTGTCCCTACTAAAAATACAAAAATTAGCTGGGTGTGGTTGTGGGTGCCTGTAATCCCACTCATTTGGGAGACTGAGGCAGGAGAATCACTTGAACTCAGGAGGCAGAGGTTGCAGTGAGCCGAGATTGTGTCATTGCACTCCAGCCTGGATGACAAGAGTGAAACTCTGTCTCAAAAAAGGAAAAAAAAAAAAAAAAAAAAAAAAAAAAAGAGAGAGAGAGAGAGAGAAGCTCAGATAAATATTAGGTGCCTGTCCTGGTGTGGAACTTGACATAATAAGCTACATATATTAGCTTAATATATATGAATGAATTTCACCTAATAGATAAAATTAGGTAAAAAACATTATGTAATACAGCTTTCATTCACAAGGTTATTAAGTTAAAATAGAAAAGATTTTTCTCGTATATTTTCTCCTAGACAGGAAGGGAGAAAGAAAGTACATTTGTATGTTTGTGCGTGTGTTTTTTAGGAACAGGGCCTGGTGGGCATGGGGAAGTTGTATCTTGTGTTCAAAGGTTTTCTGCACACCAATTTGGACAAATTCACAAGTGGTAGTGGTAGGGTGGTATATATGACAAATTAATAAAAATATTAAAAGCACATAAACAGCTATATAAACCATAAAACATATTACTTCATGCATTTGACAAATATATTTGAGTACTTATAATTGTAGAGATGTTCTAAATGCTAAGTTTATGGCAGTAAACAAAATAGTAAAACGTTTAGAACACATAATTTTCTAGTGGAGAAAACAAACAAAAAAGGTAAATCATTAAGTATGTTAGATAATAAGTGCTAAGAAAATAACAGCACAAGGAAGGGGGATAAAGAGGTTGCAATTTTAGATAGAACAGAAAATGTAAATTAGGTGATGTTTGCATATAAAGATAAAGGAGGTGAAGAAAAAAGCCATGAAGATTTCTGAAGAAGGAATATCCTGAGCAAAGAAAACAGTAAGTGCAAAAACTCTAAGTCAGGAGTACATCTGGCATGTTCAAGAAAGGGCAAGGTGTTCAGCAGGGTCCAAACAGAGAAAAAAGGGAGAAAGCAGCAGATGAAATCTTAGAGGGAATTAGGGACCAAGTTTAGAAACTTGGTGATCAGATAAAGGACTTTGACTTGTACACTAAGAGAAAGTAGCATTGGTTACAATTATTTTTCATAAAGATAGAAAATAAAAATAATAAAAATGTCACAAATCAATCAACAGGGCTCTACCATCTTCATGGACATTACCACATTCCACCTGTTGTCCCTGTTCTAATTTACATAGGTCTTTATCTAATCCCCTAGTTCTTTATATCCCATAAATATTCCATATCTAATCTTTCACTCAAATTTTCCCCATGATTATTTAACCTTTGTGTTCTACCTAGATTCTTATCAAATTACCACCACCCTTCCAAATATTCAATGAAGTTTTTGTTTTGTAAAATAAAAAGATCAATATCAAGAACATGGTACGAAAATTCTTCATTAGCTATCACTACTTAGCTTTCCAGACGTATTTCTTAATAAATCCTTTTATAATTTCTAAAATATAGACCCATGTGTCTCTTTATTTTCATAAGTCTGCCCCCCCCCTTTTTTTTTTGCCTCATGCTATTTCATAAGCCTATAATGCTCTTTCCCATTTCTTGACCTGATGAACTCCTACTTACCAAGGTTTGGTCAATGATTTTCAGCTATTGATTTTTGCAATAAGATTTAAGATGGAACCTTGACATTTAATTCTTCTAACACATCGAATTCCACACATTCTAATTTTTGAATAAAATTATAATAGGCTCAGAAAGATAATCTACACTTGTATTTGAAATAGGGAAAATTATGTAAACACACCAGAAATCAAAATTTCATCTTTATAAAATGTAGAATAGCTATGTGCAAAATGCTTTGGGACTATTTGCTATTTGCTTCTCATCAAATGTCCCGATCCTCCTGCAAGCTCCTATCTTATCATCCATTAACGTAGAAATCAAGCCTAAGTATTTTCATCCTCTGCTAGCAAATAATATTCCTCTCCTTGCTAATAATCTCCCTAGGTTTTGCCCTTTATCTAATCACTAAATTCTAAATTTACAATGCTACTCTAACCAAAGAGTTGCCTGCTATTCAGCCCCCTAGTGGATGAAACATGTAATTTGTATGGTAAGGTGCACAGACCAAGAGGGGATGTGTTTACTCAGAGCACTTAATTATAAGACATAGGGAGCATTGTAAGACACAGAGAGCATTTTACTTGCTCTTGCTTAATATATCTTTATTTTCTTCCAAAATGTACTATAACTTTCTTAACAGCAAGCATCATACTTTCATCCTTAAAAAAGAATATCAATAAAGTGCTGAGAATGCACGAGACTGTGCACCCATACTGATTATCTTTGAGAATTTACTGAAGTCTCAACTTAGTTTACAGTGTGGAATATTGACAGTAAAATTATAT
The DNA here is from genome assembly GCF_007565055.1 of Rhinopithecus roxellana. Lineage (NCBI taxonomy): Eukaryota > Metazoa > Chordata > Mammalia > Primates > Cercopithecidae > Rhinopithecus > Rhinopithecus roxellana. Next base: position 51,136,494 of record NC_044558.1, on the reverse strand, counting down.
AGGATTATGCTTCACTTAACCAGTACTATGAATTAGATAAACATCTATAAAACATTAAAAAAAAAAAATCAACTCCAGGCATAGTATATAAGTACACAGTCTTCCATTTTTGACAAAGAAAAGCACCCAAGTTAGATAAGTAAAAGAAATTTCTTCCTCAGAAATCACTTGACATGTCACTTGATTCAAGGATCTCAACTTAAGTCTTTAGGACTGAGTCTTTCTCCATTGCTCAGTATCAATTTCCTCTATACAGGTTACATTCTAAGACTTCTTATAGTTTCAAAATATTTGTCAATTGTTCCTGGCTTACATACATGATCATAACTTCAAGTCTAGCAAAACAGAGAGCATTTCGTCCTAGTGGCTCCTCACAAGCCCCAGAATTCTGCTTCAATATAGTTGGCCAAATGCTCATCATTCAACCAATCCCTGTGTCTAAGGCAGTTCCGGGCTTTGCTTGGCCAGGCTAAATCTCAAATGCAGAGATTTAGCCTGTGACAGAGACCTTCCTGAACCCTGTGGTCTGAGTTTGAATGGAGGATATTTTCCTGAAGGAAAATTGAGATTTTATGCCAGAGAGGAAGAGCTGCTATGCTGAAAGACAAAATGGCTACTATATATTGAAAAAAAAAAAAAAAAATGATGACATTAAGTTACTATGTTTCTATTGATTATAGTTCTTCATTTCCAATTTGCTTTAATTGAGATAACTTATGCCTCATAGATTCAAATTAAAAATATAATTGTCATTATCATCATATCAAGCTTCTTGACTTCTATGTGAAAGGCACTACATTAAAATTATGTTTGCTCATTACCCTAAGTTGAGATGAATGTAATCATTTCCTATTTTAAAGAATAACTAAATATAAAGCATAATTATATTCACTATCACCAAGTCAAACTTTCATACTATATTTTACTTTTCAAGTTAATAATAAAAAAATCTATTTAAAGCAGTTTTCCTCATTTTCCTCTTCACATAATTTTCTTTATAAATTTTATTTACATAATTTTTATTTTAAAATTAAAAAGCCAATCTTAAGCTTGGTGTTGTTAATTTTATATAATATTAGCTTGAAGTTCTAGCAAATGAAAATTAAATTGTAAACATGATTATATGATACTAATCATTTGAATACTATTTTAAGAAAAATAAATGTCAAGTTGTATATTTACATTAGGAAATAATGTAATCACACATATTTCACTAAAGTTCTAACTATTATCTCACAGGTTTTTTATATAACATATTAGTTAAATAATACTTTTTTAAAAACTAGTATGAGAAAAAAGAAGTCCAAATATATCACTAATAAAGCAAAGCATAATAGATGCAGTCATCCACACACTCACACACACAATCATGCACCACGTGATGACATTTTGGTTAATGATAGATTGCATATACGATGGTGGTCCCATAAGATTATAATGGAACTGGCCTATATAGGAGTATCACTTTTTAAAATCTTTCATGCCATATTTTTACTGTACCTTTTCTATGTTTAGATACACAAATACTTATCATTGTGTTATAATTGCCCACAGTGTTCAATTCAGTAACATTCTGTACAATTTTGTAGCCTAGGAACAATAGGCTATATGTATAACCTAGATGTGTTGTAGGCTATACATATAGCCTAGATGTGTAGTAGGCTATACTATCAACGTATGTGTAAGAACACTCTATGATGTTCATACAGTGAGGAAGTTGCCTAATAACACATTTCTCAGAACATATTTCCATTGCTAAGTGACACATAACTGTATTATAATAACCTGGGATTCTTAGCAATTGTATTGGCCATTACAATTGCAAATGGTTGGGACTCAATTCAATCCATCTTAAGCAAACACACACACACACACACACACACACACACACACACACACACACACACACGATACTAGAGTAATTCACAGAATTGAAGGAAGAATTGTAAGCCTCAGGGCATCTCTGGCATATTGAAATTGGCACTCTCAGGATACTCTGCTGTCTATCATCTCTGCTTTTCTCTGTATGGCAGGCTTATTCTTTCTGTCTTTGTGACAGGTAAATATATTCTGCCCTATATTCCTGAAACTCTATATCCATAGAAGAAAGAGATATTCACCATCCTCTAAACATGCATGTGTACATAATAGCTCCAACTCCAACACATACACATGTTCCAGTTAAAAAGCCAGAGGAGTGATTCTTATTGTCCCTTTTTGGATTATTATGCCTACCCCTGGACCAATACCTTGAAGCCCGTTTATAGATTATGAATCTTTCAACTTGGGTCACATGCCACCCCTGGGGTCAAGGGCCAGGTTAGGTTATCAGAGAGGAGGAAGAGATCTACTGGGTGAAGACGTTAAGTACCACAATAACCAAAGAGAAAGTTTGGTTAGAATAATTTGAACAATTACTCTAATTCTTTATTTATTTTTGCTTCCCTCCAGGTCAGAGATATAAAAACATTAGGTAGGTACCTGCAAGCTCTGGAGTTAACAAAGGCAATATATGGGGGGAATGAGTATGGAGAGAGGCATATTGGAATCCTCAGGAGAAAATTAATTGGAAAAAGTTTTCAAAATTGTCAATCTATTCAAATATTTAGTTGAAATTTCAAATTACATTAAATGAGAGCTTAATATTTGTATGCTTAGCAAAAGTTATCATGGATTTATAAAGATTTAGAAAATTTATGTAACAGAACTTACTTTGTTCTGTTGACAAAACCCAAACCCTAAAATTGATCCCAAAGTAATGCTTGGAAACGAAACGCTAAATGTCAGCAAATAAATAATAATTAACTTTCTATATATGTGCCATGTCATATCTAGGGAATATTTAGTAAGTCTTTAGGATATTTCTTGATGAACTCTAATTTCTAACTGAACAACCTGAGATAACATATTCAATCTCTTCTCTATTATCCTTATCACATTGTCACCTAGAGAGATAGAAAGCACAGTATTAGCAGCATTCCTGACAGATGATTCTTGAATACTATTTTTTTCCAACAGAAGAGCATTCCTCACACTTCCTTGTAAAATTTCTAATTTTACCAATTTGATTTAAGTTTTACCTATTGAAGGGCCGGGCGCGGTGGCTCAAGCCTGTAATTCCAGCACTTTGGGAGGCCGAGACGGGCGGATCACGAGGTCAGGAGATCGAGACCATCCTGGCTAACACGGTGAAACCCCGTCTCTACTAAAAAATACCAAAAAACAAACAAACAAAAACTAGCCGGGGGAGGTGGCAGGCGCCTGTAGTCCCAGCTACTCGGGAGGCTGAGGCAGGAGAATGGCATAAACCCAGGAGGCGGAGCTTGCAGTGAGCTGAGATCCGGCCACTGCACTCCAGCCTGGGCAACAGAGCGAGACTCCCTCTAAAACAACAAAAACAACAACAACAGCAACAACAAAAAGTTTTACCTATTGAAGACATGAACTAAGGAAAGAATGTTAGTGACCCAATCTATCTTCAGAAACGTTTAACAAAATTATGTGCCTGTGATTGTGTTTATTTATGCATGAACATATATGGAAAGGGGACTCACAGCTTTCATCAGAATTTCCAAGGCATCTGTAAACTAAAATATGCTTTAAAACCATTTAAAATGGGGGAAACACAGAGTTATTGCTTATTTGAATAGAAATATGTCAGCAGCTGCCAGTATGCAGGCCTTCCCACAGCTGTGCAGAACTTAGCGCTGCGTGCGGCTGTTGCCACTGCTGCTCCCCGGGCTGGGGCTGTTTCTCTCTACAAATATGCCTCCAGTGTTCGCAGCCCTCATCCTGCCGTACAGCCTCTGCAGGCAACCCAGCCTGAGGTCCAAGTGCAGGGACAGGAGCCACTGACTGCCTCCACGCTGGCCGCAGCACACCCCCAGGAACAGAAGCGGATGCTGGGAGAACGTTTGTTCCCACTCATCCAAACAATTCATTCAAACCTGGCTGGGAAGATCACGGGCATACTGCTGGAGATCGACAACTCTGAGCTGCTGCACATGTTAGAGTTCCCCCAGTCTCTCCACTCCAAGGTGGATGAAGCGGTAGCAGTTCTACAGGCTCATCATGCTAAGAAAGAAGCTGCCCAGAAGGTGGGCGCTGTTGCTGCTGCTACCTGTTAGACAAGGAAAAACCGATTCAAAAGCCAATTAACCCCTCATGGAGTTCAGCTCAAGGTTTGAAGACTTCCTAGCTTGTCCTATGGACCTCAACACCAAGAACTACAAATTGCAAATTTAATAGGTCATTTTGTATCAAAACGTCAATTATGAAGGGCCTAGAATTTTTCAATTATACAAATATGTTCTCAGGGTTCTGCTGTGGCCCAGTGTTAACTTTTTTTCTATTGTGGGTTTTGATTTGTCCTCCAATAAATTGGTTTATTTCATGTACCCAAGTCTTACATTTCTCAATAAAGAAAAAAAAATCTCCATTACAAAAAAGAAATATGTCAGCAATTTTTACCCTTTGGTCCTAGTTCATTCCGCTGGGGACCTGCTAAATACATTGAATACTAATATGAAATGAACAATACTCAGAAATACATATCTGGAGCTTGTATGAGCTGAACTCTGTTACATTCCATACATTACCTAATTTAATGCTTGACCACCTTTTGAAATAGGTATTATCATGCCCATATTACAGTTGAGAATACTGCAGCTCAGAAGCATGAAATACAAAAAAGTAAAATACTTTCCCAGGGTCATATAACAGCAAATGAAAACAACCAAAACCAGGATCTATTTCTAGTTCTCAATCCCATCATGTTGCCAGGAAAATGGTAGACACTCAATAAACATGAATTGAACTTAATTAACGTGTCGGCATGAGGAAAGCGTGATAGCAAGAATAAACGTATCACCTCTCATTAAACTGTTCTTCAAGTAAATAAACTATAATATTCTTTGTATCCCATCCAGTCTCATAAACATTTTTTCATATTTTAAATTTAAAAAAAAAATTTGATTATCATTTTATTTAAAGTCATCTTAATGGGAACAAGAGACACTGGAGACTGCTTGAGTTGGGGGAAGGTGAGATGGGTGTGTGGGTTGGAATGCTACCTATTGGGTACTATGCTCACCTACCTTGGTGACGGAATCATTAATGCACCAAACCTCAACAACACGCAATTGAGCCATGTAACAAACCAGAACATGTACCTTCTGAACCCAAATAAAAGTAGGAAAAAAATGTCATCTCAACATTATAATCAGTTGGAAAGAACATGTCTTCAGAATGAGGCAGAATTCCTTAGAAGTCCACAGCTGTTAAACTATCACATTATTTCTTCTGGGCACTCTATTGCCATTAATGGCAGCATAAGGTCACATTAGCCTCTTAGATGTACATACCACATTGTTAATTACAATCAAGGAAACCTAACTTATCTTCATGTAGGATTCTATTAAACCACATCTTCTTCATTTATAGAGATGCTGCAGGTTTTGGGACACAATTATAGTATTTTACTTTTATTTCCATGACATATGAAATGTTAAGTTCAATTTATTCCAATTGTAACCAATTAAGAACTTTAGGATACTGATTGCTACCTAATATTAGCGTTCCTTCCTTTTGTAAAACAAAATGATTGAATTTACAGTTTAAACCAAAGGAAATATAAATGTAGCTTGAAAAGGGAGAAATTATTATCATTATCTTATCTTTCATCTTCTTATCTCAATGATGAAATTAATAAGTGGTTATTTAGATTACACCTTTTCATTTGCCCTCAGAGGAGAGAGAGGGATTGAATCTTTTTACCTAGTAGAATTAGCCATAAAACATTTCTTCCTGCTGAGGATCTCCTCCCCTTCCAAAAAACAGAAGAAGAAGAAGAGGAAGAGGAAGAGGAAGAAGAAGAAGAAGAGGACACACTGTGGGAGAAAATCCTTATTACTCTAAATCAACAGAATATAGGTGGGGGGTGGCTGAGGTGAGAGAGAGCAGTAGAGAAGGACATCACCTGTGACTATTTTCCTTTAATCCCTGCTGCACCCCCTGAGGCAGCACAGACAATTGGGAGTGATTAGACTTTGTCACATTTTAAAGCTATGTGAGAAATTAATTAAACTGTAGAGCTGCTAGAAAGCAACTAAAACAAAATGGAAGATTATTTTTGGTGTGTCCTGAGAAAGAAATGAAGTCACATCATTTAGAAAGCTAAAGGAGTTTCTCTGAAATATGTCCTGTGCCTTGCAGTCATACGGTTGGGCACTGAAGCATGTCTTATGAAAATCATCAGTCTGGCTTGTTATAAGTAAAAATTTATAAAAGTCTGACTGGAAATATTCTAACTTAAATCACCAAAGTCGACTGCAGGCCATGATAGAAATAGAGATAAAATCTGAATCTCTCACAGACCCAAGGGCTGTCCCAGCCTAAGACACAAGAAACACAGGTGGAAAAAGAATCCCTGGAATGAGTTTGATAATTATACTTTAACTGATGAATATGTGACAGCTGTCAAGGGGAAGGAGCCAAGAAGGAATAAAGTAGGGTAGGGCGAGGTTGCTTATTAGCTTTCGAGGTGCCTGGTTTTAAGCTTGGCTAGGGAAAATTATTATGGTTTTTGAAATGCACCCTGAAAAGATAAGATACGATGCTGGAGAGACACAATCTCAGGGCATAGAGAGTGAGGTATTGTCAGTATTTAAAATGAGAGATTTAAAATTCCCAAAGTTGGGGATAAATTTCATTAAACATCTCTTTAATCTTCTTAATATCCTGTCCTTTAAAGATTATTTGAAGAACTGTATTTTAGAACTGATAAATGAAGAGGCATAAGTTTAAGCCTTATTTTAGTTTGAAGATGAAGGTAGATCATCTTATTTAAAATTAAAATGAGAGAACAATTAAGCACTGAGGTAACCCTATAATATTATGTTTGTATTTGATATTAATATTTTCTTGTATGTATGAATTGTTGTTGTTGTTGTTGTTGTTTTGAGACAAAGTGTTGGCTCTGTTGCCTAGGCTGGAATGCAACCTACACCTGCTGGGCTCAAGCCATTCTCCTGCCTCAGCTACCTGAGTAGCTGGGATTACAGGTGTGCACCATGACGCCCAGCTAATTTTTGTATTTTTAGTAGAGACAGTGTTTCACCATGTTGGCCAGACTGGTTTTGAACTCCTGACCTGAGGTGATCTGCCTGCCTTGGGCTCCAAAAGTGCTGGGATTATAGGTGTGAACCACCACCCCCAGCCTACAATTAATATTTTAAATTTGTGCTTTACTAACGCTGAATATGGGAGGGGAAAACTAAATATATAATTACACATGTACAAAATAGGTAGCAAGTCCACATCCATGAGCTGTTGTGATCAGTTACAAATGGTCAGTGGTCTATTTAATAAAATTGTGACTTTTACTCCTGTGTCTTTGGTAAGTGTTAAAAAGATATAATGGCATATATCTCCTTATTTTTAGCTGAGATATATAAAAATATTTTCTTTTGAATGAAATAAATGCAACAGAGAGAAGTTACATGGCATGCCCAAATTTGCAAATCATGAAAGAGGGAGACTTTGAATACCTAGCTTCCTTCTGGTACACAAAATATTCTCAATTTCTCCACTTTTTTGCATATTAGAAAAGAATAACAGAGAAACAACATAATATCTAAGCCTAATTAATAATCCATAGTTGGTAGAAATTCACTATTTGATTTGCTGCCTAAAAGAAAATATTTATGTTCTTTAGTGACAAAGAAAAATAGTAGAAAGAAATCAGGATGATCAAGAAGAAAAATATTGGGAAACAGTGAGAAAGAATCCACAGCAGGAAAATTTTTACATCAATTAAGTGTTTCAATCCAACAAGAGGTATTTGTGCAGACAGATCAGAATAAATTTACCTGTGAGTTTTAGTTTTTAACATATTTTTAAGGACTCAAGCATTAATAAGTTAATATTGAATATTAATTTCTTGCAATAGTATCCAGGTAATCATTTTTAGAATAATCGTCTACTTCTTTAAACAGTAAAACATCATTAAAGTGATTTTCTCTTACAATTTTTAAAACTCCCTCTGTAGTATAAAATTGGCAATTAAAAATGTGTTTTATCCTCCAAATTTCTCCCCATATGCTACAAATTAAATATACGTGAAAAGCTCTGGTTAAATATAATAGTTGTGGGGAAAAAAAAAAAAAAAAAACTGCATCTAGTGAGTACATAAGAATTGTATGAGACCAGGCACAGTGGCTCACGCTTGTAATCTCAGCACTTTGGGAGGCTGAGGTGGGCGGATCACGAGGTCAGGAGATCGAGACTATTCTCACTAACATGGTGAAACCCCGACTCTACTAAAAATACCAAAAAATTAGCCAGGTGCATTGGCGGGCACCTGTCCCAGCTACTCAGGGGGCTGAGGCAGGAGAATGGCATGAACTCGGGAGGCAGAGCTTGCAGTGAGCTGAGATCACACCACTGCACTCCAGCCTGGTGACAGAGTGAGACTCTATCTCAAAAAAAAAAAAAAAAAAATTGTCTGAGACATAATCATTAATAATAATGTTCTATTATTATATTTATACATGTGTGGGAAGAACAAAAGAACTTTTTTCCTCTATCCTCTTATATTCAACAGATGGGGCCTGCAAAATAGACTGACAAAAGACAGATTAGCAGAAGGAAGAAGACAGAGTTTTTTTATGCACACAACATGCATATGCACGAGAGAACTCAGTGATGAATAACTCAAAGAAGCGGTTTGATTTGGGAGCTTATATACCAACTTAACAAAGAGTGACAAATTTCTGGAGAAGTGGCAAGACAAAAGAAAAGGGGTTTGGGCTTCTAGGGGCAGCAAATTGTGGGAAGATAAATATATGAGAGAAAATAATGGGAGATGCCATGATCTAAATGTCTGTGTGTCCCCAAATGTTATAAGTTGAAATCCTAACTCCTAAGACAATAGTATTAGCAAGCATGGCTGTTGTGGAGGCGATTAGGTCATAAGGGTAGGGCCCTTATGAATGGCGGATTAGTGACCTTAGAAAGGAGGCACAGGGGAGCTCATTTGCACGTACTGCCCTATGAATATACAGTGAAGAGACAGTGATACTCCCACCCAGCCTCTGGAGGAACTGGAAACACAGACACATGCTACCATACCTGACTAATTATATCTTCTGAGAGTAGTGCATGTGGAGAGGTAATAAACATGTTATCTAAATTATGTGACACTGAAAGTGCATACCATCAGTGAATTCTTCTAAGTGGTTTACGTTTCTATATAATTCAATTCATTTTCCTGCTAGCCTAAATCAGAAAATCTTGAAATGTTTTATCTTCAGTGCCAATGTTGCCAAGTGAAGAAACAACCATGGGAATTACAATGAGTTAGATAGTCAGATACTGATACATTGGAAACTGAAAGAATTTGGAAGGGGGTAGATCTATTAATCTTCCAAATTTTTCTTGGACCCATGCAATAACTAACAGAAACAGAAAAACAAGTTGTAGACATAATTTAAAGTGACAAAATACTTAAAATGTATTGAGTTTTGAATAGTTGCACATCATTTTAGTCACTAATTATGTTGTAGTAACAAACAAATCTCAAATCTTGGTGACTTATTTCCCATTCACATGACATATCAGTTGTAGGTCAGCTGTGGTTCTGATCCTTTATTTCAGGATCCAGAAAATAAGAGAGCCCCTTTTGAGGATATATTTTTCTTCTGGCAGAGCAATGGTTGGAGCTATAGTATGGCTCTTTAAGTTCTGCTCAGAAGTAGCATACATCACTTCGCTTTACATTTCAATATTCAAAGCAAGTTATATGATCAATACTGATGCTAACGGAGTGAGGACTTTAAATCCTCTAAAGGATATCATTTTGAACAATAATACAATCTGTTGCATAAACACAAAATAATTGCCTATAGCAAGTCAAAATTTCTTTGTTTTTAATTCCTACACAGTATAGTCTATTGTTTCTCCTTACAAAAAAGTTCTAGAGTTCTCCTACTTCTGCTTCCACTGCCACCATCCTTATCCAGGGCACTTTTATTTCTTTTTTCAACCATGATAAGATTCCTGGGTGGTTTCTTCTCTTCATTCCTAGCCTCTACCTTCAATATACTCTCTAAAACAAGGGCCAACTCCTTTAGATCTAAATAGATTCATGCTAGTGTTTAAAACTTTATCATCATTTTTCTTTCACTCGTAACAAACCAAAACTCTCCCCTATGTTGTACAAGGCCCTGCATCACTGCTTTTGTTTTCTTCTCTTATCTCCTCCTTTGCTTTTCCACTTTCTTCAGACACTCAACATAAAATATTTTCCTTAAACTCTTCAAATGTCTCATCTCTTTCCTATATTTTGGTTTCAGTTTAAATGTCACCTTATCAGACAAGCTTTCCTCAACTACCCTATCTAAAGTGAAACCCCTCCTGTCACCCCACTTCCTGTCATTTTCTATTTCAGCTAGTATTTACAGCATCAAGCACAATTTATAATTATTTCATGTGCTTATCTTCTTTTTTTTTTCTCTCCCCTATGTAAGCTTCATATTGGAAAAGACCATAGCTATATTATTATTGTGTCTAAGCCCTAAGTACTGTGTCTAGAATATGCCATAGAAATATGTGCTAGTTTAATTCATAAACAAAGTAAGTCTAGGATTTAGCACTGTCTTACAATAAGTAAAAATATTATACTTTCTCTGAATAGCACGGGACACGAGTTTATTGATAAATGATGTACAGTACCAAATCTAGCATGTACTAAAAAAAAAAAAAACTTTCTAGCTGAAGCCAATTTTGCACAATTACACTATGAGAGAAGGTCTGCTAATGTTCTAAAGGACCACCCCGCAGCCCCTAGAATAGATTTCAACCAAAAGGAAGAAATAGATGGTTACACACATTATATTCTGCCCCATTACATGGGACCCAGCAAACCTGAAGACGTGAAGTGATAAACCATGACCCTGAGGCTGAGCAGATAATGAATAATCCAACAACACAACTCAACCTGGAATAAATGTAGAAGGACCCCAGATATATAGCAAATATCTGAATCTTTTAATAGTTCAGAAGATCCAGAAGTCAGTTTATGTGAGTCTGTTGCATTTTGGAGATGACTTATTGAGATCTCATCTATTTGCCTTCATTATTTGATGATAGAAGCAAGCAGAATAGGGCAGAAAGGCTAGAAAGAGTAAAAAAAGATAACAAATATCTATATTTATGTACATCTTTATGAAAGAGAGACACATGCTTGCATGCTTTGTGTAGCCACTGCCTCATGGCCACCCAGCACACACATGGACTCTTTACCACTGTGGTCTTACATTGATGTCTTCTTCCTCTTACCCTCTGTAACCATGGGGATTTTAAAAAGTATTTTCTTAATTTTTCAGAAGACAGATGTGCATAAAGGGGGATGTTCTTTCTAACTCCAGGTCTCAAAAATCTTGCTCACATTGTTGACTGTACATCCTCCTCTTCTTCAATAAAATAAGCCAGTTGGTCATGGTAAATAATAATAATAGTAATAAGGATAATACTTTATAGTACATATTTTAAAATTCTTTACTCTCTTATTCTCTCAACACCACTGTGAGATAAATATTGCATACTCAGTTATTTATTGAGTGCCTAATATGTGTCAGTCACTATTCTGAGGGGAATAGTGTTATCAGACATAGTTCCTGCCCTCAAGGAGTTAACCTCCTGTTAGGGAAGATAGAAACAGGACATAATGATAGGATAACATTTAAGCAGTTAGCGTTTGTCCCTCCAGAAACTATATTCCCCTGTTAGGAGATATTTGCTGTTCTTTGGGTATTTGCTGTACAAAACCAGAGAGAAAGGGGAGGCATAAGAAGAATGCTTTTTAAGCTCAACAGTGCTCAAAGGCTGAACCACAGGGCCACAGTTTTAACTTGGATACATAAATAACATGATAGGAGGTGGTATGGCAGAGATATAAGATGAGAGATTATGGATTTTTCCGAGAAGGAGAAAAATATTGCAACTTTGTGGTGGTGCAGAAAGTTTTGTAGTGGAACAAAGAGAGATGGTGTGGAAAAGGGGGAATAGCAAAAGCTTGGTAATTGAGACTACATTGTACCAGTCCTTGAAAGATGTATTTTATCATGTGGAGTTGGAGGCAAAGTCATTCCAAATAGAAGAAACAGCATGAGCAAAGGACCCCAGAATCTTTAAATAATTGGATGTATATCTCCAAAAGAAAGTTTTATGGTTTGGCTGGAAAAAAAAATAAATCAATGGGTAAATCAGAGTAGAAGGAATTCAGTTTGGAAAGTTAAGTTGGAATTGATTATAAAAATTGTTTATGTGGTATCCAGCGATATGTGAATGACTTACTAATGGGATTGTGGACATGTGCTGCTTCAATTTTCCTTCTAGGAAGGATTTGGTGTCCAGTTCCTGGGAGTGCTATCAGTAATCTTCCCATTTTGTGGCAAAGGATATACAACGAGTGCATCACCAAGGGCTCCATTTGTAGTACAATGCATTGCATCACCTGGTAGTAGCCATAATGTTGTAATGATCCTTACACAGCTCACACAAGGTTCCAGCTTAGGGATAAAAGCTGGTGGAGCTGGGGTGCTATTCTCTAAAATGTTGTAAAGCACTGACTCAATACTATTGTGTCCCAAGTACTCATAATATGTAGGCCTTGCAATCAAGGGGTATATGTAGAATTAGACCTTCTTACTATTATATCCAGAGATCTACCTACATACTGTATCTTTCTTATCCCTACAACTTTAGACTCTGTTGACTTAAAAGTCCTTGTTTTCTAGAAGAGGAACACTTCCACCAATGAACAGAGTGACACTTTCACTGAAACTAGAACTGTGATAGCTGCATGGTAATAGGGAGCATCATATGTGAGAAGACCAGCAAAGAAAATGCTTACTATGCTGGTGGGGAAAAATGAATTCTGATTGTTATGAGGATCTAAGTTCACAGCTACAAAACCAAAATGGGGAGGAGTGCATCTGGAACTTGGAGATTGACTGAAGCATTTCTTGGATCTCCCATGCCTGATAACACTGAATGGAAAATTGCACTTTCCATAGCTTGACAAAAGCAAAACAACCAAATGCTCAGACTCCTCAGGAAAAAAGTCTTGAATCATACCACCTAGAATATGAAGGTTAGTAGCATATCTCTCATTAATCAGTCATTGAAAAGAAAGAGGCAACCAAAGTCTCAGACTTCTCAGGGAATGACTCCATCATCTGACTGGACAAACACCTAAATCAGCTACCATGCTGATTTAGGACAAAGGTAAATGGGTGGTAGAGATTGGAGACAAGGAACATTATTTATCACCTCAGGAAAAGCTGCAGGAGTGGGCACTGTGTTTTTCTCATTAACCTTAATTATTGAGTCTTATTAAGGAAATGCGGCTAACTCATGAAGAGTTAATTGACATAATATAATTGATGTGGGTTACAAGTAGATCTGGGTGATGTATGGGTGGGCTGGATAAGATGCTTTTACTGGCCTGCAGCACATCGTCTTACTTCACTCCTAATTTTAGTTGTAGTGATGGTAGATACTTCTCTGCATGCTGACGTTACCCCTTCTTGAGTGTGAGTCAAGAATCTTGCTGCATTTCTGTCTCACAATTTTCCCTGAAGAGGCAGAAGTCCAGTCAGCTTACAGGGGCAGGCATTGGCTGGCAGTGCAGGGCTGTTCATGCTTGAGGGGTTGTGTTCTGATAAACACCTCAGCCATCTTTCACGTGGATGCTGTTTGGAGGCATTCTACATAGTTGTCAGAAGACATGGCTAAGCTGAAATCCTGTTGCCTACAATTGTGACTTCAATAATTCACCTTTCATTAGCGTTCTTGCTTTCTGTCACATTTTGTGTTTCTTCTCTTCAGCTTTCTGGAATGAACTCCCCAGTAAAATACCTGTACCTAAATGTGTGTCTCAGGTTCTGTTTATGGGATAATTCAAGCTAAGCAATTATGATGGTATTTTGGAAAACAAGGATATGTATGCATGAGAATTGCATATAACAACTAACTCATGTGTCTAGGAAGCCAAACAGGGCAAAGAATAACTAAGTACAGTTATTCAGAAGCAATAAAAATAGTTTTACATTATATAAGTCGGACAGCCAGGAATAATGTTGGTGTTGGGGAAAAGTCCATCTGTCATTTGTGTTAAGATGCTTATTATTAGACATCCTACATTGCTGTGCTCCGTGTACCAAATTAAAATGAATTGAGCAAAACAACCCTAAAAGTCACTCATCTCCTCAGTGTTTTCTTTAATACAGCATTTATTGCTTGTTTTTCTATATATAGAGTAATATATATTCATAATAGAACATTTAGATGTTATAAAAGTCTATAGAACTATTGCTTATAGACCTGCCATCCAAGAGTTTTCATCAGGTAGTGTGACACAAGTTTAAAGCTGTAAAATAGGCCGGGCGCAGTGGCTCACGCCTGTAATTCCAGCACTTTGGGAGGCCGAGGCAGATGGATCAGGAGGCCAGGAGATCAAGACCATCCTGGCTAACACGGCAAAACCCCGTCTCTACTAAAATTAACAAAAAATTAGCCGGGTGTGGTGGCGGATGCCTGTAGTCCCAGCTACTCGGTAGACTGAGGCAGGAGAATGGCGTGAACCCGGGAGGCGGAGCTTGTAGTGAGCTGAGATCCTGCCACTGCACTCCAGCCTGGGCGACAGAACGAGACTCTGTCTCAAAAAAAAAAAATTAATTAAATAAATAAATAAATAAATAAATAATAAAGTTGTAAAATAAATAAATGAACATGTGTATGTATAATTGAAATATATATGTATTTTGATTCTGTTAATATAAATGTATGACTATATTTATGCTGTATGGATATAAAGTGAAAAGTCTAAATTTCAGTCTCTGTGAATAAGAGGCTCAAATAAACTGGTCCTCTGCCTCTTCACTTACTCATTGTCCAAGGATAGCCCCAACCCCCTCCTCAACTGTCATAAGCATGATAATACTTCAGTCTGCAAAAATACTAGTTTATTGACCTACTCTTAGACAATCAGGTTGTTTTTTTTTTTAAATTGTTAATTATTATTATTAGAGCAAATGTATGATGGGACTAATAGGTTAAAAGTTGGAAAGACCTTTTGTTTTTCAACAATATTGCCAAATCGCTTTTCTGAAAGTCTGTACCCATCACTCTTTCACCATCTGGCAGTGAATAAACCCTCTCACCCTCTCCCATACTAGGTTTTGTTTTTCTGAAACAGTGACAGGCCTGGATCATCAGGTGAGCCACGTCAAGAGGACCCTGCAGACGAGTAATTTGAATAGTGCATTGTGGGCCTGAACAGGTACTGCATGTGGTAGAGAGTGAATATGAACAACAGTGAGAACTTCACAGGGTACTGTATACGCTTGAACAAAATAATGGGGTCTACATCTAATTAACAATCACTTGTCCATTTTTGCATGCATATTTTTGGTTTTACAACACAGAGATCTATTTTCAAATGTGACCCTTAGAGGCACGATATTTTAATAAGAACTGAAACTTTTAGCTTGAAAAAATATACAATCAGATCATCCTCAGTGCTGTTTAGCCCTCTGACTCAAACGCAAGCCCTCCCTCATGAGTAATGCTGTCCTCATGATTTTTTTTTTTCTGCCAGATGGCTTGCTAATTTAAAGTCCCTGAAGTGATAGGTGTTTTATTATAGACAATCCCCTTGGCTAGGGAAAGTAAGATTGCAGCCTTTCACACCTTCACTGATGAAGTTAATGAGTTCATATCAACTTTATGAAACTCATTTCACTTATTCAGACTTGCAGAATTGGATACAGGAGAATAAACATAGATTTCAAGTTCCAGGAATATTTTGATGAAGTTCATCCAGAAAAAGTTATGAAAATGCAAGAAAAAATATAATGTTCTTTTCCATGAACATTACCAACGCCTCTAGTCAAGGCCTTTATTAATTTATGACAGTTTATTGCTAGAGATTATTAATTGGTTTTTCTGCTTTTAATCTCTCACTTCTCTAAATCACACTTCATATGATGATCAGAATAAAATTCCTCCAAATGCCTCAGATATCATCCAACTAATGACTATTTAAGGTCTAACTTCCTTGGCCCATCATTCAAATTCCTTCAACCCATCCATTCCTTGCTTACCTTGCTCATATTCTTCAGCACAATCCCTGCACGTCTCCCAAGGCAAGTCCACTCAAAGTCCAGTTATGTTATTTCTGGTCATTTCACCCTTTTGTTTCTATTTCTGGTCTTGGTTTATCTACTTCTATTTTTATTATTTTTGTTTAATTATTCAAAGCCTGACTCAAGGGCGGCCTTTCCTATGAAGCCTTCCTTGACTTATTTTCTAAAGTTATTTATGCCTTTCATGAATTCTTGAAAAAAATTGTTTTCTGTACCACTTATGTACAAAAATTTACATACTGTCTTTTATTGCAGTCAGTTAAATTTACATATCACCTCTGCAGATTACAAATTACCAAGAGGCAGGAAACATGGCTTGGACACTGTTTACATTCCTTACTTCATTTAGCAGAGAACTTTGCAAAAAGCAGATGAAAAATTAATATTTATTAATTTCAATTCTGTATACATTTTCTAGGTAATGTTGATGAATATTAAATGACTCATAATAATAAGTACAATGAATCACTTACCAAAAAACATTCCAATAAATATTAAATAATGTACTTTCTTGTTGACATTGCTAAGGTGACTAAAATAGAGTTTTTTCATGTAAACCTAACTCAGGCACATGGATAATTTTTAAATAAGAGCTGAAATATAAACTTAGAATAGTTGAGAACAAGATATAACACATATATGTGAATAAGATTATGTGAATAAGACTATGTGAATAAGAAATGTGAATAAGACTATGAAATTAAAGTATCATATGTGATTGTATAACTACAGTTGTGGATAGAAAAGATCATGATTAAGGAAATTACATAATTTTATTTTAGCAAATAGTGTTTTTCCTTCTTTAGCGGATACTTTGGAGAGATTCAGAGGTTTTTTTTTTGAGGAACTATTTAGAGTATTTATATCTCTTTGAACGCACTTTGGGATAAATTCTAATAATTTAAGTAGTACTACTAAGTTTAAATACAAAAGTTTCTGCCTCTGTTTTCTACGTTATTTAAATCTTTATGCAAAAATTGTGAAAAATGTTAACTATGCATTTTTGCATATTAGGATTGAAATTTTGCATATTAGATTTTGAAATATTAGGATTCCTATAAGTGAACCATTACTATAAAAAACTTTGAAATATACTCCTTGCTTATCATAAATTAGGAAATTATGATGGTCAAATATTTATTTATCAACAAATACTTATTGGGTAACTGCTATGTACCAGAAAGTATTTCAAGTAGCAAAGTATTTTGGATGTAAAAAGATAACATTTCTGACCACAAGAAGTATATATGCTAATTAGGTAAAACAGACCAACATAATAGAAAAACATAACAAATAATTATATTTATGTATGTTACAATATGGCAAATACTTAAATAGAAATTAGGTGATCAGCAGTCTTGGAATACAACTTACACAATTTCTATTTTAAGTCTTATTTCATGGATCCGATGTACTAACCTAGATCAATTGTACACTGGATAAAAATGTGGCACATATATATCATGGAATACTATGCAGCCATATAAAAGAATGAGATTATGTCCTTTGCACCAACATGTAGGGAGCTGGAGGCCATTATCCTTTGTGAACCAACACAGGAACAGAAAACCAAATACCTCACGTTCTCACTTATAAATGAGATACCAAATACCTCATGTTCTCACTTATAAACATTGAGAGTCCGGTGTACTCAAAGTTAAACTCCCACTTATAAATGAGTATTGGTTTTCTGCTCAAAGAAGAGAACAACAAAGAAGGTAACAAAGAAGGGAACAACAGACACCAGAGTCTACTTGAGGGTTGATGGAAGGAGAATTGTGAGGATTGAAAAAATGCCCATTAGGTACTATGTGTGTCACCTGGGTGACAAAATAATACGTAAATCAAACCCCCATGAGATGCAATTTACCTATATAACAAATCTGCAATTATACCTCCAAGCCTAAAATAAAAGTTAAAAGAAGAACTAAAAGTGAATTTTAGAGTCTAATTTTCTTGAGGGAAAGAAATAGAAACTTAGCTTACTATTTATTAAATTATCTTATTTGTTCTTTTCATGAAGAACATATATCATAATGAATTTCTATTAAACTACTGGCTTAAATAAAAAGTTTTTTATTTCTAAAGGTTGATTTAAATTAAAGGTTGTAAATTGATTTTAACTTGTGTTATTTACTACATGAAATTTTTTTGGCAATGTTTTAAGTAGCTCTACTAAAACTTTTTTTTCCAAAGCAATATGAATAAAGACCGAACTTTTAATACCACTTCAAAAAAAAAAACAACATTTTTTTCAAATAGTGACATGATTAGCCTCAAATATAAATCTAGCATTTCCAAAATTATTATACATGTGTTTTTAAAAAAATGTTCTTGGAATACACAAACACACACACACATACACACACACAGATATATAGTGTTATTTTTGAAAGCAAATAAAATGAATTTACCTGTTTACTAAAAACCATCTGCTTGTTTTATGCTTCAGAGTCAAACTTGAAATGAGTGCACATGGATCTCATTATCAACTGAAATGAGACAATTTCTATCCTTACTCTTGATGCTTGTCTTGTTAAGAATAAACTTGCTCACACATGGAAGAGTTGCAAACTGCAGGAAATTCTTCAGTATTTTCCTATGAATGGCAAGTTACTCTCTTTTCACAGAAATAGAGGACTTGTCTTGGGACAGATTGGAAAATCTTATCTTGTACGTATGACTAGACAGTTCACGGCATTCTTCTTCTTTTCTCCAAGTCAAGTTCTCAGGCTGAGAAGATTCAAAGAAAGGGTTGTTACTCTATTATATACTCATTTTGAAATGAGGTCATTGGGAAGATGCTGGTCAACTTTGTACTGTTTTGTTTAGGTAGTTTCAATTCCAACTTAAGATCTGCAAATATATTTCCTCATTATCAAGACCAAGAGACAGTGAGAACATTTCAAGAATTCCTTTTGGAGCCATGATTTTTCAAAATATTTTATATGCTTTTAAATCTAATACTCTTATCATATGAAGTCAAGGCATTTTCTGAAGAGCCTCATGGAGACTTGTTCAACTGGTTCATGCAGTAAAAAAATATGTATTAAGCAGACTGGTTTTCTGTAGCTATTTTTCATCTTCAAACACTCAGCAAAATCTGCAGTTTAGCTTTCAACTCACTCTATTAAGAATTCTTTCTCTGCTAAAACCTCAGATTTCTGTATGCAGCAGGAGAGTTAGCTCTTTTCCAGGTTTTTACAAGGTTTTAAAGCATTCTCAAGTGAACAATCATTGTTTAATAAAGTTAAATGGTCATCTAGGATTCTCTTATAAATTTCATTTTCAAGAATTTTTTGACACAATATCTCTCTGTGAAAAAAAAGCAGTGCATGGTGACATTATTCTACAAGTGAAGTGAAACCTCTCATAAAGCCAACTGTTGAAGGTACACCGTCTATGCAGATACCAACCCAGTTCTCCGAGACAAATCTTTTGTTTACAAAATTCTTAAATATATCTTGGCCTTTGCTTGTTTCCTGTAGTTCTCTGTAGCAGAAAAAGTTTTCTTAAATCTCAATGTTATTTACAAACCTTACATATGCTACAGCATGACATTTATTGGTGAAATCTGTTGATTCAACAACCTGGAGAGAGAAGTTGTTGTTTTCAGTATATTACACACTACCTTCTCAGCATGATGTGAAGCACCATGAATACGTCACTTTATTTACTATTGGAAAGTGGGATCATTTCATTTTATTATACTGCATCTTGTAGCATTTTCCTCACTTTAATTTTACATGTTGGCATTATTAATTTTCTTTTCCGGGGCAAGAAGTTTGCTGCTCAGTAAATTGCTTCTCAGGCTGTTCAAACTGACTGACTGTTTTGAATTTCCAATTGTTGTTTTAAAAAATCAACACCTTTACTTATAAAATGACTGTGAGTTTGGTGGAGCCATTGGTGCATTTGAAAGTTGTTTTCCATAGGTCACGCACAACAGAATAGGAAGATGTGAATTACCAACCCATATAAAACACGTTGATAAGTAATCTTCCTTACAAAAACAGGTGATCTTGTGTACCCTGCTCCACTACTGCAGTGAAATAACATAGATAAGATTTTAATTTCCCATCAATAACCACACTAAATTAATTTCCCAGAGGCACAGGCCTGGAATTTTCCTATCTCACCTCTCATCTTTAAAAAATGCCCTATTGACCTTCAAATATGTTTGTAAAACACAAATGCTAATTAAACGTAAAATAAAAGGGTGTAATAAGTAACTAAACAAACACATTGCAAAAACTACAAAATCTTCACAACACAATTTACTTCTTTCACCATCGACATTTTATAACATTTGCCACAACCACAAGCAGTGGAAGAAGGATAGGTAGGGGGTGGACCAATCAACCAGCTGAATTATGGCAGCTTTTTAGTATAGAATTCCTTTTATAGAATAGAAATGTCTATCAAGCCTCTGCCCTTGCAAACTCTCTCTTGTTTGTGTGCACTTTGGCTACAATCAAATATATTGATGTCATGTAGGTCTTGCAGTGTTGATAAAGATGAGGAATGAAAGAAGACAAATTTTGTAAAAAAATAAATAAATAAAAATAAAACCCAAGTATTTCATACATTGCTTAGGAAAAATGACAAAAGGACTGGAGGGAAAATTCCCTATTATGCTAGCAAATATTTTTTGGTCTCCATATTTCCAATGTGATGGAACTGCGATATGCAAACACCCTTCTCGGAGCTATACAGAAAAGCTAAACTGGAAGGCAAGGAAAGTAGATTCTGCTATTGGCTCTTCCACTATCTACATTTTGGTTCTTTCATCCATAAGTCAGGCAGGTGAAATTATATGGGAATTTTAAGTTCCAAGATTCCATAATTGTTGTCCTTTGTCTCAAGAGGATGCATCAACGTATTAAAAGGAACAAATTTCTCCCTTTTTCATACATTCAGACTTTGGAAAACATCCCACCTAATGCTACATTGGAAAAATCTAATTCATCTGTTTTGCTCCTTGTAAATGAGGAAGCATGTTTTTCTGAACCGGGTATGGAGTATGAAGAAGTTAATGCTTTGAAGTTGCAGAGGGAGAAGGTTACAGGAAAAGTATCATGGAAAATTTGGAATAACTATGGTGATAAAATACTTGACATCACGTCCTCACACTACTGTTTTGCCTTAGGTTCCAGATTCTGCATTTTTACATCCTGGAAATGATGTGGGGAAAACATTATTTGAAATATGTCTTGCACAGGGCACTCAGCGTGTTTGTCTAGGACAGTGTGTGGCAGCTCAATCCTCCAGCAACACTTCAAACCGCACAACTAAATAGTCAGCATCTGTTACACTCCTGCACACTTTATTACTGATTGGAAGCCAAAAAAGCTGTGGCTTCTTCTTCACACAACAGAAGGTAAACTATTGGCACTCAGATGTTAAATAATGCCATAATAAAGAATGTTATGCATGAAAGGTAGGTAAAGAATAAACTCATGTACCACTTGAAGAGGTTTGTTTTATAAGGCTAAGCTATGATTAAAAATAAAATAACTTTTCATTACTTTCAAGTCTCTCTCAAGTATATTAATAAAAAAAGTAGGGACTTCAGAATTAAAATTCATGTTGTACGTTTACTTTTTGAGTACCAATTCACACAGATTTGCCCTTTAACAACACTGGATTATTTATATTCATTGATGTAAATAAAAGCTAGAATGTCACCTCACATAACCTCTCTAACCCTAAAATTGTATCTAACTTTAAAATTAAAATTTTAATGGTTGAACTTGGATGATATTTTGACAAGTTCCTTAACAGTGACTATACAGAGGTCAAGTGATAATAAACGTAATGTCTTGTGTGCTTTTATGTTAATATGCCTAATTGGTAGATGAAACCTCCACTCAAAGCCATAGTCCTATAATAAAATTAACCTCAATAATTGTCATAATATAAACCCAAGTAAAAAAGAGTTAATAAAAGGATAAGTTTTGACCTTAGAAGAGACTAATAAAGTAGATAAACTTCACGTCAATCATACTGAGTTTGAATCACAGCTCCATCTCTTTTATACTGGACAAGTTATAGTCCTCTCATCCTCAATTTCCTCTATGTAGAAGGAATAATTAAATACCTCTCTCACTGGGTCTTTTGTAGAGTAAATCACATATGTGTCTGAAGCAGCTAGCACAGTCTCGTACAGACAGAGTGCTATGAATGTCACCTTCATCTACTGCTTCAGATTGCTAAATTCTCCAGAGTAGATCAGTATCCCATTAACCATCATATTCTCATTGTGTAATGTTACATCTGGCATATAGTGGATTTTCTCTGGTTAAGTTGTTCAACTCACTTTTCATTTCCTATCCTTCAGGTTCCATCAACATAATCTAAATATGAAAACCCTGGCCAGGCGTGGTGGCTCACGCCTGTAATCCCAGCACTTTGGGAGGCCAAGGCGGGCAGATCACAAGGTCAGGAGATCGAGACCACAGTGAAACCCCGTCTCTACTAAAAATACAAAAAAATTAGCCGGTCATGGTGGCGGGCGCCTGTAATCCCAGCTACTCAGGAGGCTGAGGCAGGAGAATGGCACAAACCTGGGAGGCGGAGCTTGCAGTGAGCTGAGATCGCGCCACTGCACTCCAGCCTGGGCCACAGAGCAAGACTCCGTCTCAAAAAAAAAAAAAAAAAAAAAAAAAAAACGCCCAGTGATTCTATGTCTTCTTCAATTATTTCCTCAAAGAAAGAAGTGAACAAATAAAGTAACATATATTTAGAAAGAGATTAACACTTAGTTCTCTAATCAGTGACATTCTAGAGAGAGTAACCCAGCAGTTGGTCTCTAGTGACTCCTAGGTTCACTGTCATGAAAAACTAAATATAGGTACTAATATTCTGTTAATGCTTTACTGAGTATGGACAAGAGGTAAACACATTTCTTCTGCCTATGCAGCTTCAATAATTATTTCCTCTTAATGTTTCTTGATTATGAGGCATAGATGTAAAATATAACATTTGGTTATAACTCTGCAAGGTGTATACTAAGAGTTGGTACCACCTCTGCCACCAGAAGCTGATGTCAGTGAAAATGGTATCTAATTACAAAAGTTAAATGGTAGCCAGAATCCCCTTTCCTCTCTTTCTTGTATATGCCAGTTAGCTTCCATTGTTTATGTGTAAGACTCTTTTTCTTTTTAAGTTCCTGGAGAGTAGTTTTTTTAACTTTCACACCCAGTGCTCAGGTTCAGTGCTACTATGGTGGCTTTGAGGACTTTCACCAAATTATTACTGAGGGCAAAGTAGGAGGAGCATTCTCTCTTCACCCAGTTTTTGGTCTTGTAATATTCAGGTCCTGTATTCAGGGGTGTTCGGCCTAGTGGACACATGTGATGAAATCCATTCCACACTCCATGAACCAAGCTATGTGCCTGCTCAAGGCTATGCCTGCCTAGAGGAAGTACCTTGTCACAATTTCATGAAATAGCCTCCCGGGCTAGGATATCCCTGGTTTCTCTGTTCTTGACCCAGCACTTGAGTAAGGGCAGCTTTCAATGTGCTTTAAATGGATTGCCTTTTAAATGATTGCAAACAATTCTTGTTGTCTAGTCTTTATTGTCATTCATAATATAATATTTTTTCTTCACCATATCCTAATTTGTAGCAGTGCCCTCTTCAGGGATGCAGAATCTTTCTAATTTGGGAGAAATTATCTGATTACGTACTTCTGACAAAAATTTCTCATGCAAACCTGCTTTAAAGTAAAATGGCTTCATAATTTGTGTTGGTACTGACATTGAAGGTATTAAATATATTTTAATATTTCTCTGCAGTTCATCACCTTCTCTTCTTCCCAGTAAATTACACACAAAAATGGGAATATATTGCAAAAATAACGGAGGTGAGATATACATCTATGTATTAATAATCCTTCCTTCCTTCCTTCCTTCCTTCCTTCCTTCCTTCCTTCCTTCCTTCTTTCCTTCCTTCCTTCCCTTCCTCCCTCCCTCTCTCCCTCCCTCCCTCCTTTCTTCCTTCTTTTGTTCCTTTTCATCCATCCATCCATCCATCCATCCATCCATCCATCCATCCATCCTCCCATTTATTCATCCATGTATATTCTTTGGCTTTCTCCTGTCGGGTTTCTTAACCACCATAATTCTGGACTACCTGAGTAAACTGTTCTCCATTATAAAATAATTGTACAGGGTAAGCAATTGGGCAAACCAAGAAGTCTCATGCAGATTGTGATTGAAACTCAGTGGGATACAAAGACAGCACTTTGATTAGGAGGCCTTCATTGTATTAACCATTTCTACTGTCCTTTAAACTTTATCCTGGCTGGGTGCAGTGGCTCACACCTGTAATCCTAGAACTTTGGGAGGCCAAGGCGGGTCGATCACGAGGTCAAGAGATTGAGACTATCCTGGCCAACATAGTGAAACCCCATCTCTACTAAAAACACAAAAAGTAGCTGGGTGTGGTGGTGAATGCCTATAGTCCCAGCTACTTAGGAGACTGAGGCAGGAGAATCACTTGAACCCAGGAAGTGGAGGTTGCAGTGAGCTGAGATCATGCCACTGCACTCCAGCCTGGGGACAGAGTAAGATTCTGTCAGAAAAAAATAAAAAAATAAAATTGCACCACCTTATCCTTCAACATAGATAATGAGAGTATTTTGTAAGATGGGAAGACCATATATGCTTGGGATGCTTACGCTGAAATACAATTATATAACCTGGGTCATTAGTTTGTGATAAAAATAACATTGTACTTATTTTAACTTTGAAGATATTTTACCAAATTCTCCTCTCTCCTCTAGTGAGAAAACCTTTCTTTCCTTCAAAGGATGCCTTTCCTCAAGATAATTGAAAGCATCTTAAGGGCATCCTCACTCCACAAGTCTAGTTTTGGTCCCTAACCTTTCCGCTGGAGAGGGAAGTTAGATTTATCCCCCTGGCAATGGAGGACTCTAAAACAGCTGCTGGCGGCTGAGCGCCAGTGGGATACTCTGTGGTTGCTAAGCCTGAGGTGGGTATCACTGCTGACTCCTAGAGATTCTACAGAGACCCTTCTTCTTCATTCGCTAGAAGCATTGTTACCATCAGTAAGGTTAAATGGATTGCCTGCTTCCCGGCTGAAGTTAGATGACTCACACTAGTTACTTGAATTTAATTTGTCTATATTTCATGTGAATAAAGATCACAGTGCCATAGCTCTTTAGAGACACATCTCTCAATATAAACACAGTCTTTCTCTTTCTTGCCTCCTTCACATGATTTTTTCATGATGTTCCTAAATATCCCTCTTGTTAAAATAAAATAAGTCAGGTATAGTGGCTCATGCCTGAAATCCCAGCACTTTGGGAGGCCAAGGCATAAAGAAAACTTGAGCCCAGAACTTTAAGACCAACCTAGGCAATATAGGGAGACACTATCTCTATATATTTGTTTTTTTTTAAATAAGTGTGTGACACACACCTATAGTCTCAGCAACTCAGAAGGCTGAAGTGGGAGGATCACTTGAGCCTGGGAGTTTGAGGCTGCAATAAGTCAAGATTGTTCTATTGCACTCCAGCCTGGGTGACAGAGCAAGACCCTGTCTCAAAAAATAATTAAAATAAAATAAAATGAGACAAATCAAAGGGTCCTTTTATTTTCAGAGTAAAAATCAGAGGTCTCCCAAGATCTGTGCATCCACAATCAATCGTTTTGAGTTACCTCACGTCTTGCTACCTTGTTCCCTCCATAACCTTCTCACTTCTCTCTGAGGATGCCAAACACCACCCATTTCTAGGCATTCCCACCCATATTTCTCTCTCCTAGAAACATACTTCTACCAGATATCTACTGTGGCTCCTGTCTTCACCTCCTCATCTCCTTTAAGCCACAATTCAAATGTCAGCTTTTCAAACAGGCCTGCTCAGATTACACCATTTGAATTACAACTCCCAATGCCCACCTGTAGTCTCAGGTGTCTTTCCCTTGCTTTATTTTTTAAATTGATGCATTGTTTTTAGTCTATTCTCACACTACTGTAAATAACTACCTGAGACTGGGTAATTTATGAAGAAAGAGGTTTAATTGACCCACACTTCTGCAAGCTGTACAGCAGCATGATTGGGAGGCCTCAGGAAACTTAAACCATGGTAGAAGGCAAAGGTGAAGCAAGCACATCTTACCATGACAGAGCAAGGGTGGAACTGCCACACACTGTTAAACTATCAGATCTTGTGAGAGCTCACTCACTGTCATGAGAACAGCATGGAGGATACTGCCCCTATGATCCAATCACCTCTCACCATGTCCCCCCACCCCCACCATCTGAGGATTATAATTCCAGATGAGACTTGGGTGGGGACACAGAGCCAAACCATATTATGCATGCTATTTTATTCCATAATTAACATGTCTTTATACAAATAAGATTTCACACTATGTTTTTAAAATTTTTAATAGACTTTACTTTTAAAAATAGTTTTGGATTTATAAAAATATTGAGAAGATAGTTCAGGGAGTTCCCATATACCTATACCCCACACAATCCCACCCAGTTTTCACCATCAATATCTTACATTAGTTTGGTGCGTTTGTTACAATTTATGAGGCAATATTAATACATTAGGATTAACTGAAGCATACATTTTATTTAGATTTCCTTAGTTTTTACTAATGTCATTTTCCTTATCCAGCATCCCATGAAAGATATCACATTACATTGAGTTGTCATGTTTCTTTTGGCTTCACTTGGCTATGACAGTTTCTCAGACTTGCCTTGTTTTTGATTACCTTAATAGTTTTGAGAAATATTGGTTAGGTATTTTGTAGAATGCCCTTCCACTGGAACTGCTCTGAAGATTTTCTTAGGATTAAACCAGGGTTATGGGTTTTGTGGAGGAAGCTCACAGTGTACCATCTTCACCATACCATACCAAGAGTATATACTACCAAAATGATGAATCACTGTTATTAATCTTGATCTCTTGACTCAGGTAGCATTTTTTAGTTTTCTCCACTGTAAAATTTCTCTTTTCCTTTTCCCCTTTTTATACTGTACCCTTTGAAGGAAGTTATTAGGCACAGCTCCCCCTTGTGGAATAAAAAGCTATGATTCATCCTTGAAGGTGTTATATATACATAAATTATTTAAAATTCTTTTGTACCAGAAATGTATTTATTCTCTCATTTATTTATTTCTCCTCACATTTACTTACATCAGTTACAACCCAAGGATGTTTATTTTATACTTTGGATTGTAATCCAATAATGCTTTATTGCTCAAAATGTTCTCATTTTGGCCATTAGAACTCCTTCAGTTGGTTCCTGTGTCCTTTTGGAAAATCTCCAACATTGTGGGTGTTTGTTTCATTTTGCTTTGTTCTGTTTGAGCTTATTCTCTGCACAAGATGATCCAAGCTCCTTGTTCCTTTTATTGGAGAATGGAATTAGACACCAAAACCTAGGCAGTTGTTGCTACCAGCGTATTGATGCTTCTAGGCCCTCTTGGCTAACAGAATATGAAATATATTTATGTACACTGTTTTTGTCAGGGTTCTTCAGAACCAACAGGATACATACACATACATATACACACACAAACGTGTATATGAAATTTATTATAGAAAGTGATTCACATAGTTATAGAGGCTAAGATGTGCCACAGTCTGCAATCTCTAAACTGGAGAACAAGGAAAGTGGGTAGTGTGATTCAACCCAAAGACCTGAGAACTGGGGCCCACAGGTGTAAAATCTGACCAAAATCTGAAAGCCTGAGAACCAGCAACACCAATGTCAGAGTACAGAAGAAGATGAAAGTCTCAGCTCAAAAAACCCTTCCTCTGTCTTTTTTGTCTCTTCAGGTCCTCACCCTATTGGATAATGTTCACCTACATTAGTGAGGGTGATGTTCTGTACTCAGTCTATGATTCAAATGGTAATGTTTTCTAGAAACACTCACAGATATACTCATAAATAACATTTTACCTGCTCTCTGGACATTCCTTAGTCCAGTCAAGCTGACACATAAAATTAACCAGGGCATGTAACCCATGTACATCTACTTATCTATACATATTTCTATATGTAACCATTTGCATTTATATTGCTAAAAATGAGATCATAGTGATATCTCAAACTTTAATCCATTACCACATGAATCATACTGGTCTCCTCTCCTTGCATGTCTGAAAATTCCCACTCTAGCAATGAGAACTTTGTTCCAACCACTTGCTATCCATTTATTTACTTTTCAGTCTACATGTAGAGTGATTTCAAAGTTGTTCATCTGTGCCCTTATGGGAAAAAAAATGATTAACTCAAATGTAGTGCTGAAGTATAATTCCTTTTGCCTTTAGTCTTACAGTCCACTCATTTCCAAAACTTTTCTCCTATTCAATTGAGTTAGTATCTTTGTAGTACAATTAGATTGTTTTGTCACATTCTACATTCCATCTTGAGATCCTCTTACCTGCTAAATGATTTGTAAAGTTTGCATATATTAACATTCTTCTTTGTCCAGGAAAGCTCTATGAGTTTTGACGAATGCATAGTTATATATTTACAATTACAATATAATACAAAACAATTTCCCCACTATAGGAAATCACCTGTCCCTTTTTTAGCCCTACCCTTTTCTCCTCCAGCCCCAGGCAATCATTGATATTGTGACAGTCTGTGTAGTTTTGTCTTTACCAGAGTGTCATATAAATGGAACCATGCAGTATGTAGCCTTTTCAGATTTTTTGTTTCCACTTAGCAATACATATTTAAGGTTCATGTATGTAATTTTGTGGCTTCATAGCTAATTTATTTTTATTGTCAAATAATATTCCAATACATGGCTATACCATAGTTTATCTATTCTCCTATTGCAGGCCATTTTGATGATTATGAAAAATCACCTTCTAGATTTTGGTGATTATGAAAAAAAAACTGTTAAAATCATTTGTGTGCATGTTTTTCTATAGACTTATATTTTAAATCAGTTGTATAAATGTCTAGGAAAAAATTACCGGATATATAGTAAGCTTTGTTTAACTTTGAAAGAAATTGCCAAAATGTCTTCCAAAGTAGCAATATGATTTTTCTTTCCCACCGGCAATAAATGACAATTTCCATAACTCAATATCTTGGCCAGTATGTGGTATTGTCAGTTTTTTGGAATTTAGCCATTCTAATAGGTGTATACTGGCATGTCATTATTGTTTCAATTTGCAATTCCCTAATGGAAAATGATGTTGAGTATTCTTTTATATCCTTCTTTTCCATCTGTTTATCTTTTTTATTGCAGTGCCTCTGGATTTCTTACCTATTTTTAAATTAGGTTGCTTGCTTTTTTATTTTTGAGTTTTAAGTATTTGTATATTTCAGACACACATTATCAGATCTGTATTTTCAAAATATGTTTTCCTAGTATTATCTTTTTGTTCTCTTAACAATGTCTTTCATAAAGCAAAATTTTTTATTTTAATTAAGTCTTTTATTAGTTTTTCTTTCACAAATTGGGCCTTTTGTGTTATTCTAAAAATTTGCCATAACCAATATCACTGAGATATTTTCTTGTTTTCTTCTAGAAGCTTTATAGTTTAACATTTAGTCTGCAAGGCATTTTGAGCTAAATTTTGTGAAAAGTGTATAGTCTGTGTCTAGATGTCCCTCTCCCCTTTTTCATACAGACATTCAATTATCTGAAAGTGCAATCTTTTCTTCGTTGAATTGCTTTTGCTCTTTCTTCAAATATCAGTTGAGCACATTCATTTTGGTATATTTCTTGGGTTTCATTCTCACTGATTTATCCATGGGCTTTTTTTTTTCTTTGACAGACTCTCCCTCTGTTGCCCAGGCTGGAATGCAGTGGGCAACAGAGTTGTCTCACTGCAACCTGCAACCTCTGCCTCCCCGATTGAAGCAATTCTCCTGCCTCAGCCTCCTGAGTAGCTGGGACTACAGGTATGTGCCACCACTTCTAGCTATGTGCCTATTTTTGGTTGTTGTTGTTGATACCAATCTCTTTTGATTATTGTAGCTTTAGAGTAGGTCCTGAAATCAACTAGTGTTAAGTCCCTCAGTATTAGGTTGGTTGTTCTAGGTCTTTTGATTTTTCCGTGTAAACTTTAGAATCAGCTCGTGAATATTTATAAATAGCCTGCTGAAATTTTTGTTGGGATTGCATTGACTCTGTAGATAAAATTGGGAAGAACTGACATCCAACAATATTGAATCTGGTGGAATATTTACATAAAATATCCTTCCATTTGTTAGATCTGCACTGATCTCTTTCATCGAAGTTTGGTGGTTTTCCACATGTAGCCTCTCTATGTATTTGGTGCTGTTGTAAATGGTATTTTTAAATATTGAACTGATTTTTCTTGTTCTTTAACATGTTTTACTTTTGTTGAAATGTTTTGTTGTTGAAAGCCTTACGCGTTGTATTAGATAGTAAGAATGGCGGTATATGGCCATTTGTGTGAGGTTTTATGTTATTTTGGCTAGCAGTTGTACTATGTTCAACATTTGCTTTAGCTATATGTTCCAGAGACTTCATATTCTATGAGATTCTGTTTTTTTATTCTCTACTGTCTTTGGACTTCCCTAAAATTTCATATGTAAATAGAATCTGTGCCTTGCAGTTTTTTAACTGTACTCCACCATTACTGACTATTACTGTATACACTAGTACCCTGTTGATGTGGTGGTAGCATGTATATTAAAGGAATCCTTCTATAATCTTATGATGGCATCTTAGTCCTTTACTAGACCTGTGTTCCTGGGCTGGGATCTACACCAGTATTTCCTAGCTTTGTTCTCCCCTTTCAGGTGAGACAGAAATGCTAGATGGGAATGAAGTTCCCTTGGGTAAACGCCGCTCCTGTTGGGTGTGATAAAACTCTGGGAAGGTCTTTTTTCCAGGATAGTAGGTCTTTGTTATAGAGAATGCCCTGGGCAATTTTTTTTTTTTTTTTCATTTGATGAGTTTAATGCTTAATGGTAGCAAGTTATTGTACATGATGACTCCATTGCCACAAAAGAGATATGTTTGCTGATAGGATCACATATTCAGATTTGCTGGATATGGCACTATCATTCCCCAGCAGAAGGCACAAAGCAGTTAAGCCATGAAGTCTTAATACACAAGCATCATGATTCTGCCCTAATGAGAAAAGTGCTCTTTCTGTGAAAGATGATCTCTCTCCTCTTCCTTTATTAGTACAATAACAGAGAGTGCAAAGGCAAAACAACATCATAAATATGGTAGAATCATGATCGCGCACAAGAGAGGCAAATGGACAAAGAACATAGAACTCACATCAGAAAGACATTATCAGAAAGGTGAGGAGCCACCTGGAGAGAAAAGCCAGTCCCCAGAAAAAAACCATGAGAAGCAGCCATTTTGCAAAGCCTCAATAAAATATATTTATAAATATGTACATTTGAAAATGAACTAAACAACTATATAAGCAGAAACCAAGTTCGGTCCAGCCCTTCTAAAGAAAGAAAAAAACAAGTTGCAGCAAAGACAATCATGAGACAAGAATTATCTACGATGCGTAGAAGGAAATTAGCAGACCAAGGGCAGCACTCCCTTGTAACCACCACTCAGCCTATTTCTGAGTGATTATTTTTTCCTCTCTCAGAGTTCATTCTTGCTTCAAGATCTTTGCATCTGTAATTTCCTTCAGAGAATCTGTTTCCCCCAGATATCTGAGTCATTTGATCCCTCACTTCCTGTAACTCTCTGCTCGAAAGTCATATTCTTAGAGAGGCTTTTGCTTATTAACTTTTTTTTTTTTTTTTTTTTTTTTTTTTTTTTTTTTTTTTTTTGAAATTCTTTCTTTTTTTTTTTTTTTTTTATTATACTTTAAGTTCTAGGGTACATGTGCATAACGTGCAGGTTTGTTACATATGTATACTTATGCCATGTTGGTGTGCTGCACCCATCAACTCGTCAGCACCCATCAATTCATCATTTATATCATGTATAACTCCCCAATGCAATCCCTCCCTCCTCCCCCCTCCCCCCTCCCCATGATAGACCCCAGTGTGTGATGTTCCCCTTCCCGAGTCCAAGTGATCTCATTGTTCAGTTCCCACCTATGAGTGAGAACATGCGGTGTTTGGTTTTCTCTTCTTGTGATAGTTTGCTAAGAATGATGGTTTCCAGCTGCATCCATGTCCCTACAAAGGACGCAAACTCATCCTTTTTTATGGCTGCATAGTATTCCATGGTGTATATGTGCCACATTTTCTTAATCCAGTCTGTCACAGATGGACATTTGGGTTGATTCCAAGTCTTTGCTATTGTGAATAGTGCCGCAATAAACATACGTGTACATGTGTCTTTGTAGTAGACTAATTTATAATCCTTTGGGTATATACCCAGTAGTGGGATGGCTGGGTCATATGGTACATCTAGTTCTAGATCCTTGAGGAATTGCCATACTGTTTTCCATAATGGTTGAACTAGTTTACAATCCCACCAACAGTGTAAAAGTGTTCCTATTTCTCCACATCCTCTCCAACACCTGTTGTTTCCTGACTTCTTAATGATTGCCATTCTAACTGGTGTGAGATGGTATCTCATTGTGGTTTTGATTTGCATTTCTCTGATGGCCAGTGATGATGAGCATTTTTTCATGTGTCTGTTGGCTGTATGAATATCTTCTTTTGAGAAATGTCTGTTCATATCCTTTCCCCACTTTTTGATGGGGTTGTTTGTTTTTTTCTCGTATATTTGTTTGAGTTCTTTGTAGATTCTGGATATTAGCCCTTTGTCAGATGAGTAGGTTGCAAAAATTTTCTCCCATTCTGTAGGTTGCCTGTTCACTCTGATGGTAGTTTCTTTTGCTGTGCAAAAGCTCTTTAGTTTAATTAGATCCCATTTGTCAATTTTGGCTTTTGCTGCCGTTGCTTTTGGTGTTTTAGACATGAAGTCCTTGCCCATGCCTATGTCCTGAATGGTACTACCTAGATTTTCTTCTAGGGTTTTTATGGTATTAGGTCTAACATTTAAGTCTCTAATCCATCTTGAATTAATCTTCGTATAAGGGGTAAGGAAAGGATCCAGTTTCAGCTTTCTACTTATGGCTAGCCAATTTTCCCAGCACCATTTATTAAATAGGGAATCCTTTCCCCATTTCTTGTTTCTCTCAGGTTTGTCAAAGATCAGATGGCTGTAGATGTGCGGTATTATTTCTGAGGACTCTGTTCTGTTCCATTGGTCTATATCTCTGTTTTGGTACCAGTACCATGCTGTTTTGGTTACTGTAGCCTTGTAGTATAGTTTGAAGTCAGGTAGGGTGACGCCTCCAGCTTTGTCCTTTTGACTTAGGATTG
This sequence comes from Rhinopithecus roxellana, assembly GCF_007565055.1. Classification (NCBI taxonomy): domain Eukaryota; kingdom Metazoa; phylum Chordata; class Mammalia; order Primates; family Cercopithecidae; genus Rhinopithecus; species Rhinopithecus roxellana. The sequence continues at coordinate 51,102,989 of NC_044558.1, read as the reverse complement.
TCTTGGCAATGCGGGCTCTTTTTTGGTTCCATATGAACTTTAAAGCAGTTTTTTCCAATTCTGTGAAGAAAGTCATTGGTAGCTTGATGGGGATGGCATTGAATCTATAAATAACCTTGGGGAGTATGGCCATTTTCACGATATTGATTCTTCCTATCCATGAGCATGGTATGTTCTTCCATTTGTTTGTGTCCTCTTTGATTTCACTGAGCAGTGGTTTGTAGTTCTCCTTGAAGAGGTCCTTTACATCCCTTGTAAGCTGGATTCCTAGGTATTTTATTCTCTTTGAAGCAATTGTGAATGGAAGTTCATTCCTGATTTGGCTCTCTGCTTGTCTGTTACTGGTGTATAAGAATGCTTGTGATTTTTGCACATTGATTTTGTATCCTGAGACTTTGCTGAAGTTGCTTATCAGCTTAAGGAGATTTTGGGCTGAGACGATGGGGTTTTCTAAATATACAATCATGTCATCTGCAAACAGGGACAATTTGACTTCTTCTTTTCCTAACTGGATACCCTTGATTTCTTTCTCTTGCCTGACTGCTCTAGCCAGAACTTCCAACACTATGTTGAATAGGAGTGGTGAGAGAGGGCATCCCTGTCTTGTGCCAGTTTTCAAAGGGAATTTTTCCAGTTTTTGCCCATTCAGTATGATATTAGCTGTGGGTTTGTCATAAATAGCTCTTATTATTTTGAGGTATGTTCCATCAATACCGAATTTCTTGAGCGTTTTTAGCATGAAGGGCTGTTGAATTTTGTCAAAAGCCTTTTCTGCATCTATTGAGACAATCATGTGGTTCTTGTCTTTGGTTCTGTTTATATGCTGGATTACGTTTATTGATTTGCGAATGTTGAACCAGCCTTGCATCCCAGGGATGAAGCCCACTTGATCATGGTGGATAAGCTTTTTGATGTGCTGCTGAATCCGGTTTGCCAGTATTTTATTGAGGATTTTTGCATCAATGTTCATCAGGGATATTGGTCTAAAATTCTCTTTTTTTGTTGTGTCTCTGCCAGGCTTTGGTATCAGGATGATGTTGGCCTCATAAAATGAGTTAGGGAGGATTCCCTCTTTTTCTATTGATTGGAATAGTTTCAGAAGGAATGGTACCAGCTCCTCCTTGTACCTCTGGTAGAATTCAGCTGTGAATCCATCTGGTCCTGGACTTTTTTTGGTGGGTAGGCTATTAATTGTTGCCTCAATTTCAGAGCCTGCTATTGGTCTATTCAGGGATTCAACTTCTTCCTGGTTTAGCCTTGGGAGAGTGTAAGTGTCCAGGAAATTATCCATTTCTTCTAGATTTTCTAGTTGATTTGCGTAGAGGCGTTTATAGTATTCTCTGATGGTAGTTTGTATTTCTGTGGGGTCAGTGGTGATATCCCCTTTATCATTTTTTATTGCATCTATTTGATTCCTCTCTCTTTTTTTCTTTATTAGCCTTGCTAGCGGTCTGTCAATTTTGTTGATCTTTTCAAAAAACCAACTCCTGGATTCATTGATTTTTTGGAGGGTTTTTTGTGTCTCTATCTCCTTCAGTTCGGCTCTGATCTTTGTTATTTCTTGCCTTCTGCTAGCTTTTGAATGTGATTGCTCTTGCCTCTCTAGTTCTTTTAATTGTGATGTTAGAGTGTCAATTTTAGATCTTTCCTGCTTTCTCTTGTGGGCATTTAGTGCTATAAATTTCCCTCTACACACTGCTTTAAATGTGTCCCAGAGATTCTGGTATGTTGTATCTTTGTTCTCATTGGTTTCAAAGAACATCTTTATTTCCGCTTTCATTTCGTTATGTACCCAGTAGTCATTCAGGAGCAGGTTGTTCAGTTTCCATGTAGTCGAGCGGTTTTGATTGAGTTTCTTAGTCCTGAGTTCTAGTTTGATTGCACTGTGGTCTGAGAGACAGTTTGTTATAATTTCTGTTCTTTTACATTTGCTGAGGAGTACTTTACTTCCAATTATGTGGTCAATTTTGGAATAAGTGCGATGTGGTGCTGAGAAGAATGTATATTCTGTTGATTTGGGGTGGAGAGTTCTATAGATGTCTATTAGGTCCGCTTGGTGCAGAGATGAGTTCAATTCCTGGATATCCTTGTTAACTTTCTGTCTCGTTGATCTGTCTAATGTTGACAGCGGAGTGTTGAAGTCTCCCATTATTATTGTATGGGAGTCTAAGTCTCTTTGTAAGTCTCTAAGGACTTGCTTTATGAATCTGGGTGCTCCTGTATTGGGTGCATATATATTTAGGAGAGTTAGCTCTTCCTGTTGAATTGATCCCTTTACCATTATGTAATGGCCTTCTTTGTCTCTTTTGATCTTTGATGGTTTAAAGTCTGTTTTATCAGAGACTAGGATTGCAACCCCTGCTTTTTTTTGTTCTCCATTTGCTTGGTAGATCTTCCTCCATCCCTTTATTTTGAGCCTATGTGTGTCTCTGCATGTGAGATGGGTCTCCTGAATACAGCAGACTGATGGGTCTTGACTCTTTATCCAGTTTGCCAGTCTGTGTCTTTTAATTGGAGCATTTAGTCCATTAACATTTAAGGTTAATATTGTTATGTGTGAACTTGATCCTGCCATTATGATATTAACTGGTTATTTTGCTCGTTAGTTGATGCAGTTTCTTCCTAGCCTCGATGGTCTTTACATTTTGCCAAGTTTTTGCGATGGCTGGTACCGGTTGTTCCTTTCCATGTTTAGGGCTTCCTTCAGGGTCTCTTGTAAGGCAGGCCTGGTGGTGACAAAATCTCTAAGCATTTGCTTATCTGTAAAGGATTTTATTTCTCCTTCACTTATGAAACTTAGTTTGGCTGGATATGAAATTCTGGGTTTAAAATTCTTTTCTTTAAGAACGTTGAATATTGGCCCCCACTCTCTTCTGGCTTGTAGAGTTTCTGCCGAGAGATCTGCTGTTAGTCTGATGGGCTTCCCTTTGTGGGTGACCCGACCTTTCTCTCTGGCTGCCCTTAAGATTTTTTCCTTCATTTCAACTTTGGTGAATCTGGCAATTATGTGTCTTGGAGTTGCTCTTCTGGAGGAGTATCTTTGTGGCGTTCTCTGTATTTCCTGAATTTGAATGTTGGCCTGCCCTACTAGGTTGGGGAAGTTCTCCTGGATGATATCCTGAAGAGTGTTTTCCAACTTGGTTCCATTTTCCCCCTCACTTTCAGGGACCCCAATCAGACGTAGATTTGGTCTTTTTACGTAATCCCATACTTCTTGCAGGCTTTGCTCATTTCTTTTTCTTCTTTTTTCTTTTGGTTTCTCTTCTCGCTTCATTTCATTCATTTGATCTTCAATCGCTGATACTCTTTCTTCCAGTTGATCGAGTCGGTTACTGAAGCTTGTGCATTTGTCACGTATTTCTCGTGTCATGGTTTTCATCTCTGTCATTTCGTTTATGATCTTCTCTGCATTAATGAGTCTAGCTGTCAATTCTTCCACTCTTTTTTCAAGATTTTTAGTTTCTTTGCGCTGGGTACGTAATTCCTCCTTTAGCTCTGATAAGTTTGATGGACTGAAGCCTTCTTCTCTCCTCTCGTCCAAGTCATTCTCTGACCAGCTTTGATCCGTTGCTGGTGATGGGCTGCGCTCCTTTGCAGGGGGAGATGCGCTCTTATTTTTTGAATTTCCAGCTTTTCTGCCCTGCTTCTTCCCCATCTTTGTGGTTTTATCTGTCTCTGGTCTTTGATGGTGGTGACGAACTGATGGGGTTTTGGTATAGGTGTCCTTCCTGTTTGATAGTTTTCCTTCTGACAGTCAGAAGGACTCTCTGTTGGTCTGTTGGAGATTGCTTGAGGTCCACTCCAGACCCTGTTTGCCTGGGTATCAGCAGCAGAGGTTGCCGAAGATAGAATATTGCTGAACAGCGAGTGTACCTGTCTGATTCTTCCTTTGGAAGTGTCCTCTCAGGGGTGTACTCCACCCTGTGAGGTGTGGGGTGTCAGACTGCCCCTAGTGGGGGATTTCTCCCAGCTAGGCTACTCAGGGGTCAGGGACACACCTGAGCAGGCAGTCTGTCCGTTCTCAGATCTCAACCTCCGCGTTGGGAGATCCGCGGCTCTCCCCAAAGCTGTCAGACAGAGTCGTTCGCGTCTGCACCGGCTCCCGCTACTTCCCCTGTTGGTCTTCAGCTGTGCGCTGTCCCCAGAGGTGGAGACTACAGAGACAGGCAGGCTTCCTTGAGCTGCTGTGAGCTCCACCCAGTTGGAGCTTCCCAGCGGCTTTGTTTACCTACTTAAGCCTCAGCAATGGCGGGCGCCCCTCCCCCAGCCTCGCTGCTGCCTTGCGGATAGATCGCGGCAGACTGCTGTGTTAGCAGTGAGGGAGGCTTCGTGGGCGTGGGACCCTCCCGGCCAGGTGTGGGATATATTCTCCTGGAATGCCTGTATGCTTACAGCGCAGTATTGGGGTGGGAGTTACCCGATTTTCCAGGTGTTGTGTGTCTCAGTTCCCCTGGCTAGGAAAACGGATCCCCTTCCCCCTTGCGCTTCCAGGTGAGGCGATGCCTCGCCCTGCTTCAGCTCTCGCTGGTCAGGCTGCAGCAGCTGACCAGCACCGATTGTCCGGCACTCCCTAGTGAGATGACCCCAGTACCTCAGTTGAAAATGCAGAAATCACCGGTCTTCTGTGTCGCTCGCGCTGGGAGTTGGAGACTGGAGTTGTTCCTATCTATTAACTTTTATATAATAAGTTCTTAATACCACCATCACCAGCAGGCTGGCATTTCCTCCTTACCCCTTTATCTCCTTGTTATTGTGTTTCTTTCTATATTATGTTTATAAATATTTTCTGGTGGGTTTTGGATTATTATATGCTTCCTCCATTTGAATTAGAAACATGATGGTAGACTTTGCTTTGTTAGTTCATGTAACTCTGGTACCTGGAATAAACCTTTGCACATAGTGGCATCTCAATAAATATTTGTTAAATTAATTTCAAGAATATTATGGGTCATTAAGTTTTAAGTTTTTCTTTAGCTATACTTCATCTTCTCTTTAACATTCAAATTGCTTTGTTTTTGTCTGTTCGTTTCAGTGGTTGTATTACTGATTTTAGCAGTTCTATTTTATTATTCTCCAAATACGCTGTGTCTTCTCTGAGTGTCTTGCTTCCTAACTTCCCTGGGTTAATTAATTATCTTCTGTGATCTGACAACCCCCTGTGCAGATCTCTACTAAAGCACTAATCACACTGATTTATAGGTGCCTATAAGCCCTTAAGCTGCACCTTTGCAAAGACATCTGTATTTTGTCTTTCCATCATTAATGTCTTTATTCAACAGTCATTGAATGCCAGTCAGCTATGTCTTGTATGCAGTATTAGGTGCTAATGGAAAAAAAAAGTTAATCATAGTTATTGCTTTCAATAATTGGTTGTCTAGAACAAGAATTTGGCAGTGAGTAAAAGTAAGAATAGTAGTAATAATAATTTTAATATTAATACTAATAAGGAAGAAGGAAAAGAATTATGTCTGTCACCCTTTAATGAGAACGACTATTTGCCATGTACTGTGCAAATCCTTTTCCATGCATTATTTTTGCAGAATGAATGGGAGGATGAATGAATGCTTCATCTACTTGAATTAACAATTATGATTGCATCCTGCCATGGGGAAAGCTTTTACGGTCCTCATGAATAATGGTGTTTAGTTGCATTTGTAATCCCTCTGTACTACCAGAAAAACCTATTTGAAGAAGAGCATGGAACTGGGTGGTCTGCCTATGGAGAAGTGACTTCAGAATCACCTCAACTGTGGAATCCTCTGAGGCTCTCCTTTCATACATCTGTCCACTTCTTACTTCCTTCTAACATTTCTCTAGCTCCACTTTTGGCCACTATGACTTATTTCTGGAATTTGTATTTGTCTTTGTATGTAGAGGAGTCTGATATCTATCCTTTTTCATTTTACCATCTGTACTTTAGAACTTCTCAATATTCATGACTATCTCTCTAGCTCTGATATGTTGCTGCTAGAAATACTTTCTTTCACCCTAGACATAAAGTCCACTCAACTTACTACCCTTTTTAGGTTTCTCTTACTAAACTTACACCGTAAGGCAGGCTATTCCAGGTTTTCAAATGCCATTCCTTACCAAGAAATCTTAATATCCGACAAAGCACTTTTATTTGTGTCTAAAATGCCTCAGCTAATAGACTATTGGAATTATCTTTCTAATGAGAATTGTGTAAGCTTGATTTGTGATTAACTGGTACAATTTACTCTGTTTGTCTCCTAGTATTCTAGAATCCTTTACCCATCTACGACTTCCAATATAATAATTTATTTGTTCTCATTTTGACAAAAAAAAAAAAACAATTTCAAAAAATTTTCAGGCAAGCATCTGGAAATATATACACTGTTTTATTCCTGGGATAATATAGTAAGTATAGTGTTTCAAATTTTATATTTAAATATATACAGTATCTTGATATGTCCCTTTTTTCTACTTTGGATCAAAAATGAAAAATCGACATTCTTCAAATTTAAATGTATTATTTTCTGTTTGTCTCCCAAGTATCCTTAGTCAAGAGTTGTAGAAGCTTTATTTTGTCCTGTAACTCTCTTCTATATTCTTTCAAACTCGGAAACAAATCTACATCATGTTCAATGGGATTGCTTTCTACAACAAATCACTCTACTAGCTCAGTGAGTTTTCTCTTTAAGCATTTCCCACTGAGCTCTAGATTTTTATATTAAAGATCCTAATTTGGTTTTCTAGTTCACTGTCTTACTGACTAAATATATTTGTGCAGCAAGTGCTTTTATCATAGCCTCTTGCTTAAGTCTGAAGCTTTTTTTCCTTTTTTCATAAAGGCCTAAATTTGCTGACTGCATTCCCCACGTTTTGTTTTCATAAACAGGCTAACATACAAAGGTCAACAGTGAGAGTCTAACAACCTGAAATTGAGCACATGATTATCATCTAATGTGCCTCTTTTCTACTGATTCAGGGATGAAATAAACCAACCTTGAAGAGAGGATAAAAATTATTTGATTTTACCATATAGAAAAAGTGAATTTGCTAAAAAGCTTGAGACCTGAATCCTTTTTGCCCTTAGAATGAATTACAGATGGCCAGAGAATCTCCATTCTACCCCCCATCCCGACCATAGAGAAACACAGTAGTTACTTCCTATAAAAACAGGTATTTTAAAAGAAAAAAAATGCCCTGGTGCGGTGGCTCACACCTGTAATCCCAGTACTCTGGGAGGCCGAGTTGGGTGGATCACTTGAGGCCAGGAGTTCAAGACCAGCCTGGCCAACATAATAAAACCCCATCTTTACAAAAACTACCAAAAATAGCGTGTGCCTGTAATCCCAGCTACTCAGGAGGCTGAGGCAAGAGAATCACTTGAACCTGGGAGGCGCAGCTTGCAGTGAGCTGAGATCGCACCATTGCAGGACAGAGAGAGACTCCATCTCAAAAATATAAAACAAAAAACAAAACCAAAAAAAGACTTAAAGAAAAAATTAAGAGTTGGGAAGAGATGAAAAATGCATCATCATTTGGTCTGTCTTTAGGCTAAGAACACAGTATCAAAGTCAGTAAAGCAGACTGCTCTGCGCTGTTGTGTCATTTTGCTTGAATCGTGGTCCAGAGGGACCATTGCTCAGAATTAAGGGGCCATCCATTCTCAATGACTGTTGATTACTTTGTTGCTCTGTTGAGAACTTCCAATTACAATGTTAGCTAACAGGTAAGCTTCAATTCACTGGGCTCTCTCTTAAGGCCTGTCTGATGCTCTCAACAAGCTGTTAAGCAGATATTCCCTAGTATGATTTTAGGCCACTACTGCTCTCACACAGATTTAATTCAAACATATGGAACCTGAGAGTACAGGATCTGTGTCAATTGTCAAGGAACATTTATATTACTCAGTCTTGATAAAAACAGATTTTCTAATGATCAATGGAAATGTAAACATTTATTACAGGCCATACACTGTCCAAAGCAGAGCTGATTTGGATTCTTCTCTAGTTAGGGTATTAAATATGGTTAATTATGGTTAAACTAATTGTAGCTAACAGCAATAATAGCTAACATTTTAAAAGTACTATTCTAATAAACATTTTGGTGTATTCACTTATTTAATCCTCATATTAATGTTTTGAGTAGTTACTGTTATCCCCATTTTACTGATGAGGGCAGTGAGGCATAGAAAGAGTAGGTATCCCCAACTCTACATGATTAGAGGGTGGCAGAGGTAGGATTTAAAACCAGCTAGTCTAGTACCAGAATTCTTGTTCATAACACCACCACCAAGCTATTGATTGAGGAGTGATAGTGTCTATTCCAAAGAAGGCCAGTCAATAAATTTGTTCCCTTCCCATTTTCTTTTATCTTTCTGAACCCTCTAAAATGATGCCTTTGTTTAATTAATTGACTCAGTAAATATTTGTCGAGTGCCTCCAATTTACCAAATGCTTTTCTCCTGTCAGGGATGATGTGGTGATTAAGACAAATATATGAATATCACAGGAATAGACATCACTCTACAAGTGCCCATATTTTTATTTTCATGAGTGGCACTGGCACTCATGGAGTAATGTCTATTTCTGTCCTAATCATTTGCAGCCCAGACACTGCAGTCAGAGTACAAGCTGAAAACCGGGCACATTATTTCAATTCACATAAGTAAGATGAAGATAATAATATTGCTTGCCTCCTTGGGTTGTGAATCATTCATGAATTAATTTATGCAAAGTACTTAGAACATGCCTGACATGTAAAAAGGGCTCCCTTGCTCTATTGTTTATCCTCCCTGTCCCCCTCCCCTGTCCCATACCCTGAGTGCTGTTCACATCTGATGTCCTCAGTAATTATTTGTTGACTAGTTGGATCACAAAAAAGAGGAGCTACTCTTAGGACTTCTAAAGATAATGCTATTCTTTGAAAGCTCTTTCTCCTAGTCTAATTTGCTTTGATTTTTATTTCCTTTAACACATAATGCTGAGCCCAGTCCTTACATTTGCAAAGTTCTGCCTTTGGCCTTTATACAGTGTTAGTAAAAAGTAAGCTTTCATCATTAGTCAACTAATGAATAAGAGTTCAGCCATTGCTGAAGAGACTTGAACTCAGAAGGGAAAAAGGTTACTCTTTTTTTCATTGTAATGAACTTATTTATATGAGAATAGACCATTATGTCTTTGGTATGAAATCTGGGACTTTTGAATAGCTTCTTGAATTTTATTTCTTTTCTTTCTTTTAAATAAACCATTATCAGCCTTTTATTCATTACTCATTCTTTTGGAAAAATAATATGTTTTTTTCCTTATATCCGAGACGACCCAGTTTCAGGCTTGTTTTATGCTGTTAGCAAGACCACATTGCCCTTGCCAGAGAATTTGGTGGGACATATTTAAAGTTGACTTAAATTAGTTCATTGTAAAAATCCCCCAAAGTTGAAAGAACTCAATACAAAAATTCCATCCAAATCTCCTCTAGGAATGTTAATTGCAAGGCAAGCTCTCAAGGGGTCCATCTGCATTTATATCTAGTACCAAGAAACAGAGCTTTGCTAACTGGTAAGTCTTCTATGACTGTAATGCTTTCACACTGGACTTGAAGCAAAACATGAATCAGCTGATAAATGTGAAAAATTTCAGTAAAGCATTTAAAATTGAGCAGAAAACAAATTTTCTGGCAGATTATGCCACAAGCATATTCATTTAATCAAACATTTATTATACATCTTCTAGGCAACATTTCAGGCATTGTGCTAGGTGCTGACATAAAAGATGATGATCATATATCTTCTGTTTTAAAGGAGTTCTCAGAAAAGTAGGTGAAAGTAAATAGGCAATTTGATTATTTTACTTTTTATTGAGGAAATGATAGCAACAGAGATATACACAAAATGCTGTGGAAGCACCTAATCAGCCTGGTGGTGAGAGAAAGAGAAGGAAAACTTCTTGGAGGAAATAATGCCAAAGCTAAATATTACAGGATGATGAGGGTTAGCTAGACCAAAGGTGGAATAAAAGCATTCTAGGCATGAAAATAACATGAGCAAAGACATGGGAGTAAGAACTAGCATAGCATGTCTATGACTTTGCAGGTAGTTCTGTGTCACTTGAGTATAAAATATAAGATAAAGTGGCATGAGGGGTTAAAGTATGGTAACTTTTCACTTTTCTGTCCTGTTAAGGAGACTTAGTTTTAGCCTCAGGCTATGTGGGGCTATTGAGGTTTTAAACCTGGGAATGACCTGATCAAATTTGCATGTATGTAGATCATTCCATCTACGTTGTGTGGAGACTGCATTTGACAGGCCCAGTATTGAATATAGGTGGGGTCAATAGGAGGCTGTAGTTGCAAGAGATGATACGAGCTTGACATCAGGCTGTGTGGTAAAGCTGGAAGGGGAGAAATGTAAAAGTATTTAGGACCTGAAACAACAGGTTGGTTTGCATGTGCTTGTTTGGATTTGAGGGATGATAAATCAAGGCTGAATACAAAATTTATCATTTTCATGGTTAAATAAATAAGAATTTTAAATGAATTTCTTCTCAGATAAGTTTACTGAGCATATTCCTAAACAGTACCCTAGCAAAACAAAACAAAAAGAAAACAGTGCAACACATACGTCATAATAACCAGAATACAATTGCAGAATAGTCTTTACTTTGGGCTCTAAAATAAGTGAAAGCAGACAAACTGAATACTCACTTTATGAAAGAGGTTAAATGGCAGAAAAAAACAATTTTGTCCAAATACATATCAATGTATCCTTGGATAATTCAAACCAATACATGAATTAGATGGGTTTTCCCTGCCAATTGTCTTAATGAATGATGCCATGAAGCCAGAATGTCTAGTCTTGATTCTTTATTTCTGCTGCATTGATGAACCATAGTAAACTAAAGCAACATACATAATTGTGATCCAATTTCCTGATAACTGCAGAGACTAAGCTTAACGATTTGTTTACTATTGGAGTTGTAAACCAAAAGTATCAGAGACAGATCTCAATCAATTTAGAAGTTTATTTTGCCAAGATCAAGGACATGCCCATGACAGACTCAGGAGGTCCCGAGAACATGTGCTCAAGATGGTCGGGTTACAGCTTGGTTTTATATGTTTTAGGGAGACACAGGACATCAGTCAATACATGTAAGCTGTACATTGGTTCAGTCTGGAAAGGCAGGACAACTCAAAGCCAGATAGAGGGCTTCTAGGTCATAAGTAGATTCCAAGATTTTCTGATCGGCAATTGCCCGAAGGAGTTTATCTAAAGACTTGGAATCAATAGAAGGGAGTTCCTTGGTTAAGATAAGACATTGTGAAGACCAAGGTTTACATTTTGTAAATGAAGTCTCCAGGTAGCAGGTTTCAAAAGTAATAGATTGTCCTAAGGTCTCTTTTAACGTTAATACTGGTCAGTTGTGCCTGAATTCCAAAGGGAGGAGGGCATAATGAGGTATGTCTGACCACCCATTTCCATTATGACCCAAACTTGTGTTTCACCTTAACTTTGGAATGCCCTTAGCTTAGAAGAGGGGTCCATACAGTTGGCTGATGGGGCTTAGAATTTTATTTTTGACTTACATTGTTCACAGTTTTTGTTGATGCCCCAAGTCTAGCTAAATTAGATGCTGTTTTACTTGGATTGAGGATTCCAATTGTGTATTATTTTCTCCTAATAAAAGGAAACTTAATATCTTTTATTTTCAGTCTAGGTACAGTTGATATTTATTTCATTCATTCCTTATTAAGATACCAATAATACCTCTATTATACAGAAAAGTAAATGGAAGCCAGAGACACTATTAGAGTGAGAAGTGAAGAAAAGGAGATTTCACCCGAAGTCTCTTATGACTGTACATGACCTTCTGACACTGCATCTAATAACATTGCATGTTCTAATCCTTGGGCAGAGAGAAAAGAGACCAATGATCTCCAGTCACTTTTCTTTTGTTATAATTTATCACTCAGCTTCCCCCCACCATCTTTTTATCAAGTAAATATATTTGTTTAAATTAAGAAGAAAACAGTATAGGAACTAAAGTGTATTCACTACTTACTATGCATCTCATGAGTGAGTTACAAAGGCTTTTGAGTCATATGGATTTGAGTTTAATTACAGATTGTCCTCTTTACTAGGTGTGTAGCTCCAGGCAATCACTTAAACTCTCTGACTCAAGCCTTCTCACCATAAAATCAGGTTTTGTAAAGACTTAATACAATATTCTAAAAAATACTGTATACAATAGGTTGCTTCTAATATTACTTCTTTAAACCTTTTACCTAGGTTATTTCACATATGTAAGTCTGTGAATCAATATGATGAGGTATTTAAACAAATTATTTAAACAATATTAAAAAATTGTCAACATTATCAGAATGAAGCAGAAGCAAAAATTAAATGTCAAATTACTTCTAAAAAAGTAGATTCTTTCTATTGTAACATTAGAATGCATTTATTATAAATAGTAGTGAAAGAGATCAAATGAAAAAAAGACTAAAAAGGCAGAAATGAAGTCCACAGGCAAACAGCCCAGGCGGCACCCTGACAGCCCGGGCGGCGCCCTCAGCCTAGTTAAAGATCGACCCCGGACCTAACCGATTAGGTTAATTAGGTTATCTATATACTCCGGACATTGTAAGGACAAACGTTGTGAAAGTCTCTGTCCTGCTCTAATTACTGGTGTCTGCCACATATCTTAGTCCTGGGCCCAGTACAAACACAATCCTCTATTTTGTCCCAACTTCCTGAGCCCAACACAAACACATCCCCCCCTCACACATCTCAGAAACACCACCTAGAGAGCCCCTGATAAGATCACAACCGTTTGTAGTTTTACTAAAAGCGCGGGAACAAATTGAAAACTGTTAATTGTATTAACCAATTACCAGTTGTAATGCTGCAACCAAAGGAATTCCTTTGTACCTCTGTAACCTTACATATCCTGTATGCATCAGGCTATAAAAAGCGGCCACATGCATCATTCAGGGCCCTCTTGTATGTTGTAGAACGGAGGGACCACGTTCGAACTTGCATTAAAGATCCTTGCTGCTTGGCTTTGACTCTGGACTCTGGTGGTCTTCTTTGGGGAATAAACGGTCTGGGCATAACAGTAGATCATATTTATAAAATGTTTACTTCAGCCAAATATTTTGTGTATATGTTTTTAATTTAATTCTAAAAACAGTCTTTTGAGGTAAGCAGGATTTTGTCCCTACTTTTCCCAAGGTCACACATTAAGAAAGCATTGGACAACTCAATATTCGAGACACACTATTAAATAGATACATGTTTTAAAACAGATTTTTCTATAATCAATCTATTTTGTCAAAATCACAGCTAAAATTTGTTGCACAAGTGTCTATGACTATACATACTTGGCCCAATTCAGAACATTAACTGCAAGCATCATAGCCTGGTTCCAATCTATTAAAGCAGCAAAATAAATTTATGGGAAGAATATTGAGTAATTCAGTTTCACTGAGAAGGCTAAAGCAATGGAAAGTTTTCAACATCCACAGTTAAAAATGATGAAACCAGTTCAGTGAGGACCCTGCTGCCATACTGCCAAGCCCTGGACTGCATATCTGAGGCCCAGCCACCTCCTGCACTGCACACCAGCTCCAATGGCAGCACCCTTCTCTTATGCCCCGGAAAAAGTTAGCATTGCCTCAGAGGCTGCCAGTGCTGGCCTCCAGGTTGTATCTCCAGGAGCTTCTGGCCAGCTTTGGAGGAAGCGGGCAAGGCAAGTATCAGGCAATTTCAGATTTTATTGTTTGAGGTGGGCTCTGTCTACCTCCATCCTCAAAGGAAAAGAATTGAGATTTTGAGAAGCAGCTCTTTCTCACAAAAGAGGTAAATATCTACCCCATTACATCAGCAGCAATGATCAGGCAACCCAACTCTCACCTTAAATCTGTGCTCACCAGGCCATTTTGTAATGTATTTGGCAGTACTTGGAGTTTAAAAAAAAAAAAAAAAAAAGCCAAGTTAATAATGAATGAATGAAATTATTTTACAGTATGTATTTTAAAAATAATTGACCTTGTGTACGTTATGCTTTGTTTCTTTTTTACATAACCTGAGAATTTTGAAAAAAAATTGTTACTCAATATCAACTAATCTTAAAATATTGATGAGTAATATGCATAAGGTAAATGTATTATTAGTTAGCCAAATGACTCATGAGATTTGAAGAGTTTAATAACAAAGGAGTTATTAAAAGTTTATCATCCTATTTCAACACCATCATTTTTCAAATAAGCAGAAAAAGGCCAAGAAACACAAAGTGAATTTTCTTAAATGTGAGAGACAAAACAAGAAGTTTATTTCTCTTTGTATATAGATGCTTCTTTTAAAATTATTAAAGTTTTAGATTCAGGAGGTACATGGGCAGATTTGTTACATGGATATATTGAGTAATGCTAAAATTTGGGCTTCTATCAAACCTGTCACCCAAATAGTGAACATAGGACCCAATAGGTAGTTTTTCAGCACTTCCCCGCTCTGTCTTTATTTTGGAGTTGCTAGTGAGCATAACAAAGTCTCTTTGAATTCTAGTTTTAAATAATGATCTTAATTTTATTAGCTTCATAAATCTAATATACATATATACATACATATGTCTGTATATATGTATATAAGATATTAAGATCGGTGAACCTTGCCTTAATATTGCCTTGAGTCTACTAAGGACATTGGTAGTCATCCCTCATCCTCACTCAACTACTTCCATAACTGTAATAGTTTAGTTTTACAGAGACACTGAAAATGGTTATGTTGATTATTCCACAAACCTATCTCTTCAGTAGATTCTCAAGAAGCTTTATTCTTCCATTCAAAAATCTTCAATTTTAGTGTATATCATTGGCTAGCTATGACAATTCTTCCTTTGTGTTTGGAGTTAGAATATTGAGAACATGTTATTTGCACTCCAGCCTTAAGATCTCTTCCTGCATTACCAAAATATATTGATTCAGCCATCTTCATATTCCAACAGTAGTCTTGTCCACAGGCATGAAGAAGCTTAATGCCCTTGGGCCAACATTAGCTCAGTTTTGCTTTTGGTCCTATGTGATGTTACTACTCTTCTTTCTTAATTTCTGTATATTTTTCATTAAACTATTCACCCAAAACTGTTGTAATGTATTATGTGCTAGACTACAGAGAGCAAATATATGATGTGTATGTTGCTATTCCTACAACTAGGGCTCAAGATGGACATCATTAATCAATCCTGTTACTTTGGGAAGTATGATTTTGATTCTTCTCAACAGTCTGTCCTGGATAGATAGTACTTTGGTGTTAGATTGCAAGTTGAAAGCTACTTAAAACCTACTTGAGACCTACTTAAGATTTCTGTGCTAGGTATGGCAAATGACAAATGAAAAAATACCCTGACCACACAGAATACTGAGAAAGACTGATTAACAAACCACTAGCTACAGTATAGTACTTAATATGTTATTACAGATTTGATCATAAAAACAACAACACTTAAGAAAAGTAGGATGTGGGAAGGTATATGTGAGGCTAACAAAGACTCTTTTCACATAGGGTAAAGCCTGAGTTTAGTTTAGAGGAACAAGTGGAAATTGACCTGGTAAATATGGAGGTGGGTGAAGGGCACTTTATGGAGGCAGAGGCAGTGAAGTGTGTAAAGCTGATTAGCCCTGAGAGACCCTGGCTTCTCTGGAGACTACCAGCATACTTAAGCGCAACTGGGATCAGGTAGTTGTAAGGGATTTGTCAGAGTCAAGGCAATCCATCCTAAAGGAAATGGGAAGACATTGATCGCTTTAAGGTAAGAATTTCTAGTACGGAAAGGTCACTTTCCCTGGTGTTTGGAGGACAGAGGAAGTTAAAGCAGGACACAGGGAAACCTACAGGAAGGCTTTTGTATTAATTGAGAGAAATGACGAGTGCAATGATCATACAGAGGAGTTTTTAAAAAGTTCTAATTGATAGAACTTGATGATTCATTAGCTATATTGAGAAATGGAAAATTAGAACTCTAAGTGAGTTCTAAATATACAACCCATGGCCTTATCTATTTCCCTGAATTTCAGGATTTCTTGCACTGATTTCTTAGGCTCTAACTCTGATTACCATCACACCAATTGTTCTAAGCTCCTGGATTTCTGCAACCATTAAAACCTTAACATTTGACATTCTCCTGCTACTTTAAGTCTCCCCAATCTTGAACTTAATTTGGACCCAAGACTAACCCTGAAACACATGACCTGGTTGTCTTTTTCCTAGGTTGCCTGGCTTTGCCATTAGTCTTGAATTTTCCTACAGGCACATTTAAAAAAAACAATTCAAGACTCAAATCTCTGTTCTTATTTTGGTATTGCAACTCCTAGTCTCTAACACAGTATTTTTGTGAAGACTCCTTATTCTGTCCTCTCTTGAAAGTTTATCTCATTTGGTTACCACCTCATCCTGTAGTCTTAGAAAAGAACACTTCTATTGAAAGGAACAACTTCTATTAAAAAAATGAAAAGTAACTGGTCTTTACAATGCTTTTTTATTAAGGCATAAGAATGAAACAACAGATGCAAACAACTACCTAGAAAATTTACAGGTACTATATTTCAATTTTATAAGTATAGTCTACAGATTCATAACGGTATTGTAGGGAATAATGGAGAACAGTTACCATCATCTCCTGGAGACAAGCACCTTGAGGGAAATAGCTAAAACCTGTGGTTTCCATAGAGGAGAATTTATCGTCTTGTGTCAATTAGATGTTTCCTGAATTATTGACTGTAGGTTAAGATAGTTTATTTAAAACATGGCAATGCATTTACTAGCTATTAGAAAACAAGTAACTCACTATAGGCCTTTCCAGCCAAGTCCCTCCTAATTCCTTCATTTTCAAGTCACTAGCACACTCTAGGCAGAAGCCATCTTGTCCTAGCGCTCTGAATGCAATAATTGGGTCAATTTTTGGAAACACTGAAGCAGTTTAAGAAGACTACTTTTTGTTAGAGACCAGACTGGCCAACATGGTGAAACCCCGTCTCTACCAAAAATACAAAAATTAGCTGGGTGTGGTGGTGGGCGCCTGTAATCCCAGCTACGCAGGAGGCTGAGGCAGGAAAATTACTTGAACCCAGGAGGCGGAGGTTGCAGTGAGCTGAAATTGCGCCCTTGCACTCCAGCCTGGGCAACAAGAGCAAGACTCCGTCTTAAAAAAAAAAAAAAAAAAAAAAAAAAAAAAAGACTCCTTTTTTGAAAATAAAATCTAACATAAAGCTTAAGAGAAACAAAAGCTTTGTTTCTACTGGAGTCTCTCACATGTCTGAAATGTGCTTATCAGACTCATTCAATGTTAAGGAATCGGTTTGTTCTCATTATTGAGAATGAAAGGCACAGCACACATCTGAATGAGCTGGATGAGGTAGATATGCCCAGAAGATGAAGGTAAAGTAGAGGTTGGCTGGAAGAAGCTTGAGGAAGTAGGAAAGTATCAAGACCATCTCAGAGGAACAAACCGTTGCTTTGTAGTGTATCCAAATGATCCTCAAAATTATATTTTGAGAGGCAGTGTTCCCTATCAAACAGATCACTGAGTCAACAGGGAGAAGCCGATTTTCCCATCAAAGTTAATTCATCAGATGATTTATTTATTTATTTTTTATTTTTTGAGAGACGGAGTCTCACTCTGTCACCCAGGCTGAAGTGTAGTGGTGCCAACTCGGCTAACTACAAACCCCGCCTCCCGGGTTCATGCCAGTCTCCTGTCTCAGCCTCCTGAGTAACAGACTAAAGGCGCCTGCCATGACGCCCGGTAATGTTTTCTATATTTAGTAGTGACGGGGTTTCACCATGTTAGCCAGGATGGTCTTGATCTCCTGACCTCGTGATCCGCCCGCCTCAGCCTCCCAAAGTGCTGGGATTACAGGCCTGAGCCACCACACCTGGTTAGCTGAGTGATCTTGAGTAGTAAGTTGACAAATGTACGTTTATTTTCAGATGGCAGTATTAAAAGATTTACTAACTAAAATTGGCTAGTCGATCTTTCAACTGCAATTCAAGAGATGCTAATGAATTTATTTTTCTTGGAAGTCATTACAAATATGACAAATTATTTTTTAACCAGGATAATTGAAATATAAATTGCAATAGGAAGAAAATTACACAATTTTGTATTACACAATTTCTTTGACTTTTATGAATTACAACCATGATTTGTATGGCATTACCAAATTGTCGATCTGTGTGTACATTTGCATGCTGAAATATGCAATATCTCTCTTCCTATCTGCTGATTTTGAATTAATGTGATGTTCAGGAATGCTATATACTTATTTTTTAAATTTAAGATGGTTTGGCTTTTTTTTGGGGGGAGGGTAATGTTACCATTAGCAAATGGCATAAGAATACTATATTTTGGTATAGAGAATGTTTGTGAGTAGCAAAGAAAAATGTAATTAATACACTTGAACTAAGTAGAAAGCTTTCAAAGTATTTACCTCTTGATTAGAATTAATCATGAGTTTTGATTTCATAAAATTTAAATATTTGTGACAAAAAATAAGGTTGTAAAAAAAATCTGTCAAGTCTTACTATTTACAGTAAGATAAACAAAGGATATACTGAGGCAGAATCTTTTTGAGATTAGTTGAGATTAACTAGAGGATATCCATCATGATTAATATCAATTGGTATTTAAAATAGTTACATTAATTGTACTCTTCTAAATCATCTATGTGTGTTATGTGACTTATATTAAAGATAAGTGGAAATTTGGAAATAATTCCTTGAACAGAAATGTGAAATATTTTTCCCAACTCAACCTGACAAACTCACCTGAGTGGAATATTATGTCTGCAGTCAATGAAAGTGATCTATTTTGTGGTTCACAAAGTTGAATGAAAAAGATTCCCCTTGAACTATAAGTCAGACTCAACCATATTTATCACTTCATTCTTTCCTGAAAAATAGATGTTGGAGAATAAACTTATTCAATTGTACCTATTTTACAGAATAAAATCAAGTCTTAAAGGTAGGTACATTTTACCAATATGGCATAAAGTTAATTGCCCAAATTGGGTGATACTGCTAAAATATTCTTAATCACAGACCTAATTTGTTACATACTTAATGTAAGAAATTTTAAAAGACTGATAGAAATTAATGCAAAGGATAATTTATATTGTATTGGGTAGATAAACTTTGTTTTGTTTTCATACATGTAGAGCTAAGGTATGGAAATAAAGTATCAATATTTTATTGTCTTGCTGTTGTTTGAAAGAGAGATACATGGTTTGCAAGTATTCTAAATCCTGTATAATCTTTTCGAGTTTGGATAATAATAATTTGTTTTCCCTTTTGCCTTTCTGCTTTATATTCTCTAACTATTCTTTTTTTATTTCAATTAATATTTTAAGTTCTGAGATACATTTTCAGAATGCGCAGGTTTGTGACATTGTGACATAGGTATACACGTGCCATGGTGGTTTGCTGCACCCATCAACCTGTCACCTACATTAGGTATTTCTCATAATGCTATCACTCACTTAGCCCTCCACCACCCTGACAGGCCCCAGTGTGTGATGTTCCCCTCCCTGTATTCATGTGTTCTCATTGTTCAGCTCCCACTTAGGAGCGAGAATATGCAATGTTTGAATTTCTGTTCCTGTGTTAGTTTGCTGAGAATGATGGTTTCCAGGTTCATCCATGTCCCTTCAAAGGACATGAATTCATCCTTTTTTATGGCTGCATAGTATTCCATGGTGTGTATGTGCCACAGTTTATCCAGTCTATCATTGATGGGCATTTGGGTTGGTTCCAAGTCTTTGCTATTGTTAATAGTGATGCAGTAAACATATGTGTGCCTGTGTCTTTACAGTAGAATGATTTATAATCCTTTGGGTATATACCCAGTAATGGTATTGCTGAGTCAAATGGTATTTCTGGTTCTAGATCCTTGAGGAATCGCCACACCATCTTCCACCATGGTTTAACTAATTTACGCTCCCACAAACAGTGTAAAAGCATTCCTATTTCTCCATATCCTCTCCAGCATCTGTTGCTTCCTGAATTTTTAGTGATTGCTGTTCTAACTAGCATGAGATGTTATCTCATTGTGGTTTTAATTTGCATTTCTCTAATGACCAGTGATAATGAGCTTTTTAACATATGTTTGTTGGCTGCATAAACGTCTTCTTTTGAGAAGTGTCTGTTCATATCCTTTGCCCACTTTTTGATGGGGTTATTTTTTCTTGTAAATTTGTTTAAGTTCCTTGTAGATTCTGGATATTAGCCCTTTGTCAGATGGATAGATTGCAAAAGTTTTCTCCGATTCTATAGGTGACCTGTTCATTCTGATAGTTTCTTTTGCTGTGACGAAATTCTTTAGTTTAATTAGATCTCATTTGTCAATTTTGGCTTTTGTTGCCATTGCTTTCGGTGTTTTGGTCATGAAGTCTTCGCCCATGCCTATGTCCTGAATGGTATTGACTAGGTTTTGTTCTAGGGGTTTTATGGTTTGAAGTCTTATATTTAAGCCTTTAGTCCACCTTGAGTTAATTTTTGTATGAAGTGTAAGGAAGAGGTCCAGTTTCAGTTTTCTGCATATGGCAAGCCAGATTTCCCAACAACATTTATTACATAGGGAATCCTTTCCCCATTGCCTGTTTTTGTCAAAGATCAGATGGTTGTAGATGTGTGGCATTATTTCCGAGGTCTCTGTTCTGTTCCATTGGTCTATATATCTGTTTTGGTACCAGCACTATGCTATTTTGGTTACTGTAGCTTTGTAGTATAGTTTGAAGTCAGGTAGTGTGATGCCTCCACTTTGTTCTTTTTGCTTAGGATTGTCTTGGCTATATAGGCTATTTTTGGTTCCATAATTCCATATGAAATTTAAAGTAGTTTTTTTTTTTTTTTTTTCTAATTCTGTGAAGAAAGTCAATGATAGCTTGATGGGGATTGCATTGAATCTATAAATTACTTTGGACAGTTTGTATATTATCAAAGTATTGATTCTTCCTATCCAGGAGCATGGAATGTTTTTCCATTTGTTTGTGTCCTCTCTTACTTCCTTGAGCAGTGGTTTGTAGTTCTCCTTGAAGAGGTCCTATACTTCCCTTCTAAGTTGAATTCCTATGTATTTTATTCTCTTTGTAGCAATTCTGAATGGGAGTTCACTCTTGATTTGGCTCTTTGTTTGCCTATTGTTGGTGTATATGAATGCTTGTGATTTTTTCATATTGATTTTGTATGCTGAGACTTTGCTGAAGTTGCTTATCAGCTTAAGGAGGTTTGGGACTGAGACAATGGGGTTTTCTAATTATACAATCATATCATCTGCAAACAGAGACAATTTGATTTTCTCTATTCCTATTTGAATACCGTTTATTTATTTCTCTTTCCTGATTGCCCTGGCCAGAACTTCCAATACTGTGTTGCATAGGAGTGGTGACAGAGGGCATCCTTTTCCCGTGCCAGTTTTCAAAGGGAATGCTTCCAGTTTTTGCCCATTCAGTATGATATTGGCTGTGTGTTTATCATAAATATATCTTATTATTTTGAGATATGTTCCATCAATTTATGTGGGTATGTATCCAGGAATGTATCCATTTCTTCCAGATTTTCTAGTTTTTTTTTTTTTTTTTGGTTTGTTTGCATAGAGGTGTTTATAGCATTATCTGGTGGTAGTTTGCATTTCTGTGGGATCAGTGGTGATATCCCCTTATTGTTTATTATTGTGTCTATTTGATTCTTCTTTCTTTTCTTCTTTATTAATCTGGACAGATATCTATTTATTGTGTTAATCTTTTCAAAAAACCTCTTGGTTTCATTGATTTTTTGAAGGCTTTTCATGTCTCTATCTCCTTCAGTTCTGCTCTGATCTTAGTTATTTCTTGTTCTCTGCTAGCTTCTGAATGTGTTTGCTCTTGCTTATCTAGTTCTTTTAATTGTGAGGTTAGGGTGTCAATTTTAGATCTTTCCCACTTTCTCCTGTGGGCATTTGGTGCTATAAATTTCACTCTAATACTGCTTTAGCTGTGTCCCAGAGATTTTGGTATGCTGTATCTTTGTTATCATTGGTTTCAAATAACTTATTTATTTCTGCCTTAATTTTGTTATTTACCCAGTAGTCATTCAGGAACAGGTTGTTCAGTTTCCATAAAGTTGTGTGGTTTTGAGTGAGTTTCTTAATCCTGAGTTCTAATTTGATTTCACTGTGGTCTGAGAGACTGTTTGTTATGATTCCCATTCTTTTGCATTTACTGAGGAGTGTTTTACTTCCAATTATGTAGTCAATTTTAGAATAAGTGCAATGTGGTACTGAGAAGAATGTACAATCTGTTGATTTGGGGTGGAGAATTCTGCAGATGTCTATTAGGTCCACTTGGTCAAGAGTTGAGTTCAAGTCCTGAATATCCTTGTTAATTTTATGTCTTGTTTATCTGTCTAATATTGATAGTGGAATGTTAAAGTCTCCCACTATTATTGTGTGGGAGTCTAAGTCGCAGCTTCAGCAGACTTAAACATTCCTGCCTTCCGGCTCTGAAGAGAGCAGTGGATCTCCCAGCACAGTGCTCAAACTCTGCTAAAGGACAAACTGACTCCTCAAGTGGGTCCCTGATCCCCATGCCTCCTGACTGGGAGACACCTCCCAGCAAGGGTCGACAGACACCTCATACAGGAGAGCTCCAGCTGGCATCTAGCGGGTGCCCCTCTGGGATGAAACTTTCAAAGAAAGGAACAGGCAGCAATCTCTGCTGTTCTGCAGCCTATGCTGGTGATACCCAGGCAAACAGGGTCTGGAGTGGACCTCCAGCAAACTCCAGTAAACTCGCAGCAGAGGGTCCTGACTGTTAGAAGGAAAACTAACAAACAGAAAGGAATAGCATCAACAACAACAAAAAGGATGTCTACACAAAAACTGCATCTGAAGGTCACCAACACCAAAGACCAAAGGTAGATAAATCCATGAAGATGAGGAAAACCAGCACAAAAAGGCTGAAAATTCCAAAAACCAGAATGCCTCTTCTCCTCCAAAGGATCACAACTTCTCACCAGCAAGCAAACAAAACCGGACGGAGAATGAGTTTGATGATTTGACAGAAGTAGGCTTCAGAAAGGGGGTAATAACAAACTCCTATGAGCTAAAGGACCACGTTCTTTTTTTTTTTTTTTTTTTGAGACGGAGTCTTGCTCTGTCGCCCGGGCTGGAGTGCAGTGGCCGGATCTCAGCTCACTGCAAGCTCCGCCTCCCGGGTTTACGCCATTCTCCTGCCTCAGCCTCCCGAGTAGCTGGGACTACAGGCACCAGCCACCTCACCCGGCTAGCTTTTTGTATTTTTTAGTAGAGACGGGGTTTCACCATGTTAGCCAGGATGGTCTCGAACTCCTGACCTCATGATCCGCCCGTCTTGGCCTCCCAAAGTGCTGGGATTACAGGCTTGAGCCACCGCGCCCGGCCTAAAGGACCATGTTCTAATCCAACTCTAGGAAGCTAAGAACCTTGAAAAAAGGTTAGACCAATTGCTAACTAGAATAACCAGTTTGGAGAAGAATATAAATGACCTGATGGAGCTGAAAAGCACAGCACAGCATGAGAACTTCGTGAAGCATACACAAGTATCAATAGCTGAATCAATCAAGCAGAAGAAATGATATCAGAGATTGATTATCAACTTAATAAAATAAAGCAAGATTACAAGATTAGAGGAAAAAGAATGAAAAGGAACGAACAAAGCCTCCAATTTTTCCCATGGAGCTGTTGTGGTCAGATAAGCAGCCAACTGCTGTTTGGACACGGCAAGTTTGGCTGCTGTCCCTCCTGGACTAAACAGGATTATGTGAAAAGACCAAATCTATATTTGATTGGTGTACCTGAAAGTGACGGGGAGAATGGAACCAAGTTGGAAAACACTCTTCAGGATATTATGCAGGAGAACTTCTCCAAACTAGCAAGGCAGGTCAACATTCAAAATCAGGAAATACAGAGAACACCAAAAAGATATTCCTCAAGAAGAACAACCCCAAGACACATAATCATCAGATTCACCAAGGTTGAAATGAAGGAAAATATGTTAAGGGCAGCCAGAGAGAGAGGTCGGGTTACTCACAAAGAGAAGCCCATCAGACTGATAGCAGATCTCTCGGCAGAAACTCTACAAGCCCTAAGAGAGTGGGGGGCCAATATTCAACATCCTTAAAGAAAATACTTTTCAACATAGAATTTCATATCCAGCCAAATTAAGCTTCATAAGTGAAGGAGAAATAAAATTCTTTACCTACAAGCAAATGCTGAGAGATTTTGTCACCTTATAAGAGCTCCTAAAGGAAGCACTAAATATGAAAAGAAAATCCGGTACCAGCCACTGTAAGGACAACCCAAAATGTAAAGACCATTGACACTATGAAGGAACTGTATACATTAATGGGCAAAATAACCAGCTAACATCATAATGACAGAATCAAATTCACACATAACAATATTAACCTTAAATGTAAATGGGCTAAATGCCCCTATTAAAAGACACAGACTGGCAAATTGGATAAAGAGTCAAGACCCATTGGTGTGCTGTATTCAGGAAACCCATCTCATGTGCAAAGACACACATAGGCTCAAAATAAAGGGATGGAGGAATATTTACCAAGCAAATGCAAAGACAAGAAAAAAAAAAAAAAAAAAAAAAGGCAGGGGTTACAATCCTAGTCTCTGATAAAGCAGAATATTCTTCCTTTTCTCCTTCCATCTTTATCCCTTTTACTCTACAATGTCCCACTCTGGCTTCTCTTTCTACTTTCTTACTAATCTTGCTCTGCACATACTACTTCTCCAGAGCCAATTTCCCAGAATAGAAGGGACTCCTTATCTCTAGGAGAAGAACTTTGTCCCATAGAGCTGTTGTGGTCAGATAAGCAGCCAGCTGCTGTTTGGACAGGGCAAGTTTGGCTGCTGTCCCTCCTGGACTAAACTAAGCAGCAGGAAAAGAGCCACCTTATGATGGAGCAGAGAGCCACAGCCAAAGCTGATAGTAGGGAATGTTTGGGGTGGGATAAACATTTCAGAGACTCTAAACCTGAATATGTTTTGCCTGAGTTCATCATTTTGTCACAGGTTTCTCTCTTTGGCCGCTAGTTAGCGTATTCCTAATGGGTTTACAATGGCAGCTAACCAAGTGCTGTCTCATGAACGTGAATTCTGAAAAAATAAATCGTCCTCCACAAGGCCTCATGAAATATCCCTCTATTAGCAATAAGCATCCCATAGTGTCTTATTATTGTTCTTTGCTGAAAAATGGCTCAGAATATGATTTATTTTCAACATTTCATAGTCCATAGAACTTTTCAAAATGATAAGTTAAATACTAGTGGTTCATTTTGTTTAGGTATGCAACAGGCGTTATAATTAAGGATTTATTTATGTATCTTATGCCAACAAAGATGATGCTTGTGACCCTACAGCTGTGTGTAGTTGTGGCCAAATCTGCTAATCACTGACCATTGCTTGTCACATCACTGTTTGCATACATACAGCTTAGCTTGAAAACTGAGGCCAGTGACTCTTTTCTGGCTGCCTTTCATTAACATTCTTTCATCTTCCCCCCTTGGATTAGGCCATTGCCAAATGTGGACAAAGCATGTGAAAAATTACAGAACTGTTTTATGGCAGGATTTTCTGAGAAGAGACTACATTAGTATGCAAATTATTAAAATGATTTGGATAGATCAATAGTTCTTAAAATTTAGTGTGCATGAGAATTACCTGGAGGACCTGTTACAGATTACTGAGCCCCACCCACAGAATTTCTGATTCAGCTGGTGTGTAAACGGGCATCCAAGAAGTTTTCTTTGTAACACGTCCCCAGGTGACGCTAATGATGCTGGTCCAGGAAAATACTTGGAGAATTCCTGAGATTGACAAGTCAACTACCACACATATGAATCAGCCCCCACAGGTATACCTCATGATCTGTTCTACTGTATGTTTGATTGCAGCAATCATTAACACCCAGGATCTTACCATCACTCATCACCCCTTCTGAATATCATTTTATAACTACAGAATGAGCTTCAGACTGTTTATGTAAGTTCATAACCTATTCTCATCCTCTCTTTCCATGGCATTTCTGGGATGTTTCACAGCGATTCATTTTCTCCACATAATGTGTTGTCTATGGCTTTTCTCTAAGAGGAGAACAGTTATGTCCTTTGAAGGTGGACTGGGCTATAGGAAATTGTTAGTGGCTCTATCTTTTGAATGGTGAGCTGGGCACACAGATAGGTCTAATCAAAATGCTTGATGGGAACTTCATGTCTATTATCTCAGTTCTGCTCATTGAGGTTAGGTAACAGAAATTCTGATTTTAAGTTTGGCTTGGGGCTTGAAGTCTCTGCTGTCTGATTGTAGGCCAGTTTGCAAAACAATGTATTGATTTTCTTAATTTTTTAAAATCTTTCTGTCTAGTCTGTAAAAGGTCTAACAAAGTCACTGCCTTTACTTTGAAGATGTTGATGAGAATATTTGCAGCATATGCGATCTGTCTGGGAATGTTGGTATTTGACAATTTTGAGTTGCACCCTAAGCCCTTGTCATTTTGTTACAATAATTAATTACTAGCTACATGTTATTTAGAAAGTACCATTGCCAGGAAACAAGGATAGATAAAAAGTATTCCTTGAAGAATGTTTGCAGAATAACTTTAAAGAACCAAAAGTAACTAGATTTTAAGTTCCTTGAGGGCAAGAACCATAGCATCCTTTCTTCTTAATCATTATATCAACAAATTTTTTTTTTTTTTTTTTTTTTTTGAGACGAAGTCTCACTCTGTTGCCCAGGCTGGAGTGCAGTGGCCTCATCTCGTCTCACTGCAAGCTCCGCCTCCCAGATTCATGCCATTCTCCTGCCTCAGCCTCCCCAGTAGCTGGGACTACAGTCACTTGCCACCATTGCCGGCTAATTTTTTTGTATTTTTAGTGGAGATGGGGTTTCACTATGTTGAATCCCTGCCTGCCTCGGCCTCCCAAAGTGCTGGGATTACAGGCATGAGCCACCGTGCCTGGCCTATATCAACAAATCTTAACTACATTTTGCTCTCAATACTCAAACTTAACCCATGTATTAAAAAGAAATGATATTTTCATTATCTTAAGAAAAAGATATTCTGAGAGACAATGTAGCTCAGCATTCCTAAAGTGTGATCCTTGGAAATTCAGTGTCTTAGAAATAATTTTAATCATAATAAATTTTTGTAGAATTCAGAATAAATATAACCAATCTCCTCTTTACTTAATCATAATATGCATAAGCAAAATAAAGATCCTAGGAGGTCCTGAAGAAAAAAGGTATAATAATATTTGTACCAGCTTTACTGAAGTAAAATTGACAAATAAAAATTGCATATATACTTAAGGTGCTCAACATAACAATTTTATATACATATTTATTGTGAAATGATTACCATACTCAAGCTGATTAACACATCCATTGCCTTATATAGTTATTTTTTGTATGTGTGGTTAAACACTTAATATCTACTCTCTAAGCAAATTTCCAGTATATAATATAATATTGTTTACTATAGTCACCATGCTGTATATTGTATCTCTAAAACTTATTTATGTTATAAATGGAAGTTTACTCCCTTTAACCAATGTCTCTTCATTTCCCATGCCACCAATGACAATATTTTAAAATCAAAACCATATATTTAGAATTGTTTAACCTAAGAATCTGCAAATGTATTTAAGCAAACATTGATATAGCATTTTTGAAAACAGGACCAGAGTGCAAACATAAGTAAATATTATTGAACACCTCTAGTACAATGCCCACATACACACACACACACACACACACACAGATTGTCAATCCACCCATCCAGTTAAGTAGCATTATCCCCTCTTTGCAGATTACAACACTACAAAATAGAGATGTTAATCAATTAACCTATGGTTTTCCACTCATGCATTGTCTCACTACTCATCAACAGAAATTGTAGCCCAGGGCTCAAAAATCTGAAAGGCAGCCAGAACTCTTGCTTAGGGCGTTTGCAACACATAGCCACAAGCATAGCAAAAGTTCATTTTTAAAAGAGTATGATAATATTACATAAGCATTATTGAAATAATCATCACAAACATGAGTTTTTAACTTCATTCACTTATTTTACAGATGATAACTTATATTTATTTCACCTTTCATAAGGGGTTCCCCCAAATCTTTGCAGTGTCTGCTGTTCCTCCTTCAAAATCCCACTTTTGAGTGTACATTTTTTTTTTTTTTTTTTTTTTTTTTGAGATGGAGTCTTGCTTTATCACCCAGGTTGGAGTGCAGTGACATGATCTCAGCTCACTGCAACTTCCGTCTCCTGGGTTCAAGTGATTCTCCTGCCTCAGTCTCTCGAGTAGCTGGGATTACAGGCATGCACCACCACACCTGGCTAATTTTTGTATTTGCAGAGACGGAGTTTCGCCATCTTGGCCAGACTATTCTTGAACTCCTGACCTCATGTGATCTGCCCACATCGGCCTTCCAAAGTGTTGGGATTACAAGTGTGAGCCACCGCGCCCAGTCACAAGTGTACATTCTTAAACTACCAACTTCTACTCATCCATCTCCTTTACTCTAAGCATTACTTCAGAATTTGTTACTCTCTTTAGACATTTCATTTATGCATCACATAACACTTTCATTGTTTATCACTCCCTCACCTCAGTAACTTCCAGTATCATAATCACTTCTTTGTAAATGCCCTCAATACCATTGCCCCTTTTTCACTCCAAATAGTTGTCTGACAAAACTCGTCCTTGCTATGTCCAAGTTATACCTCTCAAATGGGCATTGAGATTAAACTTCTATCTCCATCCCTTGTTAAATCTCCATTTCCAATAGAACTGTTGCATACCTGTGCTCGTTAAGCTTCCACATTCCTTTCTGGATCTTCACACTAAGTTGACATCCTCAGGTTTGTAATAAACAAGCATAAACAAAATGGCTTACCACCCTACTTTCATCCACTGTCAATGTTTTCTGTCTTTTCTTCTTTAACAGCAGAAGAAAATTGTCTACTCTGGACAGAGACAAACCCAACCATTAAGCCCCATATCTTAGTCTCTCATTTTCAAGGCTTTTAATGGAGCTGTTTTTCCTTCTTGTGTTACATATATTTCTGTTACTCAAACAGATTATTTATCTCAGTGTACTTTATGATTAACTTTAAATCATGTCATTTTCATGTCTCGGCCTTTTCCCTATGAAATATTCCTTGTCAGAGTCCCAGATGACTTCCATGCTGTCATAGCCAATAGTTACTTCTGCTGCTCTCAACTTCCCCTCAGCTTTCTTGATATCACAGTGTTCTAATTTTCTCCCTCACTGGCAGCTCCTTCTCAGGTTCCTTTGCTGCTTTTTCTTCTGACTTCTAAATATTTGAAGTGGTCCAGGGTTGAGACCTTGTCAGTCGCTGTTTCCTATCCATACTCTCTTCCAAGATTTTTTTTTTTTTTATATATATATATATTTTTGACATGGAGTCTCACTCTGTTGCCAGGCTGGAGTGCAGTGGCACGATCTCAGCTCACTGCAACCTCTGACCCCTGGGTTCCAGCAATTCTCCTGCCTCAGTCTCCCGAGTAGCTAGGACTACAGGTGCACACCGCCATCAGTTTTTTTGCTGATGGATTCAAAATTTGTTTATTAAGCTACTAACCTCCAGAATTCTAAAGCCAAATATCTAACCACCTATTGAGAACTCCATTTTTAACTCTATTATTATCAAGCTCAAACCGGGACTTTACAGAACTGTTTCCTTCTCAGTTTCCTCTATTAATCACACAAATATCAATCATTTGCGTAGGCAGAGTTTTACCCTGATTCTTCCATTTTCCCTAGCACTGGCTCCATCCAATACCTCAGAAATTCCTATTAGTTTTACTTCAAAATAGTCTTTGAACTTGTCCTTATTTCTTCCATATCTACTGCTGCCACCCAAACCAGGCTGCTGTCTCTTCCCTGGACTATTGCAATTGCCTTCTTATTTGATCCTTCTAATTTCATTGTCACACATACTTTATTTACATAGCACCAATCTAAATTAATCTTTTAACAATACGAATAATATCATGTCACCACCATACACAAACCTCGCAATTCCTTTTCATGGTGAATCAATTAAAATTCAAATTATTTATCATGGCCTCCACTGAAAGACATATATGATGTGACCCTTAGACACTTATATGATCTTACTGCATATAATTCCACTTCTCACTAAGTATGCTGTAGCTACATTAATTTTTTCTCAGGCTTTCAAGGAAGACAAATTCATTCCTTTTTTAGGCTCTTTGCACTGGCTGTCCTCTCTGACTGGAATGATAGTACGCTGTTCTCTGTATGACCAACTTCTCAGTTGATGTCTCAGCTAAATTGTGTGAATTTTTGTGTATGCCTCAACTGAAGGATAAGCTCTTCTCTAGTTTGTTATCTGATTTCATGTTGTGTTCTGTATGAAAGAAGAATTACAAAAGAATAGCCAGATAATGACAGGTAAAATACAAAGTGCTTTCAAAACACAAATTGCCTTATAGATGCATAAAAATAATATACAGCAAAGAATGCTGCTCTCTAATGGGAAGAGTCAATTGTATAAGGCCATTAAAAAGTAACTCAGACTCCATCATGTTAACAAAAAAGTAAAATTCCATTAGGCTATGGCTAAGAAGTCTCTATTAATTAAACACTACAGTACTTTTCTGCATACATAGTTCATAGAAACTCATGTAAAAAACTTCCTTTGAAGTAAGACAATGTAGATTGATTTTTGGCATATAATAAATATGACTTCTACCTAATGAAATAATGGAGCTAGTTTATGATCATCAATAGATGCTAAAATATTAGGAGAAATGTTGATATGAAAGTTTTTAATAAAAGATTTAGGCTAATAGATTTTAGCATTATTAGCCTAAATGTTCATATCAGTGTTAACATTACCAAAAGAGGAATCACTTCACATTATGTACCTCCTGATATCATGGGGAAAAACAAATAGAAAAAAAAAAAAGAAACCCACAAAATAACAAGAAGAATGGAATCACACTAAACCTCTAGATGTAACTACCACCTACCAGAAATATGTGGGGATAGAAGAACATGTGAAATTATACCACAAGCATATCTAGAGTGCAGGGAATTCTACAGCACAAACAACATACATTGTTATGGTTGGAAAAGTATTCAAGAGACATATCGAATTATTTTTTAAAAGTATATCACCTAATGTGAGTACAATATAAATACGATGAGAAGCCACTGGAAGATTTTAAGCATGGTAGTGACATGATTTGATTTAAGTTTGAAAAGATCACTAAGACTTCGGTGTGAAGTATAGATTGTGAGTTGTGACCATGGAAGCCTGGAGAATGGCAATAAAGCCATTATAGTAGGTGAGGTTGAGAGATGATGGCAGCTTGGAGATAAATATGAAAGGATATAATAGGTGTGTAATAGAAATAGCTAAGTCTACATGATAATATGGGTATGACAGAGGAACTTAAGTCACATTCTATATTTGGGACAGGAACAATGAAGTGTGTGGTGGAGACATTACTAAGATGAGGAACATTGGGGGAGGAGGAGGTTTAGGTATAGAAAAAAACAATCTTTAGACTTTGTTGCTTTGACATATTTACGAGCTATCAGTATAGCTGTCAAGAATGGAGGTGAATATACAAGTATGTATCTCAGAAGAATAGTTGAAATTCAAGCTTGATAATAGAGCTTGAATAATCCAGAAGACTTTTCTAGATCCAGTCTTCCTTGGTTATAACTCTTTCAGAAACCTTCCTTTCTTCCATGTATCCAGCCACCATTGTGGAAAAAAACAGAGGGAAAAATAGGAGATCTGAGAAAAAGAGGATTTTATATAATAAATTGATAAAGTACCCAAAACGTGTTTATATTTTTATGAGAGAAATATTAATAAATTGTTTCAACACAATTTTATTTTTAGTTTTATTTCTCGTTTTTCAGTTAGTGGGAATTCATTAATAATATCAGTTGGCTTAGAAATGATGGAGATAAATTTTTTTAAACATTGTTGCAAGACAACTTAATTCAGTTTGGCTATTTCGGTTATTTTTGATAAGCAGTAATGCATCCTTACAAATACAGGTGGCAGAAACTTTTCGTTTCCTCCCCCAAATTAAGTTACCTGGTGGTTTTAAAGCAAGTCTTCTCAGAATGAATTTTGCTATGTACAAGCCTCTTATTACTACATATATATGCATGTATCTCCACACGCATATATATTTGTGTATGTATAGGCACATACATAGGTATGTATAGGTGTGTATACATACATATACTCAGGTATGTATATACCTATGCACATACATAGGTATGTGTAAGTGTGTATATATGTATGTGTATTTATATATGTGATTATTTGCATATTTATTTACATATATTTATATGCATATAGTTATAATTGTACAAACTGTTGTTAATCATAGGCTTTCAGACATTTTGTAGAAAGATTTCAATAGGTTCAGGTGTGGTGGCTCACGCCTGTAATCTCAGCACTTTGGGAGGCTCAGGCAGGCAGATCACGAGGTCAGGAGATCGAGACCATCCTGGCTAACATGGTGAAACCCCGTCTCTACTAAAAACACAGAAAAAATTAGCTGGGCATGGCGGTGGGCGCCTGTAGTCCCAGCTACTCAGGAGGCTGAGGCAGGAGAATGGCATGAACCCAGGAGGTGGAGCTTGCAGGGAGCTGAGATGCCCCATTGCACTCCAGCCTGGGTGACAGAGCGAGAATCCTTCTCAAAAAAAAAAAAAAAAAAAAAAAAAAAAAAAAAAAAAAAAAAAAAAAAAGATTTCAATAGAAAACAATAATGCAATAATATTCTGACTGTAGGGCCTGCTAAACATTGCAACAGAATACTTAGTTAAAAGATATTTCTAGACTTAAAAAGTTACCCTGAAGATATTAAGCCTCTGTGTTCATTAGATTGTTATAACCCATTTAAAAAATTAGGCTCATCTGTAAAATATTTCTAGCCATTTATCTTGAAAATGACTCATTTTAAAAATTAAAAATTATTTCTAGCATTATTTGTACTAATTAATAGAATTTCTAGTACACATTTAAATATCAGTATTTGAAATTTGCCCATAGTTGCTTTTGGAATGTAGAAAGGTGATTATGATTTTTTTGAAATGCTAGTTTAACCTCATTTGATGTGTGGATTCCTGATAAACATACTTAAAAATGTTAACAACTACCTAGAGAATAGATACAAGTTAACTTATGCACAAATATACTGCATTTTCAAACTCAAAGTATACTAAAGTAAATTATAGAAATAACAATTGTTCAAGTTACAATATCTAAGTGGGTAACTTGGTTATAGACTTTTTTGATACATATAAATGGTAAGCTAGATTTTCCTCTTTTATTCTTATTCTTCCTAGTCAATGTAAAAGGTCTGATTATGTGAAGATAGACCACAAAATCAGGATCTCTTTTCCTTCTGATTTCATACTTCTTCTTTTCCCTTCTCTCTAATCTTTTCATCAGGCTCCACCCAGAATGAATAAATTAGAATTGAAAAATGAACAATTCATGGAAGAATCTGAAGAATTCAGACTCTGAGGATATGAAAGAAAAGCTAGACCACCTGTCATAACAGTCAAAACTGATCACTTAAAACTGTATTCACATTTATAATTCCCACATGTATAATTCTTTGTGTTAGAGTGTGTTATGTAAGAACTTTTTAAGACTCCATTGTTTTTCTCGTTC
Organism: Rhinopithecus roxellana; assembly: GCF_007565055.1. Taxonomy (NCBI): domain Eukaryota; kingdom Metazoa; phylum Chordata; class Mammalia; order Primates; family Cercopithecidae; genus Rhinopithecus; species Rhinopithecus roxellana. Next base: position 51,069,242 of record NC_044558.1, on the reverse strand, counting down.
GCTTCTTCCTGGTGAACATTTTGCTATCAACAGACACTCACCTAAATTTTGCCCACATCCCTTCTCTTTTGCTGTAGTGTCTAGGTTTGGAAACAAAATCCCCAGAACTTCCACCTCTGCCCAAGGAATCTGACAGGAATTACAAGGAGTTAGAGTAGAACTACAAAGTTAGAGGAAAGAGTTCACAAGAGATCACCCTCACTGGTGACACTGACTACAATTTGAATAAGGTTCCTAAAATCAAAATTAGTTTTGATAATTTAATAGATGGACTCACAGAACCCACTGAAAGCTATTATACTCACAGTTATGGTTTATTTCAGGGAAATAATACAAATGAGAACCAGCCAAACTAATAGGCACAGAATCTTCAAAGGTTCCAAAGGAAGCTTCCATTGTCATCAGGATGTTACCCTCTTGACACCAATGTGTGACAATACACTTGGAGGATTGCAAACAAGGGAAATTTGCCTGAGCTTCATTGTCCAGAATTTTTATTGGATTCTCATTATGTAGGCATAATTGATCGAATAATTTTCTACATGGTTTGACTCAGTCTCCAGCTCTCTGCACCCTCTTCCTGGAGGTCAGGCTGGTGTCATGTGGTCCACGAAGGCTCACCTTGAGTCTCATGACTATAAACTATCACTAGGTGTGGCCCGAGGGTCCCATCATGAATAACAAAGACACTCATCACTGAAGAACTTCCAAGGATTTGGAAATTGCCTGCAAGGATTCTGGGACAAGGCCAGACCTCTCTTTCCTTAAGGCCAAATTCTTTACTATACAGTCTAGCACACACCAAGCAAATACTGCTATGTTCTCTTTTCCTGGAATGCCCTTTCCATGGTTAGCTTTTTGTATTTATCCTGGACTGAAAATGAGTTAAAGGGCTTTCTATTTTTGATTCAAGCTTAGAGATATTAAAGGATTAAGATGTTACACTCTTTAGGAAGTGTTTTATGGAGCTATGCATTGTACTGAATTTATATTTTTGACAAGCATATTCTTCTTACTTAAAATCTCAAATGTCCCATGTATTCAGATGTAAACTTAATTACATTAGGCAGAGACCGTGTATTGAAAAGAGCAGTGAACTTAGCATATGAGGATCTGGCCTTCTGTAGTACTTACTGGATATACAATTTTGCAAGTCACCTATCCTCTCTGAACGTCAGTTTGGCTTTGATTTTTAAAATAGTAATAACAACAGTTATTTAGTATGAATGCAGAACATTTATGAAAACAGCTAGCTAATATTTGCTATATAGTAAATAGTTAAAGTTAAAAGAAAAACTCTTTTTTTGCCCAACCCAACTAAGCTTCTTTCTCTCTATTTATCATGCCTTAATGAGGATGATTGTTCTTGTTGCCTCAAGACAGTTCAAAGGTCAGGGCACAATTTTAGTGTTAAAAGACTAGTGCAGGTGCAACCATGTCTGATGTGAGTACCAACACTCTCCCTCCGATGCTGAGAGGAGATTTTGCTCATTGACCAAAACACTTTTCCTAGCTTAGACAAAGGCAAAGTATACATTGGTATTGAAGCACATAGGCTCTAGTATTAGGCTATTTAGGTTCAAATTAGTGCTATGTAAATAATGCAGACCTCGAAGAGCCCACAGTAATAGGTGTAAGCATCATCATTATCATCATAATCTTACATTTGTGGTAAAATTTACATTGGTTGAAATAATTTGTGAACCTCAGCAAGGAACTCAGCATCTTCACTAAGTTTCCTCCTATAATAATAGTTCCTAATTTATGAGATTACATAAATATGTAATATATACACAACATATTAAATGTATGTATACCTATATATATATATTATATATATGCATTAGTGTTACTGGAGGGTCCTTTCTCCCAGAGTTCCTAAGATGGTGGCGGTCACCTCCAAGATGGCGGCAGGCTGCTTCCAAGATGGTGTCAAGCCTCCTGTTCTCTGACCTGGGGTTCTTAGCCTCATGGATTCCAAAGAATGGAATCTTGGACCGTGTGGTGAGTGTTATAGCTCTATTAGAAGCTGTGGGTCATGGAAGAGAACCATGGAACGAGTGACTAGTGTTCAGCTCGATTAGGACTAACCTGGGCACTTAGCCATGCAGGAACAATGGCAAGCCTTTAGCCCAATCAGGAGCAGCAATGGGTGCCTTGCTGGATCAGGAGCACAGTGGACATCCTGCTGGATCCAGAGGGATATAGTTTTATGGAAGTCAGCGGGGGTCTGCGACAGCAGCAAACAGCAGTGGTGGACGGCCAGCGAAAGCTCAGCTCCAGCCCTAACAAACAACGGACCAGTAGAATGCAGTTGCAAGATTTAGTAGAGTGAAATAGAGTGAAGACAGAGCTCCCATACAAAGGGAGGGGATCCAAAGAGGATTGCTATTGCCTCCAATGCCTGGGTTTATATCCCGAACCTTGTCCCTCCCACTGTGCTCTCAGGCAATAGATGATTGGCTATTTCTTTACCTCCTGTTTTTGCCTAATTAGGATTTTAATGAGCTCTCTGACTGGTCGGGTGTGAGCTAAGCTGCAAGCCCCATGTTTAAAGGTGGATGCGGTCACCTTCCTAGCTGGGCTTAGGGATTCTTAATGGGCTGAAGAAATCCAGCTAGTCCTGTCTCTCATTAGAACAATGTCTGTATGTGCTTCCCTTTATATTTCAGAGAACTTCTCAGAATCCCGTTCAACTAAGCATTCTGGATAGGCACATAATTTAAGATGAATTTGCCATTCCTCAACTACAAGTTTTAACCATGTTAACATACAGTTAAGTCCTTTCTTTTTAAAGCACAAATGGAAATAACCATGATGTTAGTGCTTTGCAAAAAAAGGTAGGCCACTTAGCAACTCATACACTCACAAACTTCATTCTCCACAGATGGGGCAGACATTCCTGGGATGCTGATGCCAGCAAATTTAGCCAATTATATTTTAACCACCTATTAAACTCCTTGGAAACAAGATTTTATTTTAACTCAGTATGAAGATTATGCAAAATGGATCACAGATTTGAAGGAAATTATTCCTTCATGTACTATTCATGTACATGAAATAGTATACGAAGCTAAAGTCAGGGAAAGAGAATATAGAAAGAACAAATTTGGTCTTCAGCCCCACAGTGTGTCTTTGAATAACAGTTTTTTTTTTTTTTTTTTTTTTTTTTTTTTTTTTTTTTTAGATGCACAAACACATGGTATTGAAACACTTGAGATGGGAAAGTCAAAACTGTCTTGAAGTGAAGATAATATTGTGAAACAAACTCACTGCAGGGCTTCATGAGTTTAAAATTCTCAAATAATAACTTGTTGCAGCATGGAATGACTTAACAAAAAATTTCAGAGTTGAAGTATATAATTATTGTTAAACAGTTCTGCACACCAGCCTTTCCCATATTACTAGACTACAGAGATATAGTATTTGTTATATAAATTTGCAAAACATTGAATTGCTAGATGTCTGTCAACACATATTTATTGAAGGCTTCTTATGTAGCAAGCATTGCTCTAGGAACTAGAAATAAATGGATACACAAACAGATGTGGATTTACTCAGACAGTGGAAGGAGTAGACAGCAATTAATTGTGGAGTTAAGTTTAATGGGAATATAAGGAACAAGGGAGAAGGAAACAAGAACAAGCCTTAACCTACCCACAGAGGATTTACCTAAGAGGATTATATTAAAGCAAATACCTTAAGAATGGGTGGATTTGGCTAGGATAAACAAAGGAGGGAGGAGCACTTTAAATAGAAATGACAGGATAGTCAAAAGCCCTGTGGCAGGCAAGACCATGCCCTGTCAAAGGAACTGAGCAATGCCCAGTAAGACCCGTGTAGTAAAAATCAGATTATAAGAAGACAGGATGGTAAACTGTATAGTCCACAGACTGTGCTAACAAAGTCCACAGAGCTTTATAGCCCATGCTTCAGTTTTGAGTCTTCTTTGTATACAAATGTTGTAAAATAACTTATTACTTAAAAGCAAATACCAGGAATCCTAGTAGGCACAAAAATGTTCTTGTTTGAAATAAAAATGCAAAATAAAACTTTGAAACGTTCTCTTAGGGTAGAAAGTAAGTCTCCCCGCTGCTTCTAAGAGTTAACTGTTGTGGGGCCCATGCTTAAGAACAAGAGGAGCCTAACATTTACAGGTCCCAGATCAAAAGTACAAATGGACACCTACATACGTTCTTATGTCTAAATATTTTAAATAGCAGAGTGGGGATGTCAACAAGATGTGGAATAGGACTTTCCAATGCTTATTCCTTTAGAGAAACAACAATTCAAACAACTATCCAAGCACAAAATAACTTCACAGGAACTAAAGAAACAAGGTGAGGGATTATAGCACCTGGGTGTTGCACAGAAATAAGAAAACATGCATTCAAGAGTGTAGGAAGGCATAGTTTTATATTATCCCTGTCACCCTTCCCCCCAACCCCACAAAGCACAGTGTGGAGTTACATACCTTCCATGTGGAGAAAGGACAGTGAAATAAGCACTGGACTTTGCATTGTATCCCAACACTGGTCCCATTGCAGTAAAACTCAACACTGGGCAGGCCCCCATGCCACCAACTGAGCCTTCAGTGCCATGATGAGTCCTTGATCTGCTGGGCAAACTGAGTCACTCACTGCCCCACCACCAAGCTGATCTCAGAAACCTCAAGCTATGAATTACTCCTGGCATCAGACCAATTCCCAAAGCCGTAGACATAAGACCAACACCCAGATACCCAGCCTCCTGGCTGGTCCCTGTAAATACAAAATGCAGGCCCATCCAGCACTTTGGCCAAACCCAATGCCAGGTCAGCACCCCTGGCCTCAAATATCAGGCAGGTACTATAGACACAGGCTCAAGGCCTGCCAAGTGCCAGGCTGGTCTCTTCAGCCCCATCTTCCAGATCATTCTCTGTGACCCCAAACTCCAGCAGACCCAGAATCTCAGCTTGCCAAAGTAGACCCTAGCACTGGACCAGCTGCCCTAGGCCCAGGCTCCAGGATCATTATTGTGTACCAGGTCCCAGGCTGGCCCGTGATGACCCAGGACCCAGGTCAGCTCTCCAGAACCTAGTCTCCACGCCAGCACCTGCACACACAACCTCTATGCCAGTGGACACAGGCTCCAGTCTGGTTTCCATGGTTCCAACCTTCAGGTCAGCCCCAGTAACTCCAGGCATCAGGCCAGTGCCCATAATCCTAGGTTCCAGATCATCCCTTATATACCTAGGCTCTGTGTCAGCCCCAACACTAGGCTGTCCCCAAGCTCCAGACTAGTTTCAGGGTCCCAGGCTCCAGAGGACCCAGGATGTAGACCTGCTCCAGCAGACGCAGGGTCCAGACTCACCTCATTAGATCCTGGTGCCAGAGACCCCATGGACTGAGACTCCAAGTCCACCCCTGCAGACCCAGAATCCAGACTTGCCCCCCTAGACTCAGGTTCCAGTCCTGCCTCTTTACCAGGTAAAACCTTGTGGACTCAGACTATAGGCCTATTCCAGAATATACTAACAGAATAAGGGGCCCAGGAATAAATCCATGCATTTATTATCAATTCATTTTTGACAAACGTGCCAAAATACAGAATGTGGAAAGGACAGTCTTTGTAATAAATGAGGTTGAGCAATTGAATATCTACAGGCAGAAGAATAAAGTTAGACCCATATCTTACACTATACACAAAAGTCACTCAAAATGTTATAAAGACTTAAATATAAGCATAGAAACTGCAAAACTATTATGTTGGTGCAAAAGTAATTGCAGGTTTTGCCATTAAATGTAATGGCATAAACGGAAATCCCTTTTGCACCAACCAATACTAGAGGAAAACAACAGGAAAAACCTCCACAACATTAGTCTGGGCAATAATTTTTTTGATATCAACCCCAAAACAAAGACAACAATAGCAAAAATCGGCAAATAGAATTACACCCAACTAAAAAGCTTCTTCAAAACCAAGGAAACAACAATCGAGTGAAAAAACAGCATACAAAATGGGAGATTGCAAACCATGCATCCGATAAGGGGTTAGTAGCCAAAATATGTAAAGAAACAACCTGATTACAAAGTGGACAAAGGATTTGAATAGATATTTCTCAAGGAAGACACACTGATATGGTTTGGTTCTGTGTCCTCACATAAATTTCATCTCAAATTGTAATCTCCATGTGTTGAGGGACAGGCATGGTGGGAAGTGATTGAATCATGGAGGCAGATTTCCCCTATGCTGTTCTCATAATAATGAATGCGTTATCATGAGACCTAGTTGTGTGATAAGTATCTGGCACTTCCCCCTTCTCTCCTTCTCCTGATGACATGTAAGACGTGCCTTGCTTCCCTTTTGCCTTCTGCCATGATTATAAATTTATTGAGGCCTCCCAGTCATCCAGAACTGTGAGTGAATTAAACCTCTTTTGTTTGTAAATTACCCAGTCTCAGGTAGTATCTTTATAGAAGTGTGAAAATGGACTAATACACACACAAATGGCCAAGAGAGGCATATTTAAAAAATGCATTTTCTAAAGGAAGACCACTGACTCCAGGTGGGCACATCCCAGTGGGCCTGCAGATTTCTTACCACCTGGATGGGGACTTGGCCAGAGGAGGAGATTCATCTAAAGTGAATGAGTTTTATGCCTGAGTCATATTCCATTATATATATTCCATTAAATATAATGTGTATATATAATGTAGATATAATGTATATATAATGTGTGTATATATAATGTGTGTATATATACACACATACATATACACACACATATTCCATCATATATATATTCATATTCCATCATATATATATAATATTCTATCACATATATATATTATACATAGATCACAGTTTGTTTATTCACTCATTGATCGATGGGCATTTGGGTTGGTTTCACAATTTTTAATTTGTGAATTGTGCTGCTATAAACATGTGTGTGCAAGTATCTTTTTCATATAATGACTTCTGCTCCCCTGGGTAGGTACTATTATTCTAAGTGACGTAACTCACGAATGGAAAATCAAACATCGTATGTTCTCACCGATATGTGGGAGCTAAGCTCTAAGGACACAAAGGCATAAGAATGATAAAATGGACTTTGGGGAATTAGGGGGAAGAGTGGAAGGGAGGTGAGGGATAAAAGACTACAAATATGGTGCAGTGTATTCTGCTCGGGTGATGGATGAACCAAAATCTCACAAATCTCCGCTAAAGAACTTACTCATGTAACCAAATACCACTTGTACCCCAATAACTTATGAAAAAAATAAAGTGAATGGCTAAGGGAGTAACAAGTGGGATTTTTTTTTTTTTTTTTTTTGGTATAATAAAAGGCAAATGATTTTCAGTTAAATCTGGGAAGGAAAGGAGTAAAAAGATATGAGAGAGTAAGATAAAAATGAAAACCAGAAAGATAGTAGAATTCTGGGATTAAATGAGGTCCTCGGGCTTTACAATTCATTTTTTCATTAAAAAAATATATTGCAGAAGGTTGAGCAAGATGGCAGAATAGAAGCCTATACCATTTCCCCCTCTCCCCCTACAGGAACACCAGATTTTAACTACTATCTGCACACAGAAAGGCAGCATCACAATCGCAGTACTTAGTTTTTACTTCGTGTTGCTGGAGGAGGCATTAAAAAGAGTGAGGGAAACAGTCTTGAATCACTGATGCCACCCCTCCTCCATGCCCCCAACAGCAGCCATGTGGCACCGAGTCTGCACACTTGGGGAAGGAGAGTGCAGAAACTGGGAGACTTTCCGATGAACTCAGTGATGCAGACAGCAAAGCCATGTTTGGCTAAGCCAGCAACTGCACACAAAGGGAGCATTTGGACCACACTTAGCCAGAGGGGAATCACCAATGCAAGCAGTCAGAACTTGTGTTTCTAAGCAAGCCTCACCACCATGAGCTGAAGTGCTCTGGAGTCCTAGGTAAACTTGAAAGGCAGTCTAGGACAAAAGAACTGCAATTCCTAGTGCTAGGCTGGGCTCAGGGCCAGTGGACAAGGGTAGAACGTGGTCTATGGAAACACCAGCTGGGTTGGCTGAGGGAGTACTTGGACCCTTCCCCTTCCCCTAAGCCCAGGCAGTATAGCTAGCAGCAACAAAAGTGACTACTTCCTTTTGCTTATGGAGAGGCGACAGTAAAGAGGATTTTTGTCTTGCATCTTGGATACCAGCTCAGCCACAGTATTATAAGGCACCAGGCAAAGTGATGAGGCCCCCATTCCAGGCCCTGGCTCCTGGAAGATATTTCTAGACACAGGCTGGGCCAAAAGGAAGGAAGGAAGGAAGGAAAGGAAGGAGGAAGGAAGGAAGGGAGGGAAATGAAGGAAAGAAAGAAAAAGAAATGGAAAGAAAGGAAAGAAAGAAAGAGCGCGAAAGAAAGAAAAGAAAGAAAGAAAGAAATAAAGAAGAAAGAAAGGGGGGAGGAGGGAATTTAGTGCAGGAAGTGAGTGAACATGGTTATTTTTCTGATTGCGGTCGCATCAAGACTAACACTACCAAAACCATACGAAACGTCACTGCCCTTCCATCAGGGTCACCCCCCCAGAAATTACCCCCTCCTCCCTCAGAACGCCCTCCTCCCTCCCCCCCTCCCCCAAATAAGAACAGACACTAGATAGAGATCAGAGTAGACAACAAACATGCTTTTCTTACCTCGTTAAATAGCCCCCCCTCCGACCAATCTACAGAGTTACTACCCTCAAGAGAAGGTAGAGAAAGATGTGGGGTAGTTTTGCGATTTTCAAGCCTTAACAGAGGACTTTCCAAACCTAGAGAAAGATATCAACATTGAAGCATAAGAAGGTTTTAGAATACCAAGAAGATTTAACTCACTTATAAGTGGGAGGTGAATGATGAGAACACATGGACGCATTGGTGGGAACAACACACACTGGGGCCTTTCTGGAAGGGTGTGAGGAGGGAGAGCATCAGAAAGAATAGCTAATGTATGCTGGGCTTAATATTAAGTGATGGATTGTTCTGTGAAGCAAACCACCATGGCTCACATTTACCTATGAAACAAACCTGCAGATCCTGCACATGTAACCTGGAAGTTAAAATAAAAGTTGGTGGAAAAAAAATTAAAAATTAAAAAAAATTGTACTTTTGTGATGTAAGCCCTTTTTCAGCCTTCTCCAATAAATCTTGAGTAACATCAATTATATCAATATTTGAAAATGACAAAGAGGGCTCAGGGAAGTTATATATGTAAGTAAGATTGCTTGACACAAAAATAAACCAATTAGATGCATTGGCAACTATGGATACTTGAGACCAAAGGCTATTTTACATATATTTTAAAATCTTTTAAAAAATACCACATTCCAAGCAAAACATGTCTCTTTGTATGATATGGTAATAAACAAGATAGCTGACAGTTATTAAATATTTACTATGTGCCAGAACATATTCTGAATGCTTTGCATGCACTAATTTACTTATTCATCATAGCAAACCTATGACTAAGGTCTATTGTTTTCTTCATTTATAGATGAGGAAACTGTGACACATTAAGGTTAAATAAATCTATACAAAGTCATACTTGCGGAAAGTAGAGAGGCAAATTTAAATTCAGGATGTCTGTCTGTAGAACTTCTGCTCGTATTTATCAGGCTGTATTGCCTCTCGCTGGTTACTGGGAGGGATATTTAGGTACCAAATCTGCATAAGCAGCTGAAATTCACGTTATGGCCAATGAGGCACAGACCTAGGTCAACAAAGACTGGAATACAAGTGTCAGGAAACATGATGAAATGTTGGGTACCTCAGTTTTGTCCATCTCTCAAGGAGCTGCACTTGTGCATCTGACAATGAGATAAGCTCCTGAAGGCAATGGGATGCCATAAAAAGTTTTAAGTAGGGGGATAACAAATTTAAAATTACTTTGTATAAAGATTACTTGGATTGCAGAATGGTTGCTTCAGGAATAGGGATAAAGGTAATGAACCCATTGGGATGCTATTGTCATAATCACGTTAGAGATATTAGTGGTTTGAATGGAGTTGAAGAGATATAGCTGCAACTGACAGGAATATGGGAATAGATGTTTTATTGGTAGTGAGGAAGAAGTTGGTACCAATGTAATATCCAGGTTTCTAGTTTGAGCACCTGGGTGGATTGTGATGTCATTTACTAAAAGAGGACACTGAATAAATGGATTTTACAAAATAGTCCATGACTTTGCAGCTTGTGGTACGTGGAGAACAACTCTGAAATCAAGTAAACAAAGATAAAAACTGCTCATTGGCCCAGTTTCAGTCACAGCAATGTTGGCAAAGTGGGAGGGATGAATTAGAGATTCTCATGTCAATGGCTAGCCATTTCAAAAAGAAATAATTATCATCAGCAAATGAATATTTGAACATTTCTACATAGGGTTGTCTGAGAAAGTGTTGCTGACAGTTGGGTTAAAGGAGGAGCCTTGGAAGTTAAGGAGTGGTTGAAAAGCTAGACACCTCAGAGAGCAATTTCCCTAGTGTTTACTTTTCAAAGAGGAAGTGAAACCTGGAGCCAGGCAGCCAGTCATTTACATTGCAATGGAATGCAAATTACTAGAGAAGAAAGGTTTTACTCCCTCTCTCAAGAGAAGAGGGGCAGCATGTAACCTGTATAAACACCAGAATTTAATTTCAGGGTGTTTCTCCTGCAGAACAGACCCCTGTATGTGCAGGCCTGACTCGGACACTCACGTTTTCACCTGGGGAGCACCAGGCATTGGAAATTAATGTGGTAGTTATAAGTTATAATAACACTGGTCTCTGTCCCACAAACCTCCTGCTCACTTGCAGCATAACAATGATTGTGTTTTATGATTTAATGATTTTATTAAATGATTATTTAGTGTTTATATTTCAGCACAAATACAAGCATTAAAAACTTTTCAGTTGATTCTCTATGACTTTTGTCTTGCAATGTATCATCATATGTCTGTGCTTGGAAAAGGTAGGGGATGTGGGTAACAGGCAGACTGGCAACTTGAATTATCTTGCAATGATTAACAATGCAATAATTACTAACTTTTATTAAGCAAAACTACTTTGTGTTTCTTGACTCATTAATTCAATCAATAGAGCAACCGTGTGAAGTAGATGTATTTCATCCTTTTACTACTAAAGAAGCAGGCTCCTATAGGTCACAAAATTTACCTGCTTGATGGAGTCAAGGATAAAGCCTGTGTCTGACTCTTAAGCTCTCTTAAGCAGCACATTATATTGTCTCTCAGGTAAAAAGGCTGTATAAACAGAAGTCGGAGTTTATAGAATTTGCACCAACTTCAGATACTGCTATGATAGAGTCTGTTACAAATCAAGAGATTTATTGTTTTGTTGAAGTTCTAGAATGTGCAAGTAAACTTAGCTGTCTAATAAAGAAGGAACAAGACTCTCTTTACTGATGTCTCCATTCCCTCCTCCATCCCACTACTGAAAAAGTTGCTTCTCTGCCTCATCCTCTAGATTTGTACCTAGCCATATGAAGTGAATCCTTATGCATTATTTTTCTGTAACATTACCTGTGCCAGCTGTTGAAGACATTCTGCTCACAATGCTGCTTCAGAGGGTCACCTGAATGCCAGGTGTATAAATAACTGGGCAATTGATTATGCCAGTGTTAGTTCTATAGACTTTTATTCTCTGACTCTATATCACTCAATACTTGAAAAAGAATATGTAATATATGTATGTTCATACATTCGTAACTATATCTCTGTCTTGTATATAAGAAATGTATGTGCGTATATATAAAGTCTAGTTTGCATATTTATCTACTTAATCCTTAATACTACTTCTATGCTGCCCTGGATCCAGTGAGATGGACATTTCGGTTCCTCAAAGCACCCTAAAGCTACTAGAACAGGTGAAGCCAGGATATTAATTAAGTTTAGCCCAAGACCACACTCTTGACAGGCCAAAAAAAGTTACCATTAGCTCCACTGTCTTGCCATTCATTTTCCCACTTGAAATTATGCTAGATAATATTGCTTGATAGAGTTTGTCAGATAAAGTTACATGATATGTATATCCCAATAATTCTATCTGCATGTTATAATATGTATTGAATAATAGGATTCCCCTCCCATTATTGAATCAATTCCATGTTGCTTCAAGTAATTTAAAGTTCCATAAAGTTGAGATACTCAAGTGGAACTCCTCTATTTTTTTTCTGCAATAGATAATCAAAATGCTAATAATGAAGCCCAAACAAAATAAGCCCAATATATAATAAGCCCTTCTACTCTGTTTTCCTAGAAAAGTTAACGTCATCAAATCTTTCTTTTTTCTTTCTCCTCACATTGAAAATAACTGGAGAGGCCTTATCCTAGGACTATCCTTAGCTGACTTCTCCTAGACCTGAAATAGCGTGTTTAGATTCTTCAGGTTCTTTATTTAATTCATTATTTTCCAGAGTGGATGTGGTTTATGTTTCTAAAGTTTGAAAACTTAGAAAACAAAAATAAAACTCTAGGAACAAACTGTCAATTACGGGTGATACAATATGATAACATCCCCCAAGCAAAACATTCATGTAACCCTACACCTATCACAGTGGCGGCTCTACTAGGAGACATAAGCCCAGAGATCAGTGTATCTGGAGAAAAGGGCTGACAGAGAGAGCAGGAAAGAAAAAATGAGAAAAATCTTGGTTTCAGGTTGGCTATCCTGAAAGTCTATCCATGCCAGTTCAGATAACTATTTGCACACTGAAGTTTCGTGCTCCCCTTCAATGATGAAGAGCTGTTGCTGGGATGAAAAAAAGAAAAGCTCAGCCGAGGACTATGTTTCCCAGTTCCTCCAGCATGCAACTTGGGTAACGTGATGAATATTTTAGATACAATGTGGTCAGAAGTGGTGTATGCCTCTGCTTAGCTTGTCCCATAAAAGATTCCTGTACAATCCTCCACCCTCCCTCTTTCCTTATTCCCTAGCTGAATGGAGAAGATTCTGAGGCTTGATATGGGAGAAAGGACATAAGTAGAAGAAACACTGTGGAAAAACCATGAATGACCGTATGGAAAGTCATCTACCCACTAGGAACATCTCATTAAATTGTATTTGAATGACAATTCATCTAACATTCGTCTTAAGACCACAGCTTGTGAATTTAGAAGTAATTTGGTAGAAATCATTCATCAAAAGGTTATTTTGGATTCTGTTTCTATATCTTAGTAATGTAACTTACATCTATAAAAACTGCCTCTTCTCTTAGAAAACAACATCTGAAACACTCCTAACTTATAATATTTTGCATTTTGCAAAGGTGGCTAATCTAATTCCTGTCTTCCCTGTGGCTCTGTTTGCCATCTTAGTGTCCTTTTATATTTTAAAGCTATTAATTCTAGTTTCCCTTTTATCTCTCTCTTTTAGACACTATATATGGTTCTTTATAGGACAACAATATTCTCTCTCTTATAATCTGAGTACTCCACTTTTAACAGGAACTCTTCAAGAAGACCACAGTCATGTGTCACTTAACAAAGGGGATAAGTTCTGAAAAAATGCTTTTTTAGGTGATTTCGTTATTGTGTGAACATCATAGAGCGTACCTGCACAAACTTAGATGGGATAGTCTACTACACACCTAGACTATATGGCATAGCCTACTGCTCCTAGACTACAAACCTGTACAGCATATTACTGTACTCAATACTATAGGCAATTATAATACAATCACAAGCATTTGTGCATCTCAACATAGAAAAGGTACAGTAAAATATGGTACCAAAGATTAAAAATGGTATAACTGTACAGGACACTTACATAAATAGGGCTTGCCGAACTGGACCTTGCTCTGGGTGAGTCAGCGAGTGAGTGGTAAGTGAATATAAAGGTCAAGGACATTACTGTATACTACTGTAGACTTTATAAACACTGTACGCTCAGGCTACACCAAATGAATTGCATTTATTTATTTGTTTTTATTTACTTTTATTCTTTGTGACAGCATCTCCCTGTTGCCCAGGCAGGAGTGCAATGACACAATTATGACTCACTGTAGCCTCAATCTCCTAGGATCAAGTGATCTTCCCACCCCAGCCTACGAAGTAGCTGGGAACACAGGTGTGTCCCACCAAGCTTGGCTAATTTTCTAATTTTTTTGTAGAAATGAGGTTTTCCCATGTTGCATAGGCTGGTCTTGAATTCCTGCACTCAAGCAATCCTTCCACCTCAGTCCCTCAAAGTGCTGGGATTACAGGCATGAGCCTCCCTCTGCACCTGGCTTTAAAAAGTTTTCTTTCTTCAGCTGGGTGCGCTGACTCACGCCTGTAATCCCAGCACTTTGGCCGGATCACGAGGTCAGGAGATCAAGACCATCCTGCCCAATATGATGAAACCCCATCTCCACTAAAAAATACAAAAATTAGCCAGGCATAGCAGCACGTGCCTGTAGTCCCAGAAACCGGGAGGTGCAGGCCACATTGAGCCGAGATCGCACCACTGTACTCCAGCCTGGGTAACAGAGTGAGACTCCATCTCAATAAAAAATAAAAATAAAAATAAAAAGTTTTCTTTCTTCAATAATAAATTAATTTTAGCTTACTGTAACTTTTTTACTTTATAAATTTGATAAACTCTCCAGCAGTCCTCTTCCCCATTCTTCAAGTCTATTACATTAAAGAACAACAACAATAACTTGTTTCCTAAATTGATCTTTTTCTTAGGGCTAACACTTTTTCTGATCAGAGTTTCTTCTTTCTGTTTTCTCTTTTGAGAACATATCTTTGTCTTGCTTATGTAGGTAGCAATATTTTGCCTGTATGGTTATATTTAGAAAGAAATATAATATTTGTGGCTTCTGAGTCTGAAAAAAATTCAATTTTCAAAAATTATATTCTCAGAGTAATTCTCCCTTGAAGGTCAATTTCACATCTATGCGGGCCATGTGCTCCAACTCCCATGCTTCTGTGAGATCCACTTTCAGTGGATCTTTCCTTCAGACTCCAGTTCCATACATTTGCCTGGCATATTTTTTCCATAGCTTGGACCATTCTAGTTTTCTTGTTTAAAAAAATCTTATGTGACCTTGAAATTCACTGAAAAATGCCTGAATTATACATTTGCAAGCCTCTTTTATCAAAGCTCTCAATTTCTGTGGTTGTTAACAATACCTCTGTACATTTTCACATTTTCATCTTCATTCACTTTAAAATACTCGGCTACGACACATATACACACACACAAACACACACACAAACACACACACACAAACATGTATGCAAAAAGTAAATTAATCAAATATATAATTTTAGATCAATATTTTTCTAAATATGACACATGGGTTATCTGTATTAAAATTACCCAGAATGCTTATTTAAAATACAGATTTCTGAGCCCCTACCAAGACTGATTGAACCAGAATTTCCTCAGCCTCCAAAACTACAATTTTAAAATCAGATATTCCAATAATGTTTATGAATTCTGTAATTAAGGAACTACTGCTTTTATGTATTTACTTTAATATTAAAGGAATTGTGTTTGTGGAAAGAAGTTTTTATTTTAATTTTTTCTCTGTGTATAGAGAAACAGTATCTCTGTTGAATAAACATAAATTTATATAAGCAGACATATGAACATAACTTTTATGCTTTTGGTAGTTATTAAAATATGCTGTTTTAATCATGCATTCTAGTAATAAGCTTAGTGCATTAACATTCAGAGAGTAAATGACAGAAACATTTTTGTTCTGTACTCTAAAATTATTATCTTTGGTGTTTGAGAACAGATTCATTTAACAGCCGTTAAAGAGTGAGAAAATATACAGCTTTAACCTACATTGAGAGGTTAAAAATAGAAATTCCAGCAAATACATTTAAATATATGTATCACCAGACACATATTTCAGGCAAACCCCTCCCTCCTTCCTTTAAAAATAATATGGGAGAAACTATTGCATGCAATTTGATGTTTTAGTTTTGATTTTTAAGGACCATTTACTTCCTTTTCTACATGTCAAAAGTCAATTAATATTTATATAAATTTTGCAGTAAAGCTCTTCTTCCACATATATTTCTCTTTCAATTATAATTTAGTGGTCTCACCTACACTCTGCATCTGTCTCTCTGAAAGGTGCATTAGTGCACAGCAGTTACACAGTAGAATAGGACAATGTGAACAGAAGTGAATTTCTCCCACTATACTGAGCATAATATGGACATTCAGTACTGGGATGGATCCCATTCGGAGAAGGTAGCTCCTCAAGGTTTTATGTGCTGGGGATGGTAGGAAAGTTACCCAGCTACCCAATAAGAAATATTCCAGGTTATTTTAGTTTGGGTTGTAGCTGGTAATGAGGACCACACTCTTTCAGGTTGGACCGCTTGCCTTGTTCATATTCACATATCCCACCACCATCCACACATAAGACCTGAGTACTAGACAAGAAGGGCACTACTGCAATCTTTCCACAGCAGGTTGGGTATGTTCATAGGAGGTTGGGAGAATAACAGGGATAAGATTTGTCTCTGTGTCCACAGAGACTCCAAATAGGCTACCTTAATCTTCGTTGAGAAAACATTTTTCTTCAGGAGTGTTCCCCAGCACTCAGTATTATTAGAGAAACTGCGCTTGAAGGTGAGATTTTCAATATTAAGATGTTTAATATGGTGTTTAATATAATGCATATGTCTCAAAGGAGCCTCAGCCCTTTTCTTTTCTAGGCTAACAGGTCATACTTCTGGATTTTATATGCCACCACAGATGTGATCAACCAGTCCACTCACCATCACTTCATCCTATCCAATTGATAATGCTACTTAAAATCCAAATCCACACTTGCATCTTCACAGCAAAACAGTTTATATTTTGGAGTCTAGACATTTTTATTATTTTCCCAATAAAATGATGGTGACAAAAAAAGGGGAGTCTTAAAAATCTAGGGAACAAGTCCCAGGGGAAATTGTAGGCTTGTTCTTTAGCGTCAACACTCTGCTCTGGCCCTTTTCTGGACAGTATTTTTATTTGTTTGATTGTTCATTTGCAAATAATGCAATTCTCCATTCTCTTTAATGTCAAACTGACCATCCTTCACAGAAGTCAAACATTTCCTCTATTTCTTGAGGGGTACAGGATGAGCAAGAGAGGACAGGGTTTAGTGGAGTTGGTCTTAATTAAATGTGCACAATATAGTACTAGAAAAACATGCTATTTTTTCTTATCACCATTACTTAGATAAGAATTTTTAATATTAAGCACAGAATCAGATATAAATTCTTATCTATGTAATTAAATGTGACATTAACATTTGAGATAAACGTAAGGTCATTTTTTTTTTTTAGCTTTTTTCAAAATGAAGAGATGGCTGATATAAAGGTAAGTTTCATGGGTATCAAGTAGGTCATAATAAAATTCTCGAATGGACAGAAAACTTAACATTTTCTGTTATAAAATCTTTCTTTCATAGTTTTTTTTTTTTTTTTTTTTTTCAATTCTTGGTTTTGTTGTTGCTTCTTGGCATTATTAAATACTTCAATGCAGTAAACTCTTCTACAATTACATAAACTCTATACAGTGAGGTTTGGAAAAGGTATGCCAAGACGTGCTTCCAGTCATAAGAAAGTCAACCACTGTGTGAAATGAGGATTAGAAACTAGATTTTCTGATATATTTGTACAGGGTATTTGCTACCTAACAGGGCATCTTTTTATTTATCTTTTTATCTTTCAAAATATGAGGCATTTTCCACTGTTAGTGAAAAAAAAATTTTTTTAAATCATTACATGAGAGAAAATGTTATCAATATGATAGTTAAAATATTGTAATGACCAACATAGATTTTAAAGGGTGACATCGATTTATGTCATGCAACTACGTACAATTACAAATGTAGTTAGCATTTTTTTACCTATTGGTCTGTTACAAATCTTAGTTACTTTTATTTCTCACAGAAGGTGGGTTGGGCTGAGATCTCTCATATAGCTGCTGTAAGATGGTAACTGCAGGAAGAGTCATCTTAAAACAACTAATGAGGTAATGAGGGGCTGGGTACGGTGGCTCACGCCTGTAATCCTAGCACTTTGGGAGGCTGAGGTGGGTGGATCACTTGAGGTTAGGAGTTCGAGATCAGCCTGGCCAACATGGTAGAACTCCATCTCTACTAAAAATACAAAAATTAGTTAGGGATGGTGGCAGGCACCTGTAATCCCAGTGACTCGGGAGGATGAGGCAGGAGAATCATTTCAATCCGGGAGGCAGAGGTTGCAGTGAGCCAAGATCTATCGCCCTACCGTACTCCAGTCTGGGTGACAAAGTGAGACTCTGTCTCAAAACAAAACAAAACAAAAACCACAAAACACCAAGTTAGGGTGGATATTCATGATGGCTTCTTCATTCTCAAGACTGGCCCTCAACTGATACAGCTGAAACAGCTGGAAGTTAGCTGACTGCCTTTTGATTTACATGTGGCCTTCAACATGATAAGCTTGGACTTCTTCACAGCATGGTAGTTTCACTGTAGTAAAACTACTTACATGGTGGCTGACTTCCACAGAGCAAGTATTTCCATATACCCAGATGGAAGCTATGATTTCTTATTATCTGACGTTGGAAGTCACACATAATTCCTATCACATTCTACTGATTAAGAGCTACTAAAAGCAGGTCAGGGAAGATTTAGTTCATGAGTGGGTGTGCATTTGGAGAGTTAGTAAAGATGATACTCAGCAGTAAGACTGAGAAGTTTCAGCGAAAAGTCTCATATATTTCATATCCATTGATTCTCAGAACAGGAAAAGACCTTAAGTATCCTGGAAAATATCTAATTTACCCTTGAAACTGATGCTCAGATAAGCACGTGGTGCTTACAAAAATGAAAATCCGGCATTTTGATATTTTTAGGCTATTAGGAAGTCAAAATATTTCACATGATTTTAAATAAAAACTGAGATGTAGGAAAAATTACTGTCTCATCTAAAACAAAATAGACAAGAACAAAATGTACAAAAATTTACTTCATACAACTACAGAAATCTTCCAAAATGTGCATAAGATAAACAATGGCTTTTAAAATTTGTATTTAAAATGTAAAAAAAGATAGTATCTGAAAAAAGATAGATCAAAAAATAGGTTTTGATTTTTCATGATATTTCTTTTTAATTTTAAAATTCAATTGCTCTACTTTAATTTTTAACAGGTAATCTTTAAGTGACTTCAAAATTAAAAAGGATATAAAGGTTTATAATGAAAAGTATAATGAAAAGTACACTGAAAATGATAAACACTGCTGAGAGAAAGAAAAGGAGACTCAAATAAATGAATAGATACACCACATTCATGGGTGAGAATACTCAATATTGCTAAGATGTCAATTTTCCCAAAGTGGATTTATAGATTCAATGCAATTCCAATCAAAATCTAGACGGCTTTTTTTTTTTTTTTTTTTTTTTTTTCTGTAGAAGCTGACAAAATGATTTTGAAATTTATGGAAAAGCAAAGAGCCTAGAATAGCCCAAGTGACTTATATTTATTTTTGTTCCTTAAATGTTTTAAACAAAACGAAAACAAACATTTAAAGTATACGGCCTGATGTTATAAGATACATACATAAAGCTGGCCTTTGGTGTTTGTGGGTAAATCTACAGATTTAACCAACTGTGTGTTAAAAATATTTAAAAATAAAAATTAAAAAAGCAATACAACAATAAAAAATACAAATAAAAGAATACAGTGTCACAATTATTTACATTATATGAGGTATTATAAGTAATCTAGAGATGATTTAAAGTATATGGAAGGACATGTGTACGTTATATGCAAACACTGCCATTTCATATTAGGAACTTGAGTATCTCTCTGTAAATTTTGATATTCACAAGATAGCCTGGAACCAATCCTCTGTAGATAAATAGGAACAACTAAATAGGAAAATGGTTACTGTGGTTCAACAAATTAACACATTCGTCCTCTCAAATAGTTGCCTGTTTTATTCCCTCTGTGGCAGGAGAAGCTATATTCATTTATCAACAATCCTGAATACAATACACTATTATTAACTATAGTCCTTATGTTGCACATGTTTTGACTCATTCATGTTTGCTACTTTGTATCTTTTGATCAACATCTCCCATTTCTTCCCCTTAATCTGTCCCTGATAACCCCCGTTTTACTTTTTATTTCTGTACATCTGACCTTTCATTTCTTTTAGATTCCACATATAAGTAAGATCATCCAGTATTTTTCGGTTTCTGGCTTATTTTACTTAGTACAGTGTCTTCTAAATCCATCAATGTTGTGGCAAATGGCAGAATTTCCTTCTTTTTTAAGGTTGAATATTCCATTTTAAAAATACAGATATACATACATACATATATGTGTGAGTATATGTATGCTTATATTTATACATATAAAATGGATTATATTCCATATATAAATATATGTGTATAAAAATGCACATATAAGTGCATATATATTTATATATGTCTATTTATACATATATGTATATATTTATATATAACATGTATTTTATAAATATATATTTTATAATTTTTTATACTTTATATGTTTTGTATTTTATATGTATATATTTATATATAAAATACATATTACAATGTTATATATTTATGTATAAATACATATATGCATGTATGCATATGTATACATTTATATATAAAACATATGTTATATTTAATATATATTTATATAGTTTGTTATAGATACATATATAGGAATATTTATATTTGTGTATATACATATATACATTTGTACGTATATACAAATATAAATATTAAATATGTATTTACATTTATATATAAATATACACATTTCTTTTTATAAATTTTTTCACAGTTTCTTTATTCACTTATCCTTTGATGAATATCTTGGCTACTGTGAGTAATATTGCAATGGTTATGAGAGTACAAACATCTCCTAGAGCTGCTGATGTCATTTCTTTTGGGTAAATATTCAGGAAAGAGATGGCTGGATCCTATGGTAGCTCTATTTATAATTTTTGAGGAACCTCCATACTTTTGACAATAATGGTTGCACCAATCTACATTTCCACCACCAATGTGCAGGGGCTCCATATTCTCTAACCCCTTGCTAGCACTTGTCTCTGGTCTTTTTGATAATAGCTATCCTAACAGGTGTGAGGCAGTATCTCATGGAGGTTTTAAATTGGTTTTAATTTGCAAATACAAATTTGCAAATATTTTTTCCTAACTTGTAGGTTACCCCTTTTCATTTTGTTGATTTTTTTTTTTCTGTGAGAAGTTACCATTTGTTTTTTTCTGTTATTTCATTTACAAAATTGTGACATAAGTTTGTGTCAAGGTGACATACTTCACCATACACTTAGCAAGAATGTTTTCATTTGAAATACTTTTAAAATTTTTGTCAGGTACAGATGGTATAAGTAGAAGTATTTTAATTAAGCTAATGTTTCATAAGTAAAAAGCAAAATAGTAATAACCCATCTGGAATTTCCTCCAGATTACTCTAGGAAATATACATAATGAGAGAAAATATTCAAAACTATATATTAACTCTTAGGTATTTCTGTTGTGTGACTTCTTTAGCAAGAGACTTGTTATTACTATGAAGAAACTGAATATTTCATTGTTGTTAAAGATGTAGTTCATAACTGGAAACTAGGGTCTGTGGACATACGACTTTGATTTGACTGATAGTTTTGCAATGTGAGAACTCCCATCTGAAAACTCAGTGCACATGAAGAGAAAGAATGTTTTATTTTCTAACACAGCATTGAAATATGTCAAGCACATGAACTGAGACTTGCTCAGCTGATATGTGTTCTGAGAATAAAAGAAACATAAATTGCTAAGGCTCAGGAACATGCCCATTCTATGAATAGAGATTGACTTTGCTGCCAAGGGAAGCAAGTTGCTTGGGCTTTAGGTGACACATTCCCACTTTTTACTTTACCAAGAAAAAGGTTTGGAAAGCAAACTACTTGAAATGTTTTCCCAAAGGTTTCCAATGAATATCAAACCCATCAAGCATCACATTTATTTCAGACACAAACTCTCTATGCCTCAGGAAACTCTTTCAGTTCTAATGTCATTGGAAGCACCTGTCATCTTCCTTCACCTTACTGTCGGGCTATCCATGCCTTTAAGGTAGGTCACCTTTCTTTGATATCCTGCTTCATTACGGGTTTGGAAGCTGTAGTTTTCTTTTCCTAAGCTACACTTGGAATTTGGAGCCTTTTTGCTTGTCCTTATACGCTCCGCCCAACATTTTCCACTATGTGGTCAAGCCATTACTCTCATTTACATATTTATTCAACAAAATATTTATCTATTATATATTTTATATTATATATTTCTCTATTGTATGTTTGTATATTTCTCTATACAAATATTTAAATATTATAAATTAATATTTTTCTAAACCATTACTTTTTTAACTCCCACACTGAAGAATAGTGTTAAGGGTAAACAAGTGAAGGATGTAAACATGTCTTTTCCACTGAGTTAGATCGGAAGAGAAAAATACCAGGAAGAAGGTGAAGGGGTTTCTGCATAAAAAGAATAAAATCAAGGTCTAGAAATACTCTAAGAAATGGCTCTCATGGAGGTTTTCTCATGACATAGAGACATAGAGACATAGGTAGAGACCCTGCTTTCTACTCTCCCAGACTATTTGAGCATAACTCCTCTATGATGAAAATAATATGTTGTTTCCATTAAGCGGGGTGGGGGGGGGTGGGGGGGGTGGGGGGGGGAGGAAGAAAACAGATTTCCTAATTTTTTTTCCAGATGTTCCCTACCTGACTTAGGAGAAAATGAGCTCCTTGGATTCAGTATGCAAGGTTGAGCACTGGCCAATATGTTTTTGTTTTATTATTCTAGAGACATTTCCTAAAGCCTCTCAAGGTTAATCAAGTATACCAGAGGCATCTATGGGGGTTGCAAAATCCAATTATTATTCCTTGTGGTTACCACACTAGTTTCCTCAAACCACTTTTAGAACTGCTTCTGAGACAATGAACAAGTTCCACAGCCATGTACATATGGATAGAGTTATTTTCTGACTCTTATTGGATTCGGAAGGGCAAAATGAGGAGAGGAAGAAACTACTTTGGTTTCAATGACTGATCAGAGCTGAGTTTTCCTTTATTCTAATTTAGGTTTTGTCAATAATGCAAAAGAAAATGGTTTAATAAGCACATCATAAATAATAAGCTGAGATGAAACAGGAATAATTTTGTTTTGAAGGAGTGAGAGATGGAAAGAGAATCATTACCACCTTCTTTATCTTGAGAGTATGCATAGAAATTCACCTTGATTCAAATCATCTTTCTTCTCTGAAGAATGGGTAGGGAGTCATCATTAAGTTTGTAGTTATAGACAAAGCAGTATAGGAGATAATTTTATAATATAACCTTCTCCTCTGACCTAGTTAAAAAAATATAGGCCAATGAGGTTCTTGTAATAAAATAATCCTGAAGAAAGATAAGATAGGCTACTGACTTTGTCTTAAAAAGAGGGTTGAAGAATTTGACAGTGAGAAATGATTACTTAACAAGATGAAGCTGATGCCTCAGTCACCATAGAATAATGTGTGCGTGGTGTGGTGTGTGTGTGTGTGTGTCTGTGTGTGTTTTCTAATAATGGCTCAAAGTGAAGGGCACAACTGAAAACCAACTTATAACTTCGTACTGCAAATAAGACTTAAGAAGGGACTTGGGCCACTAAAATCACCTTGCTATAGTTGTTTAAATGAAAAATAGAATCATGTGAGAATCTGTATCAATAGCAGCAACTGTGAGGTCTCAGGTTACATTCTGAGGGAGACATACCAAACTTCTGTAGTTAACATGTAACAGACATTATTGGTTGGTTATCCCAAAGCCATTTCTGACTCCTTTATCCCATGCAGCCTTCCCATCTTATAGGCTGTAAAGTTAGGTCTCTTTCCTCCTTCACTGCAGATGGGGGCATACAATCTAATTTTGGACACTGATATGTGAAAGTAAATCTAATAGGGCGAGCTCCTGAAAAAGATAGCTTCTAGATGGAATGGTAAGGTACAAGAAGAGAGCTGGCTGCCTTCCTCTTGCCAATGCCCGCCTTCCCATCCTTATATTTGCACACGATGCTTCTCTGGAGCTTTCAAAGTTATTGTATCACTTGGAAAAGGGAGGTGGTAACATGCATGTGGGTGAAAAAATCCATATCCTAAGAAAAAGAATAGAAAGAAAGCTTGTGACCTTTGTTGAACCTACGGCTCAATTTTAAATGAAAATAAATGTCCCTATGGTATAAGCAGTTGTTATTTGGATATTGACACTTACAGTCAAAAACACTTTTTACTGATAAAGTACATGGGTGTTCAAGGCCTGAAATACTATATATAAACATAAAATTATTTTAAATTTGGGAAGTGGATTTTTATTTCTTGTACCTTCTCAAAGCCCTTTCACACAAATAATTTTATCTGGTTACTATATTAATCCTCAGAAGTACACAGGGGTAGCGTTCTGATTACAGTGTTATAAGAAAGTGAAAAGCAAAAGTAAAGAGACTTTGTCTAGAGCAACAAAACCTGTATATAGTACAGACGAGATACAGACTAAGATCTTTGACTCCTTAACTAAGAGCCTCTTTTGGATCATATATCAAGTTAAAAGTAATAATAAAATGGCTTTCCATCACAGGAACTAGATGACGAATGATGCTGATTTTGTCTTTTCTTTCAAACTATGGATCAACAATATTCCAAAGTAAACCTTTTTGAAACCTAGGCTTACTCCTTGTTCTTCATAGAAGGGAATGTGTGCAGTTACCCCCCGAGAACTACCTTGCTACGACAACAATTTACGTCCTGACTGCATTAAATGTGTTTACTGTGGTTAGAAATCTAAAATTGAACAGTTAATAAAAGGAGCCAGAGAATGTTGTAGCTGAACCATTATAACTCTAGTTTTCCTGTTTCTTTCAATTCAGACCCAACTACAGAGTCACACTCCCTTCTGGGATGTGTAGTTTGCAAAGAAAAAGAGTAAAACATCCAGTTTTATAGCTACTCTGCTGAAATGCAGCAAATGAATAGGTTGTACTTCAGTCTAATCATGTAAATCCTTAGATGGGTTAATCAGTCTTTATAGAAGTCTGTTTATCACTATACAGATGGAAGAATCAAGTATAGTGTTTCTTCAAATGTCTTTTAAAAATAACTAAAATTCAATTGTTCATCTCTTAACCTGGTAATCCAGTTCATTTGGGATTATCCTTGTATAATGGAGAAAAGAGTATTAAATGTGAAATTCAAGCCACATCCTATTTATTGTAAATAAAGTTTTATTGGAACACAGCTCTGCCTATTTAGGTATTGTCTGTGGCTAATAATTTCTACTACATCAGGATAATTGACTAGTTGACACGGAAAACCAGTGGCCTACAAAGCTGTTTATTATCTGGACCTTTCAAGAAAAGGTTTTTTGACCCCTGTCTTAGGAAATAAGAAGTGGGGGCTTTAAGCTGGAAAGCATTATAATAGGAATCATGATGTGGTGGACACCCAGTGTGGATTGATAGACATTGGAGACTAGAAAGGGTGGGAGGGCGGGATGAGGGTGGGGATGAGAAATTACTTAATGGGTTCAATGTACATTATTTAGGGGATGGATACACTTGAAGCCCAGATTTCACCACAACACAATATATCAATGTAACAAAACTGCATTTGAACCCATTAAATTTATACAAAAAATACACTGTAGAATCGTATTAAAAAATCATTCCCTAGTCAGCTCAGTTTTTATTAGGTTGTTTTCACATGTATGTGTGTAGATGTATATATTTTTGTGTTGCTGTACTGACACTCTCTCCAGGAAGACAGTGGCAATTAAATTGAATTAGAGGATACCCAGCTGGTGTCCACTGCAGAATTGCTTGGTTGGTGCATGGGGAGAAAACTCCACACATTTGGTTTCAGAAATGTTGTGTTAAGTGGTTTGTGAGAGTAGGAAAAACATGTTGGCTTTTTCTTACCTATAACAATTTTAAAAGGGGAATTTTACCCTGCAAAGTATATTTTACTTCTCTTTTCTTTTCAGCCATAGTTCCCTGGTCCTGGTAGATCTCAATATAAACAAAACAGTTGCTACCAGTGACTAAATGGGTGATGCCATGGGATACATTTAAAATTCATCAAGAATTAGGATTTGATGTGAGATGTTTCTGATTAAAACATGCATATACCATATGGCTTCCCATATAGTTTAGTTAGTTATCTATGTCATGACTTGGAATTGGTTGGCTTTCCAATCTTCTTTTTATCTGCTTTTGGAGAAACTAGATAAAAACAGTATATTTGGAGAGTAACTTAATTGTGGAGGTGGGCCAAACATAGCTTAATAATGCATAATGTCTGCTAGAAAGTGAACTGGAATCATCACACCAATTTCACTTATAAAATTCAAACTGGCAAGAGACTTTACAACACTAATGATAGCCAGTTGCCTAATTAGCTCTGCAACACAGTCTTTTCAATTTATTAAAGCAGAATGAGTCATAAGTTGTGAACCTGGGGTAGCAGATAGCTTCCTGTTAAAACTCTGGATAGGGTTTAATGATATAAGTAGTCTAGTACATGAAAATTTCTTCTGCAAAAGAAAACATGGAAGGGATATCTGGAAATTTAACTGTATTAAACAGATACAGCCGGGGGCGGTGGCTCAAGCCTGTAATCCCAGCACTTTGGGAGGCTGAGACGGGCGGATCACGAGGTCAGGAGATCGAGACCATCCTGGCTAACACGGTGAAACCCCGTCTCTACTAAAAATACAAAAAACTAGCCGGGCGAGGTGGCGGGCGCCTGTAGTCCCAGCTACTCAGGAGGCTGAGGCAGGAGAATGGCGTAAACCCGGGAGGCGGAGCTTGCAGTGAGCTGAGATCCGGCTACTGCACTCCAGCCTGGGAGACAGAGCCAGACTCCGTCTCAAAAAAAAAAAAAAAAAAAAAAAAAAAAAAAAAAAAAAACAGATACATATCTGTATCTTTATCTAAAACAATGAACTCAATAATGTGAACATGTTTTTACAAACATACTAAAATATTAAAAATAATCTGTATGAGAGAGAGAGAGAGGGAGGCAGAAAGGGAGAGACACAGAGAAAGAGAGCGAGAGAGGTCTCTGTCACCCTGGCTGCAGTTCTGTAGCATGATCTTGGCTCACTGCAGCTTCAACCTCTCAGGCTCAGGCGATCCTCCCACCTCAGCCTCTCAAATAGTTGAAACCAAGGTGCGCACCACCATACTCAGCTAATTTTTGTATTTTTAGTAGAGAAGGAGTTTTTCCATGTTGCACAGGCTGGTCTTGTACTCCTGACCTCAAGCGATCTCCCTGCCTCAGTCTCCCAAAGTGCTGGGGCTACAGGTGTGAGCCACCACGCCTGGACACTTTTTTAACCTGGTTTTTGGTTTTAAAGGAGTTTATTATTTATTTACTCATTTTTGTTTAATATTTTACCAAAAATTCTTTATTAGATTTATTTTTTGCTTTGAGAAATGAAAACATATGAAATTTCTTTTAACAAAGAAATTACTAAGATTTTTTATCATCACTTTATCTGATCTTCTATCTAGGTAATATTCAGTTTTAATTTGGAAGACAACCCAAATTATAAAAGACATGATTGTGTTTATTTTAAACCTTAATATGCAGACATTTAGTTAATACCCACAGGGATCTGCCTTGAAGAGGTAGGTGGAAACAGGGCCAGAGTCCCTTCTACTTTTACTGATATTTTGTTGTGCTCTGAAAACTTGAAACTATTGAGAAAAAAGGGAAAGAGGCTGAGAGGGGAAAGCAATAGTATGTTAGATGAATGTGATAACCACTATACCATAAAAACATACCCAAAACCAACAGTATAGATAGAGTGAAAGTTTCAAAACTAGCTGTTCTTGGAATAGGTAACACCATAATATGGCACATCAAGGGTACACTTTTAGAAATTTCCCAAAACTCTGGGCCACAAAGCCAGGTTACCCAGTTGTTTGAGTATTAGCAGCAAGAATATTGTGGTTGGCCGAGTCCAAAGACCTCTTTTCAACCTAGAGTGGCTGTAAGTCTCATGCACATGTAGATGTTAAACATCATATAGACATTTGACTGTTCTTTGTGAATGATGGAGAAACACGTGGGTCTTTAACTGAGTTGTTGACTCAGGAGTATAAAGTAAGGTTATATGTATATATTTGCTTTTGTAGCCTATTAAAACGAATACTCTTGAAAATTGACAGGATTGTGCAGCAGTTCCCACTGGTGGGAGTCTATTATCATTTCACCTAATTGTTCATTCGTAGGTTCTGTAAGTTAAGACAACCTTAACTTATAGAAGAAAAATTTGTAAATGATTTTCTACATTTCATAACTATCTCAGCATCCCCATATATCTGATGATCAATAAAGGAAGTCTAGCAAGACAAAGAACTCTCAAAGAATCAGCAGGTTCTTCCTGGTTGTCTAGGAGAATAAGATATTCTTAAGAGAAGTGGGGTATCCAGTGGTTTTCCAATTGAATGCATCATACTACCTTGATTCTTCTCTCAGAAGGGCAGGTTTCCTTTTTAGAGAAACAAATAAATTACACATTTCTCACTAGATTGATCCCATGGAAATCTACTTCATTATTATTAAAGAACTCACAGGAACAACAAGTTTTGGCATATATATATATTACTTTAAGTTCTGGGGTACATGTGCAGAATGTACAGTTTTGTTACATAGGTATATATTTTTAAACATCAATGGAAGAGTCAAATTATACCAGAATTTCAAGTAACAAGTAACTATACTACTCAGGAATTATTCCAATAACACTTCTGCTGTTTTAGAGATTCAACTCTCAAGATGAAATTTTAAAACACATAAAAAACAATTCTCTAGATGAGGATTTGAATTAACTATTGAAACACACAAGTCATATTTACCTGGGTCATGCTATACCTGCTAAGACAGTGATTGGGCTGTGTTTGTTTAGAGAGGAAATAAGAAACATTGGTTTTTCTTTTATTATACATTTTTTAGATTTCTAGAAACACATTACATGACATTTTTGAACTTCTCAACCTGTCTTTGTGGCAGATTGCTCAGTGGGACATTGCAAGCTTTGAACTTGTGCAGACTTCTTTGTCAGTTACTGGTTTTGCAGTCTGAGGATAACTGCCAAATCACTACAGGCCTTGCTTTCTCCATCTCTGAAATGGGGATTAAGTACCTAAATTATGGACTGCTGTGAAGAATAATTGAGATAAATATGCAAAGCTCTTACAGCACAATAGTTGTATAAAATTATGCAGTAATTTTACAAAATAACTTTGCTCTTGCATACATAATTTACAAAATAGTTTATTAAACAACACTTCCATTCCTTTGGCATTGTTGATTCTTTCTGTCATTGGTACCTCAGTAGAAATGTCCTCCATGCATAGCTTAGTTTTGCAAAACACACATACAGACAAACACACACACGTACACACACACACACACACACACACACACACACAGTATCTTTTTTTAAAAGGTTAGGTATATTTTATAAAGCACAAAACAATTTTATTCCTGTTCATAAAAAAATCTATTTCATGCTTGTCATTATGCCTTTTACCATCATCTTTTAACAGAATTTACCTTAAGTATATCTTTATTTTTTAGGTCAGTCCACCTACACACATTTTCTATGCTTTCATACAGTGGCTTTCAAAGTTCCTTTATTTTTAGCAATCAAAACCTTGCCCCCTTTTTCAAACAATCTATTATACAGAACCTCAAAATATAAAACTGATGTAAGTTGACCTTTATTAAAGCTGAAATAATGAATCGACAATTTTCTTATTCACTTTTCCCTCTTCCCTGCCTGCCCACCTGTCCCCAGCAATCCTTGAGTCATTCTGGACAAACTGGGCATAGCAAGACAATTGAAAACTACCATTTTCATCAACCCATTTTGTGCTCTTCAGCTATGGTGTGCTTTCATAGTAATACAAACTGTACCCAACAGAGTAACATCATGTTGAGAAAATAAAATCACTAAATATCACTTTTCTTATTAGTGCACTCAAAGTGTCCACATTATCTACCCAAGTTCTTCTCTGGATGCAGCATGGCTCCAGGCATCTCTCTGCTCTATTACTTGTCTGAGTAGTATCCTGGCCACCACATGTACAATTTTAACTTCCTTTGCTAATCTTTACCATATTTCTGTAAACCTGCTTCTCTAGTTTCTCATGGCCATTTTAAATATCAGTTCTACATTGTTCTGTAATATTGCCCTATGTACAGACTTTCTGCCTTTTCGTGGCCATATCATGTTGAATTTGATGTGATGTTGCTGACCACTAAAACTAATGAAAAACATCAGGTTATTATTATTATTGTTTTTAACAACTGTTGTTTTTGTGTGTTTTTGGTGTGCTTTAAATTTCACTGTGACAATCATGTGCAAATAACTCGAGATCCTCTTTTCTATCAGGCTAGGAATACAGCTCTCATATGAGAGAAAACCTGCTTCCATTCTTCTCCTGCCCATTCACCTTAAAACCATACAGTCTAGGAACTTACTGTCTACCAAGTAAGAAGAAAAGCATTAGCATTCATACAGTGTTTGAAATGAAAACAAACACACATTGCCATCAATTTGCTCTATCATTTTTGATCACTAGAACATCCTCCTTGGGAACCTTTAATTACAAATCTTGCATTGTGGAAAGTCATAAGGCGTTGCTGGTACTTCCAGTAGTGACAAATATAAAGTTGATTCAAATGAGCAAAATTTAGGTTTCTGTCTCTATACCTCATTAGCATTAGCAAGTTCCAGTCTCATAGCAACCCAGATCTGATGATGAACACCTGCCAGCCCAGATGGTTTGGGGAGAAAATTCCTAGCTAAATAGAATAAAGTTCTGTTGTTGGGCTGTCCAAGCCGTTATTTAACAGGGATGTTGCAAAAACTCTGAAAAGATATTATTGTAGAATTTAAACAAAGAAACATCTCCAAAGTTGTCATATGCAATTTCCATCACTTCTAATATCTAATGTCCCAACAATTTTAGATAGTGCAAATAATATATGGTTATTCTATCTTTAGACATACTACAAATGATATTGGATGTCCACTGGCATGAGCACAGCAGTGGAGCAAAATCAATAGCATCTGCACAATTATAAAACAAATGCTTATATTTTCATATTTTCATATTTGCTTTTAAATAAATCCAGTCCTCTTCCTTCTCCTAATGAATTGGCTGATACACAAAAAACAAAATCTGCTGAATAAGATGTTAAGTAAATATTGAGTTGCTATTTCAGGCCACAGTGCTTTCTCCCTCATTTGAACTCTTAGAACCTTACCGTTTATGCTGTTTTGGTGGAGGAGGAAAGCAGGTATCGGGGGAGATGTGGCTGGATGCGAAGTCAAGAGTGCCGGGATATTGGTTACCTTTGCTCAGTGGCTATCTTTTGTGACCTGACTGAAACCATTAAACTAAGTTTTCCTGCCTGTAAAATAATTTTGTAGTAAACGCCTACTTAGATTTTTTTTAGTGTCAAAACATATCATATATTTTTATATGTGCATAGTTTCTTTACACAAAAATTAACTCCTCAGGATGAAGACTGTGCTGTACATCTCTAACTTGTGGTGCAGAGCTTTGTACACAACCGATGCCTAAGGACTATCAGTTCTTTCTACCATTGCTTTCACCTTTTTGGTGAAAATGATGAAGATCATGGACTTGGGTAGATAATTTTCTGTTTTCTAGCTATGTGATCTTGGGCAAATTACTTGAGTGTATTGAGTCTCTATTTCTTCATTTGTATTTACTTCATAGGGTTGATAAGAGTGTTAGAGAATTAGCACCTACAGCTTACATTTTGAAAACATGATTTCCTGTGCCTCCCTGCCCTGGGTTGGTACCACAGAACTTTGCAAAGAGTCAACACTGAGGTCAATTCATTGTAATAATTAAGAAAGCCAGAAGATCAAGGTTCAAATCTGGCATTGCCACTTCCCAGCTGTGTGACTTTGTGCAAGTTTGTTAATCCTTCTGTTTCTCAGTTTCGTCATCATCAATGGAGGCAATGGTAATATTCACTTCATAGGATTCTTATGAAAAATAAATGAATACTTATGAATTACTTAAAGAGTACCTGACACACACCAAGTACTACTTAAGTTTAGGTGTTTTAACTTTACAAATATTTATTATTCAGGTTTACAGGAAAAATGCTATATATTAATATTATTATATTATATTGTAAGGCAGAACTCCTTTCTCTTTGGGAGACCTCAGCCTTTTCTTGGAAAGTTTTCAACTGATTGGATGAAGCCCACCCACAGTTTGGACGGTGATCTGCTTTCTTTAAAGTCTACTGATTTACATGATGGTTGATCATATGTAAAAAATACCTTTAAAATTTCTTTACTTGATACTGATTATGTTCAAGATGAACATAATTATTCTTAAATTTGGTGAATTGTGTATGTACATTCTACAAAATAACAGATTAATACATGCTGTTTAAACAAATCATTATAATTTACCAATTTTAATTATATGCTAATATTATAAAATAATGCAAATAAATTTCTTTACTTCCTATGTGCTTATCTTTTAAATCTCTATATTGTGTATTTGTTCATAAACTAACAGTCTAACCTTTTTAATGCCATTAGACTCTGCCATATTTGTTCACTTTGATGATAAATGAAATTTATAGTGTCTATGTGCTTTTTAATTTGTTTAGCTCCCAGATTTTTACAAATTATCTCAGTTAAGGAGGGAGGAGTGAGCAGGTCATTCAACACTACAGTCTTATAGCTAGAGGACTATGTCTTGTAATATTATTGAATGTATTTTTTCTCATAGTTGGTATGTGTCATTTTTTTTCTGTAGGTTTCAAATAAAACAAAACCAAACAAAAAACAAACTTTAGTAGACCAAGTGTTATACATATTTTTTAGGGTGAAAAATCATAATTAACACGAAGTAGGGATATAAAAAGGAAATATTCAGTAATTAAAATCAGTATTCAATTGATTCTTCTAAAGCAGAGTGTTTCAGGTGAATTCCAGACTAGTAACTTTTTCCAATAAAAGAACACTAAACAATGATCTTTCTGGTAAATATCTCACTGATAGCCTTTACCCATATAAATATTGTGGAATATAAAGTTAGATGACAATGTAATTGATACATGAAGAGTCAATGAAAAACATGCTCTACCAGAGGCCTATTGGATCCACAATGAGAGCAGCTAAGCCATGTTTTTAATAGTAAACTATAAATATGGAAATGAGGCTAATGGGGAAGAGGTTTGCTTTAAAACTACAGTTGTGGCCTTTTTTTTTCTTGAGGTGGAGTTTTGCTCTGTTGCCCAGGCTGGAGCGCAGTGGCATGATCTTGGCTCACTACAACCTCTGCCTCTCTGGTTCAAGCGATTCTCTTGCCTCAGTCTCCCCAATAGCTGGGGTTACGGGAACTTGCCACCATGCCCAGCTAATTACTTTTTATTTTTTATTTTTAGTAGAGGAGGGTTTTCATCATGTTGGCCAGGCTGGTCTTGAACTCCTGACCTCAAGTGATCTGTCGGCTTCAGCCTCCCAAAGTTCAGGGATTACAGGCGTGAGCCACTGCACCTGGCCACAGTCAGTCATGGTAATTCTTTAGTTATAGCTACCTTTTACAAATAAATGGAACAAATCTTTTCAAGCTTTTAATTTGCTTCATGTTTCAAATGTTAATAAGTATTATGATTCCACCTGCTGGTAAAAGTACTATCAGGCTGCTTTGTTAATATTCCACTTGTATCAGTCAAGGTTCTCCAGAAAAGCAGAATCAATAGGATGCAACCAATAGGATGTATGTATGTGTTTACGTGTTTTATGGAATTAGCTTATGAGACTGTGGAGGTTGGCAAGTCTGAAATTTGAAGGGCGGGACTGCAGGCTAGGAATTCCAGTGGGAGTTGATGTTGCAGTCTTGAGTCTGAAAGCAGTCTAGAGGCAGAACTCCTTTCTCTTTGGGAGACCTCAGCCTTTTCTTGTGAAAGTTTTCAACTAATTGGATGAAGCCCACCCACATTATGGACGGTGATTTGCTTTCTTTAAAGTCTACTGATTTACATGATTGTTGATCACATCTAAAAAATACCTTCACACCAACTTCTACACCGGTATTTGAGCTTAGCCTAGCCAAGCTGACACATAAAATTAGCAATCCCACTTCCCCACCCACTTTTCTACATAGCACCACTCAGAGATCTTAATCCATAGATCTCTGATTTCACTCTTGCTACTGTTTCTTCGTTGCTCCTACAGAATTGACTTGCATATAACTATTTTTTCTTTTTCATAACCAATTATCTTCCTCTGTCTTCATTACAGTTTATATTTTTTTCTGAAACTCTTTCTCACTTCTAATATCTTCTTCCTTTTAAGTCCTGTCTCTCAGTTTCTGTTGATACCTATTTCTCTTCCTCTTAATTTTTTTCTTTCCACTTCTGAATGCCACTCTCATCCATCTCTATTCGTGTGAAGCTTTAACCGCCTCCTTTCTTCTTTCCCATATCTATCTAAGATGCCTACAATTTGGCCAATTTCTTCAAGCTTCTTCCCTCTTATTCACTCGAAATTTCTCATTTAGTACAACTTTGAGCTAATAAGTTTCCCTTCAAACCTGTGTGCTTAACACATTTCTGTATTAGCTGAAGCACTTTACACCCTATTTCTTATTATTTGTCTCTGCTGCTGTATACAGGCACTAGCTCTTCATCTTAGTTAATACCAACATTAGGGTCTCCTCCTCCCTATTTCCTCAGCCTCAGCTTCTCTGTGTTCCTGGCAGGGTCTTCCTTTTTCCTTGAAAGTTAATCTTACTACACTGATGTTATCATCAATTTACTCTAACTGGATTTTAGCACTCTGATTTGCTTCTTTTTCTTCTTTCTCACTTTCCTATTTCCTCAATGTTAAAAACACAGCACTGTTTTCTACTGTGCTTATGACCAGGTGAAACCATATTTAGTTTTTTTCCTTTTCCCATTTTCTCTAAAATTTAATAATGCTTTTTACCTAGCCTTTCAAAAACATTTTTCATTTATGATATTCTGATCCTCAGCTCCCTGGGTATTCACTTTGCAATCTTCTCATGCTGGTCCATCCACGGTCCTGCTGCCAAATATGATTTTTTAAAGTGATGCATTAAATCATCTTACTCTTCTTCACGCGTTCTCAAATCTTTTGGAAACACAATTTTTAAGAAATGAATTTTCTCTGGGCATAACCCCTGTTCATATATTATCTATGAGTATTCTGATCAATGATTAATAACTGAAGGATTTCTATTCTTCCTATCTATAAGTTTACATTTTTTAAAAAAATTTTTCTTCACTGATGTAACTTCTTTGTCGTCTAAATGACTTCATTCACACCCATTTTAAGAACTCTCACATTTCCTTTGTCATTTTTTTATCCTGTTGAGGTTTTGAAGTTGGTCTTCTGTACCTATCTGGCCTAATTAGCAGTCATGTAAAAGAAAAGTATCAAGCATAAAAATTAAGAATCTGAAAATAGATATGCTATATAGTTCAGAGTTTTCATAAAAAAGTAGAAGCAAATTGAGATGTAAAATCACATCACCGTGTAGTTCTACAATGTGTTCTCTAAAAATACATACATCATTAATGTTATCAAAAGCCACCATCATGTTTAATAAAGGAGCACTGAAAGTGTTATAAGTCCAGACAAGAGTGTCGTCAATATTGTTCTACGTTGTTGAGATGCCAGATTGAATAATTAGACAAGAAAAGGAAATAAAGCACCAGAAATGTTTCTAAGACATTATTATTATTGCATATATGATTGTATCCTTAAAATACTTATATTAAAAATTAAAAGATAATGTGGCTGAGTAAAATATATAAAAATGAATAAGAAACAGGCCTTATTTATAATAGCAATCTCCGCACTTCTCCCCCAACTCCCTCCAAAATGCCTGTAAATTTATTTAGTAATATAATAAAAACAGGGGGAAGAAGGGCATATAATGTTCTTTACTAGGAATACTTGACATCTTTAAAATGACAATTTTGCCTATGACTAGCTAAATGTTTCACTTTCCCAATAAAAATATCAAATGGACATCTTGGAACTAGCTAGGCTAATTCTAGTTTATATAACCAGAAAATAAACAATAGCTAGGAAAACTCTAAAAAATAAATATGAATGAGAGGAATTATACTACTGGACAACAGATCTCTGAATTATAATAGAAAATATAGAAATTAACTAAAATACTACTGCCATCTGAATGGTATCCCCCAAAATTCATATGTGGAAACCTAATCTCAACAGCATAAGGGAGGGGCATTTAGAAGGAAACTAGGCCATGAAGTCTCCACACTGCTGATGGGATTAGTGCTGTTATAAAAGATGTCTGGAGGGAGCTTTGCCCAACTTGCAGCATGAGACACAGAGAAGATCCCATCTATGAGGAACAAGCCTTACCAGATGATATGGTTTGGCTGTGTCCCCACCCAAATCTCATCTTATGGTTCCCATAATCCCCACGTGTCCTGGGACGGACCTGGAGGGAGGTAATTGAATCACGGGGGTTGTTTTCCCCGCACTATTCTCATGGTAGTAAGTTCTCATGAGATCTGATGGTTTTATAAGGGTCTGCTCTCTTCACTTGGCTCTTCTCCTTACTGCTGCCATGTGAAAAAGAATGTGTTTTCTTCCCCTTCTGCCAGAATTGTAAGTTTCCTGAGGCCTCCCCAGCCATGCTGAACTGTGAGTCAATTAAACCTCTTTTCTTTATAAATGATCTAGTCTCAGATATGTCTTGATTAGCAGCATGAGAATGGACTAATATACCAGACCCCAAACTTTCTGGACCTTGATCTTAGACTTCTCAGCTTCCAGTACTGTGAGCAATAAATTTCTGCTGTTTATGCATTATCCAGTCGAAGATATTTTGTTATAGTAGCCTGAATGGACTAGGACAAATACATACAGTAATTTGAGAATATTTAAAATAAGTGTCTCATTGGGATCAAGGATGGATTTAAGATAAATATTGATACTTTTGGTGGTTATGGAGCTTATATGATATAGGTACAATAATAATATTTTAAAAGGTGGAGTATTTTGATTTATTTTAAATTTGGGTTCTAATTTAAATTTTAATCAGAGATGTTGCAAAAAGAAAATGGAAGCCAATTGGTAATTCAATAAGCCAGAAGTCTTCCATTGTAGCTTTTAAGGAAATATCCAACTACAGTAGTCCCAAGGAAAAAGGCTGAAAAATTAAGCCCAAGATACAGTCACAAGGGTGGCAAAACTGCAGAAGAGATGGACTGTCCAGTCTCAATTACTTCTAATGTCAAAGTCAGGACCCTTATAGGAAAATGTAATTCTGAAGCCTAGGATAGATCTGTATATGTGGATGAGTCTGAATTAACTGGGTGTCAAAAGTTGCCCTCTCTTTCTTTTGTAAGACAAAAAGCTCTTTTTTCTTGGTACTAGTGACTTGACTTGTAGCTTGTAAGATGACACTTATCCTACCCTGAATCTTCCCCGGCTTTCTTAGTTGGTTTGTGTTGCTGTGATAGAGTACCTAAGAATGAGTCATTATAAAAAACAAACATTTTCTTTTTCTCCCCGTTCTGGAGGCTGGGAAGTCCAAGATCAAGGTACTGACACCTTGTATTTGGTAAGGCCCCTGATTTCTACTTCAAAGAGGGTACTTTCAGTGCTGTATGCTCTGAAGGGGAGAAACATTATCCTCACATCAAAGAAGATCAGAATAGGGTGAACTCATTTCTGAAAGCCCATTTTATAGCAGCATTAATCTCTTCATGAGGACACAGCTGGCGTAACCTAAACACCTCCTATTAAATACCACCTCCCAACACTGTTGCATTGAGAATTTCCAACACATGATTTTTTTTGCAGGAGACACATTTAATTAAACCATCTGCAAATTTCATTGACTTCATGACTTCGTGATAATCAGTCAGGTATCAGCACCATCCTGGAAAAAAAATGCCTTAAAGCTGAATAAATTGCAATACTTGCTTAATACCTACTGTTAGAAAGCAATGGAACAGATTTTGGAGTGGATCTTCAAAAATCTGAAACTAGAAACAGAGCATATGACTGGTTGGTAAAAAATTGTTGATATGAGCAGCTCATCCATCACTTGCTGTTCAATGTTTTGGCAAGGCCATCTGACCAGTATCTGTTGTGATGGCTACCTGAAGGTTGGATGTGATGAGGGATTTTGCTGAATTTTGGATAAATGTCAAAACATTTCTGACATAGTATTGAGGAAAAGGCAGAAGGTCAGGGAGGCATGAATGTTAGAATAGAATGATAATGTAAGGCCTGAAAATCTGCCACTTTACTGTGTTTCCTGAGAGGGGCTAAAGTAACCTCTTTCATTAAGGCATCAAGAAATGTACTTGAAAAAGATGACACTAGATTATTTAATAAACTTGTGGTGGTTGTTTTTTGTTAGCTGGAGTTGATGGTAGGATTTGTCACTGTGGAACTTAGCTCCCTAGTATCAAAGGAAGGAGGAAATTAATAAATGGTAGAGACCAAATTGAGCACTTAAATGTGGGAGGCAAACTGGGTATACTTACCTTAATGGGCAAAAAGGCCAGAGGGGCAATCAGAAAATCTTGACCACTACAAATCTTTGGTATTGACTAATCACATGGTGTTTCTTAAGAAAGACGGACCACTAACGGGGTGATATTGGGTAATTGAAACTCAATAACTGTTGAACAAAATACTTTGCAAGCTGCTACAATGAAAAGTTATGGTCCCTTGCTCAGATTATTTCAAATTAAATTCACAAACCCAGAGCCATTGGTTGAAGAAGTCTGGTCTTGAAGAAAGACCCTTCAACGCCTCTAAAAATATATACAACCAAACTTTCCAATTCTTTCCCCGTGGAAAATAACCTGTGGTTATTTTCCAGGTATGTTTGATCTAACATTAATACCTGAGAAACCAAAACACAATTACGGGCTTACCAAAGTAAGAAATTATGAAGGTCAGGTGAAAATAATTTGGGGCAAGTCTATCTCTTAGCATATCTAAAAGTACCCATGGATACATTTTGTGATTATTACCCTGTAGCATATATTTAAAATCAATATACCTAGCAGCTGTCAGAATAATCACATAGGTTTCCTAATTAGAAAAATAAGAGACATTATAGTATGAAATAAAAATGTAAGTCTGAGAAACATCTGGAAACTGTTCTGTCCCTGCCAAGATATAAATCAGAAGCAACAATGTCTTATGGGAAGAAATGCCAGGGGTTTTATATTATTTAATCAACTACTATAGTCCTTCCAAAAATGAGATAGAAAACAGTCTGTGAAAATTGACAACCACCAATTTGAACAATTGACAGATTAAATTTCAGCTGCCATGTTGGATTTTTATTTGAGCAGATCATTAAAGCCTCTAGCACTTTGTGTGTGGTCATTGATCTGGCAAGTGTTATCTTTTTGTTCTCTATTAATAAGGAAAATAAAAAAGCATTTTACCTTTTCATGAAGAGATAGTTGCACTCAGTCCCTGTCCTTCCCTGGGGGACAGACTAACTCTCTCTGTCCACTGAGATGTCAATTACCATAATTTTCCACACACATTGTACCGGTCCACTATCTTGATAGCAGCATACTATTCGAACCTGTTGAGAAGGAGAGTCACATATTCTACATGCCTAAATAAAACATATACCCCAGAAGGTGGAATTTAAGCCTGTAAAGATTCAAGCATCTGCTACCTCACTGACGTTAGGGTTCAGTAGTCCAGATTTGGTTAGCCTATCCAAAGTAAAAGCAAATTGCTTATACTTTACTTCTTTTTTCCACTGCAGAAAAGGTGCAGCTCTCATTGGGTATATTTATATTTTTGAACTAATCTATCTATCCATCCATCCATCCAGTGGTGCTAGGATCCTCAATAGATAATGATGCGGCTTGGTCTTTAGCAAGACATGCTGAAATAATGGCTGATATACGATTCTGTGACTCTAAAAATCAAAAACATAGGATTGCCCTCGTCCTCCTCAATTTCAGAGGCCCATTGGAGAGTTTTTTTGTTTTCTATCCTCATATAACCTTAGTCATGAAGTTATTGATCTAAATTCTTATGTCTTTTATCAAAGGCTTTTTAAACCAAAGAAAGAGTTCCACTGATCTTGGTCACTTTCTCACTCATCCAGTAGACCAGTAGAAAAACAACAGAGTGATTTTAATGGCAGAGGTAATAGACTGTTATCACTATGAGAAACTTGAGTTGCTGCCATGTATTGGGGACAGAGAAAGATATGTCTGCAATCCAGTGATAGTTTTAATATCTCTTTTAAGCTGTCACACCCAGTGATAAGTTCTGCCAGATAATTGCCACAACTGCAGTTCAATAAGGACAAAGCAACTACAGACTCATGAGAAGTGACCATCAGCATCACTTTACCAAGCCAGCAAAACAGACCAGTTGAAGTGTTGACTGAGGTGAGTGTATTCTAGGATCAGTTTTAGATCAGTAGTTGATGACTTACAATTATGGCCTGGGGATCAGCTTCAGCAGTGAAGGCTGAACACTCTTGCTATAAGTATTCAATTGATTGAAGCTGGCTACTATTTTGAACTCACTGTGCATTTTGTGACTCATTGGGCTTGAGTCTCCCCTCTTATGTTCTCACAAAAATGCAGGCTTCATATTGCAACGTGGAATCTGGATATAATGAAGGGCATGGATAATCTGAGTGATGCAAGGTTTTGACTGTATCAAACACTTACTATGCATCTATTCAGATAATCTCTTATTCACTTGTCCCTTCTTCTAGTTGTCAGTATAGCAATTAGATCTGTATGAACTTTGATTAACTTCACATAGTCACCACCTAATGCAGACAACTGTGCTCAAACTTTCTGCCTTTTGGCTCCATTTTGGAGCTTGTTTGTTGATGGTGCCATTGTGGAAACTCACTCACTGCTCAACTATGTG
Source organism: Rhinopithecus roxellana (assembly GCF_007565055.1). Taxonomy (NCBI): domain Eukaryota; kingdom Metazoa; phylum Chordata; class Mammalia; order Primates; family Cercopithecidae; genus Rhinopithecus; species Rhinopithecus roxellana. Next base: position 51,028,244 of record NC_044558.1, on the reverse strand, counting down.
CAACTTGGAACTGCAGTGAATTAATTCCTCATGTGACCAAACGTTGACTAATAGGAGATGGAATCTGATTAATATACTTTTCCTTTCTCATATGGAAGTCCTTAGACATATTTTATGTGGATTTTCAGGGAGATCCTAATCAAGAACCAATTGCACAACCAGGTTGATACTGCCTTATTTTATTGTCTTTCTCACTTTCCCTACTATACTCCTCAAATCCATTGTTGCTCTCTGGAATTTTACTCCCTGTGCAAAAGAAATAAGCCATCTGGCTTAGGCTCTGCTTTCTGAGAAATTAATGCTAAGAAAGATAGTAAGAGATTTCATGGAAAAGTTAATACAAAACAGATCTTCAATATATGAAAAGATGCTCAACCTCACAGTAAAATAAGAGCTTTTATACAGATGAGATCAAGCATTCTGATCAGACATTAGTGGGTCAAAGTCAGCATATGGAGCTGACCAGAAACAGACTTAAAATCTAGGTTTTAAGGCTCTCTTAGTGTGAGGGCTCTGGGTCAAAGGGCACCAGCTTCCCGAAGCATGTTATTCTTATGGTAGATTAGAAGAGTGCAAAGGAATTGTGCCATACGTTTTAAGGCCTCAGCTCAGAAACTGCACACTGTAACTTCTGATCACATCTGATTAGTTCAAGCAAGCCATGTGTAGTGTGATGGATTCCCCACTAGGCTAAAGGGTGTATGTCTGCTGCCTGAACCTTGAAGGCTGGGCAGTGAGCCAAGGCCATGTTGTCCAGTTAAGGAACAGGTATCCCTGAGAACCCAAACATCCCTGGGGTGTCTAAGAACCTACCAAAAAGAAAAAAAAGAAAAACCCAAACCAGTCTCAGTTGGCTATTGCTGCTTTAATGCTCCCTGCCTCCCAGAGTTGGTGGTTTGCAACAACAAACATTTATTTTGTCCCCATTGGTATGCAGATCAACTGTGATTTGGTTAAAGTTGGCTGAATTTGTCAGAGTCTGGTGAGCCAAAGTCAGCATATCGAGCTGACCTAAAACTGACCTACAGAAACACAGTAGGCAAAGAGGCAGAAAATTAGCTTACAAGCAGTTTAGAGATGGGAGGCAGTGCAGATCTTTAGAGCTGTCCTGCCACCATCCAAGAGTGCCCTGTATGTAAGTCCTAATAAGTCAAACTACTTGCCAAGGTGGACTTATCTAAGTCATTCTTTGATCTCTTAGTTCCTTTCCAGTTTGGGGATAGGGGGAGGTAACAGTCCCAAGTTTTTCTTGTAACAACATGGTCAAGACCAAAGTCAGTGGGGTGGTATAAAATAAGAAACCACAAGGGCATGGGAATTGGAATGAATATTTGCTAAATAATAATCCAATCCATTATAACGTCTATGAAATATGACTTAGTACTCTCTATCAACATAGATTCAGAAATTCCACATCCAGGGTTTTATAGTATAGATATATGGCACAAGTATGAAACCGTATGCCTGAATTTTAATCAATAGATGATTTGTAAAGTAAATCAAGTTACACCAATTCAATAGGCTCTATGCAGCCCATTTAAAATCATGAGGCAACATGAAACATACACTTGTGGAAGGATCACCAAGATATACAGTAAAGTATAAACACAAAGTACAGAAGAGTCTGTATAGTTGCTATAATTGTGAGAAAAATATAAATATATTTGAATATATATACACTATCTCTGAAAGGAGTTATTAGAATCTGACAACAGTAATTACTCCATTGAGGAAAAATGAGTGGTTGGGGAGAGAAGCAAATGGGAGACTTTCTTTTCTCTGTATGTTGTTTTATTACTTTGAACTTGTTGCAAGGCATATTTTTACTCACTTAAAAGTAAAGTTGCAAGATGTAAGTTAGAAATCTAGAATTCTTCTCATTTGTCATTGGCTTGTAACTGTTAATAGTCCAGAATTTTCTGAGTGTCTGAACCTTTATCTTCCCCTCTCTCCTCTAGGTGAAGCTATGGTACTTTAGAAAAAGTCAACTCTCTGTATAAATTATTGTATCAGGAAAATCTTCTGGTTCTGCCTCAAAATCTGCTTTATCCAACTTGTTCCTCCTTGCATTCACACACTTCTCTAATACTCAGTACTTACAAAAACTTTGCCTTGCTCTGTAAATTCCTGAAACTACTTTCATTGCTTTTTTAAACACTTCAAAATTATAGTAAGCATTTTATTCTTAAAGATTTTGGCCATTTCATTACTGTTGAGTTTTAGAGAACTCACATCGTTTCAGACTCATACCATCTACTGGTTTGTCTCTTTATCTTCCTTCTTTTTTGCTCTGCTCTTTCCCAAATTTCTGCAAAGGTCCCTACTATGCTCCTTCTGTTATGTAGAGAAAAGTCCCTCCAGTTCCATCCTTAAGCCTCAGGCAATAGACCTGGTCCCTGCAATTTAGGGGGCTCAGCTTTAGTCTCTCTGGCTATACCTCTTCTAAGATATCAAGGAGTCAAGGGACCAAGGAGGTGGACTCACTTTGAGTCCAGGCCTTTTCTTCTTCTGGACTATGTTCTGGGTACTTGAAATTCTAGAATTCCCTGTCTAAATTAACCTGAGTCAAGTTTAAGCACCTATGCCCCAGGGATGACTGAGTTTATACCACTGAGGAAATCCAAATCCTCTGAAAACGAAGTTCAAACTGGGTCTTCTAGGTTGTTATACAGATATATTTATCAAGGTAGGAGAATAGGACATGTCTTATGTAATGGTTTGTTAGCTTGATTTTAACTTTAGATGTATGATTCTCTAGTTGTACTCTTGCTCTGGGCCCTGAAATCTTTTGGCAAGGGCTAGTCAAAAACCATCAAAATCTATGCTTAATTGGGCAAAGTGTGGGCTCCCCTTCTATATGAGAGGGCTGGTTACTTTTTTCCTGATGTTATATTTAAGAAGAATGATGCATTAAAATATTCCCTAAGGGTTGGACGTGGTGACTCATGCCTGTAATCCCAGCACTTTGGGAGGCTGAGGCAGGTGAATCCACAAGGTCAGGAGTTGGAGACCAGCCTGTCCAACATGGTGAAACCCCATCTCTACTAAAATACAAAAAATTAGCCAGGCATAGTGGCAGGTGCTGGTAATCCCAGCTACTCAGGAGGTTGAGGCAGGAGAATCGCTTAAAACCAGAAGGTGGAGGTTGTAGTGAGCCAAGATGGCACCACTGCACTCCAGCCTGAGCAACGAGAAAGTCCATCACAAACAAACAAACAAACAAAAACAAAAAAACAAAAAAAACACTTCCTAAAAAGAGCCCTAGAGACCCATGTGGAGGTGGAGGGCCTGAGGAATAACTTGGATAGAATGTGAATAGACTTTCAAAGCCCACATACTCCAGCTCAATGTGCAATCCTCTTTTGATCACAAGTATAGTCAAGACCATGCAGAGGGCACTCAGATTAAAAAATACATTCCAAAGGGAAGGGTATGATCCTGAGAATGGAGCTAAAAAAATTTATCTCAAGCAATGGCATAAAGGGTGTGATTGCCTTTTGCAGGACAACTCTGGTTCTACTCAAGGGAGGGAAGTTTGGTTGATATACCAACAAGGTGTTAAACTTGTTTTCTTAACACACTATTTATATCCCTGTGTTGCAGTGGAGAATGGGGATAGTCTAACCAAAGTGGTTTATGAATTCTCATAGCTCTGCACCTCACTAGATAACATGATGCTCACTCTACACTTCTTCCCCACTTTGAAGGTTCTAAAGGATTCTCAGGAGTGAAAAACTATTTTTAGTTATGGAATTCAAAGGTAAGTAATTAAAAGGTAAGTGAACATTAGCTCTAGGGAAGTAACTAACTCTCCCTCTAGGTTCCCATTGATATGCCAAGCTAACCACAGGGGAGAAATTACAATCAAACAAAAGAAAAAAACCAAACAAATATAAAACAAGTATTTAGACCATTTGCCTTTGGGAGTGAAGGAATAAAGAACATACTCATTTCTTTTTTTGAGATTCAACTAAAGTTTCATAGCAAGAAAAGACAAGAGTCACCAAAAGGAAAACTATTTGAGACTACAGCCACCATAAACCTGACAGACCTGGAATGGTGGATGTTTTTCAGGAATATGCAATGAGCATATGCAAAATGCAATGAGCCTTAAACCATGATAAGCCTTGGATTAAACCGTTAGCCAAGTGTAACACAGAAAGCGAGGGATCATGTGCCTTCAAACAGCATCAATAGCTGGGAAACTGATCACTAAGTCACATATACTTGCAAAAATAGCAGACACAGACACAAACACTTATTGGGGTGCACAGCATGATGATGTATAAGCAACTGGCTTCTCATATATTAGAATGCACCTAGTATTGGGAGAACCCGCTCTCAATGTTTAACATGGGTTCTTTTCTATTTCCTAAGTGTCTTGGCTGGGTTGAGAAATAAAGGGAAAGAGGACAAGAGAGAGAAATTTAAAGCTGGGTGTCTGGGGGAGACATCACATGTCGGCAGGATCCGTGATGTTTCCCGAGCCCTAAAACCAGCAAGTTTTTATTAGCGATTTTCAGAAGGGGAGGGAGTGCACGAATAGGGTGTGGGTCACAGAGATCGCATACTTCAGAAGGTAATAAAATATCACAAAGTAAATGGAGGCAAGGCGAGATCACAGGACCACCGGATGAGGCGAAATTAAAATTGCTAATGAAGTTTCGGGCACGCATTGTCATTGATAACATCTTATCAGGAAACAGGGTTTGAGAGCAGACAACCTGTCTGACCAAAATTTATTAGGCGGGAATTGTCCTCGTCCTAATAAGCCTGGGAGCGCTACAGGTCCCTTTGGCTTGGACCATAAAAGACGGGACGCCTTAAAAGGGGCCATGGATAAGCTTACCTTCAGGGTGCATTCTCTTTCTCAGGGATGTTCCTTGCTGAGAAAAAGAATTCAGCGATATTTCTCCTATTTGCTTTTGGAAGAGGAGAAATACAGCTCTGTTCCATCCGACTCATGGGCGGCCAGTTCAAAGTTACCTCTCTTGTTCCCTGAACATTGCTGTTATCCTGTTCTTTTTTTAAGATGTCCAGATTTCATATTGTTCAAACACACATGCTCTGCAAACAATTTGTGCAGTTAACACAATCACAGGGTCCTGAAGCGACATTCATCCTGCTCAGTTTACGAAGAAGATGACCGGATTAAGAGATTAAAGTAAAGGCAGGCATAGGAAATCACAAGGGTATTGATTGGGGATGTGATAAGTGTCCATGAAATCTTCCCAATTTATGTTCAGAGAGTACAGTAAAGACAGGTGTAGGAAATTATAAAAGTCTTAATTTGGGGAACTAATAAATGTCCATGAAATCCTCACAATTTATGTTCTCCTGCGGCGGCTTCAGCCAGTCCCTCTATTCAGGGTCCCTGACTTCCTGCAACAACCTAGGTTTACTGAAGTGGGGAAATCCGCAAGAGGAATTTTGGACTTCATGCTCTCTTGAACATATGATCATTCAAGCGATTAATTTGAATACTGTCTTAGTCCATTCAGGCAGCCATAACAAAATACCATACACCGGGTGGCTTATAAACAACAGAATTTTGTTCCTGGTAATTATGGAGTCTGAGAAGTTCAAGAGTAAGGCACCAGCAGATTTGGTGTCTGGTGGGGGGACTCTTTCTGGTTCATAGATGGCACCTTATCATTTTGTCTTCACATACTAGAAAGCACCAGCTCTATGGTCTCCCCTACAAGGGCATTCAAGCCTATTCATGGGGGCTCCACCATCATGACCTAATCAACTCCCAAAGATGCTGCCTTCTAATGTCATCACTGTGAGGATTATAATTTTAAAAGATGCATTTTGGGGAATCACAAACATTCAAACCACAGCAAATGGATAGATTCCCATATATGTCATAAGTTTATAAAGTGAATATAGAATCGATCTGTTATTTCTCAAATTTTTCCTCTTGCAAGAAATATTTCAGACTTCATGTTACAACATCTGTAACACTCATGTTACAATATCTATAATTTCTTTTCAAGATGAGATCATGGATTGTTGCCCAGGCTGGTCCTGAACTCATGAGTTTAAACAGTCCTCCCATTTTAACCTCCCAAGTAGCTGGGATTATAGGCATGCACCACTGTACCTGGTAATATCAATAATTTCCATAGTTTTTAATTCATTTTTGTTAAACCATTGAAGCCTTCTGTTAAAGTGCAAATGTTATCTAAGTTATTGGTTGAAACTAAGATGGTTAAATAAATGAATACTAAAGACAGAAGGAGATAGAATTCTAATATAGTCAATTGGTTGCAAAAAGAAGCAAGTTTTATTTATCTTAAGTAGGAAGTGGAAACAAGTTTTTAAAGTCCATTATTGAACTGATAAACTGAAGGTATAGTAATCAAGTTTGAGAAATTCAGAGAAAGGATTTTGTTTTCTAGCCTAGTCTGTATCTTTTGTAGTAATACGGTTGTCCCCAGAAGGATTTCTACAATTGAATTATGGAGCACATATACTGAGAGTAAAAACCAAAAAAGAAAGCCTCGGGTCATAAATGGGGTCATGGTATGAGTTTCTAGATTGTGTGGAAAATGATTGGGAATGTCAGCTACTTAGGAGCTTGAGGCACAAGAATCACTTGAACCCGGGAAGCGAAGATCGCAAGGATCCGAGATCCTACCACTGCACTCTAGCCATAGCAACAGAGACTCTGTCTCAAAAAAAAAAACAAAACAAACAAAAAAAAATAAATAAAATAAAAAACAAACAAACAAACCAAAACAACAACAACAAAAAACCCAAACCGCCCCCACCTCACACACAAAACTTATTAAGAATGCAGCCCAGTGGTGGAGTGAGTCTGTTAGATGGACTGAAAGACTAAAAGGAGGAAAATGTACAGAAAATCAATGAATAATACAACCTTTTCTTTCTGGCATTTTTGCCCAAGCAGTGACCACAAAACAGCTTTGTTTTCTCAGATACCATGGAGGAAGAATATCTGTATATTCTGTGTCTACTTAATCACCAGAAAATGCTGTTCATCAAAACAGTTCAGATTCTGGTCAAACCGGTAGCCAAAGTTAAGAAATATTGGCTGTAAGGAAAATAACAGCTTATTTCATCAAAACCATCTTTATCTGATTAAATTGACTTTCTAAACAACTTCTGAGTTTTCAGACCTCTAAGAGAGAAAGATATTATTAATGGGAGCATATACTGGGAAAAGATCTTGGTCACTTTCACAACCTGGCTACACTTTGAAAAAGTAGAGCTTTCAAAAAATACTGGTGCCTGAGCCCCATTCTAGATCAAGTAAATGCAAATCTTCAGGAAAAATTCTGAGCCTCGGTGTTAAAACAAAGTCTCCCCAGGTGATTTGTCATGAGAAGCACTGACTTGAAGAGCACTGTTGCCTGCATCCATTTTAACCTTAACATATCTGTGTTTTCATGGGGATATATAGCTGATTTTTCAAGTTTGTTTCCCTGAGATCTGATGGGATTGTTTCAAGGTGTGAGAGGTCATACTATTTTACCACAATTCTTCCTTTACCATTGCTACATTCCCTTACTATGGCTTCCCTGTTGGCAGAGTATACTTTTCCACACTACTGATTTCAGGTATGGCCATATGAGTTAGTTTGATGGGATGTGGAAGTGATAAATTGTGCCAGTTTTGATCTAAGGCCTTAAGAGGAATGGCAGTGCCCACCAACACTCAGGGAGCTTACTCTCTCCATGCAAAGAGCAGCCCCAGGTAGACACTGATCTTTCAGCCTGAACACAGGAATAAAGCTATATGGAGGAAAAATATAACACCAAATCAGTAGTCCAGCCTGGTTCAGCTAAGTCAATCTGAGTCTGACTGACAGCTGCAAAACTGCAGCTCACCTACAATTCTATGACTCTGAAATAAGCTTAATTTCTTAAATTCTTTGAAATTTTGGAGTTTTATTTTAAATTCAGCATTATTGTAGGAGAAAAATAACCAACACACAAGTATTTGTAAGTAATCTGCATCAAGCAATGTATAACAAATAATAGGTACTAAATAAGTATTTAAGTTAATTTGCTTTTATGGAAGGTTGCTTTACATTTACTGATACACACACACACACACACACACACACACACACACACACACACACACAAATGGAATCACCAGATTTCAAAGTGTTTAAATTTAGGTTCAATGATATTAAAAATAATGCAGTGACCATTAGAATTTAAGTGGATTTAAATGGATTGTATCTCTATCGAATGTTAGTTATTCTGTTCATTTATAAAAAGGATATTAGTGAATATGCTTAACATTGCTTTTTCCAGTAGCCAAATGGATCAGGTTTTCATCCAGGTGGTTTTATGGGAAGCATCTGTCTGCTCAGCTAATGCATGTATATGAGGATCAAGCTTTTGTACTGATTTGGAAATACTACTTGTACTACTAGGATATTGTTAAAATTTTTGGCTAAGATTAAGAGAATTGATTTCATCATATAGAAATCTGTTTTACATCACTGAGATGTATTTTATCATAAATGCCTAAAATTATTAATAGCAATAAACAGCTAACACTTCCTGAGCAGTAACTGAGTCAAGATGAAGAGTTATGGGCAGAAATCTTTGAAAACTTATTTGAAATGCTAACTCTTTGTGATGCATAGGAAAGTTACAGAAAATTAAACAAGCAATCACAGAAACCTTTGAAAGAAAGAAAATCCTAGTTAGAAAACAAGATATGTCTTAATCTCAATTAAACTGTCTTTTTGAAGTTCTCTTTGCCTTGATAAAACATTGTGATTCACTTTATAAGTGTTTTAGTTATCTTTAATGTAACTCCCCCTTTTTTAAAGGTGTTTTCTTAACTTCTTCCTTACAATAAAGATAAATTATTTTTATTCTGCTTTTTGATGATCCATCAGTGATTACTAAGGGATTTATATATAGAAAGTAGAGGTACTGAAGAAATGATCGTTACATTATGGGTAAAACAAGATGTAATTATGTTGTCACTTATATTTTGAGACTTCTATAAGAATGCATTAGATAAACAGAGAAAATTCGTTTTTAAACTCTGAGACTGACATTCATTAGTGATGTTATTTATAGCAAAGGCAAAAATAACATAGCAGAATAATATATGAAATGCAATGCTCACACAAACGTCTTCAGTGTCCAGTGTAAAAGTATTAATTTCACAGTATCTTGGGGACCAGGTTGATGCACCGCACATAATCCACAGTGTCACAAATGTCCTTAGTAAACCACACTCCCAATTGCAAACCCATCACACCTAATACAGCAGATTGTCACTCAGTGCTCACTGTGTTACCAAAAAGTGCTAGTAGGGTTACCACTATATCACCTACCTTCCCCTGAGATGGGAGAAAGTAGACAATTCAAATTAGGTGTAAAGGAAAGCAGGAAGTATATAGTGCATTTTGATTGCAGGTATTTGCTTAAATCTATGGGACATGTTGAATAAAATCTCATTCCATGCATTAATGCGGTCCTGCTGTTGATAAATGTGAGACTTTTAAATCACATCAATTAGGATGCTAAGATTATCCTGCAGTCAATAAGTAATGGTTTATGACTATATGTTACATTGCAATCATTTACTCAGATTCCCATATTATCTTTCACTCACATCCATGTGTTATATATAGATCTATGGCAAATATGCACCCGGTTTAAATGTTCACAAATATTATAACACCAGGAAAATAATCTGTCTGTAAGAAATATAGGTTTAATGAGAAAAAGTCCTAAGTCCAAAGGGGAAGGCAAAGTCAGTTCTCAACTTTAGGCAGCCCAGAGACAGCGAGACACAAGAAAACACTACTGATAAGATGTACCTTCTTTTAAGAAAGTACAGCCAGACTTTTTTCCTTTTTGGGAGATGGAAACTCTTAAAACTTTTGAATCATGGGTTAGTTCAATAAAGAGACAATCTCAGAATTCCTGATAGTAAAGGTAGTAAAGGTAAGATATGAGGCAAAAAAAAAAAAAAAAAAAAAAAAAAAAAAAAAATTGTAGCGCCAAAGAAAGGTTTATGGAAATCAGTTGTGTTACTAAGAAATGAAAGAATCTCAGGCAGTAACTTACATCTAGTCAAAGATATCGCCAAAATTTAAAAGAAAAGTGGTGAGTAGAAGAGGTGCTTAAAGGAGAACAGTGGACAAGTATAATACTATTTATAGAACATACATTACCTGTAGGTAATGTTATGTATGTTGCAAGGTAACTTTTAAAGTTTGAATTTCCATTTTTCAACGATGTAGTGTTTCATAGATACTGTTTCAAAAAGGGATATGGCAGTAGAAATGAAACCAAACAAAAGCAGTTCACTATTTTTTTTTTTTTTCCAGCAGAGGCGGCATGTTTAAAAGCCTAGACACATCAGGTTACAGATATAATCTTGATATTGATAAAAGATATAGGATAAAATTGCTAAAGTGAGACAACTCTCCCTTCTACCTTCCTCCATCGCACTACACCCCATCTCTCTAATACTATGTCTGGGACAGGAAATAAAGTATGTAGAGGGTAAAAGATGAGATATTAGATACTTTTTCCTTCTACATAAAGTGTTATACTCTCGGCACTATTGGACTATCCTGGCAAGGCAGCAGCAATTCCATATAAATGTATGCAGACTAAGATGTGAAGAGCTGGCACGGTGACTCACGTCTGTAATCCCAGCACTTCGGGAGGCCAAGGCAGGAGGATCACTTCAGCTCCTGAGTTCAAGACCAGCCTGGGCAACAAAACGAGACTCTGTCTCATAATTTTTTTTTTTTTTTTTAAATTAGTCAGGCACAGTGGCACACACCTGTAGTACCAGCTACTTGGAAGTCTGAGGTGAGAGGATTGTTTGAGCCCAGGAGTTCCAGGTTGCACTGAGCTATGTTGTATGACTGCACCACTATACTCCAGCCTGAGTAACAGAGTGATGTCCTGTGTTTTTTTCTTTTTAATAAAAATAAAAAATAAAAAACAAAAAAGAGCAGAAGGAACTTGTACTTCATTCTTTATAGAGTTTTGGGGAGACAATATCTCTACCTAATATATATATATATATATATATATATATATATATATATATCCCTAGATATAGATATAATACAAAATGAGTGCATGATGTACTTAGGTGATGGCTCATAATGTGGCCTTAGATAGTCGTAATACACCAGGAGTATCATCATTTACATTAATAGAATAAGTAGAATTAATAGTAAGAGCTATGCAGTCTAAGAGCAGAAGAGACATCAAGGACAATTAAGGATCTGATGTTATGTTGGTGCAAAAGTAATTGTGGGGTTACTAATTACTATTAATAGCAAAAACCACAGTGACTTTTGCACCAACCTAATAGAACTGTGGTCTATGAATTGACACAGTGTAAAATCCCTGGAAAATTAAATAGGATCTTGAGAAAAGGCTAACCATAAACTAACTGAGATTATATACTATCATTTTAGTGGAATGAAGATGTTTGTATAAATTCACTTTTGTACATTGGAGTTTGTAACTGAAATTCATACTATGTATGTATCATCTAATTCTCTAATACAGCTACAAAGTGTCTCATTTAACAGATGGAAAAAATAGATAAGAAAGGAAGTTAATCATTCAAATTCATGTATTTAAGGTGACAGACCCAGGATACAGAATGAGATTTATCTTACCTAAAGTTAACAATATTTTCTGTTGTTTTGTTTCTGTCTACTGTAAAATTATCTATATATCAAAAACATACAAATGTAGGTTGATGTAATGCTTTCATTCTTCACATTACATGTTTTTATTTTTTGAAGAACCTGGCATGCTTGCACATATATATATACACACACACATATACACACACACACCATATATATATACACACCACATATATATATACACCATATATATACACACACCATATATATATCATATATATATATATAAATATGATAGATATTGGAAATGAAATTCAATGTATGATGTGAGTTTAAGGAAACCTAGCTTTCTAAACTCAAAATTTACATAGTTTAATTTGGGGTATAAGTCTCATTTATAATATACATTTTATTAAAGCATGTTGATTCTTTCTAGACATAATTTTTAAATAAAACTGTTGTAGAAGAGTGAGTGGTTCAACTTTCAGTTCTCAGGTTGTTCATCCATAAAATGGAGAGATAAGGCTAAATTCTAAGTTCTATTTAGCAATGCATTGTATGATTGTTAAATGAATAATTAAGAAAATTAATTAATGGATAAAATATAGTAAGACCATGCCACACTATGGTCTTAATGAGCAGTAAAGGAATTAGCCTAACTTCACAGGGTCTCAAAATACTATCTAAATGATATTCCAATAGAAACCAATATTTTGCGTGTTTTCCTTGGTTATATTACAAGTAGATGAACCAGACTGGTTTGGTAGAAAAAACTGTGTGAGAGAAATATGCTACAGATTGCTCCATTTAAGTATATAGAAGTGTTTCTTATCCCTTTTAGCCATAGCTGGTATTCCCATGTATTAATGTATTATCATTCATTCAACCAGTCCGACTACATTGACAGACTTTTAGGATGCAGTCTTTTGCTATCACAAATAATGGCACAAAGATAAGCCTCGCACAAATAATATTTTTTATTTTTGCCAATTGTATATTTTGAATACATTTCTAATAGTTAAGATTACTAAAGGCTTAAATACATACTTTTTATATGTTGGTGTTTAGAAAAATTTGTAGTTGTGCTGTAATTGGTTCATTTACATCAATATGTTGTGAGTTGTATATCTGTTATTTTGTTACCTAATATGAAAACTAATAAAATAAGTCCTTTTTTTTTTATCAATTTCCTCTCCCAAACTTCAAATTAAAAGTGATATAACTACACTCTCATTGAAAACCTATATAGTTAGTCGGTAAACTTATTCTAGTTTCCAAATCCTCTTCTCTGTCCACCCTCCCTCCCACCCCTCAAGGCTGGTATTTGTACTATACACAGTTAAAAAACAATAAACATTTCTATACCACTAAAGTGGAGTAATCTAAAGCACATTTTATTAGGTAAAAATAGCAGGTGGCAAATATCATTTCTAGTATTCTACCTTTTGAGTAATAAAAGGGGATTTGAAATGCTTATGTATCTGAAAAGATGATGGAATAGTAAACAAAAAATCGCTATTAACCCTTCAGTGTGAAAGGTACAGAGTAAAAACAATGCTTCTGTGAATGTAAATTGTTTCAGAGTTTTCATTTTCAGTTTATGTAAATGCATTTTATAACTTAGGAAGAAACAAAGTTAAACCAAAGTTGTGGGAAAATTCATAAAACACCATACTGAATCAAAGCATCTTATTGTTTATGAAGTTGATGGTATTTCAACAAAACAGAAAAACATTATTTCAAGTAATTCTAAAACACGGTATTTTTTCAGCTTTACTGATGTATAATTTAGCCAAAATAATATCCATTTTAAAATTAAATGTAGATTTTTATCATTTTTGGCATATGTACATAGTCATGTAACCCCACCACAGTGAATACATACAGTATTGCCAACTCAAAAAATTCTCCTGAGTTTTTTACAAGCCTCAATTCTGTCACTTTGCCTTTCCTAGAATTTTATGTAAATATATTAATCAGTATGTTATCTTTTTTATCTTTTTTCATTTAACATGATGTTTTAGTTTTATGAAGTTTAATTTTTAGCATATTTCAGTTTTATGAAGTTAATTTAATTTTTTTTGGTCTAGCTTATGCTTTTTGCATCCTATCTATTGAATATTTATCTAAGTTATAATCAAGATTTTCTTCTATGCTTTATTTTAAAAATTTTATTATTCCAGTTCATGCATTTAGTTATATGATCCACTTTTAATTTTTTTGTTTTTATATTGTGTGAGGTACAGACTGATGTTACTTTTTTTTTTTTTCGACATGTAGATTTAATTGTTTTGACACTATTTACTGAATAGGCTATTTTTTCTCCATTTAAATACCTTGTCATCTTTGTTGAAAATCATTTGCCCTTGTATGTGTGACTCTATTTCTGCGCTCTATTTTGTTTCACTGATTTATGTATCTATTATTATATGAATATCAAACTCTTGATTTCTGGAACTATAGAATATGTCTTGAAATAAGGCTATGTTAATTCTCCAAATTGTTGCTCTTTTTCAAGATTGTTTTAGCTATTCTAGGTCCTTTTTATTTACGAATAAATTTTATAGTAAAGTACTCAATTTCTATGAAAAGTCCTGCTGTGTTTTTCATTGAGATTGCATTGAATCTGTTAATCAATATTGGCACACTGGCCACATTAACAATATTAATTCTTCTTCTTAATGAACATTTTATATAATTCCAACTGTTTATATTGTTTTGATATATTATAGTTTGCATTGTACAAATCTTGGACACCTTGTATTAAATGTAATCTTACGTGTTTTATATTTTCCATGGTGCTGTACATGGTATTTATTTAAACGTTATTTCCCAATTTTTTGGCAGCTAATATTTTGATTTTGTATCTTGTGACTTTGCTTAATTGACTCATTAGTTCTAGTACATATCTTATAGAATAATTTGAACATTCTAAGTAAATGATTAGGCTATCCATGAGTAAATAAAATTTTACTTCTTTTCAAATCTATAGATTTGTTATTTCTATTTTATTATTTTATTGGCTAAATCGTCTCATAAAATGTTGAATAGAAGTGATAATCTTATTTTGATCTTAAATAGAAGGCATTCAATATTACACAATTAAGTATAATATTAGCTGTAGGCTCTTTATAGAGGCCCTCTATTAGACTGAGCAAGTACTCTTCTTTTTTTTAGTTTGCTGATAGTTTATTATCATGGATGAGTCCATCTTTTCTGTATCTGTTTAAGTGATTGTATAATTTTGTTTCTCTTTATCTTATTGTTCTATTAAGCCACTTTGCATTCATTGGATTAGCCCCACTTTTTCATGATGTATTACTATTTTATATATTGCTAGATTAAATTTGCTAATATCGTTGAAGAATGTTTACATATAGGATATGAAGTATGTTGGGCTTCCTGGTATTATACTACAGGTCTCTGGAGCTTCAATATCTTATTCTTCTGTTTTCATACTGGATATTTCAATGGGTCTATTAATTTCATTGATTCTTTCTTCTGCTCACTTCAATCTAGTTTTGAGTTAATCTAACAAATTTTTTATTTTAGATACTATAATTTTCAGCTCTAGAATCTTTAGTTTTATATAATTTCCATTTTCTACGTAAATTCTTTATTAATAAAAATAATTTAATTTAAAGTTATTTATATCACATACTGTGAGCTCTTTGCTTAATAAATCCAATACATGGGGCCCATGTCTATTGACTGCCTTCTCCCCTACCCCACTCCCAAAGATGTATTACACTTTTATTACATATCCTACTTGAACACTGAACATTGGAATTATATATTATAATAACTTTGGAAGTACAGTGTGTATATATATACACAAACATATACACATATATATACACACACACACACATATATATATATATATATATAATATATATATATATTATTAAAAAGTTAACTTACCTGGAGTCACACATGGTAATCTGCAGCAGCTAATATCTCTGCCAAATTGTTGGCTTTTTTGCTGCTATTTTTCTTACCTGGCCCCTGAAGTCTTCCTTCTGCCTGTGCAGTTGAGAAACTGGTCAATTATTTAGGTAGAATTGCGCTTTGAGGTTCATGTAACTGTATCCACGATTCCCTTACTTCCCCTTCACTAAATTTCCAGTTGTTCTTCCACCTCTGATTTCTGGTCTTTATCAGCTCAAGACACTAAAGTTCCCATATTTTTCAATTCAAATCTAATGATAATTGGGTTGTATCCTCTGCAGTTTGGGGAAAAAGCTCAGTCCAGCATGCAGCCAATTCACAAATCTCATAGAGGCCAGCAACTTTGCTCCTCCTCACCCTCAGAAGCAAATTACCTTTGCTTGGGATGGGGTCAGGAAGCTTTCCTATCCTTTCCCAAGTAGCTTAACCTTGGTTTCCTATAAAAAAGGAATTGTGAAGTGAGATCGATTTTGTGCTTGTACACCAATGAGGGTACCCTCTCATTAGTGCAGGCTGTCTCTGATCCTTCTCTGAACCATCTGATGGAGGTCTATAGAAAATACATGTAATTGTGGACTTCTCTTGTGTCTAAGGTTCCTAAGGATTGTAAATTCATGCAGACACACACTCAAGAATTTATTGACATTTGTAGCTGTGTTTTTCCTTAACTACTCATATGATAACCACCATTTCCTCTTGTACTCTGGAAAAACTAATACTATTCCTGTGCCATCTTTCCTTTGAATGGTTCATTACACTTTTGAATTTAGTGTAACTTGGTTGCTTTGGGACTTCAGCTCTGATAGATTCCAAAAAAGTTACGGTTTTGTACATCATCTAGACTTTCCCTGTGGAATGAAAGCAATAAATCAGTGCAATCCTTCTTCCTCCCAGTTCATAAAAACCCTGAACTTATTCTCACAGCTGGCAACCCTTTTTAGGGTCCCCTCTATGCTGAGAACTTTTTCTGTTGCTTAATAACTCCTACTCTGCCTTACTCATTCTCTGGTGTTTGAATGCCTTATTCTTCTTGGTGGTGGGACAAGAACTTGGAACTTGCCAAATTGTGGGAGCAGGAACTGCAGTGCTCCAGTTTACCAAACTGCCGGTGGTGGGAGTAAAAGGGCTGTTTTACTTCCCTGTGCTTGCTGAACTGTGGGAGTGAAGAAGTCACTGGGCACCACTCCCTCCAGCTCACCAAACATCAGAAGTAGGAAGGTCGCAATAATGCTACTAAGAACCAATACTTCTAACCTAAAAAAAAAAAAAAGATAAGAAAAAAAGAAAGAAATTAACTCAAAACACCATAATGTGAATTAGAAGTAATAGCCTGAAACTTTGATTTGTTTAAAAAATATGTATTTACTAGCTCTATGCACTGAAGAGTCCTGGGAACAATGTTAATACTGCAGCAATAAACACACTAACACCCACATTTTGATCTCTAAAGACATTTCTCAGGACTCCATTGAGAATTGCTTGTTTCAAATGTGTTGTAACAAAAATGCTAAATGAGCCTGGAAAATTGTGTTCTGCCAGAAAGAAAGGATTTCAGACTATTTGGTTATGACTTGATTTGATGGCTTAAAATAGGATGATTTTGCCATAAAAAAGAATGATAATTGAAATGCATGTACACATATCAAACACATAAAAATCCATAATAATATATACATATTTATTTATAATAAAAAGATTAAAAATTTTTTCATTGGAAGTTTCTAGAGCACATTTTAAACCACTACTGTGATGTCTTTTACTTTTCTTCTGTAATTTATTTGAAATTCTATCATTGTGTACATACTCTTGTTTTATAATTATATGTCTGCAAATGTATTTTCTTATTAAATTGTGAGGTTCTGCAGAAAGGCAGCATGACTTAGTTATTACTATATACCCAGTGCCTGTAATAGTCTCTAATAGAATAAGCTCCCCAAGATGTGATGATTGAAGCCAGTAGACAATTGATTGATAAGGAGGCCACAATGTAATCATCATGGAAAGCAGTCTGATGATTCCTCAGAGCTAAAAACAGAACTACTATTTGACTGAGCAATTTCATTACTGGGTATATACTCAGAGGAATATAAATCATTCTACCATAAAGACACATGCACACTAATGTTCATTGTAACACCATTCACCATAGCAAAGAAATGGAATCAACCTAAATGCCCATCAGTGAGAGACTGGATAAAGAAAATATGGTATGGATATACTATAGAATACTGTGCAGCCATAAAAAAGAATGAGATCATGTCTTTTGTGGGAAGATGGATGAACTGGAGGCCAGTATCCTTAGCAAAGTAATGCACGAACAGAAAGCTGAATAATGCATAAGTGGGAGCTAAATGATGAGAAAACATGGACACAAAAGAAGGGAACAGACACTGGGACCTTCTTGAGAGTGGAGGATGGAGGAGGGAGAGGATCAGAAAAAAACAACTTTTGGGTACTAGGCTTAGTACTTGGGTAATGAAATAATCTATACAACGAACTCCCATGACATGAGTTTACCTATATACCAAACCTGCACATGTACCCCTCAACCTAAAATAAAATGAAAAAAGAGGCCGTAAAAGGCCTCTTTGGCTATGTGGGCTCTTTTTTGTTTCATATAAATTCATCACCGTTTACTGATTTATGATTAGTAAAAAAATTCTGTTGTGATAAGTTTGTGCCTCTGCTGTTTCTTCTCATGTGTAGAAAATAAATCATACAAAAGGAAAAACCTGTAGACTCTTTTCAAGATGTCAGTGAAACTGCTAACACAGAGATATAATGCTCTAAGGGCCCTGTGGTGCTAAGAGATTCTCTCAGATTTCCACCTCAGAGTCTTGCTCCACTTCAGGTGCATTCTGGCTCTACCTGGGGCACTGCAGCCTTCTACTGCTTTCTTTAGCACTCCACTTTCTTAATTTTTTAAATTTCAATAGTTTTTGGGCACATAGGTGGTTTTCGGCTATGTGGATAAGTTGCTTAGTGGCGATTTCTGAGATTTTAGTGCACCTATCACCTGAGCAGTATACACTGTACTCAATATATGGTCTCTTATCCCTCACATTCCTCCCAACCTTCCCCATACCCTGAATTCCCAGAGTCCATTATATCATTCTTATGACCTTTGTCCTCATAGTTTAGCTAAGTGAGAACATACAATATTTGGTTTTTCATTTCTGAGTTACTCCACTTAGAATAATAGCCTCTAGTTCCATCCAAGTTGCTGCAAAAGACATTATTTCATTGCTTTTTATGGCTCAGTAGTATTCTATATATGGTATATATGGTACATGGTATAAGCAGTACCACATTTTATTTATCTGCTCATTTGCTGATGGGCACTTGGTTCCACATCCTTGCAATTGCAAATTGTGCTGTTAAAAACACGTGTGTGCATGTGTCTTTTTCACGTAATGACTTCTTTTCCTTTGGGTAGATACCCAGTAGTACCACTCCACTTTCTTTATCTCCACATTGGTTCCCAGGAACTCTGCTACATAAGCTCTGCCATTGCCTCTGGTCTCCCAAACTGAATTCTCATATCCTTGTGTCCTGCCAAGTTCATTTTATTCACTTCTCCTCCAGACCTTTGCTCTCTACCAGATCTTCCATTCTATTATATGTGCAACACCTCTTTGCATATACAAAATTATTTCAAGTAGCAATTTTTTCTTCTTGAGGTATTGGAATCCAAGTTTTCAGGAACCACATGGGTCCCAACCACCAGGAGAGTAATGAAGATTGCATTTTTAGCTCTCTTTTTCACAGCAAACTGTCTGCATTTTAAAGCAACAAACCACTTTCTCTAGCACTCCACTTGACCCTAGAGAGTGTCTTACTTTCCTGGGTGCCTATTAAGAGGCTGTGAGAAAGTTTCCATCACTTCCTCCTGAGAGCAGAGGGCGTTTTACTTCAAACGTGGGGAATATTGGTCTAGACCCCAGTGTCTGCCCTATAGCTCTACATGCCTTTCTCTTGAGCTTTAGTAGCTTTTTTGAATATATTGATGTTGGCCCAACTTCTCATGACTTTTGGAACATATATTAAAAATTGGACCCAAAAAGTGGTCCTGGGATAAACCTAAGAAAGTTTCTGAATTCTATAGTGAGTGGACTTGTGTAACATAAATGGATAGAAATTGTTCCATTTACTGAGCCCTCACTTGGAGTGGAATACATTTCTCAAGGATCGTGCACTTAGAAGTTAAGTGCAAAGCCTCATGTTGACTTGTCTGAGGTCATTGTAGATACTGGATATTATTCTTTCATCAGATGTATAGATTGTGAATATTTTTTCTAACTCTGTGGGTTGTCTGTTTTCTCTTCTGTTCCTTTTGCTGTGCAAAAACTCTTTAGTTTAATTAAGTCCCAGCAACTTATCTTTGTTTTTATTGCATTTGCTTTTGGGTTCTTGGTCATGAAATCCTTGCCTAACTCAATGTCTTTTCCAATGTTATCTTCTAGAATTTTTATAGTTTCAGGTCTTGGGTTTAAGTCCTTAATCCATCCTGAGTTGATTTTTATATAAGGTGAGAGATAAGGATCCAGTTTCATTCTCCTACAGGTGGCTAGCCAATTATCCCAGCACCATTTGTTGAAAAGGGTGTAATTTCCCCACTTTATGTTCTTGTTTACTTTGTCAAAGATCAGTTGGCTATAAGTATTTGGGTTTATTCTTGGTTCTCTATTCTGTTCCATTGACCTACATGCCAATTTTTGTACCAGTACCATGCTGTTTTGGTGACCACAACCTGATAGTATACTTTGAAATCAGGTAATGTGATGCCTCTAGATTTGTTTTTTTGTTTGTTTGTTTGTTTGTTTTTTTGTTTGTTTTTTTGTTTTTTTTGTTTTGCTTAGTCTTGCTTTGGCCACGTGGTCTCCTTTTTGTTTAATATAAATTTTATAATTGTTTTCTCTAATTCTGTGAAGAATGATGGTGGCATTTTGATGGGAATTGCACTGAATTTGTAGATTGCTTTTAAAGTGTGGTCATTTTCAAAATATTGATTCTACCCATCTATGAGAGTGGGATGTGTTTCCATTTGTTTGTGTTGTCTATGATTTCTTTCAGCAGTGTTTCGTACTTTTCCTTGTAGAAGTCTTTCACCTTCTTGGTTAGGTATATTAGTAAGTATTTTTTTGTTTGTTTTGTAGCTATTGTAAAAGACGTTCAGTTCCTGATTTGACTTTCGGCTTGGTCGCTGTTGCCAAATAGAAGAGCTACTGATTTGAACTCAAACAAATCAACAAGAAATAACACACAATCTCATCAAAAAGTGGGCTAAGGATGTGAATAGACAATTCTCAAAAGTAGATATATGAATGACCAACAAACATATGAAAAAATGCTCAGTGTCACTAATAATCAGCACAATGCACATCAAAACCATAATGCGATACCACCTTATTCCTGCAAGAATGGTCACAATCCAAAAATAAAATAATAGATGTTGACTTGGCTGTGGTGAACAGGGAATACTTCTACACCACTGGTGGGAATGTAAACTAGTACAATCATTATGGAAAACAGTGTGGAGATTCCTTAAAGAACTAAAAGTAGACGACTATTTAATCCAGCAATCCCATCACTGGGTATCTACCCAGAGAAAAAGAAGTCATTATCAAAAAAGATACTTGCACACACATGTTTATAGCAGTAGAATTTGCAATTGCAAAAATGTGGAAGTAACCCAAATGCCCATCAATCAACAAATGGATAAAGAAGCTGTGAGATATATATAGAGAGAGATATATAGATATACACAGTGACATATAGACATATTATATATATAATGATATATATTATGATATATATGATATATATAATTATATATATAATATTTTTCACATAATGACTTCTTTTCCTTTGGGTAGATACCCAGTAGTACCACTCCACTTTCTTTATCTCCACATTGGTTCCCAGGAACTCTGCCGCATAAGCTCTGCCATTGCCCCTGGTCTCCCAGACTGAATTCTCATATCCTTGTGTCCTGCCAAGTTCATTTTATTCACTTCTCCTCCAGACCTTTGCTCTCTACCAGATCTTCCATTCTATTATATGTGCAATACCTCTTTGCAAATACAAAGTTATTTCAAGTAGCATTTTTTTCTTCTTGAGGTATTGGAATCCAAGTTTTATCATATATATACATAATATATAGTCCATATATATATGATGGACTACTACTAAGCTATAAAAGGAATGAATTGGGCTAATATCCAGAACTTATAAAGAACTCAATCAAATTTACAAGAAAAAAACAAACCCCATCAAAAACTGAGCAAAGGATATGAACAGACATTTCTCAAAAGAAGACATGCATACAGCCAACAGACACATGAAAAAATGTTCATCATCACTTGCCATCAGAGAAATGCAAATCAAAACCACAGTGAGATACCATCTCACACCAGTTAGAATGGCAATTATTAAAAAATCAGGAAACAACAGGTGCTGGAGAGGATGTGGAGAAATAGAAACACTTTTACACTGTTGGTGGGACTGTAAACTAGTTCAACCATTGTGGAAAACAGTGTGGAGATTCAAGAATCTAGAACTAGAAATACCATTTGACCCAGCCGTCCCATTACTGGGTATATACCCAAAGGATTATAAGTCATGCTGCTATAAAGACACATGCACACGTATGTTTATTGCGGCGCTATTCACAATAGCAAAGACTTGGAATCAACCCAAATATCCATCAGTGACAGACTGGATTAAGAAAATGTGGCACATATACATCACGGAATACTATGCAGCTATAAAAAAGGATGAGTGTGTCCTTTGTAGGGACATGGATGAAGCTGGAAACCATCATTCTCAGCAAACTCTCGCAAGAACAGAAAACCAAATACCGCATGTTCTCACTCATAGGTGGGAAATGAACAATGAGATCACTTGGACACAGGAAGGGAAACATCACACACAGGGGCCTATTGTGGGGAGGGGGGAGTGGGGAGGGATAGCATGAGGAGATATACCTAATGTAAATGACGAGTTAATGGGTGCAGCACACCAACATGGCACATGTATACATATGTAACAAACCTGCACGTTGTGCACATGTACCCTAGAACTTAAAGTATAATAATAAAAAAAAATGAAAAAAAAAGGAATGAATTAATGGCATTCACAGCAACATGGATGAGACTGGAATGGAAAACCAAACATCATATGTTTTCACTTATAAGTGGGAGCTAAGCTATGAGGATAAAAAGGCATAAGAATGATATAATGGACTTTGGGGACTCAGGGGGAAAGGGTAGGGAGGGGGTGAGAGATAAAAGACTACAAATAGGGTGCAGTGTATACTGCCTGGGTGATGGGTGCACCAGTATCTTGCAAATCATCACTAAAGAACTTACTCATGTAACCAAACACCACCTGTACCCCAATAACCTATGGTGGAACAAACTTTAAAAAAGAACAAAAGCTCAGATAAAAAAAGAAATTCTTGCTCTTCTTTTTTTTTTTTTTTTTTTTTTTTGAGACGGAGTCTCGCTCTGTCGCCCAGGCTGGAGTGCAGTGGCTGGATCTCAGTTCACTGCAAGCTCCGCCTCCCGGGTTCCCGCCATCCTCCTGCCTCAGCCTCCCGAGTAGCTGGGACTACAGGGGCCCGCCACCTTGCCTGGCTAGCTTTTTGTATATTTTAGTAGAGACGGGGTTTCACCGTGTTAGTCAGGATGGTCTCGATCTCCTGATTCGCCCGTCTGGGCCTCCCAAAGTGCTGGGATTACACGCTTGAGCCACCGCGCCCGGCCCGAAATTCTTGCTCTTCATACAGCTCTGTCATTGGTTAACTTTGTGATTCTTAGCAAGTTATTATAACCTTACTGAGCCTCAGTTTCCTCATCCATAAATGTGGGGAGTGGGACCAAATAAAATAATACATGTAAAGTGCTTGTATTTTACCAAGGCTTGATCCATGGTAAATATCCAATACATATGGATATATATTTTAAGTTAAATTTTAAATGAGAGTAAAAATCTGGATTTATTTATCTAAATAAACTTCTCAGTAAACATAAGACCGGTTCCTATCTTATGTTTCACAAGTACAATAGTGCAAAGAATAAGTAAAATGAAACCTAAAAAGATCCAGTCCTAAACTAGTACTTTACAATTGCATATGGTATGAGTTATTAAACTTACTAATACTTAGATCTCCTCACATGGTACAAAGAATGTAGTATCTACATAATTCAGAACTCATTTATTTTCTTGTTATTTTTGCATAGGGTCCAGTATGAGAATGCAGAACTTGTTATGTGAAGGCTGTGGAGTCAGCCTCATAGCATTCTGTCTGTGTAGATGCCAATGACTTCACAACTACAATGTTATTTTGAGCAGTGAAAACAATTTATTAAAAATGAAGAAAAATGTAAATGACTCCTATAAAGAAATTAAATTAATGTTAGGTACTAGAACACAGATGTTTTGTGTGCCATACCTATGCAACCATGTCATTAAATTCAAATCTCTAATTAACAGACATCTGTTTCTTGTTCAAATTTGAAATGATTCATTAAAACCATTTGCAGAAACAAGTATAACTTGTAAAGAGAAAAAAATGTTCTTGACCTTTATTCCACTTCAATTTTTTTCTACTTTGTAATTATTTTTAAAAACTGACTGGCTTACTGACTCAGTGATTCAGAATTGAGACATATCTGACACTTCAAAGCCTGTCTCTCTTACTCATTAGCTTCACATCCTGTACCAACAAAAGATTGTGCATTAAAATCAGAAACATTAAATAATATTATGTCATGAAAACAGGTTGCCAAAACTTGGGAAAAGCAGTATAATTAATTTTTGAAGAAAAGCAGATGAACTAAGTTTAGACTTGCCCTGTTGCTCAACTTCTACTTATAAAGAAACATTAACATTTTAATTTAATTAAGCAAATAATGTTGAACATCTATCTAATAGGGAAGTAACTGTATTGCAGTAGATGGGGAAAAGAAGGCTTCAAATAAGATAGAATTTATGCAAATTCTAATTCTGAAACTAACTTTGTAACTTTGGTAGTTAGCTTCTCTGAATTCAGTTTTGCTTACCCATGATTATAATAGTATTAAGACCAACATCAAGGAGCAAGATAGCTGAATAGAACCCTCTAGCAATCATCCTGTCTGCAGGAACACCAAATTGAACAACTATCCACATAAGAAAGCACCTTCGTAAGAACCAAAACATCAGGTGAGTGATCACATTACCTGGTTTTAATATCATATTGAGAGAGACATTGAAAAAGGTAAGAAAGGCAGTCTTGAAACACCTATACTACTCCCCCATCTCATAGCAGCTCTGTGCAGTGGCAGGGCGGGGTAGTGGGGAGAGAATCTGTGTGCTTGGGGGAGGGGAAGTAAAATGATTGTGAGGTTTTTTGTTTGTTTGTTTGTTTTGAGACGGAGCCTCGCTCTGTCGCCCGGGCTGGAGTGCAGTGGCAGGATCTCAGCTCACTGCAAGCTCCGCCTCCCCGGTTTATGCCATTCTCCTGCCTCAGCCTCCCGAGTAGCTGGGACTACAGGGGCCCGCCTCCTCGCCCGGCTAGTTTTTTGTATTTTTTAGTAGAGACGGGGTTTCACCATGTTAGCCAGGATGGTCTCGATCTGCTGACCTCGTGATCCGCCCGTCTCGGCCTCCCAAAGTGCTGGGATTACAGGCTTGAGCCACCGCGCCTGGCGGATTGTGAGGTTTTGCATTGGAACTTAGGGGTGCCTTTTCACAGCAGAAAATACGAGGCAGAATTCAGCCAGTGGCCACAGAGGAAGCAAGCATTTAGACCAGTCCTAGCCAGAAAAGAATTGCCTATCCAAGCATTCAGAACCTGAGTTCTGGCTAGCCCCATCACCTAAGGTTAAAGCACTCTGGGGTTCTAAATAATCTCGAAAGGTAGTCTAGGCCACAAGGAGAGTAATTCCTGGGCAACTCCTAGTGCTCAGCTAGGCTTGGAGCCAATGGACTTGGTGTGTATGCAACCCAGTGAGACACCATCTGTAGCAGCCAAGGGAGTCAGTTTATGACCCCCATCCCAACCCTAGGCAATGAAGCTTGCAATTCTGGGGGAGACCCCAGGCAATGATGCTTGCAGTTCTTCTGCTTGAGAAAAGCAGAGGGAACAGTAAAGGGGATTTTGCCTTGGAACTCTGATAATCAGCTCAGCCACACCAAAATAAAGTACCAGGCAGAGTCCTGAATCCCCCATTTCAGATCCTGGCTACTGAATGACATTTCTAGACCCACCCTGGGTCAGAAGGGAACATATTACCTTGAAAGGAAGGACCCACACCTGGTAGGCTTCAATATCTGCCGACTAAAGAGCCATGGGCATTGAATAAGCATCAGTGGTAGCCAGGCAGCAGTCACCACAGGCCTTGGGTGAGATCCAGTACTGTGCTGGCTTCAGGTGTGACCCAGCGCATAGCCAGCTGTGTTGGCCATGGGGAGAGAGTTCTTCTACTTGAGAAAGGGAGCAAGAAGAGTAAAAAGGACTTTGTCTTGCAACTCGGATACCAACTGAGCCACAGAAAAATAAAGCATCACACAGACTCTTAAAATCCTTGATTGTAGGCCTTAGCTCCTGGATGGCATTTCTAAACCTGCCCTGGGCTAGAAGGGAACCTGTTACTATGAAAGAAGAGACTGGCAGGATTCATCACCTGCTGATCAAAGACTATTTGAGCCTTGAATAAACATCAGTTATAGCCCGGCAGCAGTCACCACAGGCCTGGGATGGTAGTGGCTATGGGGAGAGATTTCTGCTTGAGGTAAGGAAAGAGAAAAGTAAAAAGGACATTGCCTTGCAATTTGGGTACCAGTCAACCACAGCAAACTAAATCACCAAGTATGTTCCTAAAGTTCCTGATTACAGATACTAGTTCCTAGACATTATTTCTAGATGTACTTCAGTCCAAATGGGAAACCAATAGACCAGAAGGAAAGACCTGGGCCTGACTAGATTCACCATCTGCTGACCAAAGAACTCTTAAGCATTGAATAACCATCAGCAGTAACTATGTAATAGTTGCCACAGGCTTTGGGCAAGAACCAGTACTGTGCTGGCTACAGGTGTGACCCAGAACATCCCCAGTGGTGGTAGTCACAGGAGTGCTTGTGCCACTTTTATCCCAACTCCAGACAGGTCAGCATGGAGAGAGAGATGCTGTTTGTTTGGGGGAAAGTAAGAGAAGGGAACAAGAGTCTCTGATGGGCAATCGGGGAATTATCCCAGATCTCACCCAAGACTACAAAGGCAGTACACCTATGAGTCTGCAAGAGTCACCCAGTTATGGAACTTGGGGTTTCACCTAACGCAGATACAGCTACAGTTACCAAAGACTTAGATTACAACACTCAATTCCCTTTGAATACTTGGAAAGTCTTCTCAAGAAAGATGGGTACACAGAAGCCTTGACTCCAAAGATTAAAATAAATACCTAACTCTTCAGTGCCAAGACATGGATGCACATCCACAAGCTCGAGACCATTCAGGAAAATACAACCTCACCAAATGAGCCAAATAAGGCACCAGTGACCAAACATGGAATGAAAGAGATACGTGACTTTTCACACAGAATATGTAAAAGAGCTGCTTTGAGGAAGATCAGAAAAAATTTAAGATAACAGAGAAGGAATTCAGAATCCTGTCAGATAGATTTAACAAAGAGATTGAAATAATTTTAAAACTCAAGCAGAAATTTTGAAGCTGAAAAATGTGATTGACAAAATGAAAAATGCATGAGAGTCTCTAGACAGCAGAAATGATCAAGCAGAAAGAACAGTGAGCATGAAGATAGGATATTTGAAAATACACAGTCAGAGGAAACAAAATAAAAAAATAAAACGAAGCATGCCTACAAGATCTAGAAAATAGTCTCAAAAGGACAAATCTAAGAGTTATTTGCCTTAACGAGGAGATAGAGACAAAGATTTGGTTAGAAAGTTTATTCAAAGTGATAAAAAACAAAGAACTGTAAAAATGTAGAGAAAAATATATTTAAGCATAAGAAAGTTATGAAACATCCAGCATATTTGACCCAAATAAGACTACCTCAAGACATTTAATAATAAAACTCCCAAAGATCAAAATAAACAAAGTTTCATACAAGTAGAAAGAGGAAAGAAGCAAATA
Source organism: Rhinopithecus roxellana (assembly GCF_007565055.1). Lineage (NCBI taxonomy): Eukaryota > Metazoa > Chordata > Mammalia > Primates > Cercopithecidae > Rhinopithecus > Rhinopithecus roxellana. The sequence goes on along the minus strand of NC_044558.1, from coordinate 51,000,522 downwards.
ACACATAAAGTATCTCCAATGCATCTAGCAGCAGACTTTTCAGTGAAAACTTTAAACATCAGAAGAGAGTGGCATGACATATTTAAAGTGCTGATAAAAAAAAAAAGAAAAAAAAAAAAAAAAGAACTACAAACCACTGCTCAGTGAAATAAAAGAGGACACAAACAAATGGAAGAACATACCATGCTCATGGATTGGAAGAATCAATATCGTGAAAATGGCCATACTGCCCACGGTAATTTATAGATTCAATGCCATCCCCATCAAGCTATCAATGAGTTTCTTCACAGAATTGGAAAAAACTGCTTTAAAGTTCATATGGAACCAAAAAAGAGCCCACATTGCCAAGACAATCCTAAGCCAAAAGAACAAAGCTGGAGGCATCACGCTACCTGACTTCAAACTGTATTACAAGGCTACAGTAACCAAAACAGCATGGTACTGGTACCAAAACAGAGACATAGACCAATGGAACAGAACAGAGTCCTCAGAAATAATACCACACATCTACAGCCATCTGATCTTTGACAAACCTGAGAAAAACAAGAAATGGGGAAATGATTCCCTAAATAGGTGCGGGGAATAAATGGTACTGGGAAAATTGGCTAGCCATAAGTAGAAAGCTGAAACTGGATCCTTTCCTTACTCCTTATATGAAAATTAATTCAAGATGGATTAGAGACTTAAACGTTAGACCTAATACCATAAAAACCCTAGAAGAAAACCTAGGTAATACCATTCAGGACATAGGCATGGGTAAGGACTTCATGTCTAAAACACAAAAAACAATGGCAACAAAAGCCATAATTAACAACTGGGATCTAATTAAACTAAAGAGCTTCTGCACAGCAAAAGAAACTGATATCAGAGTGAACAGGAAACCTACAGAATAGGAGAAAATTTTTGCAATCTACTCATCTGACAAAGGGCTAATATCCAGAACCTACAAAGAACTCAAATAAATTTACAAGAAAAAAACAACCCCATCAAAAAGTGGGCAAAGGATATGAACAGACATTTCTCAAAAGAAGACATGCATACAGCAACAGACACATGAAAAAATGCTCATCATCACTGGCCATCAGAGAAATGCAAATCAAAACCACAATGAGATACCATCTCACACCAGTTAGAATGGCGATCATTAAAAAGTCAGGAAACAACAGGTGCTGGAGAGGATGTGGAGAAATAGGAACACTTTTACACTGTTGGTGGGATTGTAAACTAGTTCAACCATTATAGAAAACAGTATGGCAATTCCTCAAGGATCTAGAACTAGAAGTACCATATGACCCAGCCATCCCATTACTGGGTATATACCCAAAGGATTATAAATCATGCTGCTATAAAGACACAGGCACACGTATGTTCATTGCGGCACTATTCACAATAGCAAAGACTTGGAATCAACCCAAATGTCCATCAGTGACAGACTGGGTGAAGAAAATGTGGCACATATACACCATGGAATACTATGCAGCCATAATAAAGGATGAGTGTCCTTTGTAGGGACATGGATGCAGCTGGAAACTATCGTTCTCAGCAAACTATCGCAAGAACAGAAAACCAAACACCGCATGTTTTCGCTCATAGGTGGGAACTGAACAATGAAATCACTTGGACTTGGGAAGGGGAACATCACACACCGGGGCCTATTGTGGGGAGAGGGGTTGGGGGAAGGATGGCATTGGGAGTTATACCTGATGTAAATGACGAGTTGATGGGTGCTGATGAGTTGATGGGTGCAGCACACCAACATGGCACAAGTATACATATGTAACAAACCTGCATGTTGTGCACATGTACCCTAGAACTTAAAGTATAATAAAAAAAAGTTAAAAAAAACAAAAAAACAAAAAAAAACTTTTATTATAGAATATTATACCCATTAAAAATATCCTTCAGACATAAAGATTTCCCAGACATACAAAAGCTGAAGAATTTTGTCAACATCAAATCTGTCCTAAAAGAAATTCTAAAGAAACTTCTTCAGTCATAAAGAAAAGGACTTTAATGAGCAATAAGAAATTATCTCAATGTACAAAACTCACTGGTAATAGTAAGTACACAGACGAATGCAGAATATTATAACACTGTAATTGTGGTGTGCAAACTACTTGCATCTTGAGTAGAAAGACTAAAAAATAAACCTATCAAAAATAGTGACTACAGTAATTTTCACAACATAGTATAATCAGATAGATATAGAAACAACAAAAAGTTAAAAAACAGGAAAGGTAAGGTTAAAGTGGAGTTTTCTATTGGTTTTCTTTGCTTGTTTCTTAGTTTCTTTATTTGTTTTTGGAATCAGAGTTTAGCTAACAGTTTAAAATAATGAATTACGATGTTATTTGCAGTCCTCATTGTAAACTGAAATAAAAAACCTATAATGAATTCACAAAAAAATAAAAAGCAAGAAACTAAAACATCCCACCAGAGAATATTTCCTTCACAAAAAGGAAGACAGGAAGAAAGGAAGAAAGAAATGAAGGAAGGAAGGAAAGAAGGAGGGAAAGGCCATGCAAAAAGCAGAAAACAAATAACAAAATTACAATAGTGAGTTTTTACTCATCAATAATAATGTTGAATGTAAATGGACTAAACTCTCCAATCAAAATACATATGGTGGCTGACTGGGTTAAGCAACAAAACATAAGACCCAACTATCTGTTGCCTATAAGAAACATACTTCACCTATAAAGACACAAATACATTGAAAATAAGAAATGGAAAAAGATTTTCAGTGGAAACAGAACTCCCCCCCCAAAAAAAGAGAAGCTATACTTTTATAAGATGAAATAAATTTGAAGACAAAAACTATAAGAAAAGACACAAAGCATTATTGTGTAAGGATAAAGGAGTCAATTCATCAAGAGTATATAAGAATTGTAAATATATATGCAGCCAACATTGGAGCCCTCAGATACATAAGGCAAGTATTATGAAAGCTAAAAGAGAGACCCCAAAGTTGTAATAGTTGGAGACTTCAATACCCCGTTTCCAGCATAGGGCAGATCATCCAGAGATAAAATCAAAAAAGAAACATCAGACTTAAACTGCACTATAGACCAAATGGAAAAAAACGGATATTTACAGGACATTTTATTCAATGACACGGCACAACACACACTTTTCTCCTCAGCACAAGATGGTTCCTAAGAATAGACCTATGTTAGGACACAAGACAAGTCTTAAAAACTTAAAAAATAAAATAAAGTCATTTCAAATATCTTCTCTAATCACAATGGAATAAACTAGAAATCCAAAACAAGAGGAACTTTGGAAACTATACAACACATGCAAATCAAATCATATGCTCCCAAATGACCAGTAGGTCAATGAAGAAATGTTTTAAAATTGGAAATGTATTTAATCAAACAAAAATGGATACACAGCATTTCAAAACCCATGGGAAAGTTCATAGAGATAATTGCCTACCTCACAAAGTAGGAAACTTTAAATAAATAAACCTGATATCACATGTTAAAGAACTAGAAAATCAAGGGCAAACCAAACCCAAAGTTAGGAGAAAAATAAAGATCAGAGCAGAAATAAATTAAATTGAAACAATAATAAAAAAGGTCAATAACATCAAAACTTTTCTTAAAAGATGAACAAAATTGGCAAGCCTTTAGTCATACCAAAAAAGAAAAAAAAAAGAGAAGATTCAAATAAATGAAATCAGAGAGGAAAAAGGATACATTAAAATTGATACTGCAGAAATTTGAAGGATCATTAGAGATTATTATGAGCAACTATATCGCCATAAATTGGAAAATCTAATTAGAAATGGATGAATTTCTAGACACATGCAACCTACCATCTAGACACATGCAACCTACCAAGATTGAACCACGAAGAAACTGAAAACCTAAATAGACCAATACAAGTAACAAGATTGAATGAGATTGAAGCCATAAATAAAAAGTATCTCAGCAAAGATAAGCCTGATACCTGATGGCTTTGCTTCTGAATTTTGCAAAAAAATTTAAAGAAGAACCAATACCAATTCTATTCAAACTATTCTGAAACCAGACAAAGACACATCCAAAAAGAAAACCACAGGCCAATATCTCTGATAAATATTAATGAAAAAATTCTTCAACAAATTACTACCAAACTACGTTCAACTGAACATTAAAGTCATTCATCATGATCAAGTGGGACTTAGCGCAGGGATGCAAGGATGGTTTAACATGCAGAAATCAGTGAATGTGATACAATGTATCAACAGAATGAAGAACATAAACCATATAATCACTTCAATTGATGCTGAAAAAGCATTTGATAAAATTCAACATCCCTTCATGATAAAAATCCTCAAAAACTTGGGCATAGAAGGCACATACTCCAACATATTATGCTATACCATATATGGTAGACACATCTAGTTTCAAACTGAATGAGGAAAAACTGAAAACTGAAAAACTGAAATACTTTCCTCTAAAATCTGGAATATGATAAGAATGTCCACTTACACCACTGTTATCCAACATACTGTGAGAGGTCCTAGCTAGAGCAACTAGACAAGAGAAATAAACAAAAGGCACACAAATTAGAAAGGAAGAAGTTAAATTTTCCTTGATTTTATATGTGTGTGTGTGTGTGTGTGTGTATATAAATATATATCCATATATTTGGAAATAACTAAACTCCAAACTCCATCGAAAAATTATTAGAACTGATAAATTTAGTCAACTTGCAGGATACAAAATCAACATATAAAAATCAGTAACATTTCTATATGCCAACAATGAACAATGTGAGAAAGAAATCAATAATTTTTTTTTGTTTTTTTGAGATGGAGTTTCGCTCTTGCTGCCCAGACTGGAGTACAATGGTGTGATCTCAGCTCACCACAACCTCTGACTCTCAGGGACAAGCAATTCTCCTGCCTCAGCTTCCCAAGGAGCTGCAATTACAGGCATGTGCTACTTCCTTTTGCAGTAGGTGACATCTCTTGTTGCACTGATAGGAATTTTGGCGTATGTTTAAGGCCTCATCACTATTTTTGAAATATTGAAGCTAAGAAGCCGCTAACCCTATAACGTGCAGTGACTGGAACGTAAAAATTACCACGGCCGGCTAATTTTGTATTTTTAGTAGAGGCGGGGTTTCTCTATGTTGGTCAGACTGCTCTCAAACTCCCAACCTCAGGTGATCCACCCACCTCGGCCACCCAAAGTGCTGGGATTACAGGCATGAGCCACTGTGCCTGGCCTAAAGTAATCTTACTTTCAATAGCTGCAAATAAAATAAAACACCTAGGAATGAACTTAAGCAAAGAAGTGAATTATCTCTACAATGATAACTATAAAATATTGATGTAAAGAATTGAAAAAGACATTAAAAAAGAAAAGATAATCCATGTTCATGGATTGGAAGAATCAGTATTGTTAAACTGTTCATACTACCCAAAGCAATCTACACTCAACACAATCCCTATCAAGACACAATGTCATTCTTCAGAAAAAAATAATTCTTCTTATAGAAAAAAAATTCTAAAATTTATATGGAACCTCAAACGATACAGCACAGCCAAAACCATCCTGGGCAAAATGACCAAAACTCAAGGAATCACATTACCTGACTTGAAAGTATACAACACAAAGCAGCATGGTACTGGCATAACATCAGACACATAGATCAATGGAACAGAAGAGCCAGCCCAGAAAGAAATCCACACACCTACAGTGAACTCATTTTGACCAAACTTGCCAAGAACATACAGTGGGGAGAGGACAGTCTTGTCAATAAATAGTACTGGGAGAACAGTATATCCATATGCAGAAGAATGAAACTACATCCTTGTCATAAGCAAAAATAAAATCAAAATGAATTAAAGGCTGAAACCCAAGACCTCAACCTATGACACTACTACAAAAACAATTGGGAAAAGTCTCCAGGACATTGCTCTGGTTAAGGATTTCTTGAGTAATATCCCACAAGCACAGGCAATCAAATCAAAAATGAACAAATGAGACAACAAGTTAAAAACCTGCACGGCAAAGAATACAATCAATAAAGTGAAATGACAACCCATAGAATGGGAGAAAATATTTCCAAACTACCTGTGTGACAAGGGATTAATAACTAGAGTATGTAAGGAGGTCAAATAGCTCAATAAGATAAAATTTAATAACCTGATTAAAAATGAGCAAAAGATTTGAGTAAACATTTCTCAAAAGACAAATGTTAAACGCATATAAAAAGATACTCAACATCATTGATCATTGGAGAACTGCAAATCAAAACTACAATAAGGTATCATCTCACTCCAGTTGAAATGGCTTTTATCTAAAAGACAAGCAATAACAAATGTTGGCAAGGATGTGTGGAAAGAAAATCTTCATACATTGTTGGTAGGAAGGTAAATTAGTACAGCCACTATGGAGAACCGTATGGAGGTTTCTCAGAAAACTAAAAATAGAATTACCATATCATCCAGCAATTTCACTGCTAGGTAGGTACCCAAAAGAAAGGAAATAAGTATACCAAACAGATATCTGTACTCCCATGTTTATTGTAGCATCATTATCAATAACCAATATTTGAAACAGATGAATGGGTAAAGAAAATATGGTACACATACACAATGGAGTACCATTTAGCTAGTAAAAAGAATGAGATCTTGTCATTTGTGACAGTTCGGATGGAACTGGAGGACGTTATGTTAAGTGAAACAAGCCAGGCATAGAAAGACAAACCTCACATGTTCTTACTCATTCATGGTAGCTAAAAATTAAAATAATTGAACTTACGGAAGAAGAGAATACAATGACGCTTATCAGAGGTTGGAAGGGCAGTGGTGGGTGTGATGGCTAATGCATACAAAAATATGGTTAGATAGAATGAATAAGACCCAATATTTGACAGCACAACAGAGTGACAATAGTCATTAAAATTTATTGTACATTTAAAAATAACTAAAAAAGTATAACTAGAATGTTTGTAACAAAAATAAAGGATAAATGCTTGAGATGATAAATATCCCATTTATCCTGATGTGATTACACATTGGTGCCTTACCAAAATATCATGTACTCTATAAATATACACAAACACTATGTCCCCATAACATTTTTTAAAAATAGGGCAAGCTATTTAGAAAAAAAGATGCCATCTTTAAAGTGCTGAAAGAAAAAAATGACTATCAACCTAGAATTCTCTATATGATATAGACATAATATATGAAGGGAAAATTGAACATTTTTAGATTAAAAGTACTTGAGCAATCTTTTCATCAATAGAACTATACAGGAAAGGTTAAAGAAATTTAGATTGAAGGAAAATGATACCAGAGAGAAAGCTGCATCTACAGAAACCAATAAAAACAGCACAAATAGAACATACATGGTTAAATATAAAATGAATTTTTCTTCTTTCTTAACAAAGAATACTCTTAAATAAAAATAATATGTTGTGGCTTTTATAAGACATGTAGAAATAAAACGTGGAAACAGTGTAAATGGAAGAATACTATTTTAGTTGCTTACATTATACAAGAAGTGCATAATAATTCTCAGTTCACTGTTATAAAGACACATACTATAAATTCCTAGATTAACTACTAATATAATAAACAGTTACAAATAAATGTTAATAAATAAAATACATATTTTTAAGCTCAGTTAATACAAAAGAAGTTAAACAGAGGAGAAAAATAAAGCAAACCAGCCAATCTAACAAACAACTCATATGGGATAAATGAAAAGTAGATAGCAATTTTTTATCTTTAAACGTAATTATAGAAATAAGGTACAACTCTTTGTGACACCTGTATCTGAGATAAGGCCTAGACTCAATGGGAAACAGTTGTTCTAATCTCCTTACAAAAAGCCCTTTGAAGTACAATGACATTAAAATGTATCATCATGCCTCTGATATCAGCCTGGTGATTGTTGCCATTTTTACCAAAATACCAAGCTTCATCTCCTGGTGTCTGGTTTCTGAAAAGGTAAAATACCTGTCTACAAAATGGATTCCTGAAGGTCAACTTCTAGGCTCCAACCCAGAATAAATAAACGAGGTATTTTTTTCAAATTATAGTTTCAGTTCCTTCCCAGTATTCGGTGGCTTATAAAAGATTTTTTTATAGGCCAGGCGTGTGGTGGCTCACCCCTGTAATCCCAACACTTTGTGAGGCCGAGGTGGGTGGATCGCTTGATCCCAGAAGTTCAAGGTCAGCCTGGGCAACATGGTGAACTGTATCTCTACAAAAAATACAAAAACTATCCAGGCATAGTGGAACCTGTCTATTGTCCCAGCTACCCCAGAGGTTGGGTTGAGAGGATTGCTTGAGCCCAGGAAATAGAGGCTGCAGTGAGCCATGATCACACCACTACACTTCAGCCTGGCTGGGCAACAGAGCGAGACCCTGTTTCAAAAACAAACAAACAAACAAACAACAACAACAAAAAAATTAATACCAGGAGTTAAAAATATGTGGGTATAAAAGTAAGCGTTTGGGCTATATAACATAGATAGGCTAACCTCCACCACTGTCACGAGTTTTCAGACTTTCTAAGACCCACCTCACATGTAAGCTTAGAACACTGGAGACAGTAGTGGCATGTTCAAGTGGAAAAATGAAACAAGATGCTATGCAAGGAAAAGGTCAAATCCCTGGCTACATTCCTGGGATTCTTTTTGATATTTTACTTTCGGAGTAGGTGACATCTCTTGTTGCACTGATAGGAACTTTGGCATATGTTTAAGGCCTCATCACTATTTTTGAAAATATTGACGCTAAGAAGCCGCCACCCCTGTAACATGCAGTGACTGGAATGTAAAAATTACCATTGGGAAATCTCACTTTGTCTCAGAGAGTGGCCCAAGTTATTACATGCTTCATTTTTGGTTGTTGGTCTTTTTTTCCTTTGCTTTGATCCAATTAAGAAAATTATGTATTTCCGAACATGCAGAGTAAGACTTTTATTGATGTCTGAGATTTCCAAATTCGCTTTTTCTTGATTACTCCCGTGTTTCCTTTCCTCAGCCCTGGACTCTGATTCCTTGTCCTTCTAAGACTGTCATATCCTCTTTTGGCCTAGTCTAATTTGGAAAGCAATTAGGATTATATTTTCTTACTTTCCTCTTGGGTTTTTGAGATGGAGTCTCGCTCTGTTCCCCAGCTGCAGTGCTGTGGCGCCATCTCGGCTCACTGCAAGCTCCGCCTCCCGGGTTCACGCTATTCTCCTTGCCTCAGCCTCCCGAGTAGCTGGGACTACAGGCGCCCGCCTCCACGCCAGGCTAAATTTTGTAGTTTTAGTAGAGACGAGGTTTCACCGTGTTAGCCAGGATGGTCTCCATCTCCTGACCTCATGATATACCCGCCTCGGCCTCCCAGAGTTCTGGGATTATCCTCTTGGTTTTTGTATCTATATGATACCATGATACCAGGAAAATATTTTCACTTTCTCTGAAAATTTTTCATTTTTATTTTTGTTAGAAATCTAAGAGTGGTGTTGAATAATAAATTTAGGATTGGAAATAACACAACCAAGTGGGAATGAAGCTGTTAGATAAAAATTTAAATGGAAATTTAAGTAGGAGTTCTTACAAGTAAAAAGGACTGGGTAGATTTGGTGTCTAGAATGAAATAGAACCTAGTTGAAAAGGCATGTCAGGGTTGGAACGCAAATCTCCAGGGAGTTTCTGATTATTATAAGCACAGTTCCATAATAATTATTATATACAATTTGGGTAAAATAACATGTGAGGAGGAGGCAGGGTGAACAATAAAATTTTCATTTAAGTTTCTCTGTTTAGTTGTTTTGGTTTCAAAAGACTCGGGGGAATTCTTAGATATAGACAAACTATCTTTGTGGAAAACTGGGAAGGCAGAAATCAGTCTCCAACAGATTGATTAGCGAGATGATTTTTCTCTGACTGAAGAAAGAGGAGAGAAGAGAAGGAGGGAAGGGGAAAGAAAGGAAGGAAAGGAAAGGACGGGAGGGAAGGGGAGGGACCGAGAGGGAAGGGAGGAAGACTGAGGTGTATATGGGAGTTCTGCACGCAACTGTTTTCGTTTCCTGCTGACCAGTTATAGTGGCATAGGAATGGCAAGTCCCAAGAGAGAGATAATTGTATGTCAGGTCAGATGGGATTCTCAAGTCCAATATTTGGCATAAAGTAGCAATATAGTCATTTTCAAGTTTTGTGTACTACATAGAAACAGCAGTAGAATCAGTGAAACTGAGGGAGTGTGGAAAAATTGATAGATATTTCGGCAGCAGCAGCCTATGTGAAAGGCAAACCAAGCACCAGATGCCTCCCGCCACTGAACTCTCACTCAAGCGTTTGCAAGGAGTTAAACATAGGGACTGTGGCAACACCATGTAATCTAACCATGGAGATCAATGATGTTAAATGTATTGTCATGCTGGTTCATGAGGACTGGGGGCAGGTATTCAAAACAAAAAAAAAGGGAAATAAAATTATTTTAAGAAAAATAAAAACTGTGTTACATCTTAGTTTGCAAATAGACATTTCTGTCAATGGCACTAAAAGTTAACAAGTGTTTTGTATATGGTGTTATGCCAAGAACTTTAGACACAGTATCTGGTTTAATCGTCACAATAATTTTTTCCTATGAATTCCAGATCATTATTTCAAATTGTATCATCCACAAGGAAATTTCTAAAAATTATACCCAAACGTTTTAACCTCCATGAGAAACCCAAGGCTTAGAACCTTGGTTCTATCAGTCAGCCAAGTTGGTTTTTCTCTTTGTACACACTGTCAGTATTATAACTGTGTTATACTGCTCCCCCTCAGCTGTGTAGGCATGAACAAAATCTGAGTGGTCACTTTCTGAGCAAGAAAAGAAGCATATCAAGCTGTTGGAATTCTTCAGGAAGAGAATTGCTTGCTGAGAAGGGTTAATATGGAAATGGAAGAAAGATGTAGAACATATGGTGTTCAATGCATTAGTTCATGTTTTATCTCTTCGTTTCTTCAACCCAAATTGCTCTATGCATGAGAGTGAATGTTTAAGACATTATGTTTTAAAACATGCTTTTGGGGACACTATTTCTGCAGAATGTTAATAGGCATAACTAAATGGGTTTGTAGGTCAGCATAAGTGAAGAAAACTATGAGTGTAACAAGGTTAAAATCTGTGTGTGCAAGAATGGAGAGGGGGCAGGTGGGTTCTTTTTTCAGAATTCACAAAGCCTTTAATAACTGCAGAAACTCTCAAATGTTCTAAGGAATATTTCAGTGTAAATCTCCTAGGATGATTATAATTTGGAATGCTTCTTCAACTTATCTGGGCAGGGGTTTCAAAAATACAGAAAACATTAATTTGTTTACTTATGTTTATGTGCATATACATTTACATATGTATGCATGATTTGATTGATTTGCTAGGTATGCAATTTTTGTGATAAGATGTGTATTATAAAACACTGGTCTCTAAGAAAGATATTCCTAACTAGCTTAAAATCTATGAATCAGTCTTTCAGTCCCCTATGGGGCCATTACTGGAGATACTTAACCTTTTTACTTTGTCATTTATCTTTGCTTATGGGCACAGGAAGACCATGCTGCAAGACCTGCTTCCTTGGGTAAGTGGTACTTACATGCCAATGTAATCTTATCTTTGAGTCTTTGGAAATGATTTGAACTTTTAACAGGCAATCACTCGGCTGACTATGATACCTGTAAATTTCACTGCGTGGTATTTTTGCATTTTTGATTTTATGCAAGTCACTTGATTATTCTGCAGTTTAATTTTCCCTTCTGTAAATGAAAATCTGAGCTAGAATAACCTTAATATCTCTTTTACATATATAATTCTCCTATTTTACCCCAAAGCTTAGTAAGATTTTAAACTCTACTAGATCAACAGCCTGTTTAGTAGCCTCAGGATTTTGTTATCAACAAATTAGCCTCCATGGTAAATTTCTCCAAGTATTTCAGAAAAGCTTGATTGTACTTCTTTGCAACTAATTAAACATAGGAAAACAGAATAAAGAGAACAGCTGGCATGGTGCCCAAATCCCCACATTCAATTAACCCCAACTCCTTTTTATGAAGTAATACATGAAGATTTTAAAATGCCATTATTTTTAAAATACATACTTTTTTTCTCTTAGTTTAGAAATGCAGCATTACTACTTCTCTTCCCCACTCCCTCCTCTTTCAATCCTCATTCTCCAGAGAATGGCAGACATGTTGCATTAGACCTGTGACTGTTGCCACATGATATTTTCCTGAGGTCATGTTTTTCTCTTTGTGCACACATTTACTAATTTATGAAAGCATATTTCTTGAAAATAATATCTAAAAGGGAACATAGGGATGTGGATCGATAGGAACCATGACTTTAAAAAGAGACTAGTGGGAAACCACAGAAAATGTCAATATAAAAACTCTTATCAGCTCTACACAATGCTGTTTAAGAAGTAAGCTTTGCCTTGGGGTGCTCTAAACCAGTTATTCATTAACTGACAGGAAATGCCTGACCCAAGGGATATTATTATTTCGAACTTCATCTTTTTCTTTTCTTCCCAAAGTCTACAACGTCTCTATTTCATTGAATGCTTCTAATAAAATCCTTTTTCTGGCAACTGCATATTTTCTAGAAAATGATAAACTGTGTCCAGAAGGAAAAATAGAATTTGTTTTAAATGTTGTCTGAAGGTTACAATCTTGTTAGAAGTCCATGAATTTGAAAAACGTTAACTATGCGATGTATGACAGCTCCTGCATTATGCAACAATTGACATCATGTTAGCTAGTGCCACTCTCCGCAAATGTTGTTCAGAAATTCCACCAGATGAAATTTTATTTACCTAACACATAATTATTGTTCCTAAAATATTTTATATAATTTTTGGTTCATAACTAGTTTTCATTAAATATTGATGACTGAAAAAGTATGAACTGATGAAATGTAATATTCAATTTTATGCACGTTTTTTACTTTTTTGCTAAAAGTTGTGTCTTACATCTCCTGAATACCATCTATCTTCTCTGAATTTAATATTTGGTTCACCAGAATACAAATGGTAGTATTTTGAAACTTACCTCTAACCTGAAAATGTTTTAGGATCATCCAGTGTTTTGTATGAGAAAAGCATAAAGCAATCCCTATAGCTGATAAAACTGTCCTGAATAACTCTGCTGTGCATTTAACTCCCGAGCTTTGTGTCCATAATTCCAACCTTGAGCAATGAACTTTGGGAGGAATTGTTAATAAAATAAAGTACATGTGCACTCTAAATTGTAATGGCAAATGATCTTCAGTGTTTCTGGTTATATGGTAAAAGGAAATCCAGGGTAAATAACTTTTAAATAGTATGTGCTATATTTCACAGCTGCTTAGGATATTATGTTGTCAGGAGAGTGGTATGTCCTGCCTGTATAACACCTGTTATGTATGTGTATGTGCTCTTCTGCTTTTCCCTTTGGAGTATTTTAAAGATTCACTGGTCGGTGGCTCAAGCCTGTAATCCCAGCACTTTGGGAGGCCGAGGCGGGCGGATCACGAGGTCAGGAGATCGAGACCATCCTGGCTAACACGGTGAAACCCTGTCTCTACTAAAAATACAAAAACAATTAGCCGGGCCTGGTGGTGGACGCCTGTAGTCCCAGCTACTCAGGAGGCTGAGGGAGGAGAATGGCGTGAACCCAGGAGGTGGAGCTTGCAGTGAGCCGAGATCGCACCACTGTACTCCAGCCTGGGCGACACAGCAAGACTCTGTCTCAAAAAAAAAAAAAAAAAAAAAAAAAAAAAAAAAAAAAAAAAAAATTCACTGGTACTGCTTGGGTGATGTCAGGAAGGTAAGCAGTGTTTGAAATCTGGCTAAATGGTAAACAAGAATACTTACCAATATCCAAAAGGAAAAATAAGGTACATTTAAGATGTATTATGAAAAAGTATCAACTGGCTTCATAGGTCTCATTTATGAGTTAGAAGAAGAAATGAGACATGGTCACAGTTTCTCCAAAGATTTCATTACTAAATAGCAGTACTCTAAAAATAGTTCAAAACATAGGGAAACAAATTATCCCTCATTGTATACTTATTTGCTATTCTCAGGTTTTGGACTAGATAGACTGGCTCGTCTTCTGTGATTCATATATTTTTGAAAGATTTCTCTCTAAAATGTTTATCAGTGTAAGTGAATTACAAGAAAATATTTTAGAATAATGAGGTCTAAGCACATTGGATACTTAATATTCCAATTAAGTTTATAAGAAGTGGTGAGGTAATAGGAGACCATATGACACCAGGCCTTCTTTGGGGGCAGAAGGATGAAATATATAGTCAAGAGAATTTAAAACAATATGATAAATGACATGAAGAAATAGAAGCATAGGCAAGGATAACTTGTAGCCATGTAGTAATTACATGGAATGGATCTATGCAGAAAAATATTTACTATATATGGAGGGGAATGATCAACAGCAATCTAAGATAGACTATAACCAACATTTGAAAATCTACAGCTGATTTAAATGTGTCATTAAACATTTTCTGTAAAGTTGTAGGTTAACACAAACAAAAAAGGCAATTACTGCAATTATTGTATGTTTCTACCCAATGACTTTTATAGGCTCCTGACAAATCAGATTTCCAAGGGGTACCCTAACTTGTATTAATACAATTTTTTTTTTTTGCACAATATGTTTAACATGAAAGAGTTCAGGAAAAGTGGCAGAAGAATTACTAGTTTTTCAATCTTATTATGCAAATTGAAAAACTCATTCATTATTGCATTCAAGCCTCTCTGGCATTAGTGGGCTCTGCAATTGGAGAATGAAATATTTACATTTTTCAATTTGAACGCTCTAGAGTGCCAGAATGTCTGTATTCATAATCTTAATGAGTAAAATAAATTTCGATATTAAATTTGTTTAAAATATATCTGAGAAATGAGAAAACAGAATTATCTATCCTTTCATTAATGTTTTAATTCAATGTTTTATGTAGTCTACAAATAAAGAATTTGTAAAGAATTAAACCCAATCTTAGCCACGGGGGATGCAGAAATGAGTAAGATTCAGGGATGCTTAGTTTGTAATTGAGAGGATTGTTGGTAAGCATTCAACTGAAATTCAAGTGCAGTGTGGTTTGATAAAGATACAATGCATTTTGGTTTAGCCTAGAGGATAACTCCTGTGAATTGTCCTGCAGTTTATTCAGGTGGGAATGTCCACTAGGGAAGGTGTGCATCCAAGGAGAATGATTTGGGAGTCATAAACATCCTGTAGGGCTCACTTCCTACCCTGCATCTTTCTCCACCAGTGCCTTCTAAGGCTTCTTTACCTGGAATTTAATTGTATCCTTGTCCTCTCATAGCTTCCCATCAGAAGTATTACAATTTCCCAGCCACCTGCCAAGGATTGTATTCAAGGTGCAACTTAATGGCACAACAGCTAATCTACATCTTCATTTTTTTTTTTTTCTTTTCTTTAGTTGAAAAAGGAAGGTAATTTCTGAGTGCCTGACACTGGCCAAATCTTTTTTGTTACCAAGTGATTGATGGAGTTCTCCCTGGCTGACTACCCCAGGACAGAATGCCAGAAGAATCCTGACTCCTTTGGCTTGCGCAGGTAATAGGCTTCTGGGCACAGGCCACTTAACCTATTGTGACTACAGTATGTAAAAGGCTAAAGGTGTCTCACAATGAATCTGCCATACTTCATATGACAAGGATTCATATATGTGCACCTTTTGTTCTGTTTGTATTCTGCAAGGCTTGCCTCCTGACATTTTATTTTACCAAGACCCATTCTCAGAGTGATTGTAGCTTCTATCCTCAAATTTCAAACCAGATCACTACGTTTCCATTAGCAGTCTTATTGTGGGCAAAAACAAAAATAAGCTACCAAAAAAATAAAAAAAATAATAATTCTATTTTTTAATTCAATTTCCTGACCACTATATTGGAGCAAAATAGTTGTGAGGTCCTCAAGGGAAGGCATCATTTGTATATTTATGTGAGCCAGGTAGCTGTTATTCCTGGTTGGGTATTATATTTATAGATCTCTCTCAAGCCTCATAAGCTTTAGCAGCACCAAGCTCTGAATTTACAGTTTATGGCCCTCTAGAAGGATTGACAGGAAATATGGACCATATACAGATGTCCTGTTTTACATGACCAGGCATATCAGAGACAGCTGTAACCATCAGTGTCTGTTACAAATTCTAATCTGAATCTAACAATGACTAAAGCTGCAGAGCTTCTTGACTGTCTTTTACTGTGTATTTGACGTGTCAACATTTCATGTGTTTCATCTGTAACACAGAATGAAATTTTGTGCTACTGTGATTTTTATGGTCTTTTTTTTTTAATAATGCAGAATGTCTCAAAGACTGACAATCACACTTGACTCATTATTTTTTTGTTTATGAAAATATCAGAAAGACGACACCTAGGATAAGTTTTCAATATCAGTGTATTCAAACAATAGCAGTAAGAAAACAAAGGCACTTCCTTAAATCTTTTTCACTTAAATAGTGAGTATGATACTGTATTGGGGGAATGAAGTTATACTTGGGATTTTTAGATGTTCAATTTCTCAACAGATTGTTTAAATCAATAGTTCCTGAGGCAAGAGATATACATCACAATTAATGTCTGTCAAATTATTATTATATGGGAATCTGCAAATAATTTGATTTTAAGAAGGGCTCTTCATTCTCACCTGAGTGAAATATGTACTCCTATCTTTATAGGTAATGGATGAGGGAAAAAAAATGAATAATTATTTTTGTTTTCTAGAAAAATCTTCTATTGAAAAATATCAAGTTTAAATAATAATATTATCCTGTCTCTCCTATTTCAAGCAACTATTTCAATGTAATTACCAAACAACAATCGTATGCCTGGAACTGTAAAAATACACATTATATTATTCATGTTTTACAACTCTGTGAGGCAAGTTTTATTTTCCTGTCTTGGAGAAAACTGAGGCTTAGAGCACTGTACTTTGGCAAGCATGACCACAGCCCTATTATGTGACAGAACATACATTAAGCCTTGTAGGATTTAATACTTCTGCTGTACACAAGCCAACCAAAGGCAAAAATCACCTTCAAAACAATGCTGAAGAGACAAGGATCAGCAATTGTAAATAATTATATTAAATGAGAAGTTCATTTCTCAATGATGGGTCAACTTTTCTTCGCTGCTAATACTATTTTTTGGACTATTTATTTGCTCTTTTTATGGAATATCTGGGGTAGGTGAAACAAACAACCTTTTCAATTTTAGATGAGTAGATTCTAAACAGCAAATTAAATGTTTAATATAGTTGTTCTATGATTAAAGCTCTTATGGGAGACCTTCCTACCAAAATAATTCATTCAGTAGGCAAGAAACCCCTACACAATCTTGGGTGACTTTTAGAATATTCTTCAGTTATGATGACCAAGAACAATTAATGTTCTAGAGGATTCTGGAATGTATTTATGTATGTATTTTGAGATGGAGTCTCACTCTGTCACCAGGCTGGAGTGCAGTGGCATGATCTTGGCTCACTGGAAGCTCCACCTCCTGGGTACATGCCATTCTCCTGCCTCAGCCTCCCTAGTAGTTGGGACTACAGGTGCCCGTCACCATGCCTGGCTAACTTTTTTTGTATTTTTAGTAGAGACGGGGTTTCACCATGTTAGCCAGGATGATCTCGATCTCCTGACCTTGTGATCCACCTGCCTCATCCTCGCAAAGTGCTGGGATTACAGGCTTGAGCCACCGCACCCGGCTTCTCGAATTTATTTTTCTTTTATTTCTTGGGTTATCTCTACATGAGCTGCAGATGCAAGCTTCCTTGCAAGAAGGCTTGCAAAGACTTCTGCCATAGTTAATATGTGTTTTAGGGCTTTTACTCATTTGCATGACTGATATACTTATGTGTAAAAATGGCATTCTATTGAAAATTTCTAGGGCGTTGCCTAAATGCAAAACATATTTTGAAAGGAGAAAAATGACATCTATATTTTTATAAAGGGTAACTGTAATCACAAAATAAGACTGACTTTTTAAATACACCTTTTTGGAGTAGTTTTAGATTTACAGAAACATTGCAGAGATAGTACACAGAATGCCTACATACCCCTACACCCAGTTTCCCTTATTATTAAAAGTTGACATTAGTATGGCACATTTGTCACTACTCTGAAGTGATAGTAATATGTCATTGTTAACTAAAGTCCATGCTGTATTCAGATTTTCTTAGTTTTTACCTAATGCCCTTGTTAGGTTTCAGGATCCCATTCAGCATACCACATTACATTTAGTTTTCATGTTTCCTTAGACTCGACTGTGACAGCTTCTCAGGTGCTCATTCTTTTTGAAGACCTCAGCAGTTGAGGAGTACTGAATAGGTATTTAGACTGGGTTTCTGGGTTACTGCAAGGAAGACCACAAAGAGGAAGTGACATCATATACCACATCAAGGGTATATACTGTCAACGTGATTTATCACTGTTGTTGACTTTAATCACCTGGCTGAGGTAACTTGTCAGGTCTCTCTACTATAAAGTTCTTCTCTCTCTTTCCATACTTTTCCAAATCTAGACTAATATCACATTTAAATTGTAAGAAATTTGATGTTTAGAGATTATCTGTAGCTATACAATTTATGTAGTTTTCTTTACTAGAGACTCTTTAAATTGATAAACAATATTAACTTAAAAAGTCAGCACTTTTCCCCATTATTTTGGTTGAAACTATCCAAGTGCTTCAATACAACACACAGTAGTTATTGAAAAGTATTAATTTATTTCTTCTGTCCCTCCGAAATACTTACATATAGAAAAAATAGGTATTGCTCTACCAAATGGATCCAGTGTTTGAATACAAGGGATTAAAACAGTCAAGAGCTGTATGTTTGCTCATCATGTGTTATCCCAGAAATGGTATTATCATCAAGATGTTATGCCCTCTTGAAACTGAGAGTGCCTGCTTTTTATTTTTCATTTTTTGCTTATGAAAAATTAAAGCAAAAATAATAGGAGAGAATATAACTAGGACAGATAATATTATTAAAAAATATAAAAGATATAGTGGGCGTGATGGTTCATACCTGTAATCCTAGCACTTTGAGAGGCCAGGGCAGGAGGATCGCTTGAGGCCAGAAATTCCTAATCAGTCTGGACAACATAGCAAGATCCCATCTCTAAGAAAAATCTAAAAATTAGTGTAGTATGGTGGCACACACTTGTAGTCTTAGCTACTGAAGAGGCTGAAGCTGGAAAATTGTTTGAGCCTGGGAGGTCAAGGCTGCAGTGAGCTGTGATTGTGCAACTCACTACACTACAGTCTGGGTGAAAGAGTGAGGCTTTGTCTCTAAAAGAAAAAAGATGTATAAGAGGATGAAGATGATGTTGAATATGAATAAGAAATCCATTGTTATAAAAAGTGTTATATCAGGGAAAGGGAATTTTCAGCCAGCAAAGAAACAAATTCCAGTGCCCCACATTGTTTCATATTATTAAAAAGACTGAGGCAGATCCCATATTTGTCTTTCTTGCATACCTAGAATAAGGACTACATTTCCCTCCTTGCACTTTAGTGAGATACATATGTTACTTTGCAAATGGTAAATGCTTACTTTGCTATGTTCCTTTTTAGAAAAAAATGGAATATTTTGCTACCTCCTTGGCAGTCTATGATAATGGCCTAATAAGATATAATACATAGTATGTGACAAGTGTCAGAGATGAAATAATTTTTAATTTGAAAGAGTGGAAATTTCAATTTACAAACCATATGCAGTTTTATTCTCTAACCATATTACAACATCAGACATACCCATTAGACAATCATTGCTGTGTCAACTATTAGGCAAAGTTTACATGTATATTTTCTTTTATGTTATTTCTGTGTGTGCTTATTTATACTTCTAAGTTTTGTCTAATATTGATTCTCTGTTACAAAGTGCTAGAATTGCTACAGTTACACCAAGCAGATTTAGGCAATGTACTCAGAACAAGCCAAAACTATATGTTGAAGACCGTAGTGATACAGACACCTCATGTGTACTGTGTGTTTACTATATAACTGGCTACATTCATTTAACACTTTCAGTTTCCCTTGAGGCAGTAAATTATCATTCCTACTGCAGAGATGAGAAAGCCAAACCAATTGCTTGTGCTCAAATTCCAGCTCTGTCACTTATTTTACAAGCTTCAAAGCAGCAGTTGGTTTCTAGATTCTGCTTTCAACCATTATGTGCTTATATTGCTTTGCAATGTCAAAAAATAAAGGTCAAAAGAAATTTTGAAAAATAACTAAGAAAGGAATTTTGGAGTCAATGATTCTCTATTATTTGTGCTCTCTTGTTGCCACTGACCTGAAATGTGAAAATCACCAGCAGAAACATTCTTGCATCAAAGAAATAAAATAGACAAACTCTACAGTGACAGAAGTTGATATAAATGTGAAATTACCTCTGAAGATTATGTGTAATAATATTTTTATTATATCACATATATAAAATCAATGAAATGTACATCTGTCCTGTGTATTCCACTTAATTCAAAATAGACAAAATTCCACCCTCTAAGATCTTTCAATTTGAAATTAGAATTGAACTCGGAACTCAACAAGTCAATACTGTCATCCATTCAATGTCATTAATCTTTTGCACTAAAAACAATAATTGAATCTCTTTCTCTAAATATTTTGAAATGATAATCTAAAATGCCTGCATACAGGGATTCTATGCAACTGATTCTCTCCTGTCCTTTCAGCCTGCACTTGAGCTTCTAAGTCAACTACTCAACAAATGAACTTGAAGCTATTTTTAAATTATAAATTTCTTCAGTAAATAACCACAGAACAAAGGTGAAAAGCTTCATGACATTAGTCTAGGCAATGATATTTCATATATGAATCCATAAGCACAGGCAACAAAAGCAAAAATAGATAAATGAGATTACATCAAACGAAAAAGCTTCTGCACACCAAGAAAACAAACAACAGATTGAAGAGACAAATTGTGTAATGAGAGAAAATATTCATTAACCACACATCTGATAAAGGGTTAATATTCAAAATATATAAGGGACTCAAAAAATTCAGTAGTAAGACACCAAATAACCTTACTTAAAAAATGAGCAAAGACTCTGAATAGACACTTCTCAAATAAATACATACAAATGGCTATCAGGCATATGAAAAAAATGCTTACTATCACATTATCAGAAAAATGCAAATTAAAACTACAATAAAATATCACTTTATACTTGTTAGATTGTCCATTATCAAAAAGATGAAAGAAACTAAGTGTTGAAGAGGATGTGGAGAAAAAGAATCTCTTGTGCATTTTTGTTGGGAATGTAAATTAGTAGAGGAGTTATGGAAAACAGTATGGAGGTTCCTCAAAAAAAAAAGTATCAAGAACTACCATTTGATCCAGCAATCCTACTAACTGGGTATATATATTAAAAAATGAAATCAATATATGAAGAGTTTCTGCACTTCTGTGCTCATTCCAGCATATTCACAATAGCCAAGATACGGAATCCACCTATGTGCCCATCAACAAATGAATACACACACACACACACACACACACACACACACACACACACACACACACACACAATGGTATACTATACAAACTTAAAAAAGAAGGAAATCCTGTCATCTGTAACAATATAGATGAGCCTGGAGGACATTATGTTAACTGAAATAAACAAGTCTCAGAAAGATAAATACCATGTGATTTCAGTGATATGTGGAATCTATAAAAGTAGAGCGAATGGAATGGTGGTTACCAGAATCTGGGGATGGGGCAAGGGTTGGAGAGATATTGATCAGAAAGTACAAAGTTTCAGTTAGATAAAAGGAATAAGTTCAAGAGGTCTATTGTACAACATGGTGACTGTAGTTAACAACAATGTATTGGAAAATTACTAAGTGAATTATTGTAAGTTTTCTCACCTCAAAATATAAGTATGTGAGGTAAGACATATTAATTAGCCTGATTTAGTCATTCAAAAATGTACACATATTTCAAAACATGTCGTACATAATAAATATATACAATTTTTATTTGTCAACTTAAAAAATTAACTAAAAACGATGTGGCCTGGCAAAGGAAATAAATAACAGAATATGAATATATGGCCTACCCAGAGAACAAGTAACTGTCCTGTATGTCTAGAAGTAAAATGGTGAATATCTAGAAAGGTGAATTAGACAGAAGCCACCTTTATAATACCCAAATAAAATATTTTATTAAAATTATAAACATTTAAAAAATATTTTAGACATCTCAGTATACTTTTTAACAGATACTGATTGTACTATCATAATAACTATAGATTTCTGAGAAGCAAGCAACCAACCCGTCTTCTTGGTTTAATTCCAAGTTCTAAGATAACATCCCTTTTTCCTGTTAGAATAAAGAAGGTGGACTTTCTCCTTAGGTCAGCTAAGACATGGATCTGATTCTCTTTTCAAAGATCTTGAGTATCAATCCAAGGCATTCTCTTCCTATATGAAACTATCATATGGAACCAAAAAAGAGCCCACATAGCCAAGACAATGCTAAGCAAAAAGAACAAAGCTGGAGGCATCATACTACCTGACTTCAAACTATACTACAAGGCTACAGTAACAAAAACAGCATGGCAATGGTACTAAAACAGATATATAGACTTAATGGAACAGAACAGAGGCCTCAGAAATAACACCACACATCTACAACCATCTAATCTTTGACAAACCTGGCAAAAACAAGCAATAGGGAAAGGATTCCCTATTTAATAAATGGTGTTGTGAAAACTGGCTAGCCATATGCAGAAAGCTGAAACTGGATCCCTTCCTTACACCTTATACAAAAATTAACTCAAGATGGATTAAAGACTTAAACGTAAGACCTAAAACCATCAAAACCCGAGAAGAAAACCTACGCAATAACATTCAGGATATAGGCATGGGCAAAGACTTCATGATCAAAACACCAAAAGCAATGGCAACAAAAGTCAAAATAGACAAATGGCATCTAATTAAACTAAAGGCTTCTGCACAGCAAAAGAAACTATCATCAGAGTGAACAAGCTACCTACAGAATGGGAGAAAATGTTTGCAATCTACCCATCTGACAAAGGGCTAGTAACCAGAATCTACAAAGAACATAAACAAATTTACAAGAAAACAAACAAACAACCACCCCCTCAAAAAGTGGGCAAAGCATATGAACAGATACTTCTCAAAAGAAGACATTTATGTGGCCAACAAACACGAAAAAAAGCTTATCATCACTGGTTGTTAGAGAAATGCAAATTAAAACCACAATGAGATATATCTCATGCCAGTTAGAATGGTGATCATTAAAAAGTCAGGAAACAACAGATGCTGGAGAGGATGTGGAGAGATAGGAATGCTTTTACACTGTTAGTGGGAGTGTAAATTAGTTCAACCATTGTGGAAGTCAGTGTGGTGAATCCTCAAGAATCTAGAATTGGAAATACCATTTGATCCGGTAATCCCATTACTGGGTATACACCCAAAGGATTATCAATGATTCTACTATAAAGACACATGCACACATATGTTTATTGTGGCACTATTCACAATAGCAAAAACTTGGAACCAACCCAAATGCCCATCAATGATAGACTAGATAAAGAAAATGTGGCACATATGCACCATGGAATACAATGCAGACTTAAAAATAGTTGAGTTCATGTCCTTTACAGGGACATGGATGGAGCTGGAAACCATCATTCTCAGCAAACTAACACAAGAACAGAAAACCATTTACTGCATACTGGCACTCATAAGTGGGAGTTGAATAATGAGAACACATGGACACAGGGAGGGGAACTTCACATAGCGGGGCCTGTTAGGGAGTTGGGGGTTAGGGAGGGATAGCATTAGGAGAAATACCTAATGTAGATGACAGATTGATGGGTACAGAAAACTACCATGACACGTGTCTACCTTTGTAACAAATCTGCACATTCTGCACATGTACCCCAGAACTTAAAGTATAATAAAAAAAGAAACTGTTTTTCTATAGGCATCTTTGCATGAAATGTACACATGCTTAAATCTTTCCCATCTAAAGAAAAATAAGTTCTCATCTCCCTCTACTAATCCAGATGCTATTTCTTGTTCCTTTTCATAACAACTTCTTAAGGAGTAATCTGAAATATTTTTTGTCAATTTTTCACTTTCCACTCACTTTCCAACCCATTCCATTTTAATCTTTATCACTCCACTCAAAGTGTAAAAGCACCCATGTTTTTTTTTTGTCACTGAATAAAAAGACATTTCTTAAGGCATTATCTTATGTGACCTTTCAGCATAATTTTACCTAACCTCTTTCTCCCGGAAGCAATCTATTTCTGTTAAACATTCTCCTGGTTTCCATCTATCCTCCTTTTCTATCTTTTCTGCCTTCCTTTAGATTCTGATGTTGCCCAGGATTCTTTGAGTCAGCTTTTTCTGCTCCTACACATTCTTCTATCACAACCCCATTCATTCCCAAAGCTTCATTTACCATCTACATGCCAACGATTTCTATGTTACTATGTCTAGTCCAAACCCCCCTCTGAGCTTGAGATTTCCATTTCTGACTGCTTATTTGACATCTTCACTTATGTATCAAAAGCATCTGAAAATCAGCCCTATCTAATTGTTTAAACTTGAAATATATAAATCATGCTTTACTCTGTAGTTTCTTAATCCCCATTTCTAATGAAAACTAAAAGCTGGTTTAAAAATATTCCTAGTAATTTATTGTGCCTTTGGGGGCCTATATTTTGTTTTTTGTTTATATTTTATCATGGTAATATACAAATAACATAAAATTAGCCTTTTGAACAATTTTTAAATGCAGTTAAACAACATTAAGTACATTCAATTGGTTACAAAAGCACCACCACTATCCAACTCCAGAAATTTTTCATTATTCTAAATCAAAGCTATAGTTTTAATCAAGAATATTTCTTCATAATCCACTGATTTTCTTCCATGATCATTGCTTCTATACTATATTATTGCTGCTGATTCCTAAGTAGTATTTCTACAAAATTACTTTATATTATTATTATTATTATTATTATTTTTTTTTTTTTTTTTTTTTTTTTTTTTGAGACGGAGTCTTGCTCTGTCGCCCAGGCTGGAGTGCAGTGGCTGGATCTCAGGTTCACGTCATTCTCCTGCCTCAGCCTCCCGAGTAGCTGGGACTACAGGCGCCCGCCACCTCGCCCGGCTAGTTATTTGTATTTTTAGTTTCACCGTGTTAGCCAGGATAGTCTCGATCTTCTGACCTCGTGATCCACCCGTCTCGGCCTCCCAAAGTGCTGGGATTACAGGCTTGAGCCACCCCGCCCGGCCAATACTTTATATTATAATCCAATCCTCATATTCATATTTTAGCTGATACTCTTTTTTTAAAGTTTTAGAGTGTTCAAGGTTCCATTGTGTTTAGGAAAAAAAGTTAATGCATAAAGCAAGTCTTTTCTAGCTTTATTTTCTGCTGCTCTTTTGCTTAACATGCTTTAATGGTTTTATTTAAAAGTTTTCAACTTTTTCATATCAGTTTTGCTTGCTCTTACCATACTTGGCAGTCTTTGCACGTGCTATGCCATCTCCTTGGAAATCTCTTGCCTTGCTGTCTAAGTCATATTCATGCTCAATATAGGAGACCTTGCCAAATATTCCAATCTAGGTTACAGTCATCTGTCACATTCTGCCATACCCCCAGGCAAGTCTTGATTTTCGTTACTCAGTGCTCTTAAAATTAACTTGGTCAAAGTTTTTTAACACTAGATTGAAGTTTTTCAGAAGATGATATCAATAGCATTTCTGATACTTAATAAATATTTGTTGAATGTGTACATGTCTGAAATATTTATGGTGTCTACTATCCCAGATACTATTTTAGGCACTAAAGATACAGCAGTGAGCCAAATTGAAGTCATTGCTCTCTTGGAGGTGCCATTCAAATAATACAATGTTGACAATGAAACAAAACAAATTCATATCGGTTGATAATGTGCTAAGAAGAAAATTAAAGCAGGATAATGGAAGAGTGATTAGTATAATATTTTAAATAGGTTGAACACAGTTTTTTTTTTTTTTTTTTTTTTTTTGATAAGGCTCTATTTAGTGAAATACTTGAATGAAATGAGGTACCATGAGGGATATCTAACAGGAAAGCAATCTAGAAGGAGGGATTCTCAAAGGGCATGAGGCAGTGTGGGCTTGACTTGATCAAGGAGGAAGCCAGTGCTTCTGGAGGGGACAAGTGAGAAAATGAGGGACAGCAGATGAGCCATCATCTAGGGCTTTAAGAACACAGGATTTTGAGTGAAATAGTGAGCTATTGGACATTTGTGAGTGCAAAAGTGACATGATCTGGCTTTCTTTTTCAAAAGAACAGGATAGCTGTTTTGCAAAGAGTAGGCTTTAGAGAGTATGGAATTAGAAGGACCTAATAGGAGACTACTTACATGGTGCTGGTGAGTTACGATGGGTTAGAGCAAAGTGATCAAAGTGAAATGTTTAGAACTGGTTTGATTCAGGATAAGTAAGGTAGAACTAACAGTATTTGCTTATGAATTTGCTGTGGGATAACAAACATGTAATAGCTTACTATTTCACTCGAAGTCCTAACTATGGTCTTGAAGCCCTACATGATCACTCATTTGCTGTTCTCTTATCACTTTCTCACTTGCCTCACCCCAGGAGCACTGGCTTCCTCCTTGACCAAGTCAAGCCCATACAACATCAAGCCCTTTGAAAATCTCTTTCTGGGTTGCCTTCTGTTAGATATCCACCATGATACCTTACTTTATTTAAGTATTTGAAAAAATAAACTATAATATATATAATTCCAAGAGTTTTGGCTTAAGAAACTGGGAGGATGATATTGTCATTTACTGAGATGAAAACAGAGGAGCAGATTTGATAGTGGCAATAAACAACTCAGTTCTGGACATATAAAGCTGAGATAACTCAAACATAGTCAAGTGAAATAGTGAGTAGAGAGTTAAATATGTGAATAGATAAAGTTCACTTACCGTGTAGTCATGAAACACTCTTTGAGCCTTGGTTTCTTGGTCTACCAATTAACCCAGTTACATTTTTTTTTGTGATTAAAAGCGATATACATTTAAGTATTCAAACTATACCAACACAAAATAAGCATTCCATACATTTCAGTATTTTTTTCTCCCATTAAAAGTCAGCTGACTTCATAACTTTTGTGAGATCCAAATGGGGCACAGGAAAATTTCTATAAACTCAGAAACATCAAAATATAAAGTATTAGTACTATTATCATTGCCAATATAACTAATAAGATCTTGGTACATTAAATTTGTTTTTATGCTACTGTTGCTTTTGGAGTAGAAGGCAACAGATTAAATATGCATAGGAAATATAAGGTCTATTTCTTTAGCTTTTGTGTAGTAGAAATCTCAAGAAAAAGAAGCTGTTTTATTTTCTTGACCTTTATATAATCTTCAAGTCAATGGAAAATTATAGTTCTTAATCATTACTTGGACAAAAGTCATATTAGTACCCAAGCATTATTTATCGTATTAATTTCCTAGAAGATATATTGCAAGTGGAATAATTTTTCCTGTGAAAGAAAAGATACAATAAACTAGGAATCATGACCACTTTTCAGGATATAGAAATGGATGGTGTTCAGTGCCACAAATACAATTTATCTTGGTATAATCTGATTTCAGTTTGATTAGACATCACATAAAGGGAGCAACACAAGCAGAATGTCTTCTCTAATAAACCAAATTTTTATTACAAAAATATCAGTAGTGATCTTCATTCTTTAATCTTTGTCAACTCAACTACCCTAAGTCCTGAATACTCATGAGACACTGATAAAGACAGTATATCCTTCCTGCCCTTTTTATCAGTATAATGTAGAAAATGAAAAAAGGATCTCATTCTGGTATCTATCATGTTCATGGTCATGAAAGTAAGATACAAAAATGACATATTCATTTATTTAATGTAATAGACTTAGTTCCAAAAGTCAGAGAGAAGAGATCAAGTGAGATAGTCATTTCTGAGTTAAAGAAACTGTGACTATGGTCTTATAGAAACTCACTAATAAGTGTTTAAGAACTTCTATGATGGAGATCAAAAAGAATAATTCAAAAGAGATTTTCAAGCAAAAGTCAAATAAGTTTTTATATACATATATTTCCTTTGTGAAAAGCTACACTGTCTGAGAGTATTTCTGGAAATGAAAAATTAAAAATTAAAAAAATGGAAGAATAAAGCTAACAAATAGTAAAATGTTGACAGTGACTTGATCAATGTGAAAATGTGTAAAGTAAGCAGACTGACAATAGTATATTAAACCCTGAGTAAGAGTCAGGCAGAGGAGGAGAAGTCATCACCAGTAGCTGTTAGATAAAAGGCACCAAAGCATGCTCCTTCAATTAAGTAACTGGCTTTTCTCTCCTTGTTTTGCTGTATTTAACTTAGAATTCTGAGTTGTGATATGGGTCTTATCCTTATGTCTGTTTAATGACCTTGAACATGAAAACCTGTCTTTTAACTTCCTATTCTTGGTTTGCATACCGATTATGATTTCCATTATCTTTGCTTTTGATCACTTAGTTTTTGCTTAGTTTACACCACAGATGTCACTGCTTTTTCCTGAATAACTTTTTGTTGCCTCCTCTCCTTGATGACTTTGCTTGTGTATCTAATCCTTAGCCTCATCTAACTCTGATTAACTCAACTATGGTGGCCCATATAAAGAACCAGACACCCATTGGCAAGGAAGATGATTTAGTTTGGATAAGAGGTTAAGCGATAATTGAATGTGTTTTGCTGTCCCTTTTACAATCAGAAGGTGCTAAAAATATTCCTCTCACCTCTCAGAGTCCAAAAGCTGAGATATATCCCTGTTATCTTTGGTAAGGCCTTTTCCTTGATAGAGAATTTCCTGACCTCAGCATGTTCTCTTTGAGTGGAGAAGAAGAAAAGCTATTGCTGTTTGCAAAGCTCTCAGCTTTCCTGCAGAATGCATTGCTTTATTCATTAAATCAATAAATATTTCCTGAATGGGCAGAGCACTACAGTAAACACTATGAGAGATCTAAAGCAAGGTAAGGCTCAGACCCAAAACCCCAAAGCTTATCAGTGCTAGACACCTGGTCCAAAAGGTCATCTCTAAATCTTGATAGCAGTACTTCATGTATACAGGTGGCAACTCTCTTAGGGTTCTTATAAAATCATATAATGGCAACTAAGTGTCTTGCACTGTGGCATGTTTTTGTCTGTGTCCTCTTAATGGAGATATTCAGAGAATGTAGAATTAAGGATGAAAGAAAGGAGCTGCATATACTTTCAACATATGCATTTTTAGAAACACAGTGCTTAATAAATGCTGTAATAACATGAAGCAAGATTAAAAGGGTTTTACTGTTCTGTATAGATTTATATTTGGACAAAAATTATTTTCTTAGAATACATTCCAAGTAAAATAGCTTACCAAATGAGAGTGTAAAAATAATTCTTACGAGGTCCTTGCAATATGTCAGACCTGAGTGCATGTATGTGTCATGATGTCCTATCATCCTATTTTTTATGAATCCAAATGAATTGGTTGCTTCTATATCAGTATCTGAAATATGTTATGTTATATTCAAAAAGCAATATTATCACTTTTATTCAGTAACTTTTAACATTCTAACTGATTAATTTGTCAGCTGAATGTGTTTTCCAAATGCTTTCATTAGTTATACATTTTTTCTTTTCATTTATTTTACAAATCTTTCCAAAAGAAATATAAGAAATGATTCAATTTTCAGAACAAAAGATTAAGTTTCAAAAGCAAATACATGTCCAGATTCTGAATGGTGTGTCTCAAAGAATTTTCACCCTTAGAGGGGAAGTTATTGAAATTAGGTTAACTCTTTTCACGAATGAAGACCCTGTGATTTATGTCAAGTTGTTTCTTTTCAAATTAGGCAGTATAGTGTAATGCTTACCTATCAAGGCAGTTGAAAAACACTCATAGAGGTTCCATGCCAGCTGTGTCTCTTTCTAGAAAGTCAGATATTCTCTCAATTATCACTATTATCTGTTACATTAGAATAATAACATTTCGTACCTCAAAGGGTTATTTTAGGATTACATGTGATCCTGCATATAGAACACCTAGTAGGGGGTCTAATAATAATCTCTCTCAGCTTGACTCTAATTAGGGACTGCGCAAGTAGAAAGGTGAGAATAACTATTCACAGGCTTGTCTTTAAGAATCCATGAGAGACATTTAAGTCTGACAACACAAAGGAGGAAGACAGAACAAATATGTATGTTGGGAGTGGTTGGGGAATAGAGAAATGGTGGGTAAAAAGGAATTTGCACCTTGCTAAAATCAGTTCAATGAAATATATTTAATGATGTATACCAAAACCCCAGGGAAATTTGAAAGTACAATGGAATCTGTGAGTAAAATAACCCATTGAGGGTTGCAGATCGAGTAGTGATAATGGCAAGTTTGGACTGACCACATAACCAAAACATTAAATGAGCTGAGAATTAACTCAGGTTGCCTGATTCTTAAGTTAGAGTCACTTCATCTTTCTTTCATACACCCTCTAGGATGACATTCCTTGGCTTTTCATTTGTTTTTCTTTTGTTTTCTTTTTTTTTCTTTTTTTTTTTTTTTGCTTTAAGTTAATGCAAAGATTGGTGCCATTGTAAATTCTTCTATAATTTAGAACTACTCTGGATTAGCTTAGTCCAAATTTGAATTCACTTATGATCAAACCAATAGTAACATTCCCAGGATATGCAACTTGGGTTCCTGAAAGATGGTTCTCTTATAAAATGACAAATTTCAAAGCAAATTATTTTGCCCATTTCTGTAGCAATCTTGTCTTATTTTCGTGTTCACTCACTGAGGTATAAGAGATGACAAGCTTCCTTTGACAAGGTTTTAATTAGTTTCCATATGTGATACTTTTATACCATGTGGTCTTGGAATTTTCTTTTTGAATGGGAAAAAAAGGCCACTTAAACTGTTGTAATTATTTACCTGCATCAGTTCTGATAATCCCCAAACAGATGGCTTTGCCACTTTTTTGCTTATTTGTGCTTCTGATTTTTTTTTAAAGCTTTGCTTTCATTCTAGCAAGTCAGGTGGACTAGTTTACTTTCTGAGCAATTATGTTAGAGAAAAAGTAAAAGATCAACTGTAGGTCAGCTGAAGGATTTTGTGCAGTTAAACTCAGTTACAGGGAATGAATGAAATGAATTTAAAATTGTCTTTCCTGAAGGATGAATAGATGTTGTCCTCTGGTTTCTGACAGGACAGTGCTTGTAGGGCTTTATCAAAATGGATAAATTTTGGCTTTTTAAAATATATTTTTGGTCATGGGAGTTGGGTGGCAGAGAAGAAAGTTGTTTGGTTTGAGCTTCATTCTGTTTCCACAGCTGCATTAAACTAACAGCCAGTTTTGGCAAGAATAAATCATTTTGTATAAGCAAATGAGGCATGTATTTGACAGCAGTGATTAGTTTTTAACATAGATGAACCTTTTCCACTCTTCAAAATGAAGGCGCTGGCTGTGCTGCCTTTTGAGAGTCAAGGGGGAACACTGACCCCTTTCTCTTCCTCTTTCTTCTTGACCTTGGTTAATCTTGTGCCTGGCAGAGAGCTGCAAAGAGGAGTCCACAAGAAGGCCTTGAAGCCTACACTCTCTCAGAACTTTGACAATTCTTTCTAATCTCAGAGTGTCCCTTTATACCTCCGTCAGCCTAAAATTTTTCTTTTTCCACCCCATCTCCTCTTTTCAAATCTCTGCTTTAAATTTGCCTCCTTCAAGAAACTTCTTTTCAAGCTCATCCACACTGATTCCCCAAAGCATTTTGTTTGGCACTTACAATATGAACACTTATTTACATATTATACTCGAACTCTTATTTAATATACATATGAAAGTCTTGTGTTCTTAACTGGATTTTTAAATCCTTCTAAAGCCAGATGTATTATTATTTCGTATTATGCTGTATAATACTTAATACTCTCTTATCCAGACAGCATTCCAGAAACTTTGAAATTCCCTCTTCTCCCACTTCTCTGCCTCTCATTGATTTTTGAATTGGTATCTCGAGTCTCTTTCCTTTTCTTGATTTTCTTGGCTCACGGTCCTTCAGTTTTAGTAGTTGTGGCTATTTAGCCTTAGCTGATAACGTCATTCTCATTATTCACTACCCTTTATATTTACTTCTACTTAATAATATATCTTATTTGCCATAACATCTGTTCTAAATTTTCACTAGACTTCTCAGTCTCCTTAGCCTTATAACTATTCTTGACTACAGTAAATGACATAGGCTCTGACATTACTGCACAGTTTGAGGCTCTTCATCTCCTTTCTCCCTGCCTCTATTTTCTATGTGTATTAGTCCATTTTCATACTACTATAAAGAACTGCCAGAGATTGGGTAATTTATAAAGCAAAGAGGTTAGTTGACTCACAGTTCAGCAAGGCTAAGGAGGCCTCAGGAAACTTACAGTCATGGCGGAAGGCGAAGGGGAAGCAAGACACCTTCCTTATGAGGCAGCAGGAAAGAGAAGTGCCCAGCGAAGGGGGAAGAGCCCCTTATAAAACCATCAGAACCCAGGAGAACTCACTTACTATCACGAGAATGGCATGGGGGAAACCGCACCCCTGATTCAACTACCTCCACCTGGTCTCTCCCTTGACAGGTGGGGATTATGGGGATTATCATTCAAGATGAGATTTAGGTGAGGGTACAAAACCTAACCATATCACTCTGTATCTTCCCATCTGTCTCCTTTGTAGCTGCTGCCCCTGAAGAAGTGTCCTTCTTCCCCTCCAGCACATGCAGCTTATCCTTCCCATGACTTACTCTCCTCTCAGAAATGCCGACCCATGGATTACTTACTACTGCTCCATCTCTACTCCGCTTACTTAACAATGTGCTTGAATCTGTCTCTGACACTTTCCCAAGAACATTCTTGGATGGATGAATGATTGGTCTTTTCTAGTGTAAAATCTAGCTACTCTTCTTCTATACTTTTAATATCGAAGTGCTGTATGTGTTAGGCAACATTTGGTGTCTTTACTTTCTAATCACAGATGAATTGCATAATTCTGGAAATCACATTTCTGTGTTCATGACATCACCGAAATTCCTTTCAGGAGCAGACAGGAGGCTCCTCCATGTTGCTTTCTAACATCTTCTCTCGTTTTTCTTTATTTTTTCTCTTGGCTCAAATGTCATTCACTTAGTTTTCAAATTTTCGAATCTGGTTCACTTTTAATTGTACCTTCTTTTTTCCCTTTACGTTTAAGTGTCTTCCCAAGTTTATTTTCTTCGTTTCACCTACTTATTTTTCTGCTTGAAAATCTTACATAATTGGGTGGTTTCAATTGTCATCTTTTTCCTAAATTATCTCATAGTTATGTCTTTTGAACTAACATATCTCCTATAATAATTTCTATCCAGAATTCCAGAAAACTGCCTGATCAATCTTGGATATCCCATTGACACCCAAACTTAAATTCAGCATGCTGTCTTCCGAACGTGTCTACGTTACCTTACAAACAAATCCCTAAAAGTATTTTTATTATTTGCAATAATATTATCCAAACTATTCAATCCATTATTTTTGACTTACCTACAATGTGTGTCATATGTTTTGTCTTATTTCTCATCTGGCTGCAACCTCACCTGTTTAGGCTACCACACCTGTTCATGCCTCTATTATTTCTTGTAGTTGGTTCTTAATAATTACCATGACTCCATTATTTGCTCCACAAACCCTCTGCCCTCCTCTATGCCAGCTTAATTTTTCTCTATTGATGAGGCTAACAGTAGCTGTTATAATAAATAAGCAACTAAATATCAGTGGATAAATGCAACAAAATTTTAATTATAGCTCACATAAGGGTCCAAGATCATCCCAGGTAGACAAGGAAGGTTGTGAATTTGCCCCATGTAATTATTCAGAAGCTCAGACTGGCAGAGGCTTGGACAGTCAAAATACATGTCTCCCAATGTTGCCTTGGGCCTCAGCATCCAACTGATTGGGTGGGATAGAACAACACGGAATGCCCTGTGGGAGGTAATTATATGCACCAAGATAGAAAATGAAGGCAATAACTTGTGCATCAATTTCGCAGGTTAGAATTTATGGTCATATGGCCACATGTCACTGAAACAGTTCTAGAAGGTGTCATCCCTAGCTGTTCAGGCACTTCTCAGTAATAATTCCATAGCATGGAACAGTAAAGCACAGTAGAAATATTTCAATAGTAAAGCCATGTGGCCATAGAATTTGCTTTGCTATTTTTTTTCTTGTAATAATTCAATTTCTTTAACAAATATACAAGTGTCTCACCACATGTGTGCACACCTTAGGAATCAGAAGTGGAAATTTACACATAGAATAACGGATACACTTTTATGCAGTTCTGTATTGTCCAAGTTTGACCCATGACTTTTTATCTCCTTAGTAGCTCTGAACACCAAATTTGTCTTTCCAGCCAAGTGAGGATGCCACAAGGTTTTGGACACTGCTTTCTTACTGGCTTTTATGCCTTAGGAATAGAATCAGCAAATAATCTTAAGTGAAAAAAATAAAGTTAAGGTAAAACCAGCACTTACTGCAACATAATTACTGTTTCTTGGAAACATCATATTTTTGTTATCAATTGAAAGGTTAGTTCAAGGTAACCTATTCCATTTTAACTGTAAGCAACAACCCCAGTAAGAGATTTTGAGCAGAGTAGAAATGTAAGATTTGACTTTAATTTTAGAATATCACTATGAATACTGTGTAAGAATAGACTATAAAGGAGGAAGGGTAAAATTGTGAAGAAAAATTAGGTAGCTACTAAAATAATCCAGGTGAGAGATGAGCATTAAGAAAACATTGATAGTTCTATATATCCCTCTATGTGAGGTCATAGCCCTGGCAATTCCCCTTGAAGTGTCACCTTCCTGTGGCCCCAATTTACCTTTTTTTGGAATACAGTCTATGAGTCAAAATAATAAACATTAGGTCACCCTATAGCAACACTGCAAATAATGTAAGCATTTAATTAACCCTCCCTCTACTATGTATTTTCATTCTCATAAAAGATCATATGGATATTTCCTTTTAAGTGTTAGTGAGATAAATGAGCAAGATTAAATGTCTGAAATGATTTGCTTCACTTTGAAAAACATCATCTTTCTCACTCCAAAAAAAAAAAAAATCTGTGATTGATTGATGTGGGATTAAATAAATCAATTCTTCTCTTGTGTAAGTATCACCTATTCATTATTAATGAGGTAAACAAGTATTTGTCCTCACCTAATGTTTATGTATTTAAAGATACATCAATATAATATTATTGATTAAATTATAGAACATTGATTTTTAAAAACCATTCAGAATTCTTAAACCATGGGTACAAATTAGGCTTTCTTTAAATATTTTAGCTCTTCCGGCCAGGCATGGTGGCTCACACTTGTAATCCCAGCACTTTGGGAGGCAGAGGCAAGTGGATCACCTGAGTCAGGAGTTTGAGACCAGTCTGGCCAACATGGTGAAACCCTGTTTCTACTAAAAATGCAAAAATTAGCTGGGCATTGTGGTGGGTGCCTGTAATCCCAGATAATCGGGAGGCTGAAGCAGAAGAATTGCTTGGACCCAGGAGGCGGAGGTGCAGTGAGCCAAGATCGTGCTATTGTACTTTAGCCTGGGCAAAAAACTCCAGATGGAGTTTTTTGAAACTACATCTCAAAAAAACAAAAACAAACAAAAAACCACACACACATATATATATAATTTAAATCAAATCTTACACCTATATATTTATATATTTATATAAATATATAATATATAATATATAATACATATATAATATATAAAATATAATATATATATAAAATATATAATATATAAATATATATAAAATATATATATATACACACACACTCTTCAAAAAGCAGTATTGCAGAGAGGTTGCCTTGGAATAAATTTGCTGGGTATAAAGGCTAGCTATGTTCCATGCTAGTGCTATTAACCTGAGCATATATACTTACTTAATAAAGGAATTGTGAAACCTAAGTAAAATAATCATGGAAAATCCTTAGGAATAAGGATTTATGCTGGAATCACAAATTATTCAAATTTATAAATTGAATGCAAAGGATACCTTCATTTTTAGAGGCAAAATTTAATGTATCTGCAAGATAATTTACTATTATCTTTTTAAAATTTAGATGCTCTATTTCCTTCCAGCTACCCCATTATCAATAAATATCTAAGGTGAAATGAAGAGAATGCTAAGAGTTACCTGAAGCCAATTGTATTAGTAAAAATAATAAAAATTTAATTGACAAAGACTGACAAACCAAAAAATGCTGAAGTTCAACTTTTTTTCTCCTGTTTCTATAGTTTTACAGAAACAGCAATTGAGAAAACATATTTCATTTTTCCTTTGGCTATTGAAAAATATAAATTGGTAAAAATAAATCTACTTGTAATTCTGAAAGTATAGCATACTTTATCAAGCAATTGGGTACTTCATAATCTGGCTCAATTGCAATCGGATTGTTGATATGCCAAAGTAAGCTCCAAATACATAAAAATAATTTTGATCAATATGTTTTAACGTGAGTAAAGTGATACCTCAAACCTACATCTTAGCTCATGAGATAAAACATGAGTAGCAGGCATTGCTAGGACTATTCCCTTATGGATGATTGCTGCAGCATATTGAAGAAAACACATTATTAATGGGCTATACTTAGGACAGAAAGTTTAGTCAGCAAGAGAAAAACAGCTTTAGTTAATAAAGATAAACAATAACTATTGACTCAGTAAAGTGATTCTATATATTTCAGGGGTGTTTCATTGGTAGAAAAAAATTCTGTGTCAAGCATGGTATATTTGTCTTACGTCTTTTCACTTTCTATGATTTATTTTAAATGTTTTTGAGTACTTTTTATAAGAAAGCACAGCGGGAGATGCAAAGATAAATAGGCATGGCCTCTAATGTCTTGATATAAGGTAGAATGTTATAATTGATAAGAAAACCACAAATATAAAATATGGTGCTTGAAATAGGGTTCACTCTGGCCAGAGAGATACAGTAAGATTGCAAAAATAGTGGCGTCTGATGTGGAATCTAACCAATAGATATGTTACATTCACACCTTTTAGAATAGAGGAAAGATATTTTATTTTATTTTATTTTTTTTTAATTTTTATTTTTTTTTTATTATACTTTAAGTTCTAGGGTACATGTGCATAACGTGCAGGTTTGTTACATATGTATACTTATGCCATGTTGGTGTGCTGCACCCATCAACTCGTCAGCACCCATCAATTCATCATTTATATCATGTATAACTCCCCAATGCAATCCCTCCCTCCTCCCCCCTCACCCCTCCCCATGATAGGCCCCAGTGCATGATGTTCCCCTTCCCGAGTCCAAGTGATCTCATTGTTCAGTTCCCACCTATGAGTGAGAACATGCGGTGTTTGGTTTTCTGTTCTTGTGATAGTTTGCTAAGAATGATGGTTTCCAGCTGCATCCATGTCCCTACAAAGGACGCAAACTCATCCTTTTTTATGGCTGCATAGTATTCCATGGTGTATCAAGGAAAGATATTTTAAAGAAATAAAACATAAGAAATTGGAAAAGGAGAAAATAAAAGTTATGTGTAAGAACAACAACAAAAAAAGACCAAAACGTACAAGAGGTTAGAAAAGTTAGGTTGAGTCCAGG
Organism: Rhinopithecus roxellana; assembly: GCF_007565055.1. NCBI lineage: Eukaryota > Metazoa > Chordata > Mammalia > Primates > Cercopithecidae > Rhinopithecus > Rhinopithecus roxellana. The sequence goes on along the minus strand of NC_044558.1, from coordinate 50,962,796 downwards.
TTGTTGATTAATACAGGGTTTATTTCCTTACTCCTGTGACATTTTGGGACTACTGCAATTTTTTGAGCTGACAAATTTTAGGGTGTGTATTAAAGAATTATTTATATCTCAGGACTTTATTAGATTATTTAGAGAGGGAAAATAATTGGGACAGACAGATCAATTAAAAGCTTATGAAAGACAAGATAAACTGATTTTAAAGCCTGTGCCTGAAGAGTAATGGAACTAAGATAAGGCATTTTTAATTTTTAAGTATTGATCTTCTTAAATTATTACCTCTGTGTAGTTTAAATTCCAATTTAATTTATTGAAAAGTAAAATTAGAAAGTGCAAGTGAAGCTGTAAGTATGACATATTTCATAGAATTTGAAATGATACTTAGGCCACAGTTTCCAGGTTTCAGTAGCTGAAATCCCAGTTTGGAGGAGTGAGAGCTTCATCAGTCCAGGTGGTTTAAAGTGTCCACGCCAGGCTATTTGGTGATCCTGTTCCCTGAGTAGCAGTGTCTGAGAAAGAAATTCACATTCAGGAAATTTGTTGGAGAATGCTCTCAGATCAACACCTGTCTGGAGCCGGACAGACTTTGGGGGAATTGAACTCCAAAGGCCTCAACCGGTCCTCTGCGGAGCTCTGTAACCAAGATAACCTTTCAGAGTCATCCTGGATTGGGAAAAGGAAACACTAGAGTGGGGCTTGTCAAAGAGAATTCAGTTATCAGTACTTCCAGCAGCTCAGAAAATGAGTGCTTCAGTCCAGAAAGTGGTGGTGTTGCAATCTGGACAACATACCACAACAAAGCATAGCAGGGAGTAGAGATGGGAAGTCATGTGTAACCTGGGTTCTTTAAGAAGATAATGTCAGCATTGTGGGGTGAGAAGCAATTTTCATTTAAAGAGTTAAATCATCATTGAGTCACACATTTAATTAATTATTCTGCTATTTTTGAATATTTCCTAAATTTTTTTATTATATTATAATAACCATCTTATCAGGCATAGTTTTCCATTAGAATACTTTTTAGAATGTTTGCTTTTGATATATTCAAATCTCCATGCTTTCACGGTAAATATAAACACCGATTCTCTAAGTAATAGAATCTGTCAGTTTCTGAAAATCTTCTACTAGATGAATGCATGGCTTTCATTCAAAGTTCATTCAAGATTAATCTAACAGAGATTAATTTGCTGCCTAAATGCCTGAAAGTAAACCACTAACGATTACTCGTCAGTCAAAAATTTACATTTACCCTGCCCATATCAGAGCTTCATCCTTCTCAATTAATATTACACAGTGAATCACACAGTTTCACAGTAAACTCTCTTCCTCTGAATTCACAAAGCACTGATACGATCTGGTCATACTATTCTTTACTGGCTGGTGCAATCATGGAAGCTGAACAAGCCAGGCAGGAATCAGAGGTAAGGAATCATACTATTACTACTGCAGGGTGATTCCACAGCTTGTGGTAAGAAATAATTATGGAATGGTGCACAGTAACTGTGATTAACTGTGTACCATAAAAGGGATAGCGACCCATCACTATTGGGTCACTGCCTATTCTTTACTGGCAGCAAGTACCCACAAAATGTGGCAGAGTTGGATGTGGTGACAGAGAGCAAGAGAAAGCAGAGGGTCTAACCGATTTCCTTAGGGCTCTGAAAAGAGAGGCACTTTCATTGTTGTTAATCAAGAAAGATCTGTATCTGTATCTAAGCTATACTTACGTCTATATTTCTCTCTATATCTAGCTAATATATATTTATATAATAGGTATTTTTAGGTATTTTTATTATGTGTAATATAATCAGGGCACTTTTGTGTTCATTAATTCTTCTGGCATCCCTTTGAAGCAGGAGTTAATGCTATCAATTTTCAAACATATCATGTTACATAGAAATGGCAGACCTAGAATTGAATCACAGAACAGTCTATTTCAAGCCCACATTCAGAGGTTCCCAATCCAGGTCACAGAGAAGAAACTCACTTGGAGCTTAAAAGAAATTACGGAGGCTGGACCACATACCTGGGAATTCTGATTCAATAGGTCTGAATAGCATCTCAAAAAATGTACGCTTTAAAAATGCATAGGTGGTTCTGACAAAAAAACTAAGATTGAGAACTATCGCCTGTGATTATTCTAGTCTATTTTTCTGCATTTTATGTCAAAAAGAGATGGCCACCAAGTTTCCCAGATTGCTTATTATTGAGAGTACTTAGTATTGAGAATATATACACTATGCCTGAAGGTTATGCATTGTGGATGTCTGGTCAAAAAGTTTCTGTTCCTGTTTAACATCACAGCCATCTGTTATACTCATAAACTTGTAAAAATATTTTATAGGTTATTATGTAAAAATGTACTAATATTATAGATAAATAGGACATATTGACATCATAGTAAAATGGTTGCATCAATGATGCAAATAAGTAAAATACTTAAGTAGAAATATTATTTTCCCTACAGAAATTTTTCTGTTGTAAGTACTTTTTGCCATTCTTGATTTATTTCTATTCATAAATTGTATTTGCATTTTCACTAATGACCATTTTAATTATAATTTCTTAATGATTCACAAATTGTATCAAGATGCTGAGTGTTACTGTGAATGGAGATTTTCAGTCTGAACCCATGTAAAAGAACCAACACAGTGAATACCTATTAAGTTATAAGCACTGAACCAGGTATATTAAATTGTTTTAAATTGAGCACTTACTATGTGTCAGACATTATACTAGGAATTTTATGTTTATTTAATTATCAGAACAACCTAGGGACTGGGGAAGCATTCTTGCTTTGCATCTACAGATAATAATAGCCAAGGGTCAGAGAGGGTAGGCTAGCTGCTCAGGACCACACAGCATCTAAACTAGAGCCAAATTCAAGGCAAGTAAATTCTCTGAATTATGATGGTTTCCCAAATTGTTTTTGATATTAGGGGTATCTATTAATCCTCTTATTGGTTTGATCACTATTCTAATTTCTTCTGTGACATTTATTCATTCATTCCTTTGCTATTTCTTAAATTCAGATTTTCATATATATCTGAATCTCTATCCCATTTTTTGCCTTTTCTTTAGATGTATGATGCATAATATGTTTACCTGGGCTGGCTTTCTTTACTATTTATTGTAGTAAAGAAAAAATTCACCACATTGGGGAAATATAAATCCAGGAAATGCTATAATTTTCTCAGAAATGACTGTCGATATTAAACTTTGTTAATTATTTCAGCATGCTAGATATCTAATGTAACACGATATTTCCAAAGAACTGCAAACATTTTTGCTTTTTTTAATATTTTCTGTGATTAACTGTTTTCTAAAAGGGGTTGGTATATTAATTGTCATCTTTTTGATAAATGTGGAAAGAATTGCCTAACCCTGTGGTATTCCCAGAACATCAACTCTCATAATTCTTACATTTTGTAAAAGGTACCCATATGCGCCTGCTTTCCAGATTATTCAGTTTAAATTGATATAGACTATTAAGCTCAAAGTCACTAATTCCCACCATATAAAATATACAGGCATTGCCTCCAATAATTTCTCAAGCATAGTTTTTCTCACGTATTGCATCATTTTTTCAGGATGTACAATTAAAGAATGTTCATTTGGACCTCTGTAGTACATATATTTGTCAGGATAGGTCTGGGAAATGTTGCTTAAAGGCTAATGAGTTGACTTCCGTACTTTAGGAGGCGCCTTTTTGACCCCAAAATGTTCATTTTGAAAATGGAAGCAATGAGAAATGGTAACTGTATTGATATTTGAGTAGTTCTTTTTGGTGACCTACTCACATTTTTCTTCACTCAAATCCCCTAGGTACATTGGTCTGTCTCAAATGAAAGACACAATGGAAATGGAATATGACTATATTCCAGGGTTTTGGTGCAAGGAAAAAAGGTACCTAAGTTCTCCTGTCTCTATTTCATTCTCCTTCTTTTTTGCTCTTCCTCTCATTCTTCCTTATTTTTTTCTCCTTTCAAGAGCTGCAAATAAGATTTGGGAATGAGAGTGACCCCAGATTAGAAGGTACTTTCTTTGGCTTTGGGTAACAAAAGGACAAGAAATAAATCAGGGTGAAAGAAACATTTCTTGCCTCTCTGGTCAGTACTTTCTGGGACAGTACTTTCTTTGGCTTTGGGAAACAAAAGGACAAGAAACAAATCAGGGTGAAAGAAACATTTCTTGCCTTTCTAGTAAAGAAGGGAGCCCCTCAGGTGTTCAACCTACCTCGCCATGGGGAAGAATAGGCAGGAATTCAAGGAAGAAGCATTGCTGAAGAATACAGAGTGTATTCATACTTGAAGAGTGGCGTCTAAGTATTCACTTATTTTTAAATTCTTTTTTATATTTCAGTATGTTAATGGGGGTGGGCCTTAGTGTAGATCTGTCATTCTCAATTCAGAAAGTATATGGAGATTTTAGGAGCTACCAATACTATGTATTTTGGTTCAGTTTTAGTTGGTCAGGGCTCCCACCCACCTAGTCATTGTCCTCTTTAAGGTGCTCTCCATGTAATTCTTATATGCAGCCGAAAGTCAAAACCATTCATCCAGAGACAGCTAAAGAAACACTTCTGGTACTCAATTTCTACATTAAATCGATAAATCTTGAATAAATTTTCAGAGTTTAGTTTTAAATCTAGAAACTGTATACTTGATGTTAATTTCTAGACCGGTTCTCTGAGATATATTTTGCAATGTTAGTTTAGTAGTGTTTTCTGCAATGTCACCCTTTAGGTATTGTGGGTTTCAAATTCAGGGGACTGAACTTACGGCACTCCAAAGCAAAGCGGTGACTGGAGGACGCTGATCTGAGAAATTCAACTTTTAGGAGCAGCCCTGAATTGCACATGACCAAGGAGTGATTCAGTTGGAGTGTCAGTGTCACAGAGCTTGATGACGACATGGTACAAGGAGGACAATCACTATCTACAAGATCCCGTGAAACTGAAAGAGTGAATGAAGGGAAAAGAGGGTTTTGAGAGGTGATGGAGCTTGTGATGTTAGATCTGAATTGGTATCTAAACACTTATATTCAGTCATAGTTCAGCAAGAAGATTTTTCTTATAATTTTCTTTAGCCAGGAATCACGCTCAAAGGCAGACAACTCATTTCCTCAGGTGAGTCTATGCAAATAATTTTATTTGATTAGAAGTCTGAAGATGTGGAAACTAACTGGAATATGTGATATCAGTAACAAAAAGTCAGAAAAAAAGGAACATCACTGTATTTAATGTTGTTCTATTTAATCTTAACTGCAATGCTCTGTAATACTCTGAAAACATAAAAATGAATCAATATTGAGAATAGGGATTTTTCAAGTTATTTACTCCGGGATTAAGGCGATGCCTGACAAGAGATATACTACCCTTTTCACACAGTGCTGTAGAATCTCATTGGAAATTTCTGCTTTGTGAATAGGAAACTATATAACATTATTATTGATATTCTTTATGTTGTCAAAATCAGGACTCAGTTAATGGTGTAGCAGACCAAACCCGGAGACTAGGATGCTTTGCAGAAGAACCAGCAATGTTCAAACTGTGGGCAGTGACTCTACAGAAGGTGAAAACAATCTGAAACTCCAGCGTAACCAGGAGATAGCAAATTTAGACGTGGTTGGTCAGTGTTAGGTGATTCAGAGAAAGGAAGCTACCCTCTCGAGAGAATGTCAGAAGATTTGTTTAGCAACATGTAGCTTTTGTAGCTAAAGTAGTTTTATCATGGAACACAAAAATAGGACACTTCTTCTGGGACAGAGATAAAAGTGAGAGTATACTCACAGAATAAACACAAGGTCAAAAATTGGGGTAGAAGGCACGGAATTGTGGAGAAGGCTAAATTAAAGATAAAACACCCAATCTGACCAGGGATAGTAGCTCCTGCCTGCAATCCCAGCACTTTGGGAGGCTGAAGTGGGAGGATCACTTAAACTCAGGAGTTCAAGACCAGCCTGGGCAACATAATGAGACTCTGTCTTTACCAAAAAATTAAAGAATTAACCAGGCTTAGTGGTGCACATGCTTATAGTTCCAGCTACTCAGTAGGCTGGGGCAGGAGGATTGATTGAGCCCAAGAGTTCAAGTCTGCTGTGAGCTCTGATTGTGCCTCTAAACTCTTGTCTGGGCTACAGAGCAGAAATACACTCAACTTGCTCCTGAATAGTCTTTTATATACCCCTAAACAGAACATGGTAGTGGTGAAATTCTTATGCAGTAGCACCAGTTAACATAGTTTGAATAATGTATCTAAAAGCAATAAAAAAAAGTGCAAATCCTAGTACAAAAATCACATTATAGCATACATCTCTTTGGTTTGTATTTAGAAGTTAAATTCGGTAGTGTATTTTAAACCTTGAACTTACCATGCAAAATATATGCTAAAAAATAAATGCAAAAATTGAACTGTACTTTAAATTTTTCCTCAAATGGGGCGAACCCCATGATGACATAAATATATTTGAAACTTTTTTGTATTATTTTATTCTAACTCAAATAATTTTGTTCATTTAAAAAAAGCTTTACTGAGGTAGAATTGACATAAAATAAATTGCATGTATTTATAGTGCACACTTGGATAAGTTTTGACTATATATATATATATATATATATATATATATATATACACACACTCATGAAATCACCACCAAAATTAACATAATAAACATACCTATCACTCCCAAACATTTTCTCCCCTTTTGTAATCCCTTTGTCCTGGTCTCACTGCCCACTGCCCACATACAAGCTATCATTGATCTGGTTTTGTAACTATAGACTTCTTTGCATTTCATAGTTTTATATAAATGCCATCATACATTACGTAATATATTTGCCTGGGCTTTTTTTTTTTTTTCATTCAGCATTATTATTTTGAGTTGTGTGCTTCAATAGTTGATTCCTCTCCTCTGTTTTTTTTCTTTCCTGAGTAGTATGCCACCATAGGCATATATCACAATTTTTTTATTCATCTATTGATGGATGTTTGTGCTGTTTCCAATTTTTAATGAAATAAAGCTGCTAAGGAGTACATGTACCATTTTACCATGTGTAGAATCCTTGTGTTTTATAGTATAGCTATTGAGTTTTGGAGGTCAGAAAAAAATTAATGAAAAAACTATTTAAGAGATGTTTCAGAGTGTGTCAACAGAAGGCACACTGACATCTCACCCTCAGTGACATTTTGTTGTGTTCTGTCAAGGCAAACACCTGATGTTTCTTATTGACTCAGGATGAATGTATACCTAAATGAAATTCTGTTGTATATTAAAGTATAATGAAGCTAACTTCTCTGTTAGTTTGAATGTCAAACACCATCATTGCATTTCATTATTCTCAGAGTGCTTTTCTAAGAAACTGTATTGAACATGTCCAAGCTTCATAATAGTAAAGTTTTCTATATTATCATCTTCAAATTATTTCGTATTAAATTTTAAAGCTTTCAATAAAAGATATTCATAGCCACATTCTTTGATTTCTAAGATGTTCTAAAAGGCAGACTTGAAATTTATTATATTTGAAAGCATTTACAACTCATTGAAAACTGTTCTGCAAAACAATGATAACGGGAAGTAAATAGGAATATTAAACAACATCCTCTCAGTTACTGAGTAAATACTTTGCACAAGTTAAAATCACAGAGTGTAAGAATTAGTTGAAAGCTTAGATGTTATCCATTCATGGCTATTCATTTGATATTCGAGGTCAAATAATTTGCTTTGAGTCACACAAGAACAGTTGCTAGTGACTGAGTAGATTTTTAAGTAATTTACCTCTGATGCAGTTTTATTTTCATTACTGTTCCTTACTATCTCTTAATATTCCTGTTGCCTTCTCAGTTTTTAAAATGGATTCTCAAATGTGGGGAGACATACAACATTTTTATGCTAATTTTTTAATGAAAATAGATGTGGGTTTTCTCAGACGGAAGGTGTCATTTCACCAAGACAAGCTGTCATCACTGTGAAAGCTATGAACTTTTGTCCCTGGAGACATTCAAAATCATACTTTTGTTCTTCCTCCAAGTAAAATGTTGTCTTTATTTACTTTAGCTTAGGGCTGCTCTTGCTAGTAGAAATGGCAACAGTTTGCTTTAGATTAAATGTTCTTTTAAAATGTCATAGCTCTCTTTCCTCCAACCCAACTACCACATTTCCATCTAAGGAATTTTCTATATATAAAGTTTATTCTGCATTTTTAATGATAAATAAGAGGTAAAAAATTATTTATGCCACATAGTAGATAGATTATGTGCTTTGAGTTTAGAATATTATGCCACTTAGTAACTGTACAAACTTGTGCCTGTGAATTTAGCTCCTAAAGTTTAGGTTTTATTAGAACTTATGTATAAGATTCTCTACTGTGCCTAATTCATAAGTTTTTATGAGAAGAACATTAGATATTTCATGGGAAAGCACTTTATAGACTATCACATGATATAGACAATATAATTGCAATTTTATCAGTTCTCTGAGGTTGGATAAAGCCAATGTGAAAAGTCTTGTCAAAATGCCAAGTCAAATCTATTTGGGTTCCTACATGGCAAACTAGAGTGAAGTGCTGCAAATTTTATAAATGCAGATCCACTGTGTCAAGACACTGCAATGGTTTTAATAACAAATATTCATTCTGTGCCTGAAATGTGCTGAATACGTGATGAAGGGTGTTCTCATGGCAGCTAAAGCACTGTTGAGGGGCAAATAGGATGCAGAAGTTTCCCAAGACCCAAAGACTTGTGTGTTGAAGTATGAATTCTCTCTGCTTCATTCATATTTCAGATTTGAGTTGTATAATTGAGTCATAGTTAACTGAGGCTACCACATTTTAATTTAGACATGTAAATTTAACATTTGTGTACTTAAATAATTTTCTGTAAATCAAACATTGCTAATTCATGGATATATATTAACAGACAAGATCAACATGGGTTCTGATTTTAGTAACTTATAACTGTGTACATAAACTTTCAATTGTTTAACACAGGCTGGTAGATGAGTGAAGCTATAGGGTGATTTGTGAATCTCACCAAGATTTTAGAAGTAAAAGATTTAATTACAATAAAGGAAATACTTCTTTGCATCTTCGTCTCCACTCATTTAATTCCAATACGTATTTTTATTGCTGTTACAGTACAAATGTTTGTGAATCCTCCAAGCCCCAACAAATTCATATGTTGATGCAATGTGATGACGGTAGGTGGGGCCTTAGGAAGGTTATTAGATCATGAAGGTGGAACCCTTACAAATGGGATTAAGGCCCCTTGAAAGAAGCCCTAGAGAGCTGCTCTGCCCCTTTCGCTATGTAATGACACGGTGAGAAGGCACCATCTATGAATTAGGAAGAGAGCCCTTACTAGACACAGAATCTGCCAGTGCCTTGTTCGTGGACTTCCCAGCCTCCAGAACTGTGAGAAGTAAATTTCTGTTGTTTAAAAGTTACCCAGTATGTCTTTGTTATAGCAGCTAGAGTGGAATAAGACAGTTGTCTACTGATGTTAGTCATTCTCTATTTTTATAATAGGGAGTGTTGTAAAAATACATAGCTAACAGCTTTGACAAATTTCCAATGTTTTGTGATAAATATACTATGAAAATGTGTACATAATAAGTACCTCTTCCAGAAAATGATATTGATTGGTAATGAGAATTTTTAAAACCTTAGCTTAAAATATTGTAGAGTATCTGATATGTGTAAATGCATCCCTGGAGTATGATCAACTTCCAGATTTCATATTCCAAATGGTTCTGAATTTCTATTGCTTTATGGAGAATAATTCTAATTTTAGTTTATGATTGAATTTTTAAAATATATCTGAAGTTCAGTTTTTTCTTGAGTAGTGATCTCTGGTTTTCTCTGCAAAATCTGGCTGAAGTAAAAAGAGTAATTTTAATTTTAAATATTTAGAAACGAGATGAAAGTATGTCTGCTTTCAGAAATTATCTTTCCAACTTAAAGGTCACATAAATCTTGAGTAAATTCTTATTTCATTTTCTTTTATTTATAAAGCCATTTTCATTCATATATATTTTAATTGCTAAAACTAAAAGTTAACATTTGGAAGGAAGACTATGACTTTCAATTTCACTTTTGCTGTGATTGTTTTAGATGTTAAGAGAAGTTTGAGTATTGCCTTTTATGGAGCAGCTGTGCAAGCATGGATAGAAGTTAGGCACTCGCACCTCAGCAAGGGCTTTCTCCCACCGAGGCTGATCTACCTGTGTCTGAATTCCAGAACCACAAAACAAGACACAAATGCCAGGCCCCGGATATATTAACATCTCTCAAGGAATCTAGCTAGCTACTTGGAAGCCAATTAATGATATCAGAACCCTTTTACTATGTAGGTGACAAAGTTTTGGTCCTGGTGGAATATTTATCTATTCTGGATATGGGTTTGCCTTCACATCTGTAATACTTAGGCCAGGGTAACTATGTGATTACTTACAGGAAATTCAATTTACTGACATAGGATTCTTGGATCCACCTTGGATCAAGGAATATTTCTTGGATGACAGATTATAGGCTTGGGATCCTGTTTTCCAGGAAACAGCATAGGTATTAGACAAAAACATATATACGGCATGCTTGCTCAGTAGCTAGAATGAAAGATTCCCAAACCAGGAGTGGTAGTAGAATTTGCTCCTCTCACCATCACTCTCAAATTGCAAAATGTGAGCTTTGTGCCTATGCAACTCTATGCTCTACTGGATTGAAGGTCTTGGTCACCAGGAGATATGCCTCTATCACATGGTGGGAGATTTTAACACCTCACTGACATTATTAGACAGATCATCAAGACAGAAAATTAACAAAGATACTCAGGACTTGAAGTCAGCTCTGAATCAAGCGGCCTTGATAGGTATCTGCAGAACTCTCCACTTCAAAACAACAGCATATACATTCTTCCCATTGCCACATGACACTTACTTTAAAATTGATCACATAATTGGAAGTAAAACACGATTCAGAAAATGCAAAAGAACTAAAATCATAATAGTCTCTCAGGCCACAGCTCAGTCAAATTAGAACTCAAGGCCTGGCATGGTGACTTGTGCCTGTAATCCTAGCATTTTGGAAAGCCAAGGTGGACGGATCACTTGAGTTTAGAAGTTCGAGATCAGCCTACCCAATATGGTGAAACCTCGCCTCTACTAAAAATACAAAAATTAACTGGGCATGGTGACGAGTGCCTGAAATCCCAGATACTCAGGAGGTAAGGCAGGAGAATCGCTTGAACCTGGGGACACAGAAGTTGCAGTTAGCCGAGGTTGTGCCACTGCACCTCAGCCTGGGCAACAGAGCTAGACTCTGTTTTTTTGTTTTGTTTGTTTGTTTTTTTATCATTGTTTTGTTTTGTGTGTTTAATTAGAACCCAAGATTAAGAAATTCACTCTAAACCACACAACTACATTGAAATAGAACACCCTGATCCTGAATGATTCCTGGGTAAATAATAAAATTAAGGCAGAAATCAAGAAGTTCTTTGAAACTAATGAGAACAAAGAGACAGCACAGAAGAACTTCTGTGTTGCAGCTAAAGCAGTGTTAAGATGGAAACTTACAGCACTATAATGCTGGCATCAAAAAGCTAGGAAGACCTCAAGTTAACAACCTAACATCACAACTAAAAGAACTAGAGAATGAAGAGCAAACAAACCCCAAAGTTAGCAGAAGATGAGAAGTAACCAAGATCAGAACTGAACTGAAGGAGATAGAGACATGAAAAACCATTAAAAAAAAACTCAACAAATCCAGAAACTGGGTTTTTGGAAAACTAATAAAATAGATAGCAGTAAAAAATAGCCTACCAACCAAGAAAAGCCCACGACCAGATGGATTAATAGCTGAATTCTCCCAGAGGTACAAAGAAGAGCTGGTGCCATTTCTACTGACAATATTCCAAAAATCTGAAAAGGAGAGACTTCTCTCTAACTCATTCTATGTGGTCAGCATCATCCTGATATCAAAACCTGGCAGAGATACAACAAAAAAACTTCAGGCCAATATTCTTGATGAAAATCAATGCCAAAATTTTCAATAAAATACTGCCAAACTGAATCCAGCAGCACATCAAAAAGTTTATCCACCATGATCAAGTCAGCTTCATCTCCAGGATACAAGATTGGCTCAATGTATGCAAATTAATAAATGTGATTCATCACATAGGCAGAACTAGAGACAGAAACCACATGATTATCTCAATAGAGTCAGAAAAGGCTTTCAATAAAATCCTACATCTCTTCATGTTAAAGACTTTCAAAAAAGGAAGTATTGAACAAAGATACATCAAAATAAAATAAAAGCCATATATGGCAAATCCATAGCCAATATCATACTGAATGGGCAAGAGCTGGAAGCATTCCCTTTGAAAACTGGCACAAGACAAGGATGCCCTCTTTCATCACTCCTATTCAACATAGTATGGGGAGTTCTGGCTAGGGCAATCAGGCAAGAGAAAGAAAGGGTATTCAAATAGGAAGGGAGAAAGTCAAATTATCTTTGTTTTCAGGTGACATGATTCTATATCTAGTAAATCTCATTGCTTCAGCCCAAAAGCTTCTTAAACTGGTAAGCAACTTCAACAAAGTCTCAGGATATAAAATCAATGTGCAAAAATCACTGCAAAAATCACTACATCAACAACAGAAAATCAGAGAGTCAAATCATGAATGACCTCGCATTCACAATTACTACAAAAGAAAAATAAAATACCTAGGAATACAGCTAACAAGGGAAGTGAAGAACCTCTTCAAGGAGAACTACAAACCACTGCTCAAAGAAATCAGAGAGGACACGAACAAATGGAGAAACATTCCATGCTTATGGATACAAAGAATCAATATCATGAAAATGGCCATACTACCCAAAACAGAATTAGAAAATAAAACTATTTTAAAATTTATATGGAACCAAATAAGAGCTTGTGTAACCAAGACAATCCTAAGCAAAATAACAAAGCTGGAGGCATTACACTACCTGACTTCAAACTATACTACAAGGCTATCGTAACCAAAATATTGTGATACTGGTACAGGAACAGACACATAGACCAATGGAACAGAATAGAGAAATCAGAAATCAGATCGCAGACATAAACCATCTTATCTTTGACAAACCTGAAAAAACCAATTGGGAAAGACTCACTATTTAGTAAATAGTTCTGGGAGTGCCAGCTAGCCATATGCAGAAAATTGAAACTGGACAACCTTCCTTATACCCTATACAAAAATTAACTCAAGATGGATTAAAGACTGAAATGTAAAACCTGAAACTATAAAAATACTAGAAGAATATCTAGCCAATACCGTTCAGGACATAGGCACCAGGAAAGATTTCATGACCAAAACTCCAAAAGCAATTGCAAAAAAGGAAAAATTGACAAGTGAGATGTAATTAAACTAAAGAACTTCTGTACAGCAAAATAAACTATTATCAGAGTGAACAGATAATCTACTGAATGGGAGAAAATTTTTTCAATCTATCCATCCAGTGAAGGTCTAATATCCAGAGTCTATAAGAAACATAAGCACATTTTATAAGAGAAAAACAAACACCATCAAAAAGTGGGCAAAGGACATGAACAAACATTTCTCAGGTGTCGTGGCCAACAATCACATGTGAAAAACTCAACATCACTGATTATTAGAGAAGTGCAAATCAAAACCACAATGAGATATCATCTCACACCAGTTAGAACAGCTATTACTAAAAAGTCAAAAGGCAACAGATGCTGGCGAAGTTGTGGAGAAAAGGGAACACTTCTGCACTGTTTTTGAGAGTGTAAATTAGTTAAGTGTGGTGATTTCACAAAGACCTAGAGGCAGAAATATCATCTGACCCAGCAATCCCATTACTGGGTATAAACCCAAAGAAATATAAATCATTCTATTGTAAAGATACATGCAAGCGAATGTTCATTGCAGCATCACTCGCAATAGCAAAGACATGGAATCAACCTAAATGCCCATCAGTGATAGACTGAATAAAGAAAGTGTGACACATATACACCATGGATCCTTGCATGGATACTATGGATTCATAAAAAGGAATGAGATCATGTCCTTTGCAGGGACATGGATGGAGTTGGAAGCCATTATCCTCAGCAAACCAACGCAAGAACAGAAAACCAAGCACCACATATTCTCACTTATAAGTGGGAGCTGAGGGATAAGAACACATAGACACATTGCAGGGAACAACACACACTGGGGTTGGTCTGCCAGGGGTATGGAGAGAGGGAGAGCATGGGGAAGAATAGCTAACGGACGCTGGCCTTAATACCTAGGTGATGGAATAATCTGTGCAGCAAACCACCATGGCACACATTTACCTATGCAACAAACCTGCACATCCTGCACATGTACCCCAACCTAAATTAAAAGTTGAAGAAAAAAAAAAGTGGGTCTCACTAAACATATCACTAAACATATAACTATTCCTGTTGCCTGGTCACTTTGGAATCCTCGTGCCCATGGATGAAAAGGTGAAGAAAGGGCTTTCTATCCTAATAGAGACTGTCAGCTCTGCCTTTCTTGGGAAGATTTGGTTACTGCTATGTAATTGTCAGAGATGATGAAACTTACAGGTTTTACTGAGTATCTCAGAACTTTCATGACCAGTGAAAATAGTGTATGGACAATTGCTGAAACCAAACCTGACAAGATCAAGGACACTAAAATCACAGATACCCCAGACTGACCCCACCAGACAAACAACATGGACCAGGTGAAGTGCTGGCCAAGAGTGAAAGGAATCTAGAGTGGGTGGATGAAGAAGATGATGGATATTAATTATGACTTCTGTGCCAGCTCCAAATGGGAACTGTAGGTTGTTTTCTTAACTCTAGCGTAAACAAATCTTATCTTTAGAGACTGCAACAAGTACCACTTTGAAGAGTCAGCAATACAGTGAATTAAATATGAGACATAAGCAGATTCAAGTGGTATAACTCATGATCTATGCTTGTGATGCGCCATGCAAAATCTTGGCCCACCTGAATTCAGCAGAGATGTTGTATACAGTTCATTCACCTGATCTTACTGCCACAACACATATATGCAGTACAGTCTCTTTTCAGTGCTACTGTGTAGCTTTCTCTTCAGCTGCGAAAGACTGCTTAGCATTGTGCTACTGCAATCTCAAGTTTTAAGATAGTTAAAGTGCCCTGGGAAATGCCTCAACAAATAAAGAAATGGAGTTGGTGTATAGTTCAGTCAGCCCCCTTATTCTCTGGGGAAAAAGGCCAATTTGGAGGCACATTCTGTGTGGTTTCTCGTTTTCCCCCAGTGGGATTAAGCCCTATGTTTTGCAGAGGTAACCAGTGAATTAACATATACTTTATTGGTTTTTCTGCCTTCCATGTCTCATGTTCTCCCCTTTATTTAAAGTTTATGAAAATATGAGTTATAAAAGAACCAAGGGGAGATTAACTCGGTAACTTTTATAGCCTCTCTGTGCTATAACTGGCCACATGCAAATGTACAATTGAAGCATGTCCTACAGGAATATTTACCTAACACATTTCATTTCATCTGATTTTGTTGAGAGTGGTTAACTGTTTGTCAGTTCTATACAGATTTCAGATTTCTCAACCCAGAACATCTCTGCATTTCAGTATAGTTTTTATTCCCAGACAACAACTATTCTTGTTCTATAAACTTGCTTTTTGGTTTGGTTACTTTAATGTAACTTACATTTCATCCCTTCATCTCCAGATAATGGTGATGCTTAAAATGCAATAAATGCTGCAGCAAAATAAATTGACACCAGGGAGTATGGAAAGGAATGTATGTCTGCCTGAGGAGATTTTTTTCAATCTCAGTCTGAAATATTAAACAATGTTTGTGCCATCAAAGAAGGTTGAATCAAGGGATATCAAATGAATAGCCACCTTATTTACAGCTGACAATTTTATTCCTAATAGACTAGCAAATATCAAATAGCTAATATCAATTCACTATTCTTAATTTCGTTTATGGTTAGTGGATTTTATGCTCATTTATCTAGAGATGTTCTTTATAATAAGATTAAAAGAATTTATGACGTGTTTAACAATTCCACTTATGATATTAGGCGACTCTAGGGACAGTAAATTTGAGTATGTTTCTGATTATTATTTCTAAATACCATCCAGAAAGACATCTCCAACAATACAATCATTTCAACTTTTTTTCTTTTTAGTCTTGAAGCTAGATGATATCTTACCAGTACCAAGTAACAGAGGATATATAAATATTTAAACTTTTTTCATCTAAAGTTTTCATATTTTCTATTTACTAGCAAAAAGTATTGGAGTGCAGTGGTGAAATCTCAGTTCACAGCAACCTCTGCCTCCCGGGCTTAAGTGATCCTCTCACCTCAGTCTCCCGAATAGCTGGGACTACAGGCTAATTTTTGTATTTTTTGTAGAGATGGGTTTCTCCATGTTGCCCATGCTGGTCTGAAACTCCTGGGCCCAAGTGATCCATCCACCTTCGCCTCCCAAGTGCTGGGATTACAGGTGTGAGTCACCCTGCCTGGACTATCCAGGAAATTAACCAAAGGATAGAAAAGGACAATTCTATCCACCATTCTTATTGAATGCTTAGTAGGTGCCTGACGCTGAAGCAAGTCTAATGCAATGGGTAAATCTGTACAATGTGAGTCTTAGCTTTGCTATTTCCTGACAATGTAATTTGGATTATTATTACTAATTATTTGTCAATTTCCTTATTATTCAAAGGAAAATATGAATTCTTGTATACCAAGCTTGCTGTTAGGATTTTATGTAATAGTATATGTAGAATGTCAAGCAGTGTCTAGGGCAAAGTATTCAACAAATGTTAGTTATTTTTGGACTCCAGGGATCCAGGGATGAACAAGTGAGACATCTCACATGGAGACAGACAATTTAATATGTAATTAAAATATAGCATGATAGTGGTAAATGACAAAGAGAGTGTGTCATAAGACAAAACCAAACAGAATCTAGATGAAAGTAATATTTAAGTCCGGATCTGAGGAAAAAGAGAAAGCAGGAAAAAAGCAAAAGAATGACATTCCAGAACAAATGAAGAGGCCAAATGAATGAGAGTATTATGACTTTGAGGAGCTCAAATAACTTAAGTGTAGCTGAATAGGTAACATGATTGATGCTGTAGCAAGAGGTAACATGACCTCAGGAGAGGTCAGCAACCTTAAATCGGTGACTCTCAAACCTTTTGGTCACAGGAATCCTACTCCCTCTTAGATACTACCAAGAACCTCAAATGGCTTTAGTTTATATGGGTTATATCAATCAATCAATATTTACCATATCAGAAATTAAAACAGAAAGTTTTAAATCATTTATTAATTTATTTAAAATAGCAACAATAAACTCATTATGTGTTAACAAATATTTTTATAATAAATATTTTCCCAAAACAGAATACTATTAGAAGATTGGCATTGTTACACATTTTGAAAATCTCTTTAAAGTCTGTCTGAATGGAAGATAGCTGGATTATTACATCTGCAACTGAATTCATGCTTCTGTGATAAGTTGTTTTTGTTAACATGTATACAACAAGCATAATCTCACAGATATAAAGTAGGAAAATAGGAGGAGTATTTTAACAGCCCTTTCAGGATCTATAGTTTTGTACAGATAGTTTTGTATAGTCTTCTATCCACAATTATCTATACAAAACTATACAAAAAATCAACATGGAGTAGTTTCTTAAAGGTTAGTTGCAATGTGGGACATGACCCCATGTCTATTAGCTTTTAATATGCTGTTATATTAGAATTCATTGGTCTATTTTGGTCTTTGAAACTTTTACCCATGTATAATTTTGCATCATCAGACATTTGGTCATTTGTAAAATATTGACTCCTGTGTTGCCCCACAGGTGTCTCTTCAGAAAAAGTTTTACGCATTGGGAGGTAACAGGTTAATGATGCTTCATTCGTTTCCAATTTTTAACTAAAAAGCAGAAATTTTATTATTGGCGACAAATACTATCATTTTAAAAACAGTCTTGCTCATTCATTTTTGAGAAAATGTTAGACAAATATCCAATTTTGAATAACCACACTTTATCCTTCAGTTGTTCTTTCAGTAAGAATGATGTTGCATTGTGAAAGTGGTTAGTTCAAATTGCAAATCGAACAATTGCCAAGTGCTTCAGAAGTACTTTATCTATACTTCCCATTCCTTCACACAAAATATTAAAAAGACATGTCCACAAGGGTTGAGACATGGCAACATTAATGAGTCTTACTTCTTTATTGAAATCATTTTAAAATAAAAGTGGCTTTTTAAAAATCTGAGAGTGTATAAAAATGAATAATTTAATAACCTAGAAAATTTGATGCCACTGTCTTGATTTGTGATTAGGTGATAGTCCACCTTTATTTTTGCACTATCAATACAAAGGGCAAAATATATTTCAGTATTGTTATGGAAAAGTTATGATCATAAAGACCTCTGCTAGGGTTTCAGGAACCCAGGCATTTTGGCCCACGTTTGTTCTAAGAACCATCAGATTATAAAATCAAAAATATCCAAGAAACGGAAACTGATAACAATTTTAAGTGGTATATAGTTTATGTTATTTAATTGTGTTTGTTCATCATGCAAAGGTCTCATTAAGTGTTTAGGGAGCCGTTACGTAAATAGAAATTAGATATGTCTTGTGTTTGGTTTCTGTGGGTAGAACTAAAACCAATAAATATAAATGTCAATCAGATAGATTAAGAGGCAGCATAAACATGAGTTCCCTAAACACCGTTGACTATTTCAGATTGTAAAACTATTTGGTGTTGAGTTTCTAGGTACTGAGTCAAGGCAGAAAAATCACCAAAGCTATTGCACAGGTTTAAATGCTAGAGAGGTTGTTGGATAAAACGACTTCAAATTTTCCTAAAATGTTGAGATTCTGTGATTCTTTTATTTATTAGATTGCCTGAAATATAAAACAATATAAAATGTATGAAAAATGACAGCTAAAGGCTTTGTAAAATTAGTTTCTTCAGGTTTTCTTTCTTTTTTTTTTTTTCTTTTCAATTTTGCTATCTAATGCAGTTCCACTGATTTCCATAGAGCAACTGCCGTTGGGAGGAAATTCTAATGCTATGTCATTTGGTGAAAGTGTCTACCCAAACACAATTTGCTCAGGCCTAAATAATGTTAAAAGCTGCATGTGGAATTGTGTTAAAACAGAAATAAATTATTTGTAATTTTGCTTAGTGCCAATTAATTGCTTTTTTGAAATAACTTTTTAATGAAGTATATGTTTTATTTGTCTCATTATCGTAATCACTTTTTGCTTTGTTAATTTATTTTTCATTTTTCAAGTGTGCAATGGAATTTGTATATCAATTCAAAAAGGGTTAGAGCAACTGTACATATTGAGGAACTACATATATTAATGAATAACATAATGAGTAGGCAACGAGTTTATTAATTGTTTTGATAAAATTTTACCTCAGGTTAAATCTATGTAACACCTACCAACCATTTGATTCAGTTAATTTGGAGAGAAAGAAGTGCAGTGATGTTGGATGACCATTGGCTTTCTGTATATTTCAGTAAATTATATGGATAATTTTTGATGCTGTACATGTATAGCAAAATATACTTTGATTTAAAATACTACATTTTGTATTTTGTCAACTAATTAACATAATGTGTAAAAAGGTACAGAGAAATCTCCCTCTCTCCTTTTCTCTGTCTTTCTTCCTCTCTCTCTCTCTCTCTCTCTCTTTCTCTCTCAGTAAAAGAGAAAGTTGTAAAGAGATATAAGAAACTAAGAGATAAAAAGATGCCCATCTGTGAAATGCATAGAGGTGAAATCATTAGAGAGTTTGAAAACAAATGTGAAAAGAAATCTGTGGGTTTCTTTCATTATTCATTCTCACTGTCTCCTTACTAATATTTAAGAACATTCCAATCACATCACTCCCCATCTGAAGTGGCTACTATCTGCTCCCTTACTCTTTTGCATGGTAGCTTCTTTCATCTTTAGCTGTTAAAAGATAACTCTAAACATTGTTTAAAGAACAAGCAATCTGAGGTGAAGTTCAAAAAACACTAAAGAGTATTACATTTATTGAATTGTGCTTAAGATCAATGCATTATGAATTTCCTATTAGAGCTCTTCACTATTTGCTGGACACATTCTTCTATTCTTTGTTACATGTATAATGTACTGAACCTGCAGGTAAGCAACATTCAGTTTCACCTTCAGACTTGTCTTGGTTTTCTCATTTGGGCCTTCAGTAATTCTCTCTAAATCAATATTTGTTCTTTCTATTAAAACACAAGCTCTTACAAGCAAGATACCATCTACTGTAGATGTGAAATCAGCAGAATATAATCTCAGAATTGTGGTAATTCTAATGCCTGAGACTTCAATACAAAGAAAAATTATTTAACTACAATGTGGAATTTGTCTGCAATAGAAGTTAATTTAAAATTACTTAAAACATTTGTTATAAGGTAAACCTTGCTGAACAACTTATAAGGATAAGATTTAAGTAAGTTACAGCACACTCTTCATATCATGATTATAGTTTTTATGGAGTTGATTTTTATAATTCCCCAGATTAAACAAATTGGATACATCTTTTCTTTACTCACTGCGGTTCTCATTTGTCAAGGCAAAAATTGTACCTGACAAAATTAAGCAGGCAAGGAACACTTTATTTAGGCTATTGCAATAGGAGAGAATGAACTTAACTCTGATGAAACAGAGGGCTGGAGAGTTTTTAAGAGCTGAGGCTGGGAAGATTCTAGGCCACCTGTATTTCCTAATTGGCTTTACCCAAGGGAAAAGTAAACTTTTTTTGTGTTTTCATGACAGGAGGTAGTTCTACAACTTAGAGCAAGACACCCAAAGAAGTTATGCTATTACTCTCCTATAGAAACAGGGAGACAGGGGTACTATCTTCCTCAGTGTTTGCATTTCAAAAGAATAGTTCCCACGTCCTTGAGACAGATATTTCTGTCTGTCCATAATCATGATATTGATACTATAGTCTTGATATTGAGAATGTGCTGTAACTTACTTAAATCTTATTCTTAGAAGTTGTTCAGCTAGGCTTACCTTATAACAAATATTTTAAGGAATTTTTAATTAACTTCTATTGAAGAAAAATTCCACATTGTAGTTAAATTATTTTTCTTTGTATTGAAGTCTCAGGCATTAGACTTAACACAGGTTGTAAAACTGTTAAAAAGCTTGTAGAACATTTCCGTAAGTTTTATAGAGACAGAGAAAGAATTGCCAATTGCCAATTTTCTAAAGTAACTTCTCTAAGCAAAGGGAGGTTGAGTGTAGGGGCAGGAGAAGCTTATCTAATGTTCTATCAGATTGAGGGAAAGAAGAGAACTATTTTGGTCACATATACATTTTCTTCTATTGAGACCTGTGGTCTATTCCTTTTTCATCAATTTAGGTCATCCTAATTTCTGACAGATACAATAATTATATATCACCAAATTTGAAGGGAGTGATTATTATTTCATGGGCTTTTATAATAAAAATATCCATAACATATTTTTGATTAGTTGTTGAGAGCCCACATGTATAAATTACTTTTGAGTACTGTGGAGAAACAGAACCTATAGGATCTTTTCTAATGTTGAATAGCTATAATGATGTATTTGTCATACTAATTGGTGATTATGACATTTCTAGTATTTACAAGATGCGGGATATATTAGTGTTCTCTAGAGGGACAGAGCTAATAGGATATATATATATATATATATATAGAAGTTTATTAAGGAGAATTTACTCACATGACCACAAGGTAAAGTCCCACAATAGGCCATCTGCAAGATGATGGGCAAGGAAGCCAATAGTGGCTCAGTCTGAGTCCCAAAACCTCAAAAGTAGAGAAGTTGCCAATGCAATCTTCAGTTTGTGGCTGAAGGCCCAAGCGCTCCTTGCAAACCATCAGTGTAAGTCGAAGAGTCTAAAAGCCAAGAACTTGGAATCTGATGTTTAAGAGCAGGAAGCATCTAGGACAGGAGAAAGATGAGGGCCAGAAGACTGAGCAAGTCAGCTTCTTCCACCTTCTTCTGCCTGCTTTTTCTAGCTGCACTGGCAGCCGATTGGATGGTGCCCATCCAGATTGAGGGTGGGTCTGCCTCTCCCAGACCACTGACTCAAATGTTAATCTCTTCTGTCAACACCCTCACAGACACCCAGGAACAATACTTTGCATCCTTCAAACAAATTAAGTTGACACTTAATATTAACTATCACCAATGATAATAATAATTGGAAAAATAAATGTTTTTTCTTTCTAAAATCTTGGCAAAGTTTACATGTAAAACATGCACAATCACTTGGTTTATACCAATATGCCTTGAATAGATGCCTATTTTAATCATCTCAACATTATTTATTCTGTGGAAGTCTTCAAGGATCTCAAAAGACACATACCTCATGATCTCACTTGCATGTGAAATCTAAAAAATGTTGAATTCACAGAAGTAGAGAGTAGAATGGTGGTAACCAGGGACTGGGGGGTTGGGATTGGAAAGATACTGGTCAAAGAGTATGAAATGTTGGTTGGAAGAAATAAACTCAAGAGTTATTGAGTTTATTCACATACTTACCAAAGAATGATAAATATGTGAGGTAATACATATATTTACTAGCTTGATTTAGCAATCCTACAATGTATAAATATTTCAAAATATCCTAGTATACACCATATATATCATTTTTTTTGTCAATTAAAAATAAATAATAAGAAAGAGAAACTTGGAAGCATATATTAATATAGTTAAATGCAATCTTACATAATGTCAAGTTCTGCTGTATCATTTAATAGGTGAGGAAAAGGATACAAATGAAAATGAGACAATCCAGAGTCACAGTGATCATCTGGAGGACTTTAACCCAGTCACTAAGCTCTTAAATATTCCTTCAAAAGCAGAAAGTATATATGATTTGAATTTGTCTGGAGAGTTGCCAAATACTTGATTAAAAACATTTCTTAGGAAACTATGGACATGAATGAAATGAAGATTAAAGAAATACCAGCACAGATCATAAAATAAATATTCAACATATGGTTGAGACAGTTGCAAGTAAGGATCACCTTATAATTGTTAAAATTTTACTTTGAACATATTGTAATGAATATTGCATTTTATCAGATACTTTAAAATGTAATTTGACTATGTCCTATAATGATTTATTGACTCTGACCAAATGTGTGTATAAAGAAAACTTTAATCTTATATGTCGAGGAAGAGTAGCTTTCAGTACCATTTTAGAGAAAGAAGTTAGTTTGAGTGACCCCTTTTTATACAGGTCTTGACTGCTCTTAATTTGAATTGAATGGATAATTAGCAGGCAGAATTACCTAGAGAAAACAAGTCATTTTGAGTTCTCCAGCACGAATTAACTAGTAGGGATTCAGCCTAGTGTGCACAACATCTCATTCAAATTATTGTAACTTAGAAACATCTTATGTATGTCCATGAAATGGTGCTGTTTAAAGACTTTTCTGAGGGTATGAATTAAATAGAGCATTTTGTAATAAAACAAGAGAGCAAAATGGAGTGATAGTGGATGCAAGCCTAAGGAATACTCTTGCTATGAGCATGCTTTTGTTGTTTCTTATTGGTAGCTTAGCTTTTCCGTTTCTTTTTCAGTATGGTATATAGACATCAGTAGTAGAACTAAAGCTGAACAGAATATTGTTTTAACAGAGCCAAAGGCAAAGTACATCCTCAAGTAAACTTCAAATGCAACTTGGGAAATTAATTCCAAGTTGACTCAAATGACAACACTAAATTTGGTTTTAAGGCAGAGTAGTGTGGAGGGGACAATAATATTCTTACTCTGTCATTACTATGTGTGTGATGACAGGGTTCAAGCTGCATAATTAGATAATAACGGGAAGAAAATGTTCCAGAAATTTAGATACTGAGAAGAGGTGGTCAGGAGTGTAATGCCTCTGTCAGGAGGTGACGAGTACACTTGTCACCCTGTACATTATCAAAATGGTTTATGAGAAAAAGAAAAATAACTATTTTTATACAAACCCTTTAGTATAAATGTTTCCCTATATGGTCTGTAATAAATACATTAAAAGATATTCTGAGTGCTGATTCACATATTATTCGTTTAAAGGGAGTATTGAATGTGATTATAACTATCTTTGAGAATATGAGAGTATTCAAACTCTCAGCATATATAAAGTATAATATCATATGATATGTCTGTATATGACCACTCTTGAATTGAATAGATAATTAACAGGCAAAAAGACAGATATAGCTAGAGAAAATGTTATTTTCAGTTATCTAATGAGAATTAGTTAGCAGATATTAAGCCTGTTGTGGTGGTTTTATATATATATATAGCAAGTGCCTAGTTCAGTGCCTAGCACATCCCTGACAATAATGGTAGCTTCTTTTTTTATTATTGCTTATGTTGATACTACAAAAACTGTGGAAAACACTAATACTTATATTTAGCTTAGATATGTAGTCCTTGGTTACTATACAACTAAGACATGAATATATTTTATTGTATAAGATTCAAGTGCAAACAAATATAAAGAGGAAATTTTGCGAGTTACCTTTACTCCCTCTCCTCAGGCCTGCTTTCAACCTTCATGATCACCACTATATGATGTGTATTATTTGGCTTTGCATTTATAAGCATTTACAAGCATTTACATGCAAATAGAGAACGAATGGACATTTTTTTGAACCTACGTAGGGACAAAGGGAACTGTCCTTCCTGTCCCTGCTGAAGGTTAGATAATGTGAGTTTATAAAACAAATTGATCTAGCCTGGGCAATATGGTGAAACCTTGCCTCTACAAGAAATACAAAAATTAGCTGGGCATGGTGGAATGCATTTGTAGTCCCAGCTACTTGGGAGGCTGAGGTGGGAGAATCACTTGAGTCTAGGAGGTGAAAGTTGCAGTGATGTGAAATAATGCCATTGCACTGCAGGCTGAACAGCAGCGAGAGACCCGGTCTCAAGAAAACAAAATAAAACAAAACAAAAACCCCCAAAGACAGAAAATACAACAACAAATACCATAAAGAGATCAACAGGAATTAAAGGCATATACATTTATTAATGTGCATAAACACAGAGCCATACAAAATAGGAAGCTCAAAGACGAGTCAGGTGACTAAAACTTTTATATCATCCTGAGGTTACAGAAATATTAGGAGATTGGGCTTTTGGGATGGGGAGGTGTCGTCATAGGTTATGGGAGAGTAGGGAGAGGAAATCATGATAAGCAAAGACTTTCTTGTTATGCAGATAAGAATCTCTCAGGTAATCTCAGAGCTGTCCTCTGAAAAAAAATAGATGATAGCCTGTGGAAAAAGTTTCTCCATCAGACCTTTAAACATGTCAGAGTTTTAGTCTTCTTTTTCTGTGAGTTAATCTTTCCTAGATCCAGGTAAGTCAGTTAAATGAGTCTCAGAGATAGTGTATTGACATCTGCTGTTTATTTCACTAACGTAGATTTCCTCTACAGATGCAAATCTCCCCCACAAAAGACAGCTTTTCAGAGCCTTCACTGTGCTTGAAGCCCCTCTTAATGGCTGTCTTGAAATATACCAAACAAGTATATTTTGGAGTAAGCATATTTTGGCTTCCTTCGTTCCCCCATTTGAAACTTTATTTTCAGAAAGTTTTATATATTAAAGTAAGGTTCGTAACTATGGAGAGATTTGAGTCAGAAGTTTTGAGATAAGACATTGACACAGGGGAAGAAAGCAGATTGGATCAAGCTGAAAAGAATAAATTGGAGCCGATTGCCCCATGTTTTCTTGAGTCAATCTCTTAGTCTTCAGAATAGGTGAGTTAAGTTAAAAAGTTGTGTCTCATTTCAGGAAGTGGCATTGCAGATGGGCTCCCATCAAGGTTAGTTCTCAGTATGGAATAAGCATCTCTACATGGTAGAAGCACATAGGCATTCAATAAGAGGCTTTTCTATTAAAACAAAAGAAAAACAAAGGTTAATGTCTGGAGTTACGACCTAGTCTCCGAGTCTGAAGGGCAATCAGTTGAGAAGATTCTGGACTTGGCTTTGAAGTATTTTCAGCTGGAGTGGGTGCAGGCAGTGACAGGCAATGTGACAGATTGTCCTGGGTTGCATTTTGTATGTCACAAAGTTTGTCTAAATATAAGCTGTTATGATGATTTTTTCTTTAAAGTCAAGTTGACTAGCTTCAGATTGTAGGGCCTCAGGTAAAAAGCAGTTTTAATTTCTAGAGATTTCAAATAAGAAGGATGGGAAGAAAATGGGAATATTCATTTGGAGACATGCAGCCAGGAAAGAATTCAGAATTTACTCCAAATTGCAGGTAAATAATAGAATTTCAAAAACCAATGAGCTGGAATCCAACAACATAACAGGTGTACTATAGGATTTTTTTTTCTGAGGCATATTTTTTCTCTATATATTTACCTCCATTTCTACCAAACATATTTGTAGTAAGACTAATTTGTTTGCAAAATAAGTTGCCCAGGCTGGTCTTGAACTCCTGAGCTCAAGTGATTCCCCTGCCTCGGCCTCCCAAAGTGCTAAGATTACATGTGTGAGTAACCATGCCTGGTCTATAGGGAATCTTGAATTAGGCTTAAAAGCCTCTAAAGGCTAGTGAGCAAAGATAGAATTGACTCACCCTCAAATTGTGCCTGTAATTATAGTAACTTGGTAAATTCCTCTCTTCTCAGTGTCTTCAAAATAGCTCATGGTTCTTGGCCTGCCACATTCTTTACCTACCTGCAGGGCAACAATGTGGACTATGCATTTAAATTACCGGTCATTTTTTTTCCAAGGGGTTTTTACTGGCTCCATAAAGCCCCTTAAAGTAATCTTGTCATTTCTGAAAATATGACATTCTAGTCAAAGCCTCAGTAAAATAACCATTGTTTCTAATTGTGTCCTATTACAAAAGAACACAGATTCTTATTCAATTTATGCAAACTTTATATTGCCTAAAATAAGAACACTCACAAATAGGTTCCTGATTCTAAAAGGATCAGTAGAGACAAAGGTAAATGCTTCAATTACGTTTACAAAATTATACTTAACCAAATTATTGCAAACTATAAATAACTTAAAAGTGAAAAACTTTCCTTAAGGTTGGAAAACGAAAGGAATCAGCAATGTTCTAAACAAAATGTCATAAAAAGACATTTTATTCAAATGTGATGAATTTTTGTTTTTTGGAGTTGAGTTGGCAGTTTCATGAACCCATATTTCTCTTTCTTTTCATGTCTTATTGACATTTATTTTATTTTTTTAACTGTTATTTTAGGTTTTGTGGTACATGTGCAGGTTTGTTGTATAGGTAAACTTGAACCATGGTGGTTTGTTGAATAGATAGATTATTTTGTCACCTAGTACTAAGTCTAGTATGCAATAGTTATTTTTTCTGCTCTTCCCCCTCCTCCCACCCTTTATCCTCAAGTAGGCCCCAGTGTCTGTTGTTCCATTCTTTGTATTCATGAGTTCTCATCATTTAGCTCCCAATTATAAGTGAGAACATTCAATGTTTGGTTTACTGTTTCTGCGTTAGTTTGCTAAGGATAATGACCTCTAGCTCCATCTATATTCTTGCAAAAGATATTATCTTACTGTTATTTTATGGCTGCATAAAATTTCATGGTGTACATGTACCAAATTTCCTTTATCCAAAATCTGTCATTGTGGGCATTTAGGTTGGGTCCATGTCTTTGCTACTGTGAATGGTGTTGCAGTGAACATTAGTGTGCATGTGTCTTTATGGTAGAATGATTTCTATTCCTCTGAGTATATACTCAATAATGGGATTGCTGGGTCAAATAGTGGCTCTGTTTTTAGCTCTTTGGAATCACCATACTGCTCTCCCCAATGGTTGAACTTCTTTACACTTCCAACAACAGTGTAGAAGTGTTCCCTTTTCTCCACAAGCTCACCAGCATCTGTTATTTTTTGGCTCTGTAATAATAGCCATTATGACTGACGTGAGATGGTATCTTATTGTGGTTTTGATTTGTATTTCTCTAATAATGAGTGATATTAAGCTTTTTATATATATGTTGTTGGCCACATGTGTGTCTTCTTTAGAAAAGTGCCTGTTCATGTCCTTTACCCACTTTTTAATGGGGTTCTTTGCTTTTCTCTTGTACTTTAAGTTTCATATAAATGTTGAAGATTGGACCTATGTCAGATGCATAGTTTGCAAATATTTTCTCCCATTTTGTAGGTTGTCTGCTTACTCAGTTGATAGTTTCTTTCACTGTGCAGGAGCTCTTAAGTTTAATTGGATCCCATTTGTCAATTTTTGCTTTTGTTGCAATTGCTTTTGATGCCTTTGTCATGAAATCTTTGCCTGTTTCTGTCTGAGATGGTATTGCCTAGGTTGTCTTCTGGGATTTTATAGTTCTGGGTTTTACATTTAAGTCTTTAATCCATCTTGAGTTGAGTTTCATACATTGTGTAAAGAAGGAGTCCAGTTTCAATCTTGTGCATATGGCTAGCCAGTTATCACAACACAATTTATTGAATAGGGAGTCCTTTCCCAATTGCTTTTTTGTCAGCTTTGTTGAAGATCAGATGGTCATAAGTGTGTGGCCTTATTTCTTAGATCTCTGTTCCTTTGGTCTATGTGTCTGCCTTTGTATGAGTGTCATGCTCTTTTAGTTACTGTAGCCTTGTAATATAGTTTAAAGTCAAGTAGAATGATGCCTCTAGCTTTGTTCTTTTTGCTTAGGATTGCCTTGGCTATTAAGGCTCTTTTGTGGTTTCATATGAATTTTAAAATAGTTTTCTATAGTTCTGTGAATAATGTCAATGGTAATTTAATAGGAACAGCATTGAATCCGTAAATTGCTTTGGGCAGTGTGGCCATTTTAATGACACTGATTCTTCCTATCAATGAGAATAGGATATTTTTCTATTTGTTTTTGTCATATCTGGTTTCTTTGAGCAGTGTTTTATAATTCTCCTTGTACCATTCTTTCATTTCCCTGGTTAGCTGTATTCCTGAATGTATTATTCTTTTTGTGGCAATTGTGAATGGGATTGTATTCCTGTTTTGGCTCTCAGCTTGGCCGCTGTTGGTGTATAAGAATGTTAGTGGTTTTTGTACATTGAGTTTGTAAACTAAAACTTTGCTAAAGTTTTTATCATCTGAAGTAGCTTCTGAGCCAAGACTAAGGGATTTTCTAGACATAGAATTGTGTCATCAGCAAACTAGGGTAGTTTAGCTTCCTCTCTTTCTATTTGAATGCCCCTTATTTCTTTCTATTGCCTGATTGCTCTGGCCAGGACTTCCAATACACTGTTGAGTAGAAGTGGTGAGAGAGGGTATCCTTGTGTTGTGCTAGTTTTCAAGGGGAATACTTCCAGCTTTTCCCCTTTCAGTATGATGTTGGCTGTGGGTATGTCGTATATGGGTCTTATTATTTTGAGAGAACCCACGTTTCTTTATTAGATATTTGGAAGCTCTTACCCAGTCTGATGAGAAGAACATCAGTATAAAGCAACTAACTGTGGACAACAAGACTTAAAGTAGCCATGGTTAAACATCTAGTTGGAGTTCATACAACCTGCAATTGATGAAGAAATTTGGCTATTTCTATGGCATATCATATTTTAATGTAACAACCAAAATTGTGACATTTATATATGACATATTAGGTTTTTAATAATCCCATACAATTATGTAATACATATGTCGATAACATAGCCACACAAACATAAATCAAAGAAAGTTAAAAATTATTTCTTATATGAAAATGCTTTTTGTATAATTTTAAAATATCAAATAAACCTAATTGTTCTCATTTTTTTTTTTAAACAGGAAAGGTCCTTCTTAAATGTCCAAAAGTTGATCTGAGGTCAAAAAACCTTAATTTATAATTTGAAGTTGGATTTAATAAGGATGTCAAATGTGTGAAAGGTTTAAAATATTTGATCTAAATAAGATTGCAGGTCACTGTGAAATAATAATCATTCATTTAAGCAAAAGACCTAATAAAGACAGTATGAGGCACACAGGATCTGTTTCTCTCTTCTTTTACTCCTTTGTTTATGCAGTTTGTTCAAAAGGTGAACAAAAATATTTTATATCTGAACAATGTTATACAAAAATCTTATTTAAAGGAGAGTAACAAATTGTAGTTCTGTATTAATCTACCTTGAGAATTAAGCCTCAAATATTTTATTTTTATTATTATACTTTAAGTTCTAGGGTACATGTGTACAATGTGCAGGTTTGTTACATATGTATACATGTTCCGTGTTGGTTTACAGTACCCATTAACTCATCATTTACATTAGGTATTTCTTCTAATGCTATCCCTCCCCACTGCCCCCACCCCACAACAGGCCCTGGTGTGTGACATTCCCCACCCTGTGTCAAAGTGTTCTCATTTGTTCAATTCCCATCTATGAGTGAGAACATGCGGTGTTTGGTTTTCTGTCCTTGAGATAGTTTGCTCAGAATGATTTCCAGCTGCATCCATGTCCCTACAAAGGACATGAACTCATCCTTTTTTATGACTGTATAGTATTCCATGGTGTATATGTGCCACATTTTCTTAATCCAGTCTACCACTGATGGACATTTGGGTTGATTTTAAGTCTTTGCTATTGTGTCTGGTGCTGCAATAAACATATGCATGCATTTGTCTTTATGGAAGCATGATTTATAATCCTTTGGGTATATACTCAGTAATGGAATTGCTGGGCCATATGATATTTCTACTTCTAGATCCTTGAGGAATCACCACACTGTCTTCCACAATGGTTGAACTAGTTTATACTTCCACCAACAGTGTCAAAGCATTCCTATTTCTCCACATCTTCAGCACCTGTTGTTTCCTGACTTTTTAAAGATCGCCATTCTAACTGGTATGAGATGGTATCTTATTGTGGTTTTGATTTACATTTCTCTGATGGCCAGTAATAATGAACATTTCTTCATGGGTCTGTGGCTGCATAAATGTCTTCTTCGGAAAGTGTCTGTTCATATCCTTTGTCCACTTTTTGATGGGGTTGTTTGTTTTTTTCTGGTAAATTTGTTTATGTTCTTTGTAGATTCTGAATATTAGCCCTTGGTCAGATAGGTAGATTGCAAAATTTTTCTCCCATTCTGTGGGTTTCCTGTTCACTCTGATGGTAGTTTCTTTTGCTGTGCAGAGCCTTTAGTTTAATTAGGTCCCATTTGTCTATTTTGGCTTTTGTTGCCATTGCTTTAGTTGTTTAAGTCCTGAAGTCCTTCCCTATTCCTATGTCCTGAATGGTATTGCATAGGTTTTTTTCTAGGGTTTTTATGGTTTTAGGTCTAACATTTAAGTCTTTAATCCACCTTGAATTAATTTTTGTGTAAGTTGTAAGGAAGGGATCCAGTTTCAGCTTTTTACATATGGCTAGTCAGTTTTCCCAGCACCATTTATTAAATAGGGAATCCTTTCCCCATATCCTATTTTGCTGAGGTTTGTCAAAGATCAGATGGTTGTAGATGTGTGGTATTATTTCTGAAAGCCTCAAAGATTTTTTTTAAGCCCTTATATAAATTCATTCAATTTTAGTCAGTTTGATCACATTACAATTTTAAAATAAGATTTATAATTTGTAACCATTTTATACTTTCCCATCCATTCAGTTATATATATGTGTATATATATATATATGTGTGTGTGTGTATATATATATATATGTATGTGTATATATATGTTACACATAAATTTTTTTTGAGATAGAGTCTCACTCTGTCACACAGGCTAGAATGTAGTAGTGTGATCATAGTTTACGGTAACCTTGAAGTTCTGGGCTCAAGCAGTGTTCCCACCTCATTCTATCACGTTGATAGGACTATATAGGTGCACACCATGACAACAGGCTAATGTTTTTTTTTTTTTTTTTTTTTTTTTTTGAGAGATGGGCGGTCATGCTATGTTGTTCAGGTTGAAAGCAAACTCCTGGCCTCAAAAAATCCTCTTGCCTTGGACTCCTAAAGTGCTGTCATTACAGACATGAGCCACCATGCTTGACTGAAACAATTTTAAATAACCTCTAAACTATGCAGAATGACTTTTCCTTCAACAAAAATACACATCCTCCTGTCTTCCTTAAAACTTTCCTCACCAAAACCATAATAGTCTGTTCTTCCTATGAATTAATCTTTCCTAGATCCAGATAAGGCAGGTAACGAAGTTCCAGGGAAAGCTTGTTTGGACCTAGTATTTACTTCACTAATGTAGATTCCCCCTACCATTGCAAGTCTCCCCAACAAAAGACAGTTTTTCAGAGCTATCTCCATGCTTGAAGACTTTCTCAATAGCCATCTCAAAATATGCCAGAGAAGTATATTTTGAGGTGGCACACTTAGGTTTCCTTTATTTACATGAGATCATAGGACAAATACACTATGGCAATTTGTGTATTTCAGTTACTAGATTGAGGTAATATTTCCATATTTGTAAACTTTTTCTTAATGGCTGCATGTTGATGTATCATATATTATGCAGTTTTTCATCTCCTGATCAACAAGAGATTTGCAATTGCAAAAAATTTCTGCAATGAACTTTCTTTAGAATCTTTGTGAACTGGTATATTTCTTAGGTTTAGATTTTTAGATGTAGAATTTTCCTGTCAAATATATACAGTATTAAAATCTGTTAGGCCCTTCAAAAGCTTCTTTGAAAAAATCGTTATGGATTTACATTCTAACCACCAGTGTAATTGTGTTCACGTCCTTACATTTTACTCCTTGCATAACTATTTTATATCTTTTGTCATCATACTGTGTACATAACAGAAAAGGGCCTGTGTGACTCTTGACTTGGTGGAATTTAAAGTATTTCATCATATTTTGACAGATTTTTACAGTGAGCTATTCCACACTCTTCTTCACAGGCCAAGACATTATATAATGACCAGTGGCATTAATTCTCTCTGAACAAACATTTTGTTGAAAACACTGCCTCAGAACTTTTAAAAGCTTGAGAGCTTACAGAGTTTTATGAATACCTTTTGGAATCTTCCTGTGAAAGCTGCCCTTGAAGAACTAAGTCCTATAATTTTATCATCTAGCTTCTTCTTTTCAGAATTTATTATAGGCATTTTCCTTATGATTTTGGCTTTATTATTTTGCCTTTATTCTCATATAAAATGTGTCAAAAATACAAAGTAGGAGAATGTTGATGACATGTATTGCTAATAATTGCTTTCACACATCTAAGTAAAATGTACACTTGTTTAATGTTATTATTAGTGTCATGAGAATTAGCTATATAAAAATCAGATGAAACAAATGAAACAACTTAGATTTCCTTTATACAATATCCTTTCAATTGTTTTTTGGTGTTTTATGTTATGGACCACTTTTTCTTTCCACACTTAAAAAAATCATTATATTGATAGATGAACTGCAAGAAATAGGAAACAATTTGTTCTTGGTGATGTTATTTTCATTCAGGCAATATTTCCCTATGTCCTTTAAAATACATAAATATTGATGTTAAAATGGAAGCAGTACATATTTCCTTGTCAGATACCTCATATGAAAAATGACTGGAAGAAAGTATGAACAATAAAAGCAACAGAACATTTATTGAGCATTTACTATTTGCCTAATATGATGATTTATAAATCTATCAGTTATCATATGTGTACAAAAGTATTAGCTGACAATTTATTTAATGTATTGTTATGTAAATACAGAAAGTTGTGTATATTTGTAAAATCCTTTAAAATGTGCTAGAGAAATCAAGAACATCTAGTTCCTTAACAGATAAAAGTTTATTAATTGAAAATAAAATCTTCTGTATTGATTTTTAAGATGCTGAATTGTAGCAAAGAACTCAAAGAATACATATTTTAACTAGATTTTTGATAAATGCCTTGATGGGTTAAGAAAGACAGATTCCTGTTCTCTTATTCTTATACATGCTTGGCTCATCCTAAATTACAGCAATGTTTAATTGTCACCGAAATTCTGAAGATAAAATTCTCAGCACAACTGCTTGCTAAGCAAAATGAAAACCATAAATTTTATCTGTGGTGAGCAAATGCATTTGGAAGCTGACTTTTATTTGGCTTGCAGCTTCTTTTGCAGAACAAAGTTTCTGCTGATTCTTTGGAGGATTTGTTTAAGATTGAGTGGATAATCTGTTTGACAATCAACTGGTCTACAGGAAGGGTATTCCAGAAAGACATGTTTTCTGTATTGTAAACACAACAGATTCCATTAGCTTCACCAGTTTTGATCTGGGAAACCTAACAGCTCACGTCAATTATTTTTCCAAGAAACATTTTCTTCTCTGTTTATAGGGAATCTAATATTCCAGCTATAATTATTTTGTTCTAATTTTATTAAAGGTATTTTTACTTCTAGGAAAATGATCACATAGAACAAAACATGCCCATTTCAATCTATCCAATAAAGTTCATTTCAGTCACTGCTGTGTTCCTTGTATTCTCAAATAACATGTTTCCTGTTTCTTAATGTGTGGGTTGTCTAAAATTTGTAAGAAGTCAAGTAATGCACATTTATTTTCATGCACTTCCATTCCCATCACTTATTTTTTCTTATAATGACTACTTGTTCGAGCAAATAGTTTTTTCACATGATTCCACTGGTTTCCTCAACACACTTTTTGTTTATTCAGTATGCTAATTCCTAAGCCCTACTGTAAATTACTCTGTTTTTAGTGTTGCCAAAGAGAGAAAATCAGATTAGATGCTACATGGCTTCTTTTACATACATTGGATTCCCCATTTCTTTTTTTGAACAGGTTTTCTAATTGTTTAGTTTCCCTATTTGTGTTTATTCTTGTGCATACTTGCCTTTTCCTTTTAATTTGAAAGAAAAGCATTGAAAACTAATGGTCAATGCAAAAGTTGGCTGCTAATCATGTAATATTCAGTTCCAAGGGATAAGTGTGTTTATCTTCTCTATCAAAATAATTTTTTCCTGGATTCACTACAAACTGATTTTAACATGTAGGACCGAACGTGTATTCACTTCCAGTCTTTCCTAAAACTCTAGTGAAATGTAAATAAAGAGATTTGAAAAGGCATAAAATGTCAAGGACAAATAGAAAATAAGTGACAAAGACAGCAGTGATTTTTGAGGCTGGAAAGCAAAAATAGTAAAACACACACGCACACACACACATACGCACACACACACATACACACACACATCAATTCCCGTTCTTGCTCTTTCTCCTTAGCACTTACTGATGGGCTCTGGTCTGTTGCCTGAGTCTCAGCTAGAACAGGATCTACATTAAGGATACGGCCATGATTCCCAGTAGAAGGTGGAACATATGTTACCATGTCCTGGAATGTGAATCACCATCTTTCTCATCTGATGTTACAGTTGATAGAAGTTCGATGTGAATATTAGTTCATGGTATTCTTTTTCACGTAGTTTGTAAAATCTAAAATAATGTTCCCATTATTCTATATCTTCACAGATAGTGATAATGCAAAGCTTGGAACTCTTTTAGTTCATGCCATTTAACCAGGAAGACACTATTGCTTTTTTTTCTTACACATTTTTTTATTCTGTGCTCACACTTTATGTTAGACTTTATTTTATACTAAACTGTATATAAACTAGTTTATAGTAAACTTTACTTTAACTTTTCATACTAGATAAGTTTAGAGAAAAAAATATTTCTTCCAACTTGAAATAGATCAGCTTTGGCCAATGAAACATGATCAAACCTAATGTATGAAATTCTGGGTAGAATGTGTAAAGGCAACTATTGTTCTGGCACCTTCCTCTTCCCTTCATGCTGGGTGAAATACAGATAGAATCTTGCTATATCTCCAATCTAGTCAATATATTCTATAGCTGTTGGAGGACTAAGGGAAAGAAATTTGAATCAATAATTATTTTGCAAACACACGTTATGCTAGAGAACTATAAAGCTCTATCTTATTTTAGCCATGTTATTTTGTTTTTCTGTTATAATCTGTTACTGATTGAACTGTGTCCCCTTATCCCTCATTCCCCACTTCACACATTGAAGTCCTAATTCCCCGTGTGACAGTATTTGGAGATAAGACTTATGAAGAAGTAATAAAGGTTAAGCGAGACCATAAGGTGGGGCTTAAACTTGATAAGACTGTTTTTATTAGAAGAGGAGACACCAGCTCTCTCTCTCCACCCCACCCTGCCTCTGATTGTGCACAGAAGAAAGCCTGGGTGAGGACACAGCCTTTAATTCTGGGCTACACAGGAAGTAGTCCAGAATTAAAGATGTGGTTGAAATTGTTAACTTCTCATCTGAGCTTATTATTTTAAGATGATCTCAAAGGATCGTATATTAAATTGTGGAGATGGGGGTTAATCATCCTAGACAGGCTGGAAAATAGAATAATACATCTTTTAGGAATAAAGTTTCTGCCTGTAGAGATCACTGTGGTTACTTCTAAAGGCAGCTAAACAAAAACAAATAGAATTGAAATCATCTAAATTTTGAGGTTATAATATTGTCAAATAAATAAGACAGTTCTACCAACTTACAATTTTTTTTTTTCAAATTCTATGTCCTAATACTGATATCCAAATCTGCACTTGTAAAAATATTCCTACAGCTCCAAGTAAAGGCATGACTTCCAATGATCCCTTCAGGTAAGGTCCCATGAAAAACTGGATAAGGAAGCAGCACATGGAGGGACAGGCCAGGGGCTGTGGAGAAGAATATTGGGCTAGGGAGTTTTTCTAATGAACCCAAACCAAGGGCTTCCAAAGGGACTATACAAGAAAGTTACTACATTGTAAAGGCTGAAATTTCTATACAAACCTAGTCTGCAAAATTGAGTAATTGCAAAAAAAAAAAAAAAAAAAAAAAAAAAAAAAATTATTTATTTATGTTTCACATTTATCACTTCAGAATTTTTTTTTTAAATGCAGTTATTCTATTCCTTTTCCATTATTCTATACTGGTGGCAAAGAGGGAAAATAAGCTGCTTTTTATAGGTTTAGTTTGTAGGTGGATGGACTATCAAGAGCCATGGGGCCTTTTGAAAAAAACCTTTGCAGTTCTCCGAAAACCTTAACTTTGAGCTAAACTCAGGAACAGGATATAACACTGCATAGAAGGTAGCATATATGCACGTTTGGATGCCTCAAGACATACACTGTATAGGAACTGTGAATTGCCCTTTAATATCTATTCTCGATTCATTATGTAGTAACAGAAATATTTATCTTTAACAGAGCACATGGTTAAATGGGTGACAAGAATAAATCTAAATTTCCAGAACAACTTGAATCTAACTGTAACCAAGCTCTAACTTCTGATCAACTTCTTTATTGTGAAATTAAATCAAAAGGGATTTGTATGTAGGGTTAATATACATATCCAAACATGGGGAACACAGCACAGAACTTCCTGCTAATCAGTGGTTCACAACCATATCATCCAATAGAGAAGACACTGAATACTTGTGGCCTTTGAGATTTGAAGTGTGACAAGACTAATAAAGAAACTGAATTTAAAATGTTATCGAATTTGAATGCTTAGAAATTAATATTAAATTCAGTTTTGAAAATTATTTAACTATGTTTAGAAAGACTTGGATATGTACATCTACTTTTTCAATTACCAATTTTATAAAATCTAAACAAAATTCAATTATTTTCAATAAAAATTTAGTCTACCTTGAGATAGGCCATAAGTGTGAAACACACACCATTTTAAAGACTTAGTACAAAAATGTAAAATATTTTATTAAAATTTTTATATCGATATGAAATTAATAACATTTTAGATGATTTAGATTGAATAAAATATTACTAAACTAATCTTATTGATTTCTATTTAAATAATGTGGCAACTAGAATGTTTTAAGTTGTACAAGTGGCATTGTGCAACTGTTCAATTGTTACCGATTGAACTGTGTCCCCTTATCCCTTACTCCCCACTTTACACATTGAAGTCCTAATCCCCCATGTGACAGTATTTGGAGATAGGACCTACAAAGAGGTAATAGAGGCTATATCCCCAATTTAGTCAATATGTCTCCAATCTAGTCTATTCTATTTCTATTGATCATCACTGCTCTATAACTAAAATGAAATTAACTTGGCCTCATTGTTGCAATATAGAGGTATTAATTGCACCTCCATTACTCTCTTGTTTTCCTTCCCATTAGCTGAAATGAGGGAATGAAGGGGATCATCTGGCAAGATTAATATCCTAAAGATGGCAGAACAACCAGAGAGAATCTAGATTCATCATACATTTTAGAGCTGAGCTGCCAGACTTTTACAGGACAGAGAGCCAAATTTCTATCCAGTTTAAAACCTTTCTTATTCAGATCTCTATTGTATGCAGCAAATGTAAATCTTAACCAAAATAAATAAGACAGAGAGTGAAATAGATAAATCCCAGTACCCCCAAATCCTGTGATTATTAAGACACTTTAGAACTCAAAAATAACCCCAACAAAAACATATATTATTTTTGGATCATTACATGCAAAATCAGCAATTTAGTTTAGAGGGATACATTAAAGGTTGTGCACATAAAGGGCTCTCTAATTTAATTAATCATAGTTAGAAAATGAAATGTACCCAGTATCAGAAAAATGTCAAATGTATATTCTATTATTCAGACTACATTTTGTTGAGGTATCAAAGGAGTATGGAACAGGCTGGTTCCATAACTAACTGGGTGCAAGA
The DNA here is from genome assembly GCF_007565055.1 of Rhinopithecus roxellana. NCBI lineage: Eukaryota > Metazoa > Chordata > Mammalia > Primates > Cercopithecidae > Rhinopithecus > Rhinopithecus roxellana. The sequence continues at coordinate 50,924,136 of NC_044558.1, read as the reverse complement.
AGTTAGAAAGGGGAAAGAAAAGCATTTAGTTAACCTATCTGGCAAAGATAGCAGATCGGTTTAGAAATGCATTTATCTGAGTATATATCTCAGAAGTTAATCCAGTGAGGTCATTCATGAAAAAAGCTTTCTCGGTTAAATTATTTTGCAACATTATGTGTTATATCCTTTTATTAAATAGTTAAAATGCACATTAACTTTTTCATGTTTTAGGAAGATTTGCAGGAAACTCATTTAGCTGTATTAATTTAATATTTTCCGATTTCATTTACACATCAGACACTATCTCCTCTCTTTTTTCCCACATAGTAACTATGTATTTCTGGAGGAATTGGGGCTTACTAGAACATGTATTGGGAAATACCAGTCAAGAAATCAAGAACTGGACATCTAATGTTTGACTAAAGCTGCTAAAGAAGGCCTAAATTCTTGTTGGAGCACAATAATTTATTTTTTTCTTTGTGTTTTTAGTTGATACTTACCAAATAAGGATTTTTCAATCAGTTGATGACAATAGCTTATAATTTCTATTTGAGAATTCATTTAGTCTCTGGGAAACTGACTCCATAGCCAGATTTCTATTTGTGTTGACTCATCTATATTCTTTAGAACTAATTGTAGTTAGGACACTAGCTGTGAGTGGTTGTTGTCTATTTCATATAACTTCTAATTAATTGATTGCTGGGTCATTAACCTTGATGTCAGCTGTGGCCTTTTATTCTTTGGAAATATAGGTAAATTTAGCTAAAAAACTCAATTCTATTGCCTAAAAGATTTAAACCCCTTCTGAGGATGTCTGAATTACTATTGGACTCATTTGCTCATCAATCCACCTTTGTTTATTTTTTTTGCCTCCTTAACTTCAGTTTCTCCTTATTTAATGTCATTATCAATGTGAAATCAGTTGCTTACAAGTTTCTACATAACCTAAAACCACTAATACGAGGATTTATAAGTCTGGAGTCATGGGTTAACACCTGGAAACTTATTACTTCTTGACAATTCTCTTACTTCCTACTTTTATCTCATTTTTTGATGTTCCTTCTCTTTTCTTCCCCTATTCTTCTGAGAATAATTATTCCCTATCCTACATGGCAGTAAAGTTACCTATCCCTATTGATAACAAGAACACTCATCTCAAGTAGCTTCTCAAAGTAATTCTTTGTAGTCATTTACTATTCTTTCAAAAAGCACTCCTAAAAAGTAGAATTTTTTCATTATTTGCAAGAAGAGCAGAGGCAAGCCAGATGGTAGATTACATATTTATTCATATCTATCTGTGTGATAGAAGTCAAAAAGGAGGCCAAAGTATTCAACAGTCAATGTTAATGAGGAGAATTGTTAGTAAAATCCATATGAGTAAATTTTGCTTCAAAAATAATATTTTGGTGCCACTCTCAGATATAAAGAGCTTGAAATAGCTGAATATAACCTCAAAACCTCAATTTCATGACTTTTCTTGAACCCATTAAAGTGCAAAGGTTATAGGGCAATTAACACTGTAACCTAAGAAGAGGTAGGCTTCTGAAAATACAGATAAGATGCGAATATGCACTTACCTGGGCAAGGTGCATGTGGGCATTGATAATAGGTGTTCAACTAGGGTGAGTGGTGAACAGGTAAAGGCCAGCTGAGTGTGCACTGGGGAGAGATGGGGAAACTTGGTGCCATAAAAAGACAACAAGTATGAACTATTTTCTCCCAGTAAGCTCTATCAGTTATTCACAGAAAATTTCAGAAGAGTTCTAAAAATGTCTCTATTGTTGTTCTGAACTAGAAATGAGGAACAGCAGCAACTGTGAAAGAAGCAGAAAACTCTACTAGACTCTTTTCTCCTCTCACCCCTACAGAATAAAAGCCTTAATTTGTGGTTAAAGAAAAAAAAGACAGTTGCACTGCACTTAGGGCACTGGTGAAACTTCATTGCATTTAGGGGAAGAGGAAAGGTGGGAAAAAAAAACTCTACATTATTTGAAGGAGGGCAGGAATAAGTTTGGAGCTCAGAAGAATATTAGGGAGAAAGTTGAGAAGAACACTGTAACATTAGATGAAATAAATGAAGGTAAATTATTGCATATATTTTACATTTTTAGCATGTATAAGCAGAAGATAATATGAGGATAGTAGAACATAGAATGAGAGCAAGGAATTGGGAATATATTTTCATAATTGGAGATACACATGTGAAGCAGTGAATATATGTGTCTTAACTATAAAGATATATGTAGATTAAAAATAAAAGGCTAGAAAAAGATAAACTATGTGAAGACCATTCCACAGGAAGGTGAGGTAAATATAGTAAATTAAAGATGGTCTCATGTTAATTAAAATGTTTTGGTTTCTCTTCTGAAAGATATCTATAATGCAACTCTGCCCATAGGAAAAAATATATCAATTTAGTTGATGAACTCCAAAATATTGCTCAAAAGCAAATAGTTGAATGGTAACATCAGTAAAATGGAAGACTAGGTAGACCCAAGGGCTTGTCTTTTCAGATGCAAACATTAAGCAAAAACTGTTAGAATCAACTTTGTCAGAATTCTAGAAAAAGTCAAAGGCTTATAGCAACCAAGTAAACATAGAATCAAGAAAAAGACAACTTAAAATGATAGAAAAGCTTTGAGCCACTTTTACTTGGATATTTTAATTAACATTGTATATCACCAAGTCTTTACATCTGGTTGATCTTGAGTTTAGCCCAAGCAGGAAGTAAATCTAAGGTAGAGTTGCAAACAGCTTGGATAAGTGTTAAAGAAGTGTTCCAACACATAAGCAATCTACAAAGACTGGGAGAACTGTAGAGTGGGAAAGATAAGAAAGGAGAAGAAAGAACGAAAGAAGAGGAGAAGAATAAGGAGGAAGGAAGGGAAGGAAGGAAGAGGAAGGAAGGAAGGAAGGAAAGAAGGGAAGGAAGGAAGAAGGAAAGAGTCGGAAGGAAGGAAGGGAAAGGAAGGAGGAAGAAGGGAAGGAGAAAGAAAGAGGGAGGAGGGAGGGAGTGAGGAGGGAGGGAGGGAGGGGAGGAGGGAGGGAGGAGGGAGGAGGGAGGGAGGGAGGGAGGATGGAGGGAGGGAGAGAGAGGGATCTTTTCCTTTCCTTCCTTTTCCCCTTCCTTCCTTCCTTCCTTCCTTCCTTCCTTCCTTCCTTCCTTTCCTTTCCTTCTTCTTTCTTTCTTTTTTTCTTTCTTTTTTCTTTCTTTCTTTTTTTTTTCTTTCTTCTTTCTTTCTTTTCCTTCCTTCCTTCCTTCCTTCCCTCCCTCCCTCCCTCCCCTCCCTCCCTCCCTCCCCTTTCTTCCTTCCTTCCTTCCTTCCTTCCTTCCTTCCTTCCTTCCTTCCTTCTTCCTCCTTTCTTTCTTTCTTTCTTTCTTTCTTTCTTTCTTTCTTTCTTTCTTTCTTTCTTTCACAAAGCATTGAAGGAAATCTCTGTCAAAACATAGGTGAACACAAGCTAACAAAACAGAGACTTAAGAGACTATGCACAACAAGCAATGAAGATTTTACAAAAAATAATTCATAAAAAGCAATCAACAAAAACAACTACAACTGATGGCAAACAACAAACACTCCTGAGATGAGAGAAAGGAAGAAATCTAATGTCTAGAGTTGTTACATATAATATTCAGAATGTCCAGTATTTACCCAAATATTATGTATCATGTAAATAAAAACTAAAGTATGGCCCATTGATAGGAGGAAGTAACAGAACTGTGCCTGAGGAAGCACAGACATACTTACAAGACAAAGACTTAAAATCAATTGTCTTAAATATGTTTACAAAGCTCATGGAAACCATGAACAAAGAGCTAAAGGACCATGAAAACAATGTCTCAATAAATAGAGTATGTCAATAAAGAAACAGAAATTATATACAGTGACCAAACAGTAATTATGGAGATGCTAAGTACAATGACATGAATGAAAAACTAGTTTGTGAGTGTCTACAGCAGACTTGAACAAGAAGAATCACCAGAAAATTTTAAATTAGTTTATTTGAAATTGTCTGTCTGAAAGCAAAATTAAGAAGAATTTAGAAAATTGAAGAACCTAAGAGCATTGTGGGATACCATACATATGTATAACAGTGACCTTAGAAGGAGAAGAAAGAGAAAAACAGACAGATAGAATATTTAAATAAATCATGACTGGAAACTTCCCAAATTTGATAAAGGACACAAATTTACACATCGAAGAAGCTCAGCAGACTCCAAGAGAGATAAACACAGGTATCTATACCAAGATGCATTTATAAGCAAAGAGCTGCAAGTGAAACAGAAAGAGAAACATCTTTAAGTGAGAAACAGAGAAGGCAAATATCACATACAAGTGATCCTCAGTAAGATTAACAGCCTCAGTTAAAGATTTCTCGTAGAAACCATAGAGGCCAGAAAGCAGTGGAAATATATTTAAATTACTGAAGAAATTCCTGTTAATCAAGTATTCTGTATTTGCCAAAACTATTCTTCAAAAATAAAGAAAAAATAATACATTTCCAAATAAATAAAAGCAGGGGGAGTTCATTAGTAGTAAATCCTTCCTACAAGCAATGCTAAAGGCAGTCTTCCTGGCAGAAACAAAAGGCTGCCTGAAAGTAACTTGGAGCCGTACAAAGCAAGAAAGAACACTGGGACAAGTAACTACATAGGTAAATTTTAAGAGTCAGTTTTATTATATTTTTGGTAGCTTTTTTCCCATTATTTAAAAGACACATGTATACGATAATAATTATAAATCTATGTTAATCTGCACACAATGTAAAGATGTAATTTGTGGCACAACAACATTAAGTAGAAGTACAAAGATAGATATTTTGCTATTAATTCAATCTAGATTGGTAAAAATTTAAGATGTTTACTAACCCACATAAGAAAAAAAACGGAAAAGCAAATATGGAAAAGGGAATGAAGAGTAAATTTAAAAGGTTCAGTAGAACAAAAATCAATCAAAACAATCTCAAGGATACAGAGCCTCTCTCTCCGTTCTGAGCCACCTGAAGCTGGGAGTGAAGTGACACAAGCACCCCTGTGACCATCACCACTCTGATTGTGCTGGGTCAGACCTGAAGCCAGCACAGCCACTGGGTCTTGCCTGAGACCTGCTGCAACCATTCTCTGACTACTGCCTATGTGCCTATGTTCACTCAAGGCCCTGGGCTTCACAATTAGCGGGTTGTAAAGCCAGCCAGGCCTGTGTCCCTCCCTTCAGGGTGGTGAGGTTCCCCAGGCTGGGTCCAGGAGTGCTGTCCAAGAGTCAATACTACAGTCAAAAACTGTAGAAATATACCCAGTATTCTATTGTATTATGGCTGAGCTGCCACTCAAACCACAATACGCAGTGCCTCCTGCTCTTCCTTCCTCTTTCCAAAGGCAGAGGAGCCTCATACCATAACCACTGCCAACTCTGGCCATGAGGAGTGCTGTCGGATTACCACCAATGTTCTTTTAAAGCCCAAGGTCTCTTAAATTAACTTGTGGCAAATGCTGCCTGACCCGGAACTCGCGCTTCAGAGCAGTTGGCTACACTCTGGCCCAAGACAGGTCCAGAAATGCCATCCAAGAGTCAAGTCCTGAAATTGTGGACTCCAAGTGCCCACTTGGTGCTCTGCTTCCCTGTGTGGTGTTTCCCCTTTACTATTCCCTCTGCTTTTCTTAGGAAGGAGTTTTGCCCCATGGTCACCAGATCTGGTGAGGTGCTGAGTCTCCCCTAAAGCCATCAAGTCTTGGAGACTCACCAAGAGCCTCTTAGTACTGGGTATTGCTGCTGGTTATTCAGGGCCCAAAGGCTCTTCAGTTAGCAGGTGATATACGCTGGGAGGACTGGGTCTTTTCCTTTAAAGCAGCAGGTTCCCTTCTGTCCCAGGATGTGTCTAGAAATGTAGTCTGGTACCTAGGGCTTGGAATGGGGCTTCGTGATTCTGACCAGTGCCCTAACCTGCTGTGGCTGAGCTGATATCTAAGATGCAAGACAAAGTCCTTCCCTGTCTTCTCTTTCCTCTGCTCAATCAGAAGAAAGGCATCTCTTTTGGAGCCAGCAACTGTGCAGATTTAGGTTAGAAGAGAGCTGATGCCAACATTCCCTTGACTGCCCAAGTTGGTGTCTCAAAATGTCATGTGCCCCCTAGTTCACTGTCTCTGGGCCTAGTTCAGCCCCAGGACTCACCTACGAGTTGCAGTTCTAATGGCGTGGACTTCCCTCCAAGTTTACTTAGAGACCAAGAGCACTTTGGTTCTTGGTGGCGAGGTTTGCAAGCACTGAAGTTGGGATCATGAGGATCAACAATTCCCCTCTGGCTAGGGTTGGCTTCAATTAGACTGACAAAGAAAAATAGAAAGAAGCTTCAAATTACTGAAATCAGAAATGAAAGTGAAGACATTGCTACTGACGTTACTGAAATTTTTTAAAAAGTATGATAAAATATTATGAATTGGATATATTGTTAAGATGGCAATCCTACTCAAAACCATCTATAGATCCAATGCAATCCCTATTAAGATTCCAATGACTTTCTTTATTAAAGTGAAAAAACTGATCCTTAAATTCATATGAAGTTGCAAGGGGGTCCAAATAGCCAAAACAATACTGAAAAGTAAGAACACATACAGAGGACTGACAGTTTTTCATTTCAAAACTTACTAAAAAACTACCATGTTCAAAATAAGGTAGTACTGGAATGAAGATAGATATATGGACTAATAGAATAGAATTGAAAGTCCAGAAATAAATTCATACCTCTGCATAATTTATTTTCAGCAGGAATGCCAAGCCCAATTTAATAGATATAAAAACATCTTATAACTCAGAAACAAAAAGACAAACAACCTAATTAAAAATATACAAAGGACTTGAATAGACATTTCTCCATAGGGGATGTGCAAATGGCCAAGAAGCACATGATAAAGTATGTAAAATTATTAGTTATTAGAGAAATGCAAATCAAAACCACAACGAGATACTGCTTCACAACTACTTGGATGAATATAATAATAATATAAAGTAAAAAGTGTCAGCGAGTATGTGGGAAATAGAAACCCTTGTACATTGCCACTGGGAATGTAAAATGGTGCAACTGCTGTGGAAAATATGTTCACGGTTCTTCAAGAAGCTAAACATAGAATTCCCACTTGACCCAGTAATTCTTCTCCTACATACATGTATACCCAAAAGAATAAAAACCAGTCGTTCAAACAAATTCTTACTTATGAATATTTGCAACAACAGCACTATTTTAAATAGCCAAAAAGTAGAAACAACTAAAATGTCCATCAAAACGTGAATGGGTGAACTAAATGTGATATATAGGTACAAAGAAATATTTTCAACTATAAAAATGGATAAAGTACCACTAATTCATGCTACAGTATCAATGAACCTTGCAAACACAATGCTAAGTGAAATAAACAAAGCACAAAAGGAAAACATTGCATAATTCCATGTCTATAAAATATCCAGAATATACGTCTGTCTATAGAGACACAAAGCACATTGCTAATTGCCAGGGTCAGGAGGTAGGAGGAAATGTCAATGACTGCTTAATGGGTAGTAGGCTTTCTTTTGGGGTGATGAAAATGTTTTGGAACTTGATATGAGAATAATTGCTATTAAATGCCACTTTAAAATGACATTTAAAATCTGAAAGAAAACAGTTAATTTTATGTTAAGTGAATTTTATCTTATTTTAAAAACCCTGTAAACTATACGAAGCCATAAATCATCAAGCTGTTGATTACCTAATAATATGGAGGAAATGTCCATGATATAAAGTTAAGTATACATAGAAGTTCACTAACCTGTTCATTCGGTATAGCCAAGAATTATTACAGCATAGATATTCTTATATATTCATCTTGAATAGCAGAAATAAATCAAATTTTAGTAATTATCTCTGTTTAGTACTGGGATTTGGGTAATTTTCATTTTCATCTTCTTAATTTTTTGAACTTTCTGATTTTTTTTTCTATTGAACATGTATTGTTTTCTATAAAAAAGACAATAATCATTATTCAAAAAGGAATAAAAGTTTAATGGGACTTCAGTTTTCAGCTAATACATGTAAAAAACTTCCCAAGTTGTCACTTTCATCCTTAAAATAAGAAAAAGCTGGATAGACTGAAAATTCAGTGTTTTATCTTGGCTCCATCGGAGAACTATGATTGCAAGGTAAACCACCACCCTAAAATCTGGAGAGGTGGGAAAATTCATAGTCACAGAGGAAACTTGCTTTTCTGGAGCAAAAGCCACTGGAACCATAAATGGGCAGGATCACCTAATTGGTATTTTTAACAACTTGATGGAGACTTCATAGTGACTCCTAGGAAACTGAGAAACTCCTGGTTGCTGTAGACTTAGGAGGCCACACTTGCATGTGCCTTCCCTGTGGAACCCAACCAGATCATCACAGGGAGGACTGGAGAAATATGCCTCTCATGGTTCTTGCAGGAGGAGAATGAGTTTAAACTTTGTGAAAAAAGCCAGGCAAAGAGAAAGAGCAGTTCTTCCATTTCAGCTGCCTTTAACCTCCCTGTCTCACTTAAGAGGAAACAAAAGTTAAGAAACACGTTGAGAGTCATAGGCCCACTAGAAGACCAATTTAACGATAAGATTATAATGTCCATCCTCTCCACACCTTACCTCACAACAACGAGGCTACAGTAAAGTAGTGGTGCATTACAATGAGGAACTTGACTTCAGATAAAAATTCTATGTATCACTTTTTTTTTTTTTTTTTTTTTTTTTTTTTTTAGCTCAGAGATAAGCAATTATAAAGCAAAGACTAAAAATCAAAACCACTGTAACAGAAATTAGAAATGCCTATTACAGGCTTGTCAATAGTCTGGGCATAGCTGACTAAAGAATCTTTGGGTTTAAAGATTTGTTAGGAAACTTCTCAAACTGAAATGCAAAGAGAAAAGAAAATGAAAACAAGCAAGCAAACAAGAAGAAAATATCAAAGGATTATGGAAAAATTTTAAAAAGTAGAGCATATACATAATTGGATTACCAAAAGAAGCAAAAGAGGAGAAAAAAATTGTATGAAGCATCTAAAAAAATGGCCCAGCATTTTTGAAAATTAATGACAGAGACAAAACCCACAGATCCAGTAATCTCAGTTAATACTGCTTTGATGTATTTAACTTTTAGGTCATAATGTATATTTGTATTATTAGGATAGGGAAGGGAGTGGACTCAGGAAAACAAATAAATAAAATAATCACTATGCAATCACAGGGTGAATATTTCCAAAAAGGAAATAAAGCAATTTAGTTTGATTAGGAATTCAGTTGATAGAGTGTCAGGATTTGAGGGTGCCTTACATTGTGTGAGCAGGGTAACCTCTCTTACAGAGTGATTTTTTTTAGCTGAAATTTGAACAAGAAGAAGATGAAGAACTGAGAATATATATTCTAGGTGACGACAACTGAGAGAATGCCCTAAGGTCATAAATATATTCATGTTTTTAAGAAACAGAATACAGACATGATAACTGAAGAATGCTGAATGAGGAAGACAGAGGCAGGAGATTAGGCAAGAAATACGGTTACATACCCAGTCTAGAAAATCAATATAATGAGAAGTCTTTCAATGATCTGATTAGCTCTGAAAAGGTGGTATCTCTGAATGTTATGTAGAAAATGAATTACACACAAGAGTAGACAAAGGAAACTTACTGCAGTAGTTTAAGTTAGAGATTATAGAGACTTGTACTAAAAGGAAAGTAATGGAAAAGCAAGAAGTGGAAAGACTTGGGATGTAGGTTTTTGGTAAAACTGGAAAGATTTGCTGATGGGGTAGATGTGAGAGGAAGGATAAAAGCAAATATAAAGCATAGGTTTTTGGCTTGTACAATGAGTGGCATGATTGTGTCATTTTTGAAGGTAGGAAAGACTGAGGGAGGAACATGTTTGAGGGCAGAAATTGAAAGTTCTATATGGAAGATTTTATGGGTGAGGGACTTGTATATATGTACACATATTTAATTGAAAGGATAAAGTAAGAAAATTGCAGGATTTTCAGGGATTGTTGAGTGTCTATTTGAGACTTTTAGTCATAAACTTAAAAAAAAAAATTCATCATGTTTATGTGATATTTTCCAGGGGTATTCAGATGCTAAGGGGAGGCACAATAAAGTCTGATACGTTTTTTTTCCCATATCAAGTTATGTTTTATCCATGTAACTGTAATGGAGAAAGAATAGAGAAAGGAAATTAAGGAAGCTTGCATCAGACAGAGTTGTAATGACAAACCAAGCCTGGTATATAATGATTAGGTACCAAATTTCACCCAAACAATCTTTAATTCACTTTCAATGAAACTTCCCATGCCTTAGACACCCAAAGTATATAATTCTCAGTGATTTAAATCACTGGAAAACTTTCTATTAGGTTGGTGCAAATGTAATCACCATTTTTGCCATTACTTTCAATAGCAAAGACCACAACTACTTTTGCACCAAGCTAACACGAAGTTATAATTCCTCTGTGTATCTACTCAATATATAGAAAGCATGAGTTTCTTGCTAGCCAACACCATCTTGCTTTTACAAAACAGCTGTATATTTTTTAAACATAAGTATATATTAGATTTGAAACATTTGAATTCTTCCAGTATGGGTTTGTTTGATTGAGGTAATGAGGGCCAGAGGTAATCAGGTGTAAGAAGGGGAACTCTAGGCTAAGAAATATCTAGATTCTGCTGAATCTGTGTCATCTTAGTCAAATTCAATCTCTCCAAGCATAAATTTACTCAGCTACATAACTGCCTATATTATAAGGGAGACTATATGAAATTTGCTGATGTTGGAGCTTAGAAAATGATAACCCAAAGAATGGTGCTTTGTCATGCTGAGCACTTCGAATTGAAGCAAACTGGAAAGGCTTAAAAGTTGCCTGAGAAACAAGGTCACTGACTTTCCCTTGTTTCTCTACCTCCCCTGCGTCCCCCAAGCACAGGGAGGGACTCTCTCTGAAGTTTCCTTATCTGAATGAAGGAAATTATTCCAAAAGGAATGCAATTGTCTTGACCTCTCCCTAGGAAATCTCATCAACTCATCAAACAACCAGAGAAGATTAATCACCAGAGAGGAGATTAAATGTCATTATCATATCCAGATAGGCAATCGCCTCTTCTTCTGGAGACTGCTCTGAAACAACTTTTATTACAGGAGAGACTTTATCTGCATAATGAAACAACGTTTGTTCATCATGTGGTTCCTCTCCTTTCCTTCAGGTAACTTGTTACCACTTCCCGCAAAAGCCTCCAGTCCTTCTTCCCTTATAGCATAAAAACTTCAACTATCAGGCCCCTCCTTTGAGTCTTGTATTCTTTTGTGAGGCTCCCATGCACATGCATTAAATTTTTTTTTTCTCCTGTGAATCTGTCTATTGCCAGTTTATTTCAACAGAGGCAATTATTGAAACTTTAGAGGGAAAATTTTAAATTCCCTATAATATACATCACACATAACGTGCAACCTGACAGAGTAAGTTTAGCTTAATGCATGTTAGCTATAATTTATATCAATATATGTCCTGATGACACACGTCCAGTTTGCTATAATCTGATCTAAATGGATTAATTTGATAGAGTATTTGAAAGTTAAATTTAATGTAGTTATTAGAAGGACATTCTTGCCAAGTTAAGGAGTTTAAATTCTATCCGAAGGTAAGGAGAAGTAATTGGAGACTTTTGAATTCAAGTGATCAAAAAATAACACTAAGGATAGGCATTTGGCATCAGAAATAGACTTTATTGAAAAAGGTTAAAATTGATAGATCTGTTAAGAAGCTCTACTTCAAGTTGAATTAAAGAATTATCCTCACAGTAGTCATATGTACAGTCAATTGATAAAATACTAAAAATATGTAAATAAAATTCAAAGAAAAGAGAGAAAAAATTGGAGGTAGAAGCAACAAAATGTCAACTGAAAACAAGAATGTATAAGCTAGAAGTGGCTCTACAATTTCAAGTACCTTCAGACCAAAATATAGGCCGAACCACAAAGAAACAAGGTACTTCCTCAGTTTATGGGTTATGCAGAGATCTTGAATTGAACTCCTGCATGAAGCTAGTGACATTAAAGTCATGTACTACCCCAGAAAGGAACCTAAAAATTGTCTCCTAGCTCAAGAGTTTTGAAATAAAGCTTATGTACTGCCTTGTCTATGGGAGGTAAAAAAAAAAAAAAAAGTAATTGATGAGAAACTGAATCCTTAAGCTGGCACCCAACTTTGAAGAATCATCCTAATTCAATATTTTACTTTAATTTGGAAAATTTCAGCCTGAATAATTAAAATGAAAAGTGGTTTCAGAACCATAATATTCTAGTACCCTAACATTAAAAAAAATGCACAACTGCTATATTGAAAAATGTGCAATTGAAAAATTGAAGTAAAGCACTCCTCAGCAAATGTGAAAGAACAGAAATTATAACAAACTGTCTCTCAGACCACAGTGCAATCAAACTAGAACTCAGGACAAAGAAACTCAATCAAAACTGCTCAACTACATGGAAACTGAACAACCTGCTCCTGAATGACTACTGGGTACATAACGAAATGAAGGCAGAATAAAGATGTTCTTTGAAACCAAAGAGAACAAAGATACAACATACCAGAATCTCTGGGACACATTTAAAGCAATGTGTAGAGGGAAATTTATGGCACTAAATGCCCACAAGAGAAAGCAGGAAAGATCTAAAATTGACAACCTAACATCACAATTAAAAGAACTAGAGAAGCAAGAGCAAACACATTCAACAGCTAGCAGAAGGCAAGAAATAACTAAGATCAGAAACAGAACTGAAGGAGATAGAGACACAAAAAACCCTCCAAAAAAATCCATGAATCCAGGAGCTGGTTTTTTGAAAAGATCAACAAAATTGATAGACCTCTAGCAAGACTAATAAAGAAGAAAAGAGAGAAGAATCAAAGAGATGCAACAAAAATGATAAAGGGGATATCACCATCGACCCCACAGAAATGCAAACTACCTTCAGAGAATACTATAAACACCTCTACTTACATAAACTAGAAAATCTAGAAGAAATGGATAATTTCCTGGACACTTACACTCTCCCAAGACTAAAGCAGGAAGAAGTTGAATCCCTGAATAGACCAATAGCAGGCTCGGAAATTGAGGCAATAATTAATAGCCCACCAACCAAAAAAAGTCCAGGATCAGACGGATTCACAGCCGAATTCTACCAGAGGTACAAGGAGGAACTGGTAACATTCCTTCTGAAACTATTCCAATCAATAGAAAAAGAGGGAATCCTCCCTAACTCATTTTCTGAGGCCAACATCATCCTGATACCAAAGCCTGGCAGAGACACAACCAAAAAAGAGAATTTTAGACCAATATCCCTGATGAACATTGACGCAAAAATTCTCAATAAAATACTGGCAAACCGAATCCATCAGCACATCAAAAAGCTTATCCACGATAATCAAGTGGGCTTCATCCCTGGGATGCAAGGCTGGTTCAACATACGCAAATCAATAAACGTAATCCAGCATATAAACAGAACCAAAGACAAAAACCACGTGATTATCTCAATATATGCAAAAAAGGCCTTTTACAAAATTCAACAGCCCTTCATGCTAAAAACTCTGAATAAATTTGGTAATGATGGAATGTAACTCAAAATAATAGGAGCTATTTATGACAAACCCACAGGCAATATCATACTGAATGGGCAAAAACTGGAAGTATTCCCTTTGAAAACTGGCACAAGATAGGGATATCATCGCTCACCACTCCTATTCAACATAGTGTTGGAAGTTCTGGCTAGGGCAATTAGGCAAGAGAAAGAAATAAAGGGTATTCAGTTAGGAAAAGAAGAAGTCAAAATTTCCCGTCTGCAGATAACATGATTGTATATTTTAAAACCCCATTGTCTCAGCCCCAAATCTCCTTAAGCTGATAAGCAACTTCAGCAGAGTCTCAGGATACAAAATCAATGTGCAAAAATCACAAGCATTCTTACACAGCAATAACAGACAAACAGAGAGCCAAATCATGAATGAGCTCCCATTCACAGTAGCTTCAAAGAGAATAAAATACCTAGGAATGCAACTTACAAGGGATGTAAGGACCTATTCAAGGAGAACTACAAACCACTGCTCAGTGAAATAAAAGAGGGCACAAACAAATGGAAGAACACACCATGGTCATGGATAGGAAGAATCAATATTGTGAAAATGGCCATACTGCCCAAGGTAATTTATAGATTCAATGCCATCTCCATTAAGTTACCAATGACTTTCTTCACAGAATTGGAAAAAAACTGCCTTAAAGTTCATATGGAACCAAAAATGAGCCTGCATTGCCAAGACAATCCTAAGCCAAAAGAACAAAGCTGGAGGCATCACGCTACCTGACTTCAAACTATACTACAAGGCTACAGTAACCAAAACAGCATGGTACTGGTACCAAAACAAAGATATAGACCAATGGAATGGAACGGAGCCCTCAGAAATAATACCACACATCTATAGCCATTGGATCTTTGACAAACCTGAGAGAAACAGGAAATGGGGAAAGGATTCCCTATTTAATAAATGGTGCTGGGAAAATTGGCTAGCCATAAGTAGAAAGCTGAAACTGGATCCTTTCCTTACACCTTATACGAAGATTAATTCAAGATGGATTAGAGACTTAAATGTTAGACCTAAAACCATTAAAACTCTAGAAGAAAACCTGGGTAATACCATTCAGGACATAAGCATGGGCAAGGACTTCATGTCTAAAACACCAAAAGCAACGGCAACAAAAACCAAAATTGACAAATGGGATCTAACTAAAGAGCTTCTGCGCAGCAAAAGTAACTACCATCAGAGTGAACAGGCAACCTACAGAATGGGAGAAAATTTTTGCAATCTACTCATCTGATAAAGGGCTAATATCCAGAACCTACAAAGAACTCAAACAAATTTACAAGAAAAAAACAAACAACCCCATCAAAAACTAGGCAAAGGATATGAGCAGACACTTCTTAAAAGAAGACATTCATACAGCCAACAGACACATGAAAAAATGCTCATCATCACTGTCCATCAGAGAAATGCAAATCAAAACCACAATGAGATATCATCTCACACCAGTTAGAATGGCGATCATTAAAAAATCAGGAAACAACAGGGGCTGGAGAGGGTGTGGAGAAATAAGAACACTTTTACACTGTTGGTGGGATTGTAAACTAGTTCAACCATTGTGGAAGACAGTGTGGCGTTTCCTCAAGGATCTAGAACTAGAAATACCATTTGATCCAGCCATCCCATTACTGGGTATATACCCAATGATTATAAATCATGCTGCTATAAAGACACATGCACACGTATGTTTATTGCAGCACTATTCACAATAGCAAAGACGGAATCAACCTTAAATGTCCAACAGTGACTGGATTAAGAAAATGTGGCACATATATACCATGGAATACTATGCAGCCATAAAAAAGGATGAGTTTGTGTCCTTTTAGGGACATGGATGCAGCTGGAAACCATCAATCTCAGCAAACTATCCCAAGAACAGAAAACCAAACACTGCCTGTTCTCACTCATAGGTGGGAATCGAACAATGAGATCACTTGGACACAGGAAGGGAACATCACACATCAGGGCCTATTGTGGGGAGCGGGGAGAGGGGAGGGATAGCATTAGGAGATATACCTAATGTAAATGACAAGTTAGTGGGTGCAGCACACCAACATGGCACATGTATACATATGTAACAAACCTGCACGTTGTGCACATGTACCCTAGAACTTAAAGTATAATAATAAAAAATAATAAAAAAAGAACATTTTGACAGGAAATATATTTCTTGAGTACTGTTGGAATCCAAAATGAATACATTATGTGGCATGTTCGATTTTAATAGTGTATTTAAAATAATATGATAGGAGAATCTGATTTTTGTCAGAAAGCATGAACTGAATAATTTATTTTATAATAAACATTTATCCAGTGAATCAATGTGTAGTGTTTAGGCACTTTCTCTATGTTTAGTTCCATTCATGCCATAAATTTTAATGAATTCTTTAGAGCAAATAGGTTATAAATTGTGAATTCGTATGAATGATAATGCATAGTTGCATGTGATAAATTTGTGAGAAGAAATATGTAGTAAAAAATATTTCTTAAGGGATATTTGTGAACCTCTTGATTTCTTCTGAAACATAAATGTGAAATTATTAAAACTTTAACTCTCAGTGAAGGTGTATTTCAGAATGCAGTAATTTAGTTTTGCTATTTAATACTCACTGTATGTGTGTAAATTATGGACACATATGTGTTCTATATATATACTATAGGTCAAAGAATTTCTAGATATGTATTATGCAAGTTTTGTGTCTAAATTAACTAATTCCAAGTTAATTTTAACTCCTCATACTATACACAAGAATATATTTATTCTTTTACATAATTCAGGGCCAGTGACTTTTACATAAATTTTTTGAAGTTTGCAATTTGAGAAAATCATAATTAAAATCCTAGACTGAAACTCTACTAGTACCTATTAAAAAAACTTAGAAAACATATTAGAAACACTATCATCCTTCAGTCTTTCCATAGGCTTCATAAATTGTTTTGGATACCCAATACCTCTTATTTTTAAAACCATAGAGTAGAATTAATATGAAAAATGCTTGAAGTTTTGGATACATTTAATGCATTTCAAATCCTTAGTGTGATATGGCTGCTATAGAGCAAATATAATTTAAGGTTTAAATTTAAAATTTAAGGTTTTTAAATGAGCATATGGTATCTAAAATGTGACCTGCATAGATTTGTTCTGTTTTACTCAAGTCTGACTATAATGGTAATAATAGATTCAGTTCTATGTTCCATACCTTGAAAGATATTGATCAACTTTAATGCATTCAGCGAAAAACAAAAAAAAGGTGATAAAAATGAAAAGCAATTAAAGGAACAGGAGACATTTACAATAAAGAAAAGAGGATTGCCAGCAATATGTCACATATCGCCAAAATTTAAAAACCTGTCATATGGAAGAAAGATTGGGTTTATGTTCTGTGACTCTAAGTAGTAGAACTAAAAATAAACGTGGTGACTCCAGGGAGAACAATTTTTGTTCAATACATGGCAATACTGCCTCTGCTTTGTAATGACGTACTTGACAAAATGAAAGACACTTCTTCTGCGATTTCCTTGAGTGGTTGCAAGTTTCATCTGATGTTGATTTATCCATTTATAGTGAGCTCTACTTTTAATTACTGCTAACACATCACACTGAAAAACTAACTTTGAGATGAGGAGTGGCACCAAGAAATAGTGGAATGAGCAAGGTGTTTAGAGTCACAAAGATTTGGCTTTTGAATTTAGTCTTTGCCACGTAAGAGCCTTTACTTCACAAACGCTTTATCATCTGTTAAAATAAATTCATAATATCTTCTCAATTTTTTTGCTTTTTTATATTGAGCTCTAGTCTTCTGGTCACTCAAAACCTAAACTGTGGTGGCAGAAGAGCAGTGTAAAAACTAATTCTAAAAGCCAACGTTCTGGGTTTAAATCCTAGCTTGGCTTTTTGAAAGCCATGGGACCTAGACGAAATCATTTCACTTCTATGAGTCTCAAGTTCTTCATCCATAAAATGCAGCTAACAATGGCAGTTATTTAATAGATTTGTTATAGTGTTACATGAATAAACACAAACAAAGCTCTTAGAAAATAATGACACATGGTAAAAACTTAGTAAATATTTCATCTTATTAGTTATTATTCTATTCTTTTTTCTCTCTCTCTTTGAGATGGAGTATCACTCTATTGCCCAGGCTGGAGTGCAGTAATACAATCTCTGCTCACTGCAACCTCTGCCTCCGAGGCTCAAGCGAGTCTCCTGCCTCAGTCTCCCGAGTAACTGGGATTACAGGCACCCACCACTATGCCCAGATAATTTTTCTATTTTTAATAGAGATGGGGTTTCACCATGTTGGCCAGATTGGTCTTGAATTCCTGACCTCAAGCGATCCACCAACCTTGGTCTTCCAAAGTGCTGGGATTACAGGTGTGAGACACTGCACGTGGCCAGTCTATTCTTTATAACTCACTGGTTACACAACCCATGTCCAATTGTTCTTTCAATTCTTCTATTTCCCTAACTATTCTTTTTTCCATTCCTTCTACTATAATTGTATTTTTAAGGTTATTTTTTACCACTTATAGGATTTGTCATACTAATCTTCTAACTGGCCTGCTTCCTCCTTTTCACCCTTCCAGCCAGGTTTGAAATTGTTGTCAAGTCTTCCCAGGAAAACTATTCATTATTGTTCCACCTTTTTTCCATATAATCTGAAAACCTCTCTAAAATGAAGACTTCAAAATCTGGCCTGAACCTACAACTTCCAGGTATCTTCAACTATTCCTGAAGAATCTTCTACCTTAGCCTTCTTTTGCATTTTGTTTTTTCTAAATTTGCATCTCTATTCATCCACCAACCCTTTATGGAGAAGGACTTGACCTACTAACATTTTGACAGTCCTTTAAACTTCTGCCTGAACTTGATTCCACAATACCACACCCTTAGGCTTTCGTTCATCTTTCCTATAATGAAATTTCATTATGCCAGGTTATCCACCATATTATTTTCGTAATGTATGCCTTCTGCATTGAAATTTATTTTGAGATACCTTGTAACTTTTCACAATATTTAGCACCAGTTTTACCAAAAAATAATATTGACTACTATTTATGGATCCTTTTAATGAATTTGAAGTCTTTTGTCACACTGCTAATAAAGACATGCCTGAGACTGAATAATTTATAGAGAAAAAGAGGTTTTATGGATTCACAGTTCCACATGGTTGGGAGGCCTCACAATAATGGTGGAAGGTGAAGGAGGAGCAAAGGCAGGTCTTACGTGGTGGCAGATGTGTGCAGGAGGCCTGCCCTTTATAAAACCATCAGATATCATGGGACTTATTCACTATCACAAGAACAACATGGGAAAAACCTGCCCTCATGATTCAATAACCTCCCAACGGGTCCCTCCCATGACATGTGGGGATTATGGGAGCTACAATTCAAGATGAGATTTGGGTAGGGCACAGCCACATCATATCTGTATGACTCCACTTCTTATGAACACTGTGATATTATATATAATTTTAAAAATTACCCCCTCACAATTGTTACAGTTAGTGAAAGTTACAGTAAGTAGCTATAAATTATATTTTATAAATTAGTTTCTACTTACATAGCGGTTTTGGAAATTCACGTGCATTTTTTGTTTTGTTTTGCACTGAGAGTAGATAGTTTTAGAAACAGGAATTATAGAACAGTAGAAAAAACATGAGGTTCTGAATTAAACACTTAGGTTTTAGTCTTGGTTTTGCCATTTCCTAAGTGTTGGCTATAAGCAAATAACTTAATATCCAAGTCTCGTTCTTCTTGTGTAGAATGCGTGTGATGAAGTTCTGACAATCTGTAAGGTCCTCACGGGGTGTTTGTCTGTTTTGTTCACTATTGTATCTCAAATGTTCAGAACAATACCTGCTACAGAAGAAATACTTAATATTTTTGTTGGCTAAGTACCCCCTCCAAGAAAAGTACTTGTCAAGATGAAAAATATTAACGCTTGTGAATGGGTTTTGATAAGGAGCTTCTTATTTTTATGCAAAATTTTATGTAAGTTCCTTAAGAAAAGGACAATTATTTAACAACTCTTCCCTACCTTCTGACATGTGGAAAGTACACTATTGACTCATAACATTCCTGAAGGTGGAAGGAGGGGCTGACAATAGTAATTCCTGTACTTGTATTTGTCATTGTACTTGTATGCCATTGATTGCCTTGAATTTCCTCTTGTCATTTTAAGTGTGCTCTGACTGATATAATTTAGAGAGCAAATCTGTATTTGTGTGTCAAAGTCAGGTGTCACTATGGTACAATCCAGACTGGTAAAGCTATAAGTGAGTGTAAGAATTTTAGAGATATATTAAAATATGTAAAGACATTCAGGGACAACAGTCAAATTAATACATACTGGCCCTGTTATGGAATGTAAATTATTAACTATCCTTCCAATCTGAAAAATGTATTGCATTTCTACTATGTAAACAGAGATGAACATAATGTATTCACATTCTATTTGTTTTCCTTAGGAAAACTATAACTTAGCCTCATTTAACCAATTAATCCTTAGCCCCATCCATACAAATGCAGTCAATATGATGTATAGTGAAAAATGAAACAAAATGAAAAGACAAGAACTTAGGCAATTAATTTCCAGACAATGTCAAGTCATGCCATATAGTTTGGATGTTTGTTCTTCAAACCTTATGTTGAAATATACCTGACGTTGAAGTTGAGGTCTAACTGGAAATGTTTGGATCAAGGGAGTGGATTCTTTATGAACTGATTAATGCCCTCCCTGCGGGGAGGGTAATTGAGCAAGTTTTTATTCTATAAGTTATGGTAAGAGTTAGTTGTTAAAGAGAGGTTGTCACTTCCCCTCTCTCTCTTACTTCTATTCTTACCATGTGATCTCTGCACACACTGGCTCCCCTTCCCTCTTTGCCATGAGTGGGAGGAGCTTGAGACCCTCATTAGATGTAAATGCCAGAATCATGCTTTTTTACAGCCTCCAGAGCCATGAGCCAAATAAACTTCTTTTCTTTATAAATTACCCAGCCTCAGGTATTCCTTTATAGCATGCAAATACACTAAGACAAGCAATAATTGTAGCAATATCATTAGCGTTTCTTTTAAAACTGTTGTGTGTCCTATGAAGCTAGGACTCACCTGTTTTCTTCATCACTACATCCCCCTTGCCTACATTTGGTGAATGAATAAATAAGTAAATGAATGACATATTAGGAATTCAAATAAGTTGCCAGGGGAATCCAAAATGAAAAGATTTATTTTCGATGAGAGAATTCGAGAAAGCTTTTTAGAAGATAGAGAATTGTGTTGGGGTTTAGTGGAAGAGTGGGAATCTTGTTACATGAAAAGATACAACAAGATATAACAAATACCTTCAGAGTGGTATTTTGTGCAAAAGACTCAGCATAATCCTATTTCTTGAAGTAAAGAAAGGAACAATATTCAACAACTAGAAATGTAATGATGACAGAAGAGAAGATTAGAATGTAGATTAGAATGTGCTCAACTAGAGTATACCCTAGTTCCTTGAGACACCAGGCTTTGGAGTTTGGATTTAAGTTTACATTAAAGACATTGTCTGTACTTTACAATTATGATTCTTATAACATTGTGTGGATGGAACTGATGGTAGAGAAGATGGAGATGAAGAATTTGTTGGAATAATAAAAAAATAGCTCAGTAGAGAAATAACTTGCTTGAAATGAGGTATGAGAGTGGAAAGGAAAGACTGCGTGTAACTATCCTGTAGATAGCTTTATTTAAAATGGTATCTCCACCCAGTTTTGAGGTATTGGCTAGAGGCTGGTCAACTTCCTTTCTTGAGCAGCTGATGAAATCTACAACAAAACCAATTATCAAACTTGAACTCCAAGTCCCTATGCAACTGTCCTAATTGACCCAAAGTCAATTACAATACAACTAGGACGAGCCACTGTGCCCTGAACTCAATAAATTATTCAAATTAGCCAATCTTCAGGAAGCCAACTAAACATATAGCTAGCCCCATTTTGCTTGCCATGCATAAACTGTCCCAACAGCTACAGCTTACTGTTACTCTGCCCCCAGTCATAATTCTTTTTGTGGACCTGCCTGCCAGCTTTCTCTCTTTAGGAACTATAATAAAAATTGGTGTCTTTTATGTATCCTAGTAGTATTGTGTTGTATCTTGCCATCTAAAGGAGCTTTAAATCTTTTAGAAACGCCTCCCAAGTCAGATTTATGATCATCTGGTAGCTAAACGGAGGGAGTAGAGTAAAATATTTAGTGGAGTAGAGGGCATAAAAATTCAAGGAACCATCAAAGTGAAATATGCAGCAAAAAGAAATCCAAGTACTGAAGTCTGGAGAGTGTCTATATATATGGAATGGAATGAGGAGGGTATAAGAAAGAAGTCATAGCAGGAAAACTGGAAGAAAACAAGCCAAGGATCATAATGGGGTCTGTATCCATGAAGAATTTAGCAACCACTGTAATTGCTAGGAAATAGAAATGAATAATCTACAGGTATAAATGCTATAGCAAGGGAGAATAGGAACATGACTTAAAATAATTTAATGGCTACTTAAATTGCAAATTGATCTCTGTGACAGCTTCTTTAAGCAATGGGTGGTTTTCTATGCTGCTTTCTCAGCCGTTAGTGCATACCCCTTATTGTGGCACTTAAATGTTGTACTGTCATAACTTGTCTGTTTCATGCATTACAATATAAGCACTCTGAAGATATAAATCATGGACTTATTCAGTTGTCTGAATTTAATTCTAATATCACTTTTGGTCTCCAAGATAGAGCTGTTACTTGGTGAGCATTTGTTGAAGGAAACAAATGTTTATTTTACTCCATTGTTGACATTTTAGCACTCTTCTTCATATTCAAGAAGTTAACTGCCTGATGTCCTGGAATTGGAAGAGATCCCTTGCAGATTTCCCGACTTTCCTTATATAGCTGTGATAATCTATAGAAGCTCAGCTCTGCAATGACTTGAAAATTTGTGCTTCCATGCATGTTTAATATGTTCTTCCCAATATTTTTTCCAGTAAGAGTTAGAGAAACTAGACAATTTTGTGTCAGAAGTTCAAAATCAAAGTACTCTTCAATTTTATCCTGTTTCCATAGCAATAGCTCCACCTCCTTCTATAAGACATTTCGTGCAAAGATGTTCTATATGTGATACAGAAACATGAGTCCTTCCATTGGTAAGTCAGTAGGTTAAAATATTGTGCTTATGAGAACAGTGGTATGGGGAATAACTTCTCTAGGGGCCAATTAACTTCATTCTGCCTTTTGAATACTGAGTATGTTCTTTACCCAAATGAATCATCTTAAAAGCCTATATTCCTGGTCATAGAGAAATTAAATAAGAAAATATACACCCAAATTTTAAAAATGAAAACATACAGCAAAGTAATATAACACACATATATTGATTTGCTCTTCTGTGCCAGGTAATTGGACACTAGGTCTCTGTCCTAGGCAAAAAGAGTTTGGATAGAGAATGTGTTATCTTAGAGGAAAGAATGCTTTCAGTGGGCACATTGACTACTTAGCATTCCTTGCTCCCAGGGAAGGTAAATGACGGGCATGAGAATTAAATCAATCACTTGTTAAAAGACCAACAGAATATTATAGTTAAAAGAAAGAAAACAAACTTCTAAGATATTTATAAGTAACTAAGAAGCAAGCCTACAACAGTTGCTCTAACCGTGACAGTGTATTAGTATTACCTGAAGAACATGAAACAAACAATGTTGTTGCCCTCTCCCAGAGATGTTGACTTAATTATTCTGTTTCTGACTCACATTTATTGTGGAATCAAGAAAACACTAAATGATACTTTCCTAACTGGGAGAATGAAGTATGATCATATCTGAATGATATGAACATCCAGAAATTACAACGATGCCTTTAAACAGTCAGATATTCCTACATTAGGCAAGACAAAATCTGCTTTTCAAAAACAAAAGGGGAAGTAAAATAAAGGGAACAAAATGCTATTTCCAGATGAAAAGTGAGAATGGACCTTATATAAAAATGAGCAAATATTTGTTTTTATCATGTTGCTGTTATCACCAACACAAATATCAATTTCATTGTTTAATTTTATTGAATTCTTTGTCTTTTTTTATTTTAGAAACTAAAGGATAAACTTGTGTTGTGTGCTGGCTTATATTTATAGATACATGTTTATTTACTAAAAAACAGAAAATAAATGAAAAATTTAAATCATGCCTAAACTAGAGAAAAAAACTAATTACAAATGTAGTTGTTAACCAGCAAATAATTTGTAGGGCAAGAATTCAAATGAGCCTCAATTCGGGTTTTAATGTGCAGCCAAATTTGAGAATGCAGCCAGGGTTAAGAACACTATCCTTCAAATCCAACTTGAAAAAGTGATAAAGATTTTATTCACAATGGAAATAAATATGTACTAGAAGTAAACTGAACAAAAATGTGCAAAAATAAATTAAAAGGCATCAAGAAATACACAAGGGCTCTTAGAGAAGAATGAATAAGTGGAGAGAGATGCTAAAATTCTGAATGAGAAAAATCAACATTTAAACATGCTTATAAAATTAAACGTACAAGCTTAATGTAATTCCAATAAAGCATCTAATAGGTCATATTAGTTTTAGGATGGAGAGTGATGTCACAAAAGCATTCTAATTTTGTTATACTTTTCTATTGAAGGATATTGTTTAGGATTTTGATGAGCATAAAGCAGAATCTTAATAAATGTGTGGTATTTCAGTAAGTAGTCAAGACTCAGTTTGAAATGATACTTTAGTATCAAATACTATAAGAAATAAGCTATACTAGTGGTTTTTTAAAAAGTGTTTCATACTAGGAAATGTTCCTCTGAGTCTTATTTATTGAAAATTCAACCTTCCTGTGGTTCTCAATAGACCAAATACTAAACCTTAATAATGTTTAAATGCAGACACAGAGTTCTCTCTTCAGGAGTGGGAGTAAGTTTTGAGGAGTCCTATGTGGTTGGTATCTAATAAGTATCTCACTCAGTCTCTTGGAGATAAAACTTCAGTCCATTATGGGTCCACTGGAGGCAAGTCCCTAGTGGAGTCAAACTTATTGCTAATCAATGCTATCGCTGGGCCAAAAGCCTCATGTGAGTTAAGCCACTTCTCAAAAACTATTAAAAAAGTCAAATGAGCAAAACACAGCTTCCCACCCTTTCTTTTTTGTTTTGTACTTTACTTCTTTGAGACTCCTAAATTTTTTTTTCTTACATTGAAGCTTTCTATCCCATCTTCCACTGACTTGTAAAATATGGTTACATGAAGATATTAAGAACAATTTTAATTAATTTACATGGGATGAATGAGTTATTGCCTCTAATAATCAAAATTTACAAACACTCATTGCAGTAAAATGATATATTGAGCTTTCAATAATAATAGCATATATTCAAAGATTTATTATCTGTCAATGGGTTATAATAGGTTTCCCTAGAAGTATATTCAAAAACTTTAAAAAGATAATCCAGAAGATGGAGACATTATAATATCCAAAATCATGAGAAACTCTAAACATATTCATCTATATATTGTGTAGAAAGAAAACCCTTTTTTTCCATCTATGAATGAAAATTTGAACTATGTAAGTCATAGGAATAACTTTTGTAAGTACTAAGAACTAATTAAGAAGTAAAAAATATGTAAAAGAAGTGTATTTTAATTCAAAAGATGCATTTATATGTGTTATAAGAAAGTAAAATTGACTGTGTGACAAGTACTGAAGTAACTAACTCAATGGCTTTTGGGTCAAGAATCCCAAATCCCCAAATCAATTTTTCTAAACTGGGTTCTCAAAACAGATCTGGCTGGCCGCGGTGACTCATGCCTGCAATCCCAGCACTTTGCGAGGTCGAGACAGGCAGATCACTTGAGGTCAGGAGTCTCAGAACAGCCTGGCCAACATGGGGTAACCCCGACTGTACTGAAAATACAAAAATTAGCTGGAAGCAGTGGTGCGCCCCTGTAATTCCAGCTACTCAGGAGGCTGAGGAACGAGAATCTCCAGCACCCCGAAGTCAGAGGTTGCAGTGAGCCGAGATCTCGCCACTGCACTCCAGCCTGGGCGACAGAGCCAGACTCAGTCTCAAAATAAAATGAAATAAAATAAGATAGATCTGTAAGAACCTATCTCCCCTCCTTTCTCTCCTGAAAGAAATGGGTGGGGTGAAGAAAGAAAGACACATGCACACGTACACACACACACACACAGACACACAGACTGACACAACGGAGACAGAGAGAAAAAGGGAAGGAAGGAAGGAAGGAAGGAAGGAAGGAAGGAAGGAAGGAAGGAAGGGAGGGAGGGAGGGAGGGAGGGAAGGGAGGGAGGGAGGGAGGGAGGGCGGGCAAGAAAGAGAAGAAAAAAGAAAGAAAAAGAGAGAGAGAAAGAGAGAGAGAGAGAAAGAGAGAAAGAAAAAAAGAAAAAGAAAAAAGAAGGAAGGAAACAAAGAAAGAAAGAAAGAAAGAAAGAAAGAAAGAAAGAAAGAAAGAAAAAGAAAGAAAGAAAGAAAGAAAGAAAGAGAAAGAAAGGGAAAGGGAAGAAAGGAGGGAGGGAGGGAGGGAAGGAGGAAGGAAGGAAGGAAGGAAGGAAGGAAGGAAGGAAGGAAGGAAGGAAGGAAGGAAGGAAGGAAGGAGAAAGAGAAAAAATAAAGAGAAGAAACAAGAAAAGCTTTGTTTCATTGCGAACAAGCTCATGCTGGTTTGGGCAGTTTCTTTACTTCGCAGGATTTTTTAATGCCGTTAATATGATACTGTACATTGGGAATCTGCAAGCAGAACAGAATATGTACCATTTCCTAAACTTATTTGGGAACAAAAGCCTTTTTATTGCTAAATATCTGTTAATGCACAATAAGATTCATTTAGAAAATACTCCTCTAAATGATTAGAGGCTCTTAGAGAAAGCAGTTAAGGTAACATTACACTTTTACTCATTCCAATTCTACGATGTCATATTTTTCAAATATTAAACTAGATCATTCCCCAATTGCTTCTGATAATGAGATGAAGGAAGTAAACATTTTTATTCTTAGACTAATATGTAGCATTATGTCAGTGCTGTGCCTGTTATGATGTTTGTCAATATCATGTAATTATCTAATTTACCACATAGTTATACAATTTTTTTATTATTATTGTTCGATTATCTATCAGTATTATTACTATTTCTCTTCATCACATTATCAATGGGAGCTTAACATGACTTTTTAGAGGAATTAACTGTTAAATTTATAGTTGAATACATGCTACTTTCGTTTCTTAATGTGGTTCTAATAAAATAGAACAGAGCTGTCACTGGCTATATTTTTCCCCATACCAAACCGTTTAAACTCTCCAGAGAAACTTCTGTTTAAATAAGGCATGCTTGACCAAGAAAGGTTGTCATGTATTAACTGCCTCTGTGGGGAGCTGATGTTAAAAATATAATTTGTTCAGTAGCGAGAACAGAAAATTATTATGCCCAGTCAGAAAAACAGCTCCTCGTCTTCTCTGCATGTGTGTGTGTTGTCACAGCTATCAAAGTATCACCATGCACAATGAGCAATGGGAAGATTTCTGCAGTTCAAATGTTCAGGATTTTTGTTTTTGCCCTGAGGATAAAAATTTTCTTAATGTGCATTCCGACTGACATTTATCTGTTAGAATCAGCTTTCCTTTTATTATTTCCCTCTTATTTCTTTTCTCATTTTTTTCATGGTACTGTATTTCTCCTGGTATTTCATATTTTCTTCTAATACAGAGAGCACATTTATGCCTTGGGATTTCAAGGTTATTCTTATGCTATATAAGCAGAAGTATTCTCCAATGCTACAAAAGCAAAACCATTTTTAAAGAGAGAGAAAAAAGATAAAAGACAATCTCAGTTACAAGGAGAATAAAAAACCTTTTTGGATATTTAATTCATATTTCAAACAAGGTTCTGATTTCTTAATCATGGTATAGAAAGACTAATGCAACCAACAGTGAAAACTCTTTATCCGGTCTCTCTTTAAATACCTTTACTCGACAATAGTTTCAACCAGGATAAAGTATTTTATATAGTTCGTCACTGTGATTACCTAGTGTTGATACTGCAAACTACAAAGGCATTTGCAACCTAAATCTTAGTTTATTTTAGAAAATGTTTTGTCTTCCCTTGGCAGCACAATTTATTGTTTCTACTGTCTTTCTAACAGCATTACGTCAGACTAACTTTTTGAGTTTTCAGAAATGATAGCTTAGTACTATTTGTATTCTCTCTCACACAAGCAAAAAGTGCAAAATGTACTGGCCGATTTGACTTCTGACTGTTTTGTGGTCAGAGAACATGGATTATTTGATGTCAATTTTTTGAAATGTTAGGCTTAGGAGTGGCCTAACGTATAATTAATATTTATATAGTTTTATATATACTTAATAGTTTATAATTTCTATTAGTTGATTGTAGTAACAATAATGCAGCAAAATAATTAGTTTTGTTTTTTAATGTTTATATCCTTGTTAAAATTTTTGATCTACATGATCTCAATTTTCCAAGAGTTTAATAAAGATTTCCCACTGCAGTTGGTTTCATACAACTAAGTTTCATACATTTTGTTTCATATATTACTTAGTATTAAATGCCAACACATTCTTTATTTTAGCATATTCTTATCCAATAGTTTCTTTTATTACATAATGCTAATATTTATCTATTACTAAATACCTAAATACTATTGTGTCCAATGTCAAAATTGTTGAGGATAATTATTCTTTGTTTAGCATTTGGATCATATATTTTTTCTATATCTTTATTATTTGACTGTTCATTTTGCTTTCTTTAAAAGTTATTTTTCAATTACATGTAATAATTATACATATTTATGAGGTACAGTGTGTTATTTCGATACATGTATACAATGTGTAATGATTAATCAGGGTAATTAGCATATCCATCACCTCAAGCATTTATAATTTTTTTGTGTAAAGGACATTCAAAATTCATTTTTCCAGCTATTTGAAACTATACAACAAATCACTGTTAACTATATTGCCCTACAGTGCTGTAGAATACTAGAAGTTATTCCTCCTATCTAGCTGTAATATTACATCCTCTAACAAATGTTTTCCTATTCTCCATCTCACCCCTGTTCCTGTACAATTCCCAACCTCTAGCAACCACTATACCACTCTATACTTCTATAAGATCAACTTTTTTAGCTTACACATATGAGATAGAATGTACTATTTGTCTTCTTGTGTGCGGTTTATTTCTTTTAGCATAATGCCCTCTAGCCTCATGTTGCTAGGAAAGACAGAATTTCATTTTTATGGCCAAATAGTATTCCATTGTGCATATGTACTACATTATCTTTACCAAGTCATCTGTTGATGGACATGGGTTGATTCCATATCTTGGCTATTGCAAATAATCCTTCAATAAACATTGGCATGCAGATACCTCTTTTACATACTCATTTCTTTTCTTTTGAATATATACTCCAAAGTGGGTTTGCTGGATTATAATTTTTTTTTTTTGAAGAAACTTCATAGTTCACAATGTTTATAGTAATTTACATTCCCACCAGCAATGAATAAGTGTTTCCCTTTCTTCATATCCTCACCAACATTTGTTATTTCTTGTCTTTTAATAATAGCCATTCTAACTGAGGTATGGTGGTAAAAGTCATTGTGGTTTTGATTTACATTTCCATGATGATTAGTGTTGTTGAACATTTTGGTCATATATTTGTTGGCCATTTGTATTCTTTTGAGAAACGTTGATTAAAACCATTTAACCCATTTTAAATATTGGGTTATTTTGGTTTTTGCTGTTGAATTCCTGTATATTTTGAATATTAATCTCTTGTAGGGTTAACAGTTTGCAAATACTTACTCCTATCCTGCAGGTGGTCTCTGTATACTGTTGTTCCTTTTGCTGTGCAGGAGCTTTTTAGTCTGATATGATCTCATTTGTTTATTTTTGGTTTTATTGCCTATACTTTTGAGTTTTTGTCCTTAAAATCTTTGATCAGTCCAAAGTCATGAAGCTTTTCCTCTACATATTTTTGCAGTTTTTGTGCATATTTGGTATTATTTTCATGTCTTCAATCCATCTTTATTTGATTTTTGTGTATGGTGAGAGATAGGGGTCTAGTTTCATTCTTCTGCATATAAATATCTAGTTTTCCTGCCACTGTTTATAGAAGAGATTGTCCTTTGCCTAATGAATGTTCTTGGTGCCTTTGCCAAAAAATAGTTGTCTGTATGTGACTTTAACCTGGGTTTTTAAATTCTATTTCATTACTCTATATATCTGCTTTTATGTCAGTACTATGCGGTTTTATTTATTTATTTATTTATTTATTTATTTATTTTTTTGAGACGGAGTCTCGCTCTGTCACCCAGGCTGGACTGCAGTGGCCGGATCTCAGCTCACTGCAAGCTCCGCCTCCCGGGTTTACGCCATTCTCCTGCCTCAGCCTCCCGAGTAGCTGGGACTACAGGCTCCCGCCACCACGCCCGGCTAGTTTTTTGTATTTTTAGTAGAGACGGGGTTTCACCGTGTTAGCCAGGATGGTCTCGATCTCCTGACCTCGTGATCCGCCCGTCTCGGCCTCCCAAAGTGCTGGGATTACAGGCTTGAGCCACCGCGCCCGGCCGCGTTTTGATTGCTACAGATTTTGGAAGTCAGGTAGTATGATGCCTTCATCTTGGTTCTTTTTGCTCAACATTACTTTAGCTATTTAGAGTCCTGCGATTCCACATACATCCTAGGATTGCTTTTTCTATGTCTGTGAAAACTGGCATTGAAATTTTGATTGAAACGGCATTGAATCTGCAGATAACTTTGAATAGTATGGGCATTTTTATAATGTGAAATATTCTAATCCATGAACATTGGAATCATTTTATTTGTTTATGTCTTCAATTTCTGTCATCAATGTTTTATAGTTTCAGTGTACAAGTATTTCACTTCCTTGGTTAAGTTTATTGCTTTTTTGTGGTATATTTTTGTACCTATTGCAAATGGGATTGCTTTTTGGTTTTTGGTGTGTAGCCTATTATTAACGTATAGAAAAACTAGTAATTTTCTTTAGTGGTGTGCTTTGATTCCTTACTTTGTATTCTCCCTCCATTGACCACAGTCTTTTGTTTTGAGGCTTACATAAAATATCTTGTTACAATGGGTCATTTTAAGCTAATTACACTTAACTTTGCACACTAAAACTCTACACTTTTATTCTGTCATCTCCTACCACACATTTTAAATTGCTGAAGTCAAGAGTTACATCTTTTTGTATTGTATATTCTTAACAAAATATTTTAGTTATTATTATCTTTAATAGTTCAGACTTTTAACCTTTATGCTAAAGATATAAGTGATTTGTACACTAGCATTACAGTATCAGTGCATTCTTAATTTGGCTGTGTACTTACTTTTTTCAGTGAGTTTTGTACTTTCATATGTTTTCTGTTCCTTATTGGCATCCTTTTTTAAAAGCTTTAAGAATTCCTTTTAGAATTTCCTGAAACCCAGCACAGGCCTTTCCTGTACAAGGTTTTACTCTGGAGGGCTTGGTATTGGTATCTGAGGCAAAGTTCAGTGTTCACTTACCTCTCCTTCTCCTCTGTGCTGGAGTTGAGAAAGGAGTGACAAGAGTAATGTAAAAAGGTCCTTCCTATCCTCTTCAATGTGTGCTTATTTATTTCTGTGTTACACCCAGGCACCATGGTCTCTTACCTGATTTCCTTGGCTTTTGTGAGGACACTTTTATGGATAGTAGTTCAAATTGATTTTCTGCAAGGGAATGGACATTGAAAAGTCCTGTTTTGTCATCTTACTGATGTCAGTCCTCTAAAATATTACCTTTGCCTTTGTAGTCTATCCTTGAATACAAGTATTCACTTGAAGAAAATTTTTCTCACTCCCAGGAATTCTTATGAACTCAACTGATATGGTTTGAATTTGTGTCCCTACCCAAATATCATGTCAAATTGTAATTCTCAGTGTTGGGGGATAAGCTTGGTGGGAGGTGATCGAATCATGGGGGTAGATTTCCCCTTGCTGTTCTCATGATAGTGAGTGAGTTCTCATGAGATCTGGCTGTTTAAAAGTGTGTAGCACTTCTTCCCCCTTCACTCTCTTCCTTCTATTCCACCCATGTAAGACGTGCCTCCCTTCCTCTTCCTTCCTCTTCGCCTTTTTCCATGACTGTAAATTTCCTGAGACCTCCCAGCCGTGCTTCCTGTACGGCCTGCAGAACCATGAGCCAATTAAGCCTTGTTTCTTTATAAATTATCCAGTTTCTGATATTTATTTATATGAGTATGAGGATGGACTAATATACCAACTTTTCTGCTTTATAGCCATCTAAAAAATTGCCTTTGTAAGTAAGGTTCTGTGGCATGGTGGTGAGTTGATGTGTAACACCATGAAATTCCTTTATCAACATGGAAAGAAAACTAACAAAACCACTTGCCTTTAAGTGCTTTTCCAATTTTATATATTTTGTGCATGCCATGGAAAATCCTGAAAGCTTTTTTACTCACTGAATCAAAATACATAGATTAGCCTGCAAAGTAATTCTGAGATAATGCCCATCTGCTCACTTATACACTGTGTGTTTATAGGTGAACTTTGCATAATACCCATTTTGCATTTTTCTTTTCTTAGAAAGACTTAGAATTAGTGGGTTGGCAAATGGAACCACTTTTCGTTTTTTATATTTTTCTATTTGGTTTGGAAGAGTAACCTTCATTATGTCTAACTAACTACAGAGAAAAGAGAATGATCTTTGATCCTCATCACCTTCCATCTAATTTTTGTTCCTCACCTCGAACAAGGGAGAAAAGCTTTATACATTAAGAGATACATACAATCACCAAGAGACAAATGTTGATAATTAGCTTCAAAGTTGATTTACAAAATTTTAATAAGAATCCTGTTGATCACTATTAAATGATCATGAATGACTAATTTATACCTAGGTGGCATCTCTAATCTTGGTTTCTTCCTAGCTTAGGTATGCAAATGATGGTAATGTTATAAATAAACCTGTGCTTATTATCAAATGAAAAACTAGCTTCCATTATTGTTATAAGGAAAACACCTCTACCTTTTTCTGGTGGAAAGTAAATATTTTCCTGGTAAAAGAGTAAATGTAGAAGTTGAGACTCAAGTTTGTTGAATAATCAAGGTCTAAGAAGCTAACATTTTGTTAACCTTCCTGGATTTATAGTTTCTTGATATCTGCGTACATGCCATCCTCTGTAGTTATAGTAAAGTACATCACTACTATACATAGAAAACAAGCTTAATTTCCTTGATGTAGAAAATTACATAAATATAAACAAAAAAACTAAATAACATTATTAGAACGTTTCTGAATACTATTGCCTGACAAAATATCTTAGTGTGAGATCTATGTTCTCTTTTGAAAAGGAGGATTAGTTAGTGCTGGAGAGAGATTAATGATATGCCAGTACCAAAATGTGCATTTTTCCTGCCAAAACGAGAGAGAGAAAGAAAAAGAGCGAGAGAGGAAGAAGACTTGGAAAAAAAAAATGTGTTATTGGTGACTCGATGTAATTTAATGCTATTTTTTTCATATACCTAAATTTGCCCTTCTTTCAATCAGAGGTAAGGGTCCCATTCTTTGGATACTCTAGTGTCACAGGCTCCATTGCCCAGCTATGACCCATAGAACAGTCGTTCTACTTGGACCAGCGGAATGGAAGGTACCATTTTGAGATGCTGTCTAGGACTCATTCCTTATATATTGACCATTTAAGATATGAGAGTGTTAGCATTTCTCACTTATATTTACAAAACAAAATTTAATTGCTTTGAAGACAAATGATCAAATATAAAACTTGTAAAATTTGATGCAGGAGTGTCAAGCAATGGAAGAATCACATAGCCATTAGCAGCTATTTTTGAAGATCTACTGGAAAATGCTCAAAATAAAATAAATAAAAATGTATATAACTTACGTGTATATAAGTAGTCATGTATTTAAACAAAGAGAAGAAACAACGAAGAAAATGGATCACAGTGCTTAGCATAGATTTCTATTGCCTTATCAAGGATGCTGAGTTATTTTCTGTATATAGAAACCTGTCTTATAAAAGGAATATATGACTTGCATATTTTAAAACCAGACACAATTTATTAATAGATATGGAAAAAAGGCACGGATACTTAGAATCAAGACCTAAAGTATCTTCAGAATTTGAAGATAGTGCCAGAAAAATCTAATAATTAAAAAAGGATGGTAAAATTAGAGATAAAGGTGCATGATATTCTCCATAACAGATTGTCCTTCTGAAAGATGTTTTGAAATATATTTAGGAGACCCCGAATAAGCTAATGCAGGATAGCAATTAGTATTTCAGTAGCAGACTATATGGATAAACATTTCACTTAATTAATTTGAAGTAAAATTGTCCCAAGTAATAATGTGATGACAGAGGAGAATGACCTGAAATAAAATATAAGTATAAATTTAAAAACATACAAATGTCATAAAAATGATTGCTCATATATTTACTGCTTATAATGGTGACCTTTTTATATTTAGAAACATCTCAATGCCTTTGATTGATTGTGTAATTTCTAGTACATAAACATAAGGAAGGAAGAAAAGATAATAAGTTTTCAAGATCAAGTTTTATCACAATGATTTTCTAAAATGAGCAGATTTTCTTGCAGTAAAATAAGATTTGACGGTTACTATTTGTGTAACTTCTTGAATTCTTAGTAATGATGCGCGTGTCTCTTTTATTCTAGCCGTAAAGGAAACAACATTCATATACTAGATTTAAATGACCAGAAGTTGGAAAAACTGTTGGTGAAGTAAGAAAAAATATATAATGTTATCTTTATTCTTTTTCTTAATCTTTCAAATTTAGTCTCAGGTTTCAATTTTTAAACCGATTAACTAAAATCAATGTATTTTTCATAGGATTATAAATTGTGTGATTAAATGTTCAAGAGAGTTTTTTTCACATATTATCTGTGAGAAGAGTTTAAATAAAATGAAGATTAATGTTTTTTGGAAAATTTAAGGATAATTTTATTGCAGAGATGGTATATCAAACAGAGCATTTAAACTGGTCAAAATACATATTTCAAGAGAAAAAACACAAATCACAAAGGATGTACAACCACTTATTTTTGGCTTTTGAAAGATTTTAGCTAGACTAACACTACTGGTCTCTCAAGACTCTCATTCATTTCTCCCACAGGGAAGAACTGTTATCATGGGAGAAGGAAGTGGTATTTGGAGCTCAAGGAAGTGGTATTTGGAGCTCAAGAATATCTGGATCTCCTTGGAAGATGCCTGGCAGAATATATTTTTTAGATGTATTTAAAGGGAAACACTACAAAGAGAAATGTTTTTGTTTGTCAATTTGTTTTTGTTTGTTTATTTGTTTTTGTTTGTTTGTTTAATTTTTGAGATGGAGTCTTGCAATGTCACCCAAGCTGGAGTGCAGTAGCGTGATGTTGGCTCACTACAACTTCTGCCTCCCGGGTTCAACCATTCTCCTGTCTCAGCCTCCGGAGTAACTGGGATTACAGCACCTACCACCATGCCCAGCTAATTTTTGTATTTTTAGTACAGATAGGGTTTCACCATGTTGGCCAGGCTGGTCTCGAACTCCTGACCTCAGGTAATCCACTCTCCTCTGTCTCCCAAAGTGCTGAGACTACAGGCGTAAGCCACCACACCTGGCCAAGATAAATGAGTATTATTAAAAATAATTTTCCCAGCACTTTGGGAGGCCGGGATGGGAGGATCATGAGGTCAGGAGATTGAGACCATCCTGGCTAACATGGTGAAACACCGTTTCTAATAAAAGTACAAAAAAATTAGCCAGGCATGGTGGCGGGTGCCTGTAGTCCCAGCTACTCGGGAGGCTGATTAGATCAGAAGAAAAAAATTAATCTTTACAATATGATGACAATATGGATGACATATGACACAGCTTCACAAAGAAAAAATTGTTGCAAAACACTTTAAAACACAGTTTTTTGTTGTTGTTGTTATTGTTGTTTTGACTGTTTGTTTTTTTTGAGACGTAGTCTCTCTCTGTTGCCCAGGCTGGGGCGCAGTGACACGATCTCGGATAAGTGCAACCTCCACATCCTGAGTTCAAGTGATTCTCTTGCCTCAGCCTCTGGGGTAGCTGGGGCCACAGGCACCCGCCACCATACCGGGCTAATTTTTTTTTTTTTTTTTTTGTATTTTTGTAGAGACGGAGTTTTGCCATGTTGCCCAAGCTAGTCTCAAACTCCTGACCTCAAGTAACCCACTTGCCTCAGGCTCCCAAAGTGCTGGATTTACAGGTATGAGCCACTACTCCCAGCCTAAAACACAGTATTTAATCTGTACTTCTAGTAGAATGTGTTCTAAGAACAAAAAGAACGGTACAGAAATCTTGAAGTCTATTCAGAGTGTTATTATTTTTTGTATTGTCACATTGGTATATATACATTTGGAATTATAATGTGTATAATGTAAGATATATCAAATCTGGTAACTTTGGAATCTTTAAACTAAGGTAAAATAAGTAAAACTATCAATTAAGCAAAACCCCCATAATCTTATATTTGAAATGAAAGTATTAGTAGGAAGATACGATTTTGTGTCAATAGAAAAACTTTTATTTGTTCTATGCCATTTAAAGTCTAAGAAGCAATAACAACTGAGTTACAATGAATTCACCTACTACCTAGATGATAATCTCTAAATATGATTTCTCCCACATACACACACACACGCACACACACACACATATACCAACAGACACACACACACACACACACACACACACACAGAGGAAGTTTCTTGGGGTAAAGAATGGCTAACTCAGATCTGGGGAAGAACATGCAAAATTAACTTATGATATCTTACTGTTCCAAAGAGAAAGGATCATATAAAAATTGGAGTCATGTCAAAGAAAACAAGAGATAGTTTACAGTTTGTCAATACTGGGATATTTTTAGCTTAAAAAAGAATAATGCAATGAACTGAAGCACATCAAATCTATATAAATCTGTAATTTGTAATGCTACTAAAATAAATCTTATGCACCATCTAGTATGCCAACTCTTTATTCTGAAAAATGGTAAAAGAGAAAGAGAAAGAAATATGTTTTATTGTTGGGTCGTCAATGGTTAATAAGAGAAAATCTTCTGTATAAATAAAAATCACAGGTAATAAACACAGGAGGAATGATATTTTTAAATTTCTATTTTGTAATCTCTAATGAAATAACGGATCTCAGCAGTGATCAATAGTGAATGCTAAAAGCGTTTGTTTAAAGGTTGATGGGGAAATTTATAAAAGAGGAGTAAGTCTGATGCATTAGATTTCTATTGCGTCTTAGGAAATTACCAAAAGTGAGTGCCTTAACGCAAATTTATTACCTTACAACTCTGTAGGTTAGAAGTCCAAGCACGATGTGGTTCGTCTGGTTTTCTCGCTGAGGTTTCACTACGCAGAAATCAAGTCATTAGGACTGTGTTTCTTTCCAGAGGCTCAGGGGATGAATCTATTTTCAACTTCATTCGTTATTGGCATAATTCATTTCCATGGGATGTAAGACTGAGATCCCATTGACTTGCTTGCTTTTGGCTAAAGGGAATTCTCAGCCCCTGGAGGCTACTTATATTCCTTGGCCTTGTCGTTTCCTCCATCTTCCTAGTCAGTAATAGCAGTTCTAGTCCTTCTCATGCTGTGATTATCTTTGACTTCCCCTTTCTATCTCTTCACTTCTGCTTTCTCTTCTCTCTGACTCCAACCTGACAAATTCATCTGCTTTTAAAGGCTCAAGTGATTAGATTGGGTCCACCCAGATCATCAAAGATGATCTCCCTATTGTAACTGCATCCACAAAGCCCCTTCATAGCACTACCTAGATTGTTGTTTGAATAACCAGGCGTTGGGAATCTTGAGTTGGCATCTTTATAATTCTGCCTACAAGAACTGACAACACTTAAACCCACTGATTAATCTCAATTGTAGTTTTGGTTAAAAACAAGTGATGATGGGGTGATATTTTAAAGGAGATTGGCGGCCAGGCGCGGTAGCTGACACCTGTAATCCCAGCACTTTGGGAGGCCTAAGTGGGCGGATCACGAGGTCAGGAGACCCAGATCATCCTGGCTAACACGGTGAAACCCAGTCTCTACTTAGAAAATACGAAAAATTAGTCGGGCGTGGTGACACGTGCCTGTAGCCCCAGCTACTCGTGAGGCTGAGGCAGGAAAATCGCTTGAACCCGGGAGGTGGAGGTTGCGGTGAGCCGAGATCTCGCCACTGCACTCCAGCCTGGGCAACAGAGCAGACTTGTCTCAAAAAAAGGGAGATTGGCAAAGTGTTTACTGCTGGAGGTGGGTGATGAGTACATGGGATTTTAGGATGTTATTACAAAAATCCAGCTTTTTTATGTATATGTTTCCATTATAAAAGGAACAAATAAACACACAACCTCAAGAGTTTCCAAGACAAATGCCTCAACTGCATTCAAGAATGCATCTATAGTTCATTTCTTATCCAGCCTTCTAGTGTCTTCTCTCTTCTCCAGACCTATACAATTACTACTTTTCTTGGAAGAATCTTAAATTGGTGACTGCAATTGGTGAAACCAATCCTGCCTTGAGGGTAAGGAGACAGGAACCCCTCTCCTAAAAACTAAATAGGCAATGCTGGTTATATTCACCCTTTATAAGTGAATTTATAAATGGAAATGCCCAGTTGTATCATGGAGCCTCCATTACTGGTATACTGATTACAACTTGCTAAAAAACCTGGCTACCTTTTATTAATAAATTTGCTGCAGTAGAGAAGAAGCATATGCTCTATGTTGTGCTGCTTCCTGATCTGTTTCTATTTTCCCTGAACGATCTTATTTCCATTCCTATAATGATTTTTGACTCCTCCACACTTCAAAGTTTGGCCCTTAAATCAGTTTTAAAGAAATGCCATTTCTACCAGAAATATAACATGGATTTAACTTACCACAGGTAGATGATAACTTTAAAAATACACAAATAAAAGCTAAGTAACGTTATTAAAATTTATCTAAATTTCTGCATTATTTTAATCGTAAGGCTTTCTCAGTTCCTGCTGCAAGATGAAATGTCTCAGGTCGATGAATGGTCACAAAATCCATTTCCACTGCATATGTCAATTTGCAGTCTTTTTCACAGACTCAATTATATCTAGTTACAATTATAAAAAGAAAATTTTGGAGTTTATTTTTGAGAGGCTGAATAATTCAGTCTTATCTATGGTCACTTTGCTTCCTGAGGATGCATGTTGATCTTACTTGAACATCACCAAAACATAAGGAAGTTCTAGCAACAATACCTTGTACCTCTCTCAGAGCTTGCATATTGCTTACATGCTTCTTTCTGAGTGTCTTTCCTACTCTTTTCTTATAAAATGGACTGTTACTTCTAAATGTTCTGGAGGAAATCAGTCATGGGATCTTGCAAATAAGAATGACCTGTATTGATAAATTCGTGGACTGGCTAGCTGGTTCTTTATATCCAGCAGCCTCTGGGGTTACCAGCTAGTCTAAAAATAATCTTCAGTTGAGTTAGTTTTCCGATCATAGTTTAATAAACTGTCAAACTTGGGCAAAGTGTGGTCTAAAATTTTCATGAATAAAGACTGTGTTTGGGTAATTACATCTTTCAGAGTTTGAACTTGTGATGTACCCTGAATGACATGTTCAGTATACAGTGAAGCAAGTGAGTTAAGCTGAGTGTTAAATATAGTAATCAGAATGAAAGACAAAAGAAAAAATAAATTAGAACTGCCTGGAGGCTATAATCAGCAGAAAAACATTTTGAAATTCATTGCTTAAATATGGAGGAAGAAATAGTAAACAGAGGAAGAAATACCAATTAGAGTTCTAGTACAGTTTTGGTTTATTCATTAATTTTTGTTTGTTTGTCTATAGCACCCAAACCAAGGCAGAAATGTGTATATTTGAAGACATGACTTGAAGGATATAGGGAGAAAATGTTAATACTTTTGGAAAAGGAAGGAATGTCTGATCCACTTAAGAGTTAGGAACAGAGGTACAATGTTAACCTATTTCAGGTGGAAATGACAATACATAATTTGAAGCTGTGTGAAAATATGCA
The DNA here is from genome assembly GCF_007565055.1 of Rhinopithecus roxellana. NCBI lineage: Eukaryota > Metazoa > Chordata > Mammalia > Primates > Cercopithecidae > Rhinopithecus > Rhinopithecus roxellana. Next base: position 50,884,369 of record NC_044558.1, on the reverse strand, counting down.
AGTCTGATCTAACCAGAAGTAATGTATTATAGCACACTTTTGAAGACATATGACATATAAACAGCTCTTCTGGGGAATAGAGTTGGCATTGATGTCATAGTATCTATGTTTATTCAACAGGATAGGAAAAGAAAGATTATTTTCAGTTCAAATACTACCTTATTGCCTTGGTTCTTATTCTCTTGGCTTGAAAAGATAATATGTGTTAACTCTAAAAGAGCATTAGATTTTACATTAAAGTAGCTACTAATCATGAAAGTAAAAGGTATTTGAATTTATTTTTTTGGAATGTATGTAGCATATCATGGCCTTATATCATTAACTTGGTTTGCTAATGTATCTCTACAATTAAAAATATAATCTAAGGCTGTAATTGGTTTCCCCTATGAACTGATCCAGGAAGCCTGGGTTTTAAGAGGTCAAGAAAGTACAAGTCATCAGATTAGCTCTGTGCAGATGGGGGCACAGAAGGGCCCAGACAGGTGAAAGGATGCTTGTGACGGTCTTTTATGAGTCTCATCACTTTGACTTGTGAAGAAGAAAAGGAAGCCATCTGTGCTGTCATTCTTGTTAACCTTCTGCTTTGAACAGGAAAGATAAGCTGAACACTGAGAATAGGTAAATGAATACAAAACAGTATTTGCATCAGGGTTATTGAAAATCAAACTAAAGATGAATAACTTTGCTTCTGTCTGTCACACACATTATCCATGATTTTGTAGATATTTATTTTTATGACTGAGAAGCTATTTGTTTTATGAGAAAATGCTAAGCATTAATTCTGATTTATATTTGAAGCCAGTCTATATATTAACCCATTAAAATATGTTTCTTGATGGGGCGGAGCAAGATGGCCGAATAGGAACAGCTCCAGTCTCCAACTCCCAGCGCGAGCGACACAGAAGACCGGTGAGTTCTGCATTTTCAACTGAGGTACTGGGGTCATCTCACTAGGGAGTGCCGGACAATCAGTGCTGGTCAGCTGCTGCAGCCTGACCAGCGAGAGCTGAAGCAGGGTGAGGCATCGCCTCTCCTGGGAAGTGCAAGGGGGAAGGGAATCCCTTTTCCTAGCCAGGGGAACTGAGACACACAACACCTGGAAAACTGGGTAACTCCCACCCCAATACCGTGCTTTAAGCAAACGGGCACACCAGAAGAATATATCCCTCACCTGGCCGGGAGGGTCCCACGCCCACAGAGCCTCCCTCATTGCTAGCACAGCAGTCTGCGGCGATCTAACCGCAAGGCAGCAGGGAGGCTGGGGGAGGGGCGCCCACCATTGCTGAGGCTTAAGTAGGTAAACAAAGCCACTGGGAAGCTCGAACTGGGTGGAGCTCACAGCAGCTCAAGGAAACCTTCCTGTTTCTATAGACTCCACCTCTGGGGTCAGGGCACAGCTAAATAAACAACAGGGGAAGCAGCAGAGGCCTGAGCAGATGCGAACGACTCTGTCTGACAGCTTTGAAGAAAGCAGTGGATCTCCCAACACGGAGGTTGAGATCTGAGAACGGACAGACTGCCTGCTCAAGTGGGTCCCTGACCCCTGAGTAGCCTCACTGGGAGACATCCCCCACTAGGGGCAGTCTGACACCCCACACCTCACAGGGTGGAGTACACTCCTGAGAGGAAGCTTCCAAAGTAAGAATCAGACAGGTACACTCGCTGTTCAGCAATAATCTATCTTCTGCAACCTCTGCTGCTGATACCCAGGCAAACAGGGTCTGAAGTGGACCTCAAGCAATCTCCAACAGACCTATGGCTGAGGGTCCTGACTGTCAGAAGGAAAACTATCAAACAGGAAGGACACCTATACCAAAATCCCATCAGTACGTCACCATCATCAAAGACCAGAGACAGATAAAACCACAAAGATGGGGAAAAAGCAGGGCAGAAAAGCTGGAAATTCAAAAAATAAGAACGCATCTTCTCCTGCAAAGGAGCGCAGCTCATTGCCAGCAATGGATCGAAGCTGGTCAGAGAATGACTTTGACGAGATGAGAGAAGAAGGCTTCAGTCCATCAAATTTCTCAGAGCTAAAGGAGGAATTACATACCCAGTGCAAAGAAACTAAAAATCTTGAAAAAAGAGTGGAAGAATTGACAGCTAGACTAATTAATGCAGAGAAGGTCATAAACGAAATGACAGAGATGAAAACCATGACACGAGAAATACGTGACAAATGCACAAGCTTCAGTAACCGACTCAATCAACTGGAAGAAAGAGTATCAGCGACTGTGGATCAAATGAATGAAATGAAGTGAGAAGAGAAACCAAAAGAAAAAAGAAGAAAAAGAAAAGAACAAAGCCTACAAGAAGTATGGGATTATGTAAAAAGACCAAATCTACGTCTGATTGGGGTGCCTGAAAGTGAGGGGGAAAATGGAACCAAGTTGGAAAACACTCTTCAGGAAATCATCCAGGAAAACTTCCCCAACCTAGTAGGGCAGGCCAACATTCAAATTCAGGAAATACAGAGAACACCACAAAGATACTCCTCGAGAAAAGCAACTCCAAGACACATAATTGCCAGATTCACCAAAGTTGAAATGAAGGAAAAAATCTTAAGGGCAGCCAGAGAGAAAGGTCAGGTTACCCACAAAGGGAAACCCATCAGACTAACAGCAGATCTCTCGGCAGAAACTCTACAAGCCAGAAGAGAGTGGGGGCCAATATTCAACTTTCTTAAAGAAAAGAATTTTAAACGCAGAATTTCATATCCAGCCAAACTAAGTTTCATAAGTGAAGGAGAAATAAAATCCTTTACAGATAGGCAAAAGCTTAGAGATTTTGTCACCACCAGGCCTGCCTTACAAGAGACCCTGAAGGAAGCCCTAAACATGGAAAGGAACAACTGGTACCAGCCATTGCAAAAACATGCCAAAATGTAAAGACCATCGAGACTACGAAGAAACTGCATCAACTAACGAGCAACATAGCCAGTTAATATCATAATGGCAGGATCAAGTTCACACATAACGATATTAACCTTAAATGTCAATGGACTAAATGCTCCAATTAAGAGACACAGACTGGCAAACTGGATAAAGAGTCAAGACCCATCAGTCTGCTGTATTCAGGAGACCCATCTCACATGCAGAGACATACATAGGCTCAAAATAAAGGGATGGAGGAAGATCTACCAAGCAAATGGAGAACAAAAAAAAAAAAAAAAAAAAAAAAAAGCAAGGGTTGCAATCCTAGTCCCTGATAAAACAGACTTTAAACCATCAAAGATCAAAAGAGACAAAGAAGGCCATTACATAAAGGTAAAGGGATCAATTCAACAGGAAGAGCTAACTATCCTAAATATATATGCACCCAATACAGGAGCACCCAGATTCATCAAGCAAGTCCTTAGACACTTACAAAGAGACTTAGACTCCCATACAATAATAATGGGAGACTTCAACACTCCACTGTCAACATTAGACAGATCACCGAGACAGAAAATTAACAAGGATATCCAGGAATTGAACTCATCTCTGCACCAAGTGGACCTAATAGACATCTATAGAACTCTCCACCCCAAATCAACAGAATATACATTCTTCTCAGCACCACATCGCACTTATTCCAAAATTGACCACATAATTGGAAGTAAAGCACTCCTCAGCAATTGTAAAAGAACAAAAATTATAACAAACTGTCTCTCAGACCACAGTGCAATCAAACTAGAACTCAGGACTAAGAAACTCAATCAAAACCGCGCAACTACATGGAAACTGAATAACCTGCTCCTGAATGACTACTGGGTACATAACGAAATGAAGGCAGAAATAAAGATGTTCTTTGAAACCAAAGAGAACAAAGATACAACATACCAGAATCTCTGGGACACATTTAAAGCAGTGTGTAGAGGGAAATTTATAGCACTAAATGCCCACAAGAGAAAGTAGGAAAGATCTAAAATGGACACTCTAACATCACAATTAAAAGAACTAGAGAAGCAAGAGCAAACACATTCAAAAGCTAGCAGAAGGCAAGAAATAACTAAGATCAGAGCAGAACTGAAGGAGATAGAGACACAAAAATCCCTCCAAAAAATCAATGAATCCAGGAGTTGGTTTTTTGAAAAGATCAATAAAATTGACAGACCACTAGCAAGACTAATAAAGAAGAAAAGAGAGAGGAATCAAATAGATGCAATATAAAATGATAAAGGGGATATCACCACCGACTCCACAGAAATACAAACTACCATCAGAGAATACTATAAACACCTCTACGCAAATCAACTAGAAAATCTAGAAGAAATGGATAATTTCCTGGACACTTACACTCTCCCAAGACTAAACCAGGAAGAAGTTGAATCCCTGAATAGACCAATAGCAGGCTCTGAAATTGAGGCAACAATTAATAGCCTACCCACCAAAAAAAGTCCAGGACCAGATGGATTCACAGCTAAATTCTACCAGAGGTTCAAGGAGGAGCTGGTACCATTCCTTCTGAAACTATTCCAATTAATAGAAAAAGTGGGAATCCTCCCTAACTCATTTTATGAGGCCAACATCATCCTGATACCAAAGCCTGGCAGAGACACAACAAAAAAAGAGAATTTTAGACCAATATCCCTGATGAACATCAATGCAAAAATCCTCAATAAAATACTGGCAAACCGGATTCAGCAGCACATCCAAAAGCTTATCCACCATGATCAAGTGTTTTTCATCCCTGGGATGCAAGGCTGGTTCAACATTTGCAAATCAATAAACATAATCCAGCATATAAACAGAACCAAAGTCAAGAACCACATGATTATCTCAATAGATGCAGAAAAGGCTTTTGACAAAATTCAACAGCCCTTCATGCTAAAAACGCTCAATAAATTCGGTATTGATGGAACGTACCTCAAAATGATAAGAGCTATTTATGACAAACCCACAGCTAATATCATACTGAATGGGCAAAAACTGGAAAAATTCCCTTTGAAAACTGGTACAAGACAGGGATGCCCTCTCTCACCACTCCTATTCATCATAGTGTTGGAAGTTCTGGCTAGAGAACTTCAGGCAAGAGAAAGAAATCAAGTGTATTCAGTTAGGAAAAGAAGAAGTCAAATTGTCCCTGTTTGCAGATGACATGATTGTATGTTTAGAAAACCCCATTGTCTCAGCCCAAAATCTCCTTAAGCTGATAAGCAACTTCAGCAAAGTCTCAGGATACAAAATTAATGTGCAAAAATCATAAGCATTCTTATACACCAGTAACAGGCAAGCAGAGAGCCAAATCAGGAATGAACTTCCATTCACAATTGCTTCAAAGAGAATAAAATACCTAGGAATCCAACTTACAAGGGATGTAAAGGACCTCTTCAAGGAGAACTACAAACCACTGCTCAGTGAAATAAAAGAGGACAGAAACAAATGGAAGAACATACCATGCTCATGGATAGGAAGAATCAATATCGTGAAAATGGCCATACTGCCCAAGGTTATTTATAGATTCAATGCCATCCCCATCAAGGTATCAATGAGTTTCTTCACAGAATTGGAAAAAACTGCTTTAAAGTTCATATGGAACCAAAAAAGAGCCCACATTGCCAAGACAATCCTAAGTCAAAAGGACAAAGCTGGAGGCGTCACGCTACCTGACTTCAAACTGTACTATAAGGCTACAGTAACCAAAACAGCATGGTACTGGTACCAAAACAGAGCTATAGACCAATGGAACAGAACAGAGTCCTCAGAAATAATACCACACATCTACAGCCACCTGACCTTTGACAAACCTGAGAGAAACAAGAAATGGGGAAAGGATTCCCTATTTAATAAATGGTGCTGGGAAAATTGGCTAGCCATAAGTAGAAAGCTGAAACTGGATCCTTTCCTTACTCCTTATACGAAGACTAATTCAAGATGGATTAGAGACTTAAATGTTAGACCTAATACCATAAAAACCCTAGAAGAAAATCTAGGTAGTACCATTCAGGATATAGGCATGGGCAAGGACTTCATGTCTAAAACACCAAAAGCAATGGCAGCAAAAGCCAAAATTGACAAATGGGATCTAATTAAACTAAAGAGCTTCTGCACAGCAAAAGAAACTACCATCAGAGTGAACAGGCAACCTACAGAATGAGAGAAAATTTTTGCAATCTACTCATCTGACAAGGGGCTAATATCCAGAATCTACAAAGAACTCAAACAAATTTACAAGAAGAAAACAAACAACCCCATCAAAAAGTGGGCAAAGGATATGAACAGACAATTCTCAAAAGAAGACATTCATACAGCCAACGGACACATGAAAAAATGCTCATCATCACTGTCCATCAGAGAAATGCAAATCAAAACCACAATGAGATACCATCTCACACCAGTTAGAATGGCAATCATTACAAAGTCAGGAAACAACAGGTGCTGGAGAGGATGTGGAGAAATAGGAACACTTTTACACTGTTGGTGGGATTGTAAACTAGTTCAACCATTATGGAAAACAGTATGGCGATTCCTCAAGGATCTAGAACTAGATGTACCATATGACCCAACCATCCCAATACTGGGTATATACCCAAAGGATTATAAATTATTCTACTACAAAGACACATGCACACGTATGTTTATTGCAGCACTATTCACAATAGCAAAGACTTGGAATCAACCCAAATGTCCATCTGTGACAGAATGGATTAAGAAAATGTGGCACATATACACCATGGAATATTATGCAGCCATAAAAAAGGATGAGTTTGCATCCTTTGTAGGGACATGGATGCAGCTGGAAACCATCATTCTTAGCAAACTATCACAAGAACAGAAAACCAAACACCGCATGTTCTCACTCATAGGTGGGAACTGAACAATGAGATCACTTGGACTCGGGAAGGGGAACATCACACACTGGGGCCTATCATGGGGAGCAGGGAGGGGGGAGGGATTGCATTGGCGAGTTATACATGATATAAATGATGAATTGATGGGTGCTGACGAGTTGATGGGTGCAGCACACCAACATGGCACAAATATACATATGTAACAAACCTGCACATTATGCACGTGTACCCTAGAACTTAAAGTATAATAAAAAAATATATATATGTTTCTTTTGTGTTCATTAACTATTCATTAAGTAATCACGGGTTTTATTTTTAATGTCTGAGTAATCCTTGATTACAAATCAGAGACAAAGTAATTTTGAATTGTACATGTCATTTAGAGGAAAGGGTGAAAATTTTAATGTTAATTAAGTCTATACATGTTTTGTCTTGTTTGACTAATAATATTGTCTTCTGCAACTGCTAATCCCCCAGTTTTATGCTATATAATTGATTTAAGTTTTCAGATCCTCAAAACATTCATTTATTTCCTCCTGTCATATTCTGCTTCAGGGAAGAGAACTAATACCATTCAGACACTCAAAAGCCTACTAAATATACATTATCAGTCACAATGGGTCCTTATCTCTCTGAGTGTCTAGTATTTGGCATTAGATCATCTAATTGACCAATCTGTATTTCCATAATTCGTATATCTTATGTTGAACTAGGTGTATGTCTGATATGGTTTGGCTGTGTTCCCACCTAAATCTCACCTCACGTGTCATGGAACGGACATGGTGGAAGGTATTTTAATCATGGGGGCGGGTACCCTTATGCTATTCTCAGGATAGTGAATGAATTCTCACAAGATCTGATGCTTTTATAAGGTCTTTTTCCCTTTAGCTCCTTCTTCTCTTTCCTGCCGCCATTGAAGAAGAACATGTTTGCTTCACCTTTTACCATGACTGTAAGTTACCTGAGGACTCCCCAGCCATGCTGAACTATGAGCCAGTTAAGCCTCTTCCCTATATAAATTATGCAGTCTCAGGTATGTCCTTATAGCAGCATAAGAATGGACTAACACAGTAAATTTGTGCTGGGAGTAGGGAGCTATTTTAAAGATACCCGAAAATGTGGAAGTGACTGTGGAATAGGATAACAGGCAGAGGTTGGAACAGTATAGAAGGCTCAGAAGAAGATAGGAAAATGTGGGAAAGTTTGGAACTTTCTAGAGACTTGGAGAGCTCAGAAGACAGGGAAATGTGAGAAAGTGTGGAACTTCCTAGAAACTTGTTGAAGGGCTTTGACCAAAATGCTGTTAGTGATATGGACAATGAAGTCCAGGCTGATGTCTTAGATGGAGATGAGGAACTGTTGGGAACTGGAGTAAAGGCCACCCTTGCTATGTCTGGATGTCCACCCAGAAGTTTGTTGCAAGGGCAGAGTCCTCATAGAGAACCTCTGCTAGGGTAGTGCAGAAGGGAAAGGTGGGGGTTGGATCCCCCACACAGAAGCCCCACTGGAGCAATGCCTAGTGGAGCTGTAAGACAAGGACCACTATCCTCCAGACCCCAGAATGGTAGATCCACTAACAGCTTGCACTATGCACCTGGAAAAAGCACACTCAACCCCAGCCCATTAAAGCACCCATGAGGGGAGCTGTACCCTGTAAAGCCACATGGGAGGACCTGTGCAAGGCCATGGGAAACCACCTCTTGCATCAGCGCACCCTGGATGTAAGACACAGAATCAAAGGAGATCGTTTTGGAGTTTTAAGGTTTAATGACTGCCATATTGGATTTTAGACTTGCTTGGGTCCTTCAGCCCCTTCAGTTTGGCCAATTTCTCCTATTTGGAATGAGTGTATTTACCCATTGCCTGTACCACCATTGTATCTAGGAAGTAACTAACTTGCTTTTGATTTTACAGGGTCATAGGCAGAAGGGACTTGCCTCACCTGAGATGAGACTTTGGACTTGGACTTTTGAGTTAATGCTGGAATGAGTTAAGATTTTGGGGGACTATTGAAAGGGCATGATTGTGTTTTGAAATGTGAGGACATGAGATTTTGGAGGGGCCAGAGATGGAATTACATGGTTTGGCTCTATCCCCACCCAAATCTCATCCTGAATATTAGTTCCCATAATCCCCACATGTTGCGGGAGGGACCTGGTGAGAGGTCTTTTAATTATGGAGGCAGTTACCCTCATGCTTTTCTCATGATAGTGTGGTAGTGAGCGAGTTCTCGTGAGATCTGGTGGTTTTATAAGGGGCTTTTCTCCCTTCACTACTTCCTTTCCTTCCTGCCACCATGTGAAGAAGGATGTGCTTGCTGCTCCTTCTGCCATGATTGTAAATTTCCTAAGGTCTCCCTAACCAGGCTGAACTTTGCATCTATTAAACCTCTTTCCTTTATAAATTATGCAGTCTCAGGTATGTGCTTAGAGCAGCTTGAGAACAGACGCTGTCATTTGTACTATTTAACTTATATCTCTACCCAATTTTCTACTTAGAATCTCTTGCTTCATCTCTAGTACATATCATGCTCTTATTAAATGTCTGCTTTTATTTTCTGGCTGTTTCATTACTCATAAAATAAAATCCAAACCTCTTAGTACAACATGAAAGCTACTTTACAATTTGTTTGAAACAAGCATCCAGAGCCTCATCTCCTTTGGCTCCACATCAGACACTGAGTCAGCTGAAGCTCTAGTCTTGCAGTTCCTTCCTTATACACTAGTTTCTTCCCTAGAGCATACACACCTCACCTCTCCATTTTCCCAAGACCAATCTTCAAAATCCAGCCCTGCTTAGCCCATGTAAATCCTTACATTTTTTCCATAATAATGATGGTCCCAGAACCCTCTTTTTGTTAGAGCGTCTCCTCATTTACTCACAAAGGTAAATGGGAAATAAACTTGACTCTGCAAATGTGGAAAACATGTACTTCATCTTTATATTTGACTGCTATCAATAATAGATTTAGATAATTGTGAAGAAAATATTTATTTTAGAGGTTTTTCCTCTCAAATTTATTACAGATTTGGTGTATTTATAATAAATTATAAAATTTAAAAAGAAGAATAAGGGACAATATAAATATTCTTTTGTAGCACATATATATATATATATATATATTCCAAAGCTGATGTTATATTTTTAACTGCAATATATTGTAAAATAATTTATTATATACAAAAAGTAACACCTGTTTTTAGAAAGTTATTTGCTTTCTTCCTGTCTGTCTCTGCCTTCTACACTGGAACATACATAGTAATAAGCACTGTTTCCTTTTTTTTTCTAAATGTAAAGCATCACTATAAAAATGATTCAAATAATACTGAAATTAATGAGAATTACTATTATTTTGACATGCTAAATATCATCTCATGGCCATATTATCTTCCTGTAGGTAAGTAAGTTAACTGAATGAAGGGACATCTCCTGAGAGCTTAACTCATCAGTTGTAAGTCATGGCTAAAAATTTAGAAAATTTGGTGATAGTTTCATCTCAGATTCTGAGTATAGTCTTATCATTTGCAGACTATAACAATATCATTTCTAAATAACTATTATGTATTGTTTCCTGAGACCTGGAAACAAAGGGTATTTTTATAAGTATTTTAAAGGAAATAATCAAACATATATTATCTAGCCCTTAAGAGGAAGAAAATATCCCATATTTTGAGATTCCTACTGAAGATCAAATAGTGAGATGGAACAGGTCATGACATTTGACTATATATAAGAATAAAAAATCAGGGAGACACGCCCATTCAAGAACTCAGGTTTAGGTGGGGGTGGGACAAGACACACTGTCAGGTTTTGGCAATTTCAAGTTTTCAATTAGGAAAGCATATTACTATGTAGCATCCAGGCATGTGGAAACAATTTTCTTATTTTTCATTTTATATAAATATCTGTATAGACTTGCTATGGATCAGGCAGCAAGGGCTGCATACAAAGCAACTCAGCACTCAAAGACAAAGTCAGAAGTTGAGCAGTTTACCCATGGGCAGCAGAGAGCTAGCTATTGAAAAGGGGTTCAAGAGCAGCGTTCAGGAAGTATAATCTTTAAATGCAATGCTTACATGACTACCAAGGCAAGAGAACACGTAAACACTGGCAGATAAATAGTCTATAACTTCTTGATTTTATTTCTCATCCATATTATTATTTTATGAGGAGTTAGAAGTAGAGTTGGAAGGTCATTTAGTAACATTTTTTTTCTCATGATCACATACCAGACCGCAGGGAAAATTTAGTGGATTTGGTCATCTGTCTATTTTCCAAATGTACTTTATTGTCATAGTCTTGGCTATAATCTTCCCTTTTTTCCCAAGTCCTATTTTAGTCCTCTCAATGTGCTTGTGTTAGAGTAAAATTCTATCAAAAATTATTAATCTATGGTCAAATTTCTGTTCCTATATTTTTCATGCTGGAATTCAGTTGGCAGTGTCATAGAGATTAAGGCAAATTTATAACTTCAGAAGATTGCAATAACAGAAATGCTGAGTAGAACATAATAAATAGTGTCCATTCATTCAAAATATCTACTTCAATTCTTAGTAAAATAAAATATAAATACAAGGTTTTCTTAGACATTTATAGAGCATTTAATGTGCCCACATAGGCATTATTTGATGTAATTCTTTTAAACCTGGCTTCCAGTAGTATAAAGCAAATCCATTATATACACATGAATATTAAGACACATTAAAATTTCATTAATCTAAATAAGCTGCAGTATCAATTTTCTAATTATATTGTTAAAATATTCAATATAAAAATCTTAGGAAATTATTAAATATGTTCATATATATTAAATTGTTATTTAAAAATCTTCAGCTTCCATTCTCAATGAAATTTTTTGCTTTATTATGCTACCATTCAATAAATTATACATTAAGTCTTTTATATCCAACTGAAATGTAAACACCCACTAAAAATATGCTGAGTAAAGCATTTATAAGTTTCTGTTTGTAATTTATAGCTTTCATTTTAGAGTTCAGATACTTAATGAAAATAATTATTTTTTGATATTATTAACTATTGAGCATTACCTATTTAATCAGCTAGTTTTAACTTACTATCTGCTAAAAGAGAATTAAAATTTAAAAAGGCACAGCATAACGCTTTTTAAGATTTATTGCCTCATGATGAAACAAGGCAAAAAAAGTATCCCCCGAATGCCTTTCATATAAAGCCTGAGTCTTATAATTATGATATGGTGCTAAACCTCTTTTCTCTAGATATTAGAGTTGAAAGTGCAAATTCCGAGCTTATCTGGAGTACAGATTCATTATGAAGTCAAGAGAGTGAAGAATGAGAAATAAGGTGAGCAAGGTAGGGTAGGACTAGGTTGTGCAGAGCCTTAAATTTCACTGTTTTCCTTGTGTACTAGGACAACAAAGAACTCTGAGACTTTTAATAGAAAGTAGCATGACAAACAGTGACTTATAACCTGGTAATAGGTTCTGAAATTTTATAAGAAGTTTACAAAATGTATTGCTCCTTTTCCCTGACTTAATCTTCTATTATCAGTGTATCTAGCCTTAAGCCATTAGCTTAGAGATCACACAGAGGAGGAGCTTTAGAAGAGAGGAAGACTACCAAATGATTTAATGACGATCCTAAAATAATTATACTATGTCAACCAGCTTATGGCTACAATATAAATTTCCATTGGTTGAATTGCCAGCTCAGTATAAATAAGTCACTTATTAATATTGATAGATTTGGAGAGGCATACTAAACAGGAATATCTGAAATAGTGTTAAGGAAACTGTTTGCTGTCAGTTCTGCTTATAGAAGGTCAAGTGTACTCAATTCATTTCTACCCCATCAAAAAGGTAGGGCATTTAAACAACATGCACTAAGTTAAAAGATAATTGACTTTTTGGGAAAAATATTCTTAATGATGAGAGAAAAATATTAATATTGTCTATGTACTAGTAAATGAAAGACTATCTGATTTTTAAATGGTCAGATAGTATTGAGTAATTTCACAGAAAAATAAATAACAACTGGTCAATAAAATATGCAAAGAAATTTAACCTCACAGTGTATTTCAAGTCAATACATTTAGTTGTATTTTTTTCTCAACAAAATGGGACCAGATTGATAATATACACATTGATGAATTTTAGAATGAATAGGTATTCACACTCGGTATGGGTTCTCAGTGTCCCTGGTATATTTTGAAGCATAATGTGTTGGCTGCATAAGAAAAATTCTAGTTTCAGGAGTCTAATCTAGAGAACAACAATCACAAAGATGTTCCCTGGAGCATTTTGTAGCAGTGAAAATCTCTAATGCTAAACTATGATGCAGCAGTTAAAACAGTAAAATGGAACTATATGATTAGCATGGAAAAATATTCATGGCAATTGAAAGGCTGGTGGCAGAATATATACAATGTGATTCTATTTCTACTCTCAAAAACCCAAAGGAAAAGACATGTGTTTATGTGTGCACACATGTATAACTGTGTGTGCATATATATACACATGTATACATACATCATAGTATCACATATGTATGAACATATAATGAACATGAAGAGTTTTGGAAGAAATGCACTAAAATAAAAACAGTCTATAACAGTTATTGCCCTCAAGAAGGAATGTGGTATGGAGGTAACAGCAAGCAGTCCTTTCACTAGTCATGTACTGTTTGAAGTTTTCAGATAAATAGTTCAAGTGTCACTTGTAAAATGAAAAAATAAATGTTTGTGAGGAATATGATCTTGAAAATAACTGACACAGTTTGAATCTAGAACATATTGAATACTCCGTAAATTCAAGTATATTTTATGTAATTTTAAAAATGATTTACAAGCTTTGAAAATTATAAATATTGGCTGAAGATGGTAGCCCACGCCTGTAATCCCAGCACACTGGGAGACTGAGATAGGCAGATTGTCTGAGTTTAGGAGTTCGCGACCAGTCTGGCCAACACGGTGAAACCCGTCTCTACTAAAATACAAAAAAATTAAACGGGCGTGGAGGCAGGCACTTGTAGTCCCAGCTACTAGAGAGGCTGAGTCAGGAGAATTTCTTGGACCTGGGAGGCGGAGATTGTAGTGAGCCGAGGTCGTGCCACTGCATTCCAGCCTGGGCGACAGAGCGAGACTCCACCCCGCCCCCCACCACCCCAACCTCCCCAAAAAAGAGAAAGAAAATTGTAAATATTTGGCTAGCTGTAAGAGTAAATTGTGTTGGCAGGGTATGGTGGCTCACTCCTGTAATCCTAGCACTTTGGGAGGCCGAGGCGGGCAGATCACAAGGTCAGGAGATCTAGACCACGGTGAAACCCCGTCTCTACTAAAAATACAAAAAATTACCGGGCGCGGTGGCGGGTGCCTGTAGTCCCAGCTAGTCAGGAGGCTGAGGCAGGAGAATGGCGTGAACCAGGGAGGTGGAGCTTGCAGTGAGCCGAGATTGTGCCACTGCACTCCAGCCTGGGTGACAGAGCGAGACTCCATCTTAAAAAAAAAAGGAAAACAAAGAGTAAACTGTGTTTCTGCAGTTCTTGAAACCAGAAGAGTTACTGAGGAAGAATAGTATTCTCTGTAGTCACGAATTAATACGTCAAGTGTTACATTTTAAGTACTGTATGATTCCACTTACATGAGGTATCTAAAATAGTGAAACTCATAGAAGCAGAGAATACAATAGTGCTTTCCAGGGACTGAGGGGTGGGGGAAATGGGGAGTGATTATTCAAAGATACGAAGTTTCAGTTACACTAGATTAAAAAAATTCACCTGTAGTTTAACCATATGGTATTGTAAATTTCAAATATGTTAAGAGGATATGTCTCATATTAGATGTTCTTACTCCAAGAAAAAAACAAAAACAAAATGGAAAACCAAAGGAAATTCTGGGAGGGATTGAATATGTCTATTACTTGGATTGTGGTGATACTGTCATGGATGTTTACATATGCCCAAACTCATCCAATTGTACACATTCAACATATGTGGTCCCTTGTACATCAATTGTACTTTAATAAAGCTGTTAAAAACAAATTTAAAACATATTTAAGTATAAAATTTGCTTTCATCAATCTTCTTTGCCATTCTTAACTTTTCAAAGTTGTAAATGTAGCCATAGCTAGAAATGCTGCCATGTATCTGTATGAGTGAGCATGATGAATGAGCTTCACCATAGAGCTGTACCGCATCACAGCGTGTATCTAATGTGGCATGCAGGTGTTTTTAGAGGAGCTTCAAGTTCAGGCAACTATTTTCCTCTGATATTTCTTGGTATAGGGCACATATCTATGGAACTTCTAGTCGATCTGATACCACTTTTCTTCTCCATAAAGTCAGTATCTATAGATTCTGTTATTGGTTTTAAAGTCTTAGTCCAATATATGATGAGGATTCTAGTCTAGTTCTGCCCTTTGCCAAACCTGTGACATTGGAAAACTTTATCCCTCTCAACATGAGCATTTCCAATTGTAAAAATAGGGTTATTTACCCTTTTTGTAGGAACTTGTGTGGATTATATAAGATAAAATAATTAAAGTACCTAACATCGTACCTTATTGATTTTAATAATTTCATTAATAAATAATCCACTTCCTCAACCTACTTCTTTGTTGCCACTTATATTTTCTGTCAAATCCTCCATGTGTATTCACTTTCAATTGAAAGGGCTCTTACTTTTATAAAAATTTTAAACCAATCAGTCAGTCAGCTTCTTGCCATCCATGTCATAGATGAACAATATATAGCATATCATATGTCGAATGTGCTCTTTGGTTTTTCAAAGCTGGGTTGTTATCACTATTCCTTCACTATTGGACAACAAGGTCTTGGGTGTTTTCATAAATGTAGCCCCCTGAAAATTCAGCATGGTCTAATTTTTAGATATTTAAGTTTCTACTTATAAATAATAAAGTATGCTTATATAATATAATTACAAGTTTGTGGACTATCTTTGAAATACACACATATATATAGCCCCAGTTTTATGTCATATAATTTTTCTGTCTTCTTTCCCTTAAAATCTAAGAAGCTTATTCATAAAAAACAAATTAACAACTAAAATTTCCGAATAAGAAGTCAGAAAAATGCAAATATTCTTTCTAATATTATCTAAAAGTACACATACTGCATAATCAACAGCTCATTTAGCAGCCTAATAATTTATAATAATATTTATGTGCTGTTTGAGTACATTTATTATACTTATACTTCTCATATTTCTGTAACTCCAATTTTAGACCATCTAACTCATTCTATCAGTTTTCCCCCTTTTACTTGTTAACACAACTTCATTTTATTCCCAGTGAAAGTGATGTAAATAAATAAATATATACTTCTCTGTTTTATGTAGTTATTTTATTTTATTGTAAAATGTAGTGAGCAGAGGTTTTCCTATTTAGGAATGTTACATGCTGACTAGCATCTAACTTTCTCCTTTTTCTTCTGGACTCTCCTCATTCCAAATTCCATTGTCAAACTGTAAAAAAACTATCAAATGTGTCTCTAATGACAACGCATTTTCTTCCTGTCTATTTTCTCTCTGTGATGGGAGTATTCGTGTTGGATAAAATTTAATATGCTAGCCCCAACTGACAACATTACGTTTCTCTGCAAGTGTTATTACTTGATCCATAGGTGCAGACAGTACAATGGACTCTGGAGAGGTTCAGAATATAATTTGTTCTTCACTGGTATTGTCATTAAGCCCATATATATACAGCAGCAAGGCAATATTTCAATCAAGATTGGAGGTACTGTATTATCAGTCATTCCTTTAAAATTGAGTAGCACCAAGTTCTGTCCCGTGAAATAATTCCTTCAACAAATCTACTCCAGTCACAGGATATTTCTAGGCATAACATTTATGTGAAAATTTATCATGAAGACCCTGCTGTGTTTTTGGATGGTTGGTTTTCCTAACCACTGGAGAGGCTGATAAGCAAATACGGCTATAGTATAAACTCAGGCTTAACTTCTATGAGATGTGATTTGAAGTAATTACTCAAGTTCACATTGACTTTATCCTACTCTGAATTTCTAATTTATTCTGGGAAAGAGAGCTATTTTCTGTGTTTTCCTGGACTTCCACCACACCTCATAAAATAGGGGCTAATATTCTTCAACCCTGTTCTAGGAGTATTAATAAAAATAATGGCGATAACATTTACAACATTTATTATGAATCACATGCTGTTCTACATCTATATATTAATCTATTTCATCCCTTCAATAGCCCTGGGAAGTAAGTTCCTTATTATTCTCTTTCTGCAGATGAGGAAACTGAAGCAACAGAGAGTTTAATAGTTTGTTCAAAGTCATAGAGATAAAAGGGTCAGAACTGAGATCCTAAATAAGGCATTATGGCTGCAGAGTCCAGTTCTTTACCACTACTGTGTTACACGGAAGAACTGAAAAACACTTTTTCTGCCAGTGATTCTATCAGTTTGTTCTTTGTTTCTTTGAACACGCTATTTCTCTCCTCCTGTTTGGGTGTGCTCAGAGCATCTGAGCCAGGGCTTAGTGGCCACCTAGGAATATATATCAGTCAAGTTGTAAACAACAGAAGTTAATTCTTGCTAATATAAACAGAAAAGCATTTTACTGAAAATATATTGTATAGTTCACAGAATTGCTTAAGATATTTTGACAGCAAAGTTAAAAACAAAACAAAACAAACAAACAAAAACAACAGCAACAAAACAGATAAAAACAAGGACATGGTTCCTGACTGTACTAGTATCAAGTTTTGTAGTGAGACTTGCTTTGAACAATGAAATGCAAGCAGAAATTTTAAACACTACTTCCGAGAAGAAGCTGTAGGAGACATTGCATGATTCTAAATCTCTCTTTTTTTCTATCACACAAGTCACTACATCCCACATAGGAACTGTTCCTAAGGTGTGAGTCCCCAGGGGAAATAAATGCTTATTGTCGTTGATCTCTGAGTTTTTGCTTTATCTGGGAAACACCATAATCTAGTTTAAACTGATTCATAAAAGGGACAACCAGTAGTAAACATTACCATAACCACAATGAGGTAACAGTGTCAGTTCAATTAGGAAACTATTTCTTTCTCCAAGGAAATCTGTGTTTGTTAGTTGGCATTGCTGCTATTGTTGGTACTAACACTGAATCCCAGTCTTGCCACCATATGCATCATTGCTCCAGAAAGAGGATTTGCTGTTGCCATAGTCACTGCCATCATGGATTTTGCATTGCTCATGTTTCTTTAGTTCCTGATTCAGTGATTCAGATGTGACTTGAATTACTCAAACTTATATTGACTTCATCCTACTCTGAATTCTTAATTTATTCTGGGGAAGAGAGTTATTTTCAGTGTCTGGGAGAGAGGGATCTGATTATTGGAGTCTAGGACTAGTACTTGTGTGTGCTTCAGTTGGAAGGGTGTCTAGAAAAGCAAATATCTGAGTTATTCAGGTTTTATAGTAGTAAAAGGGCACTTCTCATCCACACTCATGATGAGTAATTAGTTGAATAACAAAGGGGAACCTTATCAAAGTCATTAGAACTTTCAAGACCTCAAATCTCCCAAGTAAGGCAAGTTGGGTTCTCTCTCCACCCCCTGTCTCTCAACCCATCATCTCATCTCTCAATCTCTCCCCCTCTGTCTTTTTCTGTCTCTATCTCTGCCTCTCTCTACCCTTAACTTTATCTCTTTCATTCAACTGAGTTCTAAAACAGCTATGATCCTCCATAAATGAGTGAATTATACATGAAGAAAAGAAGTAGGATGAAGACTAAAATTTAGTCTCTGATGAAAGTTACATTGCTTAGTCCAGATTTACCATTAACACAGCTGATACAAATATTTTAATTTGAAAGCTATATCTATTTCTCCCTTTGTTCAGAACCTATAAGAAGGAAAGAGTAATGATTACCAGTCCACCTCAAAACCCAATACACTTATTCCATGAACAATGACGTAGAAGGGTCTAGCTTCCTTCTTCAGAAAAAGTTACACAGAGACAGCCCCTAATCAGAACTGCTATTCCTTACAATGGTACTTGGTCCTGCAGCCCAGAAACTGGATTGTCTTTGTTTATATTTGATCATTTTTATCAGGCACACAAATTTACATAAATTGAATTTAAACAAGAAATATATGTATATATATATATATATATATAATATACATTGCCAGTGTATTAATTGAAAGATATTCCTTTCTAGGAATCAGTATATTCTCTCTCTTATAACCAATTCTTAAGGAAAAATTAGTGATCAGAGATTTCTTTATGTGATTTATCCCATTGGCTGAGTAACACAACTTCCATTTGCAATGCAGTATCTCTTACTAATTCCAACTATAATGGCCTTCTTTCCTTCTCTTGAGTTAAAAAATGGCCATGTGTCTCAGCTATAGTCAATAAACTATAATCAAAAGTCTGAGGTCCATGGGATTCTGAGGAAGATTTTACTTTACTGATAAAAGAGACAATCTAGCATTGCTTCTTTCATTTCATTGTTACCTTCAAGGCACTTTTGAAGCAGTGGTCATTATTTGGCAAACTTGATAAGACAACACAAGGAAGAAAAACTAATATGCTGAAGATGGTAGGGCAGTAATATAGAAAATCCCAGTTACTTGAATACACCTTTTAACAACTGTATACATACCATCTATTTACACCACAGTTGTTAACAATAAATGTAGTTATATTTTAAGCCACTATTAGTCAATTGTTTGTTAATTGAAACCAAAAGTATTTTCCATGAATATACCTGATGAACATGAAACCATATGAAAGACAGTAAACTGTTTTAGGAGAAAGAGTATTTAACACAAATATTGGAAAACCCAGTAAAATATTTTCTCCACACAAAATAGAGAAATTTCTTTAGAGAAAAAAATTGCTTCTGTAACAGTATTTCCAGTGTATTTCTTGAGTAGACAGTATTTAATGTACTGTGGCTTTTGTCTATGTAAGCTTATTTTCCATAGTTTTAGGCTAGTCACAAATTGCGTGGAAAAATTCACATTTCTAATTCAGATTGCCTATTTTTTTTTTAGTAGTAATTTTGTCTTTTATCTTCAAGGGGTGACATGCATCAGTCCCTTGATTATAATGGCATCTTAGAGTTACTGCTTTGAGAATTGCAGTCTGATTTTGCAACTAATTAGCTGTTGATCTTAGACAAGTTATTTAACTGGAGCTTTATGAATCTATGTCTTAAATTGTATCTTGGATATTTAATTTCTATACATACATGCTAAAGCCTTTGCTAGTATTGAAATATCCTAGGCTCTCCACAAAATAAAAGCATACTATTTTGATGCACTTTACAGTTTTTAAGGTTGCTTATACATTTGTAAACGCTTGCCTCTGATTCTCTCATTAGAAACGAGCAAAACAGCAAAACATTTACAACGGTGATATGGCTTGGCTCTGTGCCCCACCCAAATCTCACCTTGAACTGTAATAATCTTTACTTGTCAAGGGTGAAACCAGGTGGAAATAATTGAATCGTGGGGCAATTTCTCCCGTGCCTTTCTCGTGATAGTGACTGAGTTCTCAGGAGATCTGATATGTTTGTTTTTTTTGAGATGGAGTCTTGTTCTGTCACCCAGGCTGGAGTGCAGTGGCATGATCTAGGCTCACAGCAACCTCCGCCTCCTGTGTTCAAGCAATTCTCCTGCCTCAGCCTCCCTAGTAGCTGGGATTACAGGCGTGCACCATGCCACCACGCCCAGCTAATTTTTGTATTTTTAGTAGAGACGGGGTTTCACCATATTGACCAGGATGATCTCGATCTCCTGACCTTGTGATCCACCTGCCTCAGCCTCCCAAAGTGCTGGGATTACAGGCTTGAGCCACTGTGCCCGGCCGATCTGACGGTTTTATAAGGGACTTAGGGCTTCTCCCTTCACTTGGCACTCATTCTCTCTCCTGCTACCCTGTGAAGAGGTGCCTTCTGCCAAGATTGTCAGTTTTCTGAGGCCTCCCCAGCCAGGCAGTACCGTGAGTCAATCACAATTCTTTTCTTCGTACACTACCCAGTCTCAGGTATTTCTTCATAGCTGCGTGAGAATTGCCTAATACAAACAGTATCTGCTAAAGAGGAAAATTGCAACAACAACAACAACAAAAACAAAAATAGCTAATGAATATTGCCAAAATTCATTTATTTTAAATTATATGTAGAAGTTAGTGTGAATGGCAGTTAAAAAGACGTTATAGAATTTATGCTAAATATCAGTTTTTCCTTTCACCGCCTTCAATATAACCTATAACAGACTTTGGTATAAAGATATTTAGTTAACTGTGATACTTTCCTCTGAAAGATAAATCTGTAATGCATTCTTTAAGAGAATATCATCTTCAGTAAATGCCATTACAATCATAAGGTTGTTGGTAATGAAGTTATGAATAATCACATTATTCAAACTATTCAGTGCAAAGCATGACTCATGCACACCTGACATTTTTAGGAGGACTATTGGACTGCTTATGAAACTGATCTCTAAATCTTAGGAATGTTAAAAATACATTTTTGTTTCTGTCTTGAATATTATCATTTTGGTCAATGTAGAATTTTCAGGGTATTTAGAAATTCAGCCAGCTTTAATTTCTTGGTGGTGAAATAAATAGCTACTCTTTTCTGCCTTAATGTTGATACATATTCAATACTAAACTATTTAAATTCAATGTTAATGCTTGATTATTTAAGCAGACAAATTAGACTATGTAAAATTAAATCTGATTACATGATTGTCGAAAAGTAATATCATATACAGCTTGGTACACCCCAGAAAATAATTCTTTATAAAGGAGCTGAAACTTTAATTACTTGTGTATATCATTTTATATTATTATTCAAAATATTCTGCTCTCCCTCACACACAATTCTAATTTAGTTACAGTGCCATGTAATGTTCCCTACATTCATTTTTTAATGTTCCTCAATTTTAAATTTGGTCTCCTTGTCATATAATAGTATTAATATTATATAGACATATATTTATTTTTATCCATTTTATTCTCAAAAGGCATTTAATATCATTATACTTTTCTTTCACAAAGTAATTGAATATAAATCAGAGACTAGAGGAAACATTTGGACTCTAATAAAGGATGACTCCTTTCTGATATTTGATTCCTGGTAACATTCAAGCTTCATTTCTCCTCCTCTACCTTCTGGTCCATATCTGGGCAAAGTTGATTAGAAATCTTTGTACTCTCTCCTTTCATCCTGGTGGGATGTTGAAAGCATGAAAACCCTTGTTCATACATAAGAATCTTCACCTCAGCTGCATCTCCTAACTACCACAGGAGCAGAGTCAGTCTCCTTTTAGATTGTCATGGGAAGTTACTGTGCTCATCAGAAAGCCTCAATATGTGAGGAATAAACTTTTGTTTACTTTCTTTGTGTCTGTGTGTGCAGCATCATTAGTCTCAACCAAAACCAGTGCTCAGGGGGGGTTTCCACCTTCTTTCTTAATTGGTTACAATTGGCACCCCGGGCAGTTTGTCTAAGCAGCGATCACCACCACTAGGCACCATATTCTCTCTTGCTTTAGCCTGTTAACTGGTTTTGGTGCCTGCCCTAAAGCTGTGCTTCTCTGTACTGTGGTTGCTAAATCCTACTGAGCCTTTTATAGATGTATAAATATAAATCAAAGTTTTAATTGTTGCCATTTAAGTACAGAAGTATGAGACTGGGCCTTTCTTTTTTTTATTTTTTAATTTTTTAAATTATACTTTAAGTTCTAGGGTACATGTGCATAACGTACAGGTTTGTTACATATGTATACTTGTGCCATGTTGGTGTGCTGCACCCATCAACTCGTCAGCACCCATCAATTCATCATTTATATCAGGTATAACTCCCAATGCAATCCCTCCCCCCTCCCCTCTCCCCATGATAGGCCCCGATGTGTGATGTTCCCCTTCCCGAGTCCAAGTGATCTCATTGTTCAGTTCCCACCTATGAGTGAGAACATGCGGTGTTTGGTTTTCTCTTCTTGTGATAGTTTGCAAGAATGATGGTTTCCAGCTGCATCCATGTCCCTACAAAGGACGCAAACTCATCCTTTTTTATGGCTGCATAATATTCCATGGTGTATATGTGCCACATTTTCTTAATCCATTCTGTCACAGATGGACATTTGGGTTGATTCCAAGTCTTTGCTATTGTGAATAGTGCCGCAATAAACATACGTGTGCATGTGTCTTTATAGCAGCATGATTTATAATCCTTTGGGTATATACCCAGTAGTGGGATGGCTGGGTCATATGGTACATCTAGTTCTAGATCCTTGAGGAATTGCCATACTGTTTTCCATAATGGTTGAACTAGTTTACAATCCCACCAACAGTGTAAAAGTGTTCCTATTTCTCCACATCCTCTCCAGCACCTGTTGTTTCCTGACTTTGTAATGATTGCCATTCTAACTGGTGTGAGATGGTATCTCATTGTGGTTTTGATTTGCATTTCTCTGATGGACAGTGATGATGAGCATTTTTTCATGTGTCTGTTGGCTGTATGAATGTCTTCTTTTGAGAAATGTCTGTTCATATCCTTTGCCCACTTTTTGATGGGGTTGTTTGTTATTTTCTTGTAAATTTGTTTGAGTTCTTTGTAGGTTCTGGATATTAGCCCTTTGTCAGATGAGTAGATTGCAAAAATTTTCTCTCATTCTGTAGGTTGCCTGTTCACTCTGATGATAGTTTCTTTTGCTGTGCAGAAGCTCTTTAGTTTAATCATATCCCATTTGTCAATTTTGGCTTTTGCTGCCGTTGCTTTTGGTGTTTTAGACATGAAGTCCTTGCCCATGCCTATGTCCTGAATGGTACTACCTAGGTTTTCTTCTAGGGTTTTTATGGTATTAGGTCAAACATTTAAGTCTCTAATCCATCTTGAATTAATTTTCGTATAAGGAGTAAGGAAAGGATCCAGCCACCAGGCCTGCCTTACAAGAGACCCTGAAGGAAGCCCTAAACATGGAAAGGAACAACCGGTACCAGCCATTGCAAAAACATGCCAAAATGTAAAGACCATCGAGGCTAGGAAGAAACTGCATCAACTAACGAGAAAAATAACCAGTTAATATCATAATCGCAGGATCAAGTTCACATATAACAATATTAACCTTAAATGTAAATGGATTAAATGCTCCAATTAAAAGACACAGACTGGCAAACTGGATAAAGAGTCAAGACCCATCAGTCTGCTGTATTCAGGAGACCCATCTCACATGCAGAGACATACATAGGCTCAAAATAAGGGGATGGAGGAAGATCTACCAAGCAAACGGAGAACAAAAAAAAGCAGGGGTTGCAATCCTAGTCTGTGATAAAATAGACTTTAAACCATCAAAGATCAAAAGAGACAAAGAAGGCCATTACATAATGGTAAAGGGATCAATTCAACAGGAAGAGCTAACTCTCCTAAATATATATGCACCCAATACAGGAGCACCCAGATTCATAAAGCAAGTCCTTAGAGACTTACAAAGAGACTTAGACTCCCATACAATAATAATGGGAGACTTCAACACTCCACTGTCAACATTAGACAGATCAATGAGACAGAAAGTTAACAAGGATATCCAGGAATTGAACTCATCTCTGCACCAAGCGGACCTAATAGACATCTATAGAACTCTCCACCCCAAATTAACAGAGTATACATTCTTCTCAGCACCACATCGCACTTATTCCAAAATTGACCACATAATTGGAAGTAAAGCACTCCTTAGCAAATGTAAAAGAACAGAAATTATAACAAACTGTCTCTCAGACCACAGTGCAATCAAACTAGAACTCAGGACTAAGAAACTCAATCAAAACTGCTCAACTACATGGAATCTGAACAACCTGCTCCTGAATGGCTACTGGGGACTGGGCCTTTCTTAAAGTGACCTTGGGTAACCCGTGTTTGCCCAGACTTATCTTTATATCTTAGCTTGAGTCATGTGGCTCAATTCTAGTGTAAGCTACAAATCAGACTATGTAAATAGTGTCTAATTTGATGCTAAGCTCAAGGCAATGGCTTACCTTGTGACTGCTGGCTATGTGTCTAAACAGAGGCCTGGGCACCCATTCTATAGAGTACTCAGAGAAAAAAGAATGATATTCTTTGCAATATATGTCCCATTGGCTGGCTGTATGGAGCAAGAATAGTTACCATGTGGCATCAAGAGATCACACTGCTAAAAGCAAATGACTTACTAGAATGCTACAAAATGCTTCTGCTCTTGCTACTGGCTGTACTTTTGTGGCCACAAGAAAAAGATCCTGATCCACTGGGTTCCCGGGAAAAATGTCCATGTGCCACTGTGGTACGAGCACAAGGTTAATTCAAACCTGATTCAAACCTACTTACTTAACACATACAAAGCATCAACCAGCATGGGAGAAGTCCCTAACCATGACAATGCTGATATAAGGATCTCTAAAGGAAGGAACTTACAAAATAGGCAAGACAAACAGGATACACTTCTGAAGTAGAGACCATAGCCAAAGAAGAAGAGGAGAAAGAGCTTCCTTTTGGATAAAAATACAAATACCTAAAATATAAGTCCACAATTTTACTCATTTGGAAATCCAAAATTTACTAAAACTTTTTTTTACAAAAGAAAAAGATAAAAGAGTGCTGATTAGCCATTCTACTTCCACAATGTAAATTCTGAATTAGCTTTAACATCTGAAATGCATCAATTGGAAAACTTTAATGGCTTTAATGTAAGGACTCACTCAGGTTACAGCTATAGCTGGGATTCTACTAAGTTTAAATAATGTATCCCCTGTACTCTTTTGGGAATTACCGAATATAGAAGAATCTCACTTCAGCCATTGGAGCTACTGACTTGCTTAAAAATCTCATAGCACTTACTGCCCTAAAATATCTGAATGTCCAATGAGTAATACATTAAAATTACACTAAGTCTTTGGGAATTACAATTGACTTGACAAATAAGATTTGCAATGGACCTCCTCCTGCCTCCGCACTCCAGTTAAAAAAGTTAAATATAGTTCAGTATAAAGGAAAACAGATCTTCAAGAATTGAAACTCATTATACGAAACCTGTTTTGAAAAGGGGTAATTTTCCCTGTAATTTCCCCGTAAAAGCATATTTTGGCCAGATTTTAAACTTAGAAATAATGAATGGAGACTTATTGTAGATTACATCACCCTTAGTGATGTGGATTTACTCATTAAGGCACTCATATCCAATGTTATTAAAATTACTGACTTAATTCAATCAGACTTTAGTAAGCTCTTTGTAGTTACATATTTGCTACCTTTGTTTGTTCAGAGCCTATTTCAATAGCCTCACAGCTGAAGTTTGCCTTCAAGGTGAAATAAACACAATGCACTTTTACCTGGCTACCCACAGAATACTTCAACAGCCCAGCTATCCCACATAATCATTGCGAGAAGGATCTTAATTCTATACAACTTTCTCCAGGATCGTAAGTATGACATTGCATTGATGAATCCTTCTTCAATGAGATTCACTTGATTTACTCACTCAGGGCATATAAAAACTCACAAAGGAACTTTACAAAAAAAGGGGTGGGCCATTGACCCATATGTAGTACAAAGTCCTGCCACCTTGGTTAAATTTCTGAAAATTATTTGGTTAGTCAAGAGCTTCTCCATCACTGACACTGTCAAGAAACATGCTCAATACTGAACATGTCAATGCTGTTTCTTGACACAGGCCAGGCATCTTTTAGGCTTTTTTTGTGTGTGTTCTGAAGGCAACAACTTTCTCATTTATAAAGTTGACTTAAACACAGTTATACTGTTGCTTACAAATCAGCCCACATTGAATGTGTTCCCTTATGACAACAGCTCTAGAATCCATTTGAGTTGCAATACAGCAGGCACTCCCCTTAATGTCTCTGAGATATTCGGCCAGTGCAGAGACTACAGCGACCTCCTCCCATACCTTCTGTAGCCTCTAAATCAAATTAACCAGGATGTCCATAAATTTCCCATGGGCTTCTAGAGCATGAAACTGACCTTCCTAAACATTTGCACTCCTTGTAGTGCATTTCAACAGCAGTTGCTGGTAGCATGCTGGACCCACACAGGCTCTGAGCCTATCACCCTTCATACCCAGCTGCTCATTATGTCCTGGGTCATGAAAGCAGCATTCTGAAAGCTTGGTATAGTCAAGGTCTCCCTACTAAAATGAAAAGTATACCTACAGGATCAAGATAAATCTGGGTCCTCTGGCATATCCCAGCTGCATGGGGCATAGCCTTCCCTATCTCCAGTGTGTTATCAGATTCCATGGTGTTGTGGAAGTTTACTTCCTCTCCTACTCCTACACCTCACCTAGAGAACCTCTTGAAATTAATTGAATGAAGAGAAAAATGAAGATGGTTTACACACTTTATAGATGGCAGCAACATTATCATATGTGATGGAGCTTACTGGAGATCTGCTGCTTTTCATCCCTTAATGAGAACATCCCTGATCAAGGATGGAACCCAAGGTCTAGCACAATAGTTGAAATTTAGGCAGTGATCTTAGCACCAGATTCACTGGTCAATTATCAGTTTTATCTGTAGGTTTTTATAGACTCTTTGGCTATTGTCTGGTCCAGTCAATGTCAGCAACAACTATGTTCTATGCAATATTGACCACTTTGGAATGAAGAATTCTGGGAAGTTCTTGGCTCAAGATCACATATGTCTCACTCATACTAAAGCCACTATAAAAGACCTCATCAATATACTCCTCATCGCCTTCTGAGTTCTAGATATTATCGGTAGTGACCAGGCAACTCATTTCAGTTTTCAAAATACATAATATTGGGTCCTTAACCAAGGCATTCAATGAAACTTTTATCACCATTTTTAGCACTGAATTATAGATCTCCTAAAGCACAATAATAACTTACTTAAGCAAGTTCAAATTCAATTGAATAAAGCCTGGAATGTTTCAGCCATCTGACATTGGAATTAATTGCAATAATGAGTCTAGTTCCATTTTTGATATTTGATTACTGAGAGCTTTTTAGCCCCACCACTCTCCTTTAACCTTCTGATTCACATCTGGGCAACACGGTGAGAAAGCCTGGTTGTTCTCTTCTTTGGCACCAGTGGAAGTCAAATCATGCAAGCCCCAGCTGGCATGTGGAAAATCTGGTTCCAGCCTTACTAAATAATCACCATGAAAGGTGAGCTCAGACAGGCTTGGGAAGCCACCCTGCTTTCCCTAGAAAGGCTTATTATGTCAGTAACAATACTTTTTATACCCTTTTGGTGTGTATGTGGCATCATCACTCTTGACACCTGTACTTAACTTGATTGGGGTAATCTATCCTGTCTCTTTAAAGTTTCTAAATCAGAAACATTGTACATCAAATTTCATTCTTTCCACTATAACAGAATACAGAGAAAATAAAAAAATTCAGTGTCCTCAAAATATCTAAGGCAAAAACCAGAATAGTTTTTTGAACATTTTAACAATCACAGATTCCCGCATTACTGAAACACTGATTGATCTTATTAGATGAGTGTTAAGATATTTAACAACAACAAATAGTGCTATTGCTCTTTTACAGAACCACAAAAATCATGTTTGGAAGGGAGAAACAGTTTGTAGGTGTCTGTTTTTGCATTATTGAAATGGTTGATTGTTTTTGCTTTGTGTTTAAGCAAAGAAGCTTGGAAGCATTTTTATCTTTCGAATTATGGTAGTGAATACAAATATGGTGCTTGCACAATAATCACATACATTAGTAAATTTCTGACCCTTGGAAATAAGCATGACTTGCATGTCTATCTTTAGAATAATTTGCATCCAGCAGTTAATTGTTAATCAACTAGTACCCATGGGAAATCAAAAGCAAAAAAGAAAAAGCACAGAAAAAAATAAGTCAAATAAAATTTGTTTTAACACTGGGAAAAGTACAATGTCATTATAAAGTCAAAATCATGGTTTAATAGTAACTTAAGATGTATTGATTCACAGATCAAAATGAAAATAATGCACATTATCCAACCCAAGAAATTTCACAGTGCAGCAATCAACACGATTTTCCAGTTTTCTATCCCTTTCCCTAAAATATCCAGGAATGTATGGATGCTTAATAGTGTCCCAAAATACAGCTCTGTTGTTTTTTGCCTCACCATGATGAAAAAGGAATTCAGATGAATTAAGAGTACTCTCCTATATTTTCTAGAAGCAGTTCGCTCTGGTATGAGACCCCTCTTCAAAGAGTCATTGAACTTCTTTTGCTATAGCCAAGTTTTAGACAACTGCATACAAATTTAAGAAATTTTCTTGCCACATCACCGTTGCCAATGTTCTTAAATTGCAGCATCAGTTGGAACTATAACTATTCACACAGAATGAAGTCCTGGGTCAGGCTTTCAGCTGAGGCCATTTCCTCCTACTCTACTGTGAAATGATGCTCAGACTACAAGTGTTCTTCAAAATGAAAAGCAATATAGCATCTCTCACTTCAGTATTATGTGCAGCCAGGTGGCACCCATGTCCAAACTGACTTAATTTCCTAATTAAAGAGAATCACTGAATTTATTCATTGCCACATTGTCAGAGTAGTCTGTCTTCCAGGTGGATTAGATGAGGGCTCCAGCACAAAGTAATCATTCTTTTTCTACCTGGTGCACTAGTAGTCCTGCTTGTCCTGTCCTTTTCTTTTCTCAGATTGATTGTTTTTTGTTAATTACATGGGTCTATTTTTCTTCCCACTACAGTCCACTGCAAGAGATTTTAATAAACTCAATCTCCGGAAGAAGTGGTTAGAATATATAGTCTTTGTCTCTGATGAAAATTTGTTTACTGTTCAAAATTTCTCACATTTTACCCAGAGTATTTCAATCTCATTTAATCAAAAATTTGTAGAAAAAAATACAGTACTTATCTCTATTTAAACAGCATTAATTCAATTGCATTCTACTTTCCAGCAGCATTTAGGATGCCTCAAAAATAAAATATATATATATATATATATATACATTAAAATTATTAGCATGGTTTTTTTATTATTTTTATTTATTTGTTTATTTCTTTTGACACAGAGTTTTGCTATTGTCGCCCAGGCTGGAGTGCAATGACACTATGTTAGGTCACTGCCATCTCTGCCTCCTGGGTTCAAGTGATTCTCCTGCCTCAGCCTCCTGAGTAGCTGAGATTACAAGCATATGCTACCACACCTGGCTAACTTTTTGTATTTTCAGTAGAGATGGGATTTCACCATGTTAGCACAGGGTGGTCTCAAACTTCTGACCTGAAGTGATCCGCCGGCCTCAGCCTCCCAAAGTGCTGGGATTACAGGGGAAAGCCACTGCGCCTGGCCATGGATTTTTGACTTTTGAAAACTTTTGTGTTGTTCAGGCAATGATTTTTGAGTTAAATCATGTAGATACAGATTTTTAATTTTAATTTTTAATTTTTTATGGGCTCATAATAGTTACACATATTTTGGTACAAGCATACAATGTGTACTGATTAAATCAGGGTAATGGGAATACCTATGGCCTCAAACAATTAATATTTGTTTGTGTTAGAAACATTCCAAATCTACTTCTCTCGTTATTTTGAAATATTCAACAAATTGTTTTTATATGTAGTGACTCTATTGTGTCACTAAACACTAAATCTTATTCCTACGACGTAAGTGAATTTTGTACCAATTAACCAATCCCTCTTTACTAGCCCACTCCTTACTTTTTTTTGCAAACCTCTAGTAATGATCATTTTACTCTCTACCTCCACGAGATCAATTTTTTAGCTCCTCCATATGAGTGAGACCATTCAGTATTTATTTGTCTTTCTGTGCCTGGCTTATATCCATGTTATTGGAAATGACAGAATTTCATTTTTCTTTAATGGCTAATAATATTCCATTGCGCATATATACCACATTTTCTTCATCTATTCATCTGCTGATGGACACTTAGGTTGCTTCCATATCTGGGTTATTGTGAAGAGTGCTGCAATAAACTTGAGACTGCAGCTATCTCTTTCATATGCTGATTTCCTTCCAGTCTAGTAGTAGGATTGCTGAATCATGTGGTAGTTCTATTTTTAGGCTTTGGGAAACTATCATACTGTTTTCAATAGTGGTTTTACTAATTTACATTTCTATCAACGATGAACGAAGATTCCCCTTTCTCTGCATTCCTGTCAACATTTTTCATTACCTGTCTTTTGGATAGAAGCCATTTTAACTGGGCTGAGATGATATATCATTGTAGTTTTGATTTGCATTTCTCTGATGATTACTGATATTGAGCATTGTCCCATATATATGGTGGCCGTTCTTATGTCTTCTCATGAGACATACCTCTTCAGATCTTTTGTCCATTTAAAGTTTATTTCTTTCAATAGCTTTAGAAGTGCAATTGTTTTTTTGTTAACATGGATGAATTGTTTAGTAGTAAAGTTAAGGATTTTAGTGCACCAGTCACTCAAGTGATGTATTTTGTACCCAATAGGTAGTTTTCCATCCTTCATCCTCCTCTTCCCTATCCCCTTCTGAGTCTCCAGTGTTCATTATACCACTCTGTATACCTTTGTATACCCGTAGTTTAGCTCACACTTTTAAACGAGAACATGCACTATTTGATTTTTGATTCCTGAGTTACTTTACTTAGAATAATGACCTCTAGTTCCATCCAGGATGCTACAGAAGACATTATTTTATTCTTTTTTATGTCTGAGTAGTATTACATAGTATGTATGTATACTACATTTTCTTTATCCACTCACTGATGGATGGATTAGTCTGATTCCATATATTTGCAATTGTGATTTGTGCTACAAATCACATATACACCTGTATATACAGGTGTCTTTTGGATATAATGACTTTTTTCCTTTTGGGTAAATACCCAGTAGTAGGATTGCTGGATCAAATGGTAGATATACTTTTAGTTCTTTGAAAAACTTCTTACTGTTTTCCACAGAGGTTGTAATAATTTATATTCCTATCGGCAGTGCACAAATATTCCTTTTTCACCACATCTACGCCAATATTTGCTGTCTTTTGACTTTTTAATAGTGGTAACTCTGACTGGGGTAAAGTGATACCTCATTGTGGTTTTAATTTTCATTTCCCTCATGATTAGTAATGTTGAACATTTTTTTCCACGTTTGTTGGCCATTTGTATATCTTCTTTGAAAAATGTCTATTAATGTCCTTTGTCAGTTTTTTAATATAATAATTACTATTTTTTGCTGATATGCTTGAGTTCCTTGTAGATTCTAGATATTAGTCCTTTGTTGGGTACATAATTTGCAAATATTTTCTCACATTCTGTAAGTTGTCTGTTTATGCTGACGATTATGTTTTACACTGTACAGAAGAAGGCTTTTAATTTAAGTAGGTCCCATTTATTTATTTTTATTTTTGTTGCTTTCACTTTTGGGATCTTAGTCATAAATTCTTTGTCCAGATCAATTTCCAGAAGAGTTTTTCTTAGTTTTTTTTCTAGAATTTTTATAATTTCAGGTTTTAGATTTAATTATTTAATCCATCTTAATTTTTGTATATGGTAAGAGATAGAGATCCAGTTTCATTCTTCTACATGTGGCTATCCAATTTCCCCAGCACCATCTATTATTCAATAGACAGCTGTCCTTTTCCCAATTTATGTTTTTCTATGCTTTGTCCAAGATCCACTGGTTGCAAACGTTTGGCTTCATTTTTGGGTTCTCTATTCTGTTCCATTTGTTTATATATTTATTCTTATACCAGTACCATGCTATACTGGTTACTATAGTCTTGTAGCATAATTTGAAATCGGGTAATGTGATGCCTCCAGATTTATTCTTTTGCTTAGGATTGCTTTTGCTATTCAGGCTCTTTTTGGTTCCATATGAATTTTAGGGTTGCTTTTTCTAATTCTGTGAAAAATGATGTTGGCATTTTGATAAGAATTGCATTGAATAGGTTGATCGCTTTAGGCAGCATGATCATTTTAATGATATTGATTCTTCTAACCTATGAGCATGGGATGCATTTGCATTTGTTTGTGTCTTCTATGATTTCTTTCATCAGTGTTTTTTAGTTCTCCTTATAGAGATCTTTAACCTCCTTCATTAAGTATATTCCTAGTTTCTTTTTTTTTTTTTTTTTTTTTTTTTTTTTGTAGCTACTGTAAAAGGGGTTAAGTTCTTGATTGAATTTTCAGTTTGGTAACTGATGTATAGCAGTACTACCGATTTGTGTACATTGATTTTGTCACCTGAGACTTTACCGAATTCATTTATCAGATCTAGGGGTCTTTTGGAGGAGTATTTAGGGTTTTCAAGATGTAAGATCATATCATCAACAGAGACAGTTTAACTTTCTCTTTTCCAATTTGAAAGTCTTTTATTTTTGTTCTTTTGCCTGATTTCTCTGGCTAGGACTTCCAGTACTATGTTGAAGAGAAGTGGTGAAAGTGGCCATCCTTGTCTTGTTCCAGTCCTTAGGGGAAATTCTTTCAACGTTTCGTATTCAGTATGATGCTGGCTGTGGGACTGACATATATGGCTTTTATTATTTTGGGGTATGAACCTTCTATACCTAATTTGTTGAAGGTTTTTTTTTTTTATCATAAAGAGATTCTGGATTTTATGAAATGCTTTTTCTGCATCTATTGAGATGATCATTTCAGTTTTGTTTTAAATTCTGTTTATGTGAGGAATCACATGTATTGACTTGCATATGATGGAAGACCCTTGCATTTGTGTAATAAAACCAGCTGCTCATGATGAATTATTTTTTTCAATGTGTTGTTGGATTCAGTTTGCTAGTATTTTGTTGAGGATATTTGTATCTATATTCATCAGTAATATTGGTATATAATTTTCTTTTCTATTATGTCCTTTCTTGACTTTAGTATCAGGGTGATATTGGTTTTGTAGAATGAGTTAGGAATAATTCCTTCCTTCTTAATATTTTGGAATAGTTTCAGTAGAAAGGGTGAGAATTCTTTCAATGTCTGGTAGAACTTGGCTGTGAATTTGGCCCTTGGATTTCTTTGTTGGCATTTAAAAAAAAAAAAAAAAAAAAACTGATTCAATCTTACTGCTTGTTACTGGTCTGTTTGGGACTTGTATTTCTCTCTGATTTAGGCTAGAGACGTCCAGAAATGTATGCATTTTCTTCTTTGCACATAGAGATGTTCATAGTAATCACAAATGATCCTTTTATATTTCTGAGTTGTCGGTTGTAATGTCTCCATTTTTATTACTAATTGGAGTTATTTGAATCTTCTCCCTTTTCTTGGTTAGTCTAGCTATTGTCAATCAGTTTTATTTATCTTTTCAAGGACCCATTTTTGGTTTTACTGATCTTTTGTATGTCTTTTGGTTTCAATTACATTTAGCTCTGCTCTGATCTTTGTTTTTTTTTTTCTTCTGACGGCTTTAGGTTTGGTTTATTCTTGTGCCTGTAGTTCTTTGATGTATGACTTTAGGTAGTCAATTTGTGAACTTTCAGATTTTTCAATGTGCTTGTACAGCACTATAAATTTTTATCTTAGCAGTGCTTTTCTGTATCCCAAATGTTTTGATTACTTGTGTCTCTATTACCATTGATTTCAAAACAAAATTTTGATTTCCATCTTGATTTAGTTGTTAACACAAAAATCATTCAGAAGCAGATTGTTTAATTTCTATGTTTTTGTGTGTTTTGAGAAATTTTTGGAAATTGATTTACAGTTTTATTCCACTGTGGTATGATGAAATGCTTATTGTGATTTTTTTTTCTAATGTATTAGCATTTGTTTTACAGTCTATTATGTGGTCTATTTTGGAGAATGTTGCATATGGTAACAAGAAGAATGTGTATTCTGCAGTTGTGTAAAATGTTCCTTAATAATATGTTAGATCTGTTAGCTCTAGAGTGCAGTTTATGTCTAGTGTTTCTTTGTTGACTTTCTGCCTCAATGATCTCTCTAGTGCTGTCAGAGGAGTGTTGAAGTCTCCCACTATTATTGTGTTGTTCTCTATTCCTTTTCTTAGGTCTAGTAGTAATTGCTTTATAAAACTATATATGTATATATGTTATATATGTATATATAAAATATATCTATAATTGGAAGCGCTGGATGATTTTGTGCACCTAATTCCAGAGCTTCCAGTATTTTATATATACATATGTGTTATATGTATCTTATATATATTATAAAATCCATGTATATAATACATGTATGTATAGATTATATGTAATATATGTATACTATATTATATACATATATTACACATATATACATATAATTATGTATCTACATATTATATATATATATTTAGGATTATTTTTTGAATTGATCTTTATATTATTATATAAAGAACTTTTTCTTTTTCTACTGTTGTTGCTTTAAATTCTATTTTATCTAATATATTAATAGCTACTCCTGCTTGCTTTGGTTTCTATTTGCTTAAAATATCTTCTTCCATCCTGTCACCTTGAGTCTATAAGAATCCTTACATGTTAGATGTGTCTCTTGAAGACAGTAGATATTTAGTTTGTAACTTTTAAATCCATTCTGCCTATCTGTGTATTTTAAGGGGAACATTTAGACCCTTTACATTAAATGTTAATATTGAGATGTGAGGTATTATTGCATCATCATGTTGATTGTTACCTATTGAGATGTGAGGTATTATTCCATCATCATGTTGATTGTTACCTATTGAGATGTGAGGTATTATTCCATCATCATGTTGATTGTTACCTATTGAGATGTGAGGTATTATTCCATCATCATGTTGATTGTTACCTATTGAGATGTGAGGTATTATTCCATCATCATGTTGATTGTTACCTATTGAGATGTGAGGTATTATTCCATCATCATGTTGATTGTTACCTATTGAGATGTGAGGTATTATTCCATCATCATGTTGATTGTTACCTATTGAGATGTGAGGTATTATTCCATCATCATGTTGATTGTTACCTATTGAGATGTGAGGTATTATTCCATCATCATGTTGATTGTTACCTATTGAGATGTGAGGTATTATTCCATCATCATGTTGATTGTTACCTATTGAGATGTGAGGTATTATTCCATCATCATGTTGATTGTTACCTATTGAGATGTGAGGTATTATTCCATCATCATGTTGATTGTTACCTAGTGACTTTGTTGTCTTAGTTGTGTTTTTGTCTTATTAGCCCTCTGAATTTTTTACTTTCAGAGTTTCTATTTTGCTGTATACCAAACTTCTGTTTCAGGATTTAGAACTCTGTTTAGCATTTCTTGTAGGGCTGCTCTTGTTTTGACTAATTACCTCAGCATTTGTTTGTCTGAGAAAGACTTTAATTTTCCTTCACTTATGAAACAGCTTTGCTAGATGCAAAATTCTTGACTGACAGTCAGTCTTTTTAAGAGGACTGAGGATAGGATCCCATTCCATTCTGGCTTGTGAAGTTTCTTCTGACAAGTCTGCTGTTAGTTCGACATGTTTGTCTTTACAGATTACTTGATGCTTTTGTCTCACTTCTCTCAGAACTCTTCATGTTGACTTTAGAAAGTCCGATGACTATACGCCATGGTGACGTCCTTTTTGCAATAAGTCTTCCAGGAATTCTTTGGACTTATTTTATTTGGATGTTTCAATTTCTAGCAAAGTCAGGGAAGTTTACTTCAATAATTTCTTCAAATAGATTTTTCCAACTTTTTGGTTTTTCTTCTCCCTCAGGAATATCTATAATTCTTAGGTTTGGACGTTTTACATAATCTCGTATTTGCTGGAGACATTTACAAAAAATTATTTGAGTTCTTTTTTCTTTACTTGTGTCTAATTGGGTTCATTCAAAAACCTTGACTTCAACCTCTGAAATTATTTCTACTACTTGTTTTAGTTTGTTGTTAAAACTTTCCACTGTATTTTGTAATGTCCTAAATTTGTCTTTTATTTTCAGAAATTCTGATTGTTTTTCTCTAAAATATCTATATCTTTAGAATTTTTTTCATTTATATTCTTTATTTTTTTAAAATATCTGTTAGTTTTGACCCTTTTAAAATCTCCTTGAGTAATGTAATAATCAACATTTTGTATGGTATGTCAAAGGTTTTTACCTTTGTTTGGATTAACTGGTGAAGAGTTAGTGTGATCTTTTAGGGATGTATAGAACTCTGTTTTTTATACTGCCAGAATTATTTTCTGATTTATTCTCATTTATGTAGACTATTTCTTCTATTTATGTTTGGATTTATTTTTGAGCTGACTTTTTAAAATTTCTTTTTTCCCCCTTGAATATATGACTTTAATGTTTATAGTTTGTTTTCACCTCGCTTCAGCTCTGGGAGCTTTTTGTGGAAAAGTCTCAGAAAATTCCTTGGTTATAGAGAAACTCTGTGCAACGTCTTTCTCAGATGCTGGTTGTAGTAGTGTGTGCTATTAAGATTAGATAGGCACCGTCCTTCATCTGCAAGAATGCTAATGTTCCATGAAGAGAGGGACTGTGACTCTACCTCTTGTGCAAGCCCGAACCTGGAGGGCATGCTTCCTGTTGAAATGCAGTCACTCTGAAGTGTTACAGAAAGACTGTCCATAGATGCACCCACGCTAAGCTGCCACAGAAGAAGCCCCAGGTGTGTGTGCAGTCGTAGCAAAGGAGAGAATAAGTCCCCTTCTCCAATGCCTTTTATAAGCACAGGGCTTCCTGACTGTTGGGATAGAGCTGCAAACTTTCCCCACTGAGCCCGGCATTACACCTGTACTTGTGTTGAAAGAAACTTTCTATAAGTGGAAAGTTCAAGGACTCACGGCCTGTAGTCTGTCCCCAGCTCCCCATCAACTGGATGCTTTCTTAATGTGGTGCATTTCCTCTTCTCCTAGGAGTAGCAGTACCTCAGGGCCAGACTACTGTGAAACCTGCTGCTCCTCTGGGTCTAGCCACCCTTTTGCCTATTTAAAAATTTTTTAGATTGTGTTTTTGAGTTTCTTGTATATTCCGGCAAGTAATCACTTGTCAATTGAGTATCATAGTTTGCAAATTT
Source organism: Rhinopithecus roxellana (assembly GCF_007565055.1). NCBI lineage: Eukaryota > Metazoa > Chordata > Mammalia > Primates > Cercopithecidae > Rhinopithecus > Rhinopithecus roxellana. Next base: position 50,846,662 of record NC_044558.1, on the reverse strand, counting down.
CTTCTCCACTTCTGTAGTTTTTGTTTTCAATTTTTCAGTCACTTTTTTTTCTTTTTTTTTTTTTTTTGCTGTGCAGAAGCTGTTTAGCTTGATGTGATCCCACTTGTCCATTTCTCCTTTTGTTGGCTATGCTTTTGAGGTCTTAAGAAAAAGTAAAACCAGTACCATCAAGAAAGTATTATCTAACCAATATCCTGAAGTTGTTTCCCCTATGTTGTCTTTCCAGCAGTTTTACATTATGAGAGTCTTACATTTAAGTCTAATCCATCTTTTAGTTGATTTTTATATAAGAGATAACAACTCAGTTTTATTATTCTGCTTATGGATATCCAGTTTTCTCAGCACTGTTTATTGAAGAAGATGTCTTTTTCCAAATGTATGTTTGTAGTGCCTTTGTTGAAAATCATTTGATTGTAAATATGTAGATTTATTTCTGGTTTCTATATTCTATTCCATTGGCTTTTGTTTTTGTTTTTATGCCAGTATCATGCTGGTTTGGTTATCATAGCTTTGTAGCATATTTTGAAGTTGGATATTGTGATGACTTGAGCTTTGCTCTTTTTGAGCAGGATTGCTTTGGCTAATCAGAGTCTTTTGCAGTTTCATATAAATTTTAGAATTCTTGTTTCTTGTTATGTGAAGAATTTCATTAACATTTTGGTAGGAATTGCATTAAATCTGTAGATCACTTTGGGTAGTATGGTCATTTTAGCAATATTGATTCTTCCAATCCATGATCATGGGGTATTTTTTAATATTTCTGTGTCTCTTCAGTTTCTTCCGATGGTGATGCATTTTATTTTAGAGAACTTTCACTACTTTTTTGCTCCTAGATATATTTTTTATCTATTCTAAATGGTATTGCTTTCTTGGTTTATTTTTCAAATAGTTTATTGTTCATATATATAAATACTATTGATTTTTTAAAGTTGTTTGTGTATCTTGCAACTTCATTGAATTTCTTTAACAGTTTTAATTTTTTTTTGGTGTGTGAAATCTTTAGGACTTTCTAAATATAAGATTATATTACCAAAAGTAGTATTAAGAGGGAGGTTTACAACAATAAATGCTTACATAAAAAAGTAGAAAGACTCCAAATAAATTACTCAATGATGCATCTTGAAGAATTAAAAAAATTGAAAGCAATCCAAACCCAAATTTAGCTGAAGAAATAAAAACATCAGAGCAGAAATAAAATTGAGACAAAACACAAAAGATCAATGAAAGAGAAAGTTGCTTTTTAGGAAAAATAAGCAAAACAGAAAAACCTTTAGCCTGATTAAAGATAAAAGAAAAATGATTCAAATAAATAAAATCAGATATGAAAAAGGACACATTACCACAGATATCACAGAAATTCAAAAGGTCATTAAGGATTATAAACTATTATAAACAAATATATGCCAATAAATTAGAAAACCTAAAATAAATTGATAAACCCCTAGATACATATAACCTACTAAAATTAAGCCATGAAGAAATAGAAAACCTAAATAGACCTGTAATAAGTAACAGGATGGAAGCAATAATAAAAAGTCTCCCCCCGCCCAAAAAAAAGCCCAATATCAGATAGCTTCACTGCTGAATTCTACCAAATGTTTTAAAATATTTGTGTGTTAAGTCCATTTGGTCTAAAGTGTCCAGTTGTATTTTATTTTGTTGGTTTTCTCTCTAAATGGTCTATCTACTGTTGAAAGTCTAGTATTGACCTTTTCTACTCTAATTATATTACTGTCTAAAACTTCCATATCTATTTATATTTGCTTTATATCTTTAGGTGCTCTGACATTAGATACATGTAGATTTATGATTGTTATTTCTTCTTTATTAATTAACCCTTTTACTATTATTTAACAACATTCTTTGACTCTTTTTACAGTTTGTGGCTTAAAGTTGATTTTGTTTAAATAAATAGAGACCACTGCTCTTTTTTGGCTTTCAGTCTCATGAAATACTTTTGCAATTCCTTCATGTTCAGTCTATGTGTGTCTTCAAAGCAGAAGTGAGTCTCAATAGGCAGCACATGGTGGGGTCTTTTTAATTTTTGTTTTGTTTTTGTTTTTAGACCCATTCAATCAATCACTCTATAACTTTTGATTGAATTTAATTCATTTCTATTCAGAGTATTTATTGATAGGTAAGGTTTCACCATTTTCAATTTGTTAATTGTTTTCTGGATGATTTTTATATCTTTTGTTTCTTTCTTCCCCTCTTGCTGGGGTTATGTCTGTGTGTGTGTGTGTGTGTGTGTGTGTGTGTGTGTGTGTGTGGTTTGAGGATTTTATGTAATGACATGCTTTGGTTCTTTCTCTTCATCTTTTGTATATCTACTGTAGGTTTGTGCTTTATGGTTACCAGGATGCTTATATATAACATTTTATATTTATAACAATCTGCTTTAAGGTGATAACAACTTAACTTTGATTTCATATAGAAACTCTACCCTTTTACTCCCCCTGAAAAAAATTATGTTTTTAATGTCATTCTTTACATATTTTTATATTGTGTATTGTTTAAAAATTATGGTAGCTATTATTTTATTAATCTTTATACTGGACATATAAGTGACTGATTTACCACCATCACTGTATTAGAATATCCCAAATTTGCCTATATTCTTACTACTTCCAGTAACTTTTATACTTTCATATGTTTTTATGTTACTAATTACTAATCTTTTGTGTGAGCTTGAAGAACTCCCTTTGGCATTTCTTGTAAGGCAGGTCTAGTAGTGATCCATTTCCTCAGCTTTTATTTTTCTAAGAAAATATTTTTTTCTCTTCCATTTCTGAAAGATGGCTTTGCTGAAAATAAGGTATTTTTGTTTGGTAGGTTTTTTTTCTCCATTCTTTCAATACTGTATACATTTTTTCCCAGTCCTTTCTGACCATGGAAATTTATTCCTGAGAAATCAGCTGATAGCCTTACAAAGGTTCCCTAGCAGAGGAACCTTTTTTTTTGTTGTAGTTGTTGCTTTCAAAATTATTTGTCTTTGACATTTGTCTGATTAAATATAACTTGGTAAAGTATTTTGGATTGTATCTAATTAGAAACCTTTGAGCTTCTCGTAGTTGGATATTAATATTTTCCCCAGATTTTGGAAGTTTCAGCCAATTATTCTTGTTTTTTCCCCTTTATTACATTTATTATGAGACTAATGAAGGATTTTATTTTATTTTACTTTAAATTGTGTATATTTAAGGTATACAACACTGTAAACAGTAAAATGGTTACTATAGTCATGAAAATTAGCAGACTTATTATCATATATAGCCTTTTAAAATAAGCTTTCTGTCCCTTTCTCTCTCTGTTCTCCTGAAACATTGAGAATGTGAAAATTAGCTCTTGTTGTGGTTTCCTATTAACTCCATAGGCCTTCTTCCCTTCTTTTCATTCTCCTTTTTTTTCTCCACTGGTAGAATAGTTTCCAATGAACTGTATTTGAGTTTACAGATTCTTTCTTCTGTTGTATCCAGTTCACTGTTGATGGTCTTTTTTGTATTTTTCATCTAACTTATTGTACTTTTCAGCTTCAGTATTTCTGCTTGGCTCTTTTAAAAATAATGTCTATGTCCTTGTTTTTTAACTTCTTGTTTTGCTTATGTATTGTTTTTCTGACCTTCTTTTTACCTCTCTGTGCTCTCTTGTAGCTGTTAGTTTCCTTAAAATAATTATTTTACATTTTTTGTTAGCCAATTTGTAGATCTTCATTTCTTTATGGTTAGTTACTGGAAACTTAGTGTGTTCTTTTGGTGATGTTGTGTTTTCTTTCTTTTTCTTCATGTTTCTTATTGCCTATGTTGATGTGTGAACATTTGATGGAGCATCACCTCTTTCAGACTTTGTGATCTGGTTTCAGTGAGAAAAGAGTTTTACCAATGAGTGGATGTGAAGGTGCTGGTTTGGCGGGGTGCAGCAATTTCAACTCCATTGAGGGTGTAGTAGCAGTCTCCATGTACTTCTGCTAGCTAATTGGTAAAGACTGCAGGGATTTTCAGTGGCCAAGGATGTGGGTGTCCACAGTGGTGGCAAGGGCTGTTGCTGTCTCAGTGGCAAAGACTGTTGGGGTCCTCCTAATCTTTCTATTCCATGAGGGAAGTTGTGGCCTTAGCTTTTGTGTTAACAGTGTTGGTGCTATTGTAGTGGCCATGGAGCTGGGGTCTTTCTAGAGTGCGAACATGTGCAGAGCAACAGTAGCTCTCAGATGCAGAACACAAACCTGTCTGCTGGAGTGGTGGCTCCAGCATTTGATGTTCAAGTTTGTGTGATGTGGCTGCAGAATTAGGGTCCAGAAGGCAGACATTTGTGGAGTGACATTAGTTCTGGGGTCTGGAGCATGGGCTATTTCACTGTGGTTATGGCTCTGATGTTTGAGGCACAGGTGCTCATGGAGTGATGGTGGGACTTGGGATCAACAGCATGGGCATGCAGAGTGACCATAGCTTCAGGACTTAGGCTGAGGCTACCCTGCAGTGGTAGTGCCTCCTACACCTGAGGCATTGGTGTGTGCTCTGCAGCTATGGAGCCAACGTGTAGAGCACAGGCATTTATAGAGTGGCCAAAGTTCCAAAGCTCTGGGCACATACAGGGTTGAGGGGGTGGCGATGGTCCTGGGTCAGCACAACAGTGGCTCTTTCTTGATGGGATCATCAGCAGCAGCTTCTCCCTTTCTGAGGGGAACATCAGCACTAATGATGTCTGTCCTCTGCAGAGCAGGCCTCTGAGGATATCAGTGACACCCACTGTGTGGCTTACATTGATAGCTTCTTCCTTTGTTCTTTGTTCCCTAGCCTCCTCCAGATATCTCAGGTAAGTCAGTGTCCTCAGTGAGCATTTCTGTGCAATTATTTCCCATTTTTTGTTCCATTGAATTGCTACAGTTTCTTAATTGGAGCCTTGAATCCTCTCAAGGCTATTTTTGTTCCTGACCAGCTGTCTAATTGCTGTTTTTTTGTGAAGGCATTAAGGCTGGTGTCTCGTACTCTGACATCTTGCTGACATCACTGATGGATTTCTGTTGATAAGATCCTAGCATCTGTGTTTTCATTCATGATATGTGCATAGCCTATCCCCTCCTGTGGAAATTTTCTTTAATGGCCTGTTTCTCCATGAAAATTTTCCTAAATCCTCATTGGAATAAATTATCTTTTATCTTTGAACATATAGAATATTTAGATCTTTGTTGTAGAATATTGTGTTCTCACTTGTTTTCTTGTTGTGAGCATGCCCGTAAATTGTAGTGTGAGCCATGGACTATGGTTTATTCAACATTTCTACATCCACAAATATACTAGTTCATTGTGCACAGTAAATATTTCCTAATAGTTGTGTTGAAATTGGAGCCAATTATACAAATGTTTTAAGGTTGTCATAGGCTTAAATAAAGATAACCAGCATTTCTGTGAAAGAGGTCATTGCAGTTACATGGACTTTCTTATAAATATATGAATGTATTTTCCCTCATTGGTCTATCTTTGTAGAATAGGAAAAAATATGGTAGATAATTGTAGGTGAGGGCGGTTACCAATATAATCTGCATATATTTTCATTTCTTATTGTCATTTGAAGTAAAGTTATTATAAGGCCCAATAAAATGTTGCTCACCTGAAAAGCACTGTGTCTTTACATGATGCCATTAAATATTAGGTGTTATTAGGCCTAGGAAAGCTAATTATGGCTGTTTATGCCCTTATATATCACACTGTTAATACTACTATAAAACCCTTATCATAACTTTCAGTTTATTTTCTCTGAGCTACTTGGCATAAAGACTGCCTTCTTTATCTCCTAGCTTTTAATATTGGGAGATAATACAATTCATACTGCATTCTACATACTCAAACATATTTGTAGAGTCAATACATTGTCTCCTTTGGATTTTAAGTCTGCCACCTGAACCTATAGAACTCTTTCTATTTCTTAATAAATTTTGTCATTACATATGGCTTTAAAAATCTTTAAATGTATTTTAGGCAAAATATAGTATTGTCTCTATAAGCTTAATTTTAACTTTTGAAGACATGATTAAAAGTATAAATAAAAGTTTAGTTATAAGAGTTTACAAGACTATTGTGTAGTGATTTGGTCTGTCAGCTGTTGAGTTAAAACTCTCATCTTTATTCTGGTAAATGTTTCTCAGACACAGTCAAAGAAAAATTTGCTGCTGGTGCTTCATGAACCTTTATAAGTAAAATTCGCATCAGTTATGTAGACAAAAAACAGAGAAAATACTGTTACTACTTCACTAAGTTTTCTTCTACCAAAGGACAGAATATCATTAATAATTCATGTTATTACAATCATAAAGTTTATGGTAATAACTAACACTAACTTTGCTTATACTTATTTCCATTTCCCAGTAGATTAATCTACTCCTGATTTTTAGAGGAAAAAACTAGTGGTACATTTTTTGCCAATGCTGTATAGTAGTTAGCTAGACTGGGATTAGAATCCAAGTGTATGCTTCTTCGCTACCTTTGGTATTGTATCTGCATTACTGCTGATCAGTTCTGAGTTACATTAAATACATTACTTACATCCAATTTTGGACATATTGGATCTGTCTTTTCCTACTCAAAGATCTTATCATTCCTCATCTTTATACCCCTACTCAAATAATGCCTTGCACTCTCTATTACTTCAATTTGTAGTAAGAACCATATTCAGCACCTAATGTCCATGTCAGTTTTATAAGACTCTTCCTGA